>NC_090265.1:452393669-453024246 GCF_040414725.1 Anabrus simplex | reverse complement strand
ACCTACTTCTTTTCTTCCCCCTGTTAATAATTTCTTTGCCCTTGTAAAGAAAAATACACTATCACCTCCATACTATGTTATTTGTACCTCTCCCATGGATTGTTTGTAAATAATAATTTATGCTAGAATTTTATATATTTGTCTAATTTGTGAATGTGCTAGTAGACCTGAAAAACTTAGATCAGTGGCTAAGGGGCCCATGATATTATCATCAGTTTTCCTCCAAAGAGTAGCCAGAGAATAGTGAAAGTGATATTGGTTGTATTCCATTGACCAAAAAAATGATGAATTTGAAGATGATATTGGTAATAGAGTTCTGAAATGAAGCTAAAAGAGGTAAATAAAGTGTTAATATTATCATTAATACTGTACAACATATTTAAAATAATGATTTCCTTATTTGTTTTAATTATTTGATTGGTTCTAATTTCCTGTTCATACAGCTATATCCCTTCCTCATCGAAAAGATTAAATTTAATAACTTTTACGGTATTTTTATTATCTGGATCATAAGTAGGAAATTTATCTTGCTGATCTCTTCCTGCTTTATTTTTCTCTTGAACTTATGACTTTAAATTAGTGGGTGTACATGAAGTTGCCAACTACAACGTAGGTTGTATGAGGGGAATCTAATGAAGAGAAATAGAACGTTGAAAGACCTTGACCTACTTCCAGTAGACATGGATTTGGCACACCTACCAGTATCTGCATTTGCACTGCGCTGCAACTTTCCCACCTCAGCATCTGTGCTCTACTTACAGATGGGATGAGGAATTGAGGTCACTGGGTGAGACAATGGATAATTGTCAGCACTTGTTCTGTCCACTAATATTCCATTTGCAGTTTCTGGTGCTGGCCTACTTTAACTTGCGTAGCGTGATGACAGGATCACGGTGATGTCTTTTATGGTACAAATAGTTTTTGCGCTGTTTGGTAACATCACTCCTGTTTTTTTGACAACAGATATGTCATGCCTTGCAGCTGTTTAAGTCCCTCCATATACTTTTTATCTTTAATGATGTTAGTATGTTTTGTTTCTTCTCTCTGTTATGTTTTCTTTCAGTTGCTTGAATCTATTTACGGAGGCTGCAGGTAACCATTGCTGAAATTGATATGTAGTCCATGAAGTGTACTTGCTTCACTGTGAGTGGTAGGTTACTATTGAAACTTGAATAGTTATGTGACAGCCGTGTGGTGTTTAATAGCATGCTTGCCTGTTACCTGGAGGACTCTGATTCAGTTCCTGGCCAGCCCAAAGATTTTTATTGTGGACTGATGATTGGAATGGGGTTCACTCAGCCTCATGAAACTGAGGAGCTGTCTTGTGTTAGGGGCAGTGAACCCGGTCAAGAAAGCCAAGCAGTACAGTTAAGGATGTCGTCACACTGACCATCTGGCATTCCAGAATCTGCAAACCTTGTGGCTGGGCTGTAGTCATCTTGACAAGCCAAGGCTTTAATGGGCTATTGCACCAGTTTTGTTTGTTTGCAAAAGAACCCTGGTTTGTGGTGTTCAAACTTCAACAGATATTTGACATATGATTTTTAATAGGTTATAAATCATTTTTTTTCCCAGATCTTTGATACTGTAATAAGAATACCAGATAATAACATACTGACACTCCAAGGTTATATTCAAGTTCTTCCAGTAAAACATCTTGAGAATGATTATTCCTGAATTTTCCCCTTCTTGTATTAGAAAAAAACTGTTTTAATAACTTGTTTCTAGCTCTGGGGACACTCTTCTCAATCTCAGGCCCAATTTCAATGAGTTACAGTAGTACAAGCACCATGTTACTTTCTCAGGCGACATTATTACAAATGAAGCTCTTGGAGCTGATAATTACATAGGATATAATCATAGGTTATATTCAAGTTCTTCCAGTAACCCATCTTGAGAATGATTATTCTCGAGGGAGATAATTAGGTAGACTTGTAACAGAGGACAGGTATGAAGATAGGTCTCCCTGAGTCAATGTACAGGATATAGTAGGTAGACGAGAGGAGAAGGAAGGGGAGACGTTGTGGAAGACTGATAATTACTGTATTCCTAGACTCTGTAGTATAATACTACCAGTACTACTGCTACTACTACTTCTACTACTACTACTACTACCATATTATTTCACATTTCTTTGAAGAGATAAATGGATGGCTGAAAGAGGCAGGTGTAAGGAATTTGGGTGTGAGTGGGAATTAAGGAAGATGAGGGAAGAGATAGCAAATTTGAGGGAGATAATTAGGTAGACTTGTAACGGAGGATGGGAATGAAGATAGGTCTCCCTGAGTCAATGTACAGGATATGGTAGGTAGACGAGAGAGGAAGGAAGGGGAGACGTTGTGGAAGACAGGTAGGCTAATGTTTTAAGGTCAATGAAAATGAGGGCTAATGGTTTTCCTCAGGCAGTAGGCCCAAGAGAGGTATCGGTGAGGAATTAGTGTGAGTTACTGCAGATAGATCACCAGAGGGAAGATGGAGATCAGTGGAGAGGCAAGGCAAGAGGAAAGGGACCAATAGGAAAAGGAAATGTAAAGCAGAGGATAGGAAGGGGAGGTAGAACAGGGTAGTGAGAGAAAGAAAATAGAGGAGGAAGTGAGTTCTGCAAGCATCAGGCAAGTTAAGGGAGACCAGGAGAGAGGATCAAATGAGGAGGGTGGGGTTGAGGCTCTGGTCATGGGTGACTCAATTGTCAGGCATGTGGGGAAAGTGTGTGGAGGAAAGGGAACCAGGGTAGACTGTTATCCAGGAATTAAGTTAGGCAGATGTTGAGGAAAATAGAAGGGAGGGAGGAGGGTAAGGAGAAGGTGGTAATTTTCCACGTTGCTATCAATAACGTAGGAAAGCTGGAATAGGTACTAATATAGTTGGGGAAGTATGGGATCTGGTTACAGCAACACGGAAGAATTTTAAGGAAGCAGAGATTATCAGTAGAATACTGTGTAGGAGGGATACTGACTGGAGGGTAATTGGGGATTTAAATATGGATTGGGTATGTGGAAAATTGGGAGTGAGATTTGAAGATCCCTAATGGGTGGGTAGGAGATACGGATCTACACTCAGATGGCCTTCACTTGACCCGCAGTGACACATTTAAGTTGGGAAGTTTGTTTACAAGGGTTATAGGGAGGTATACTGAGGAAAACGGGGCAGATTAGGGAATGGTGTTAAGGGTATGGGGATCTAGAAGTCAAGTAGGGATGACATAAAAATGTTAGTGTTGAACTGTAGAAACTATAGAAATATTGTAAAGAAAGGAATAGAATTAAGTAACTTAATTGATACTTACCAGATATTGTAATAAGTGTTGAATCTTGGCTGAGAAATGACATAATGGATGCAGAAATTTTCTTATGGAACTGGAGTGTTTGGTATCTATTAGCTTGGCCATGATGGCTTAACTTTAGTACCATATACAAACTTTGTACAGAACTTTGGACATAACATGAACGATATTCATGTTTGAACTTTTTAATGTTGTTAGCCAGTATTTCTTAGAACATAAAGTAGTTTCATATAAGGTCTTTTACATGCATGTAATTTTAATCTATAATCTGAAGATGAGAATTTTAATTCTCAAAACATGTAATTATAAATATTTATTTATAGACATGATATAGGCTTTTAAGCTTATGCCATGTCAAGAAAATAAGGTGAAATTCTTTACGTTTCTCAAGGAACTTTGCTCTGCGTCTTCAGAAGAAAATATCGACTGTTCACGAGAAAAGCTTATCTCGAAAAGAGATTTTCTGCTGAAGATGCAGAGCTCTCTGCAAAACTTAAAGAATTTCACCTTATTTTCCTGACTCGGCATTAGCCCAAAAGCCTATATCATGTCTATAAGTATGGGCCGTGAAAGCTTCAATGGCAACGAAATATTTATGTATTTGATGGTTTAGTATATACTAGATTTTGAATTGTATCGACAAGGCAGATCTTGACATATTAATAACGCTGGAGTGTTTATCGCAGAGACCATTCCCAATGTTAGGAGGGACAGTATTCATTCTGGTGAAAGAAGAATTTGTAAGCTAAGAAAGAGTTAAGGATGACAAACATGAAATTCTAGGTGTAAGGTCCATCTGTAGATAGGCAACTTTACGTTTTTGGAGTGTACAGACCTGGAAAGGGTGACGTAGTCGCTGATTTGGATTTATTTGACAAGATAATTGGCTATGTGGGAAATGACATGGAAAGGAATGTGATTGTAGCAGATGATCCCAATTTATCCAGTGTAAATTGGGAAGGTAAAGCGAACGACAGGAAACATAAATAACAAATGGCAAATAAGTTAATCTGGGAAGGACAACTAAATCAGAAAGTGATGAAACCAAGTAGAGGGAAGGATATTCTGGATGTGGTGCTGGTAAAATCAGATGCGCTCTGTAGTGTTTTTGTCATAATTAAAAATAAATGTGATAGGAAGGAAGATCGTAAAAGTAGGACTATAAGGCAGTACCATGTGGCTGATAAGACAGGCATGAGGGAGTTTATAAAAGTAATTATGATCTGTGGAAAATCTCTCTATATATATAAAATAAGAGTTTTGTCTGTACATTGCTCAGATTTTGAAAAGAATGGTATTTCTGTATCGGCCATGTCCACAGTAACAAGGAAATGCACTTTTTACTTTTCAATAATTTCTGTCTGTCTGTCTGTCTGTCTGTCTGTCTGTCTGTCTGTCTGTCTGTCTGTCTGTCTGTCTGTCTGTCTGTCTGTCTGTCTGTCTGTCTGTCTGTCTGTCTGTCTGTCTGTCTGTATGTATGTATGTATGTATGTATGTATGTACATGCATCACTAGAAAACGGCTAAAGAGAATTTAATGAAAATCGGTATGCACAGTCGGGGAATAAGTCGCTACAATCTAAGCTATAAATAATTATATTCACGCCGATAGAAATGGTAGTTTAGGGGAAGGCCTAAACATTAATTTTCAAATATTCATGTTATTAGTAGTCCTATCTTAATAAAACTTTGTATGAAAAGTCAGGCAATAAGTCGCTATAATCTAGGCTATAAATAATTTTATTCACGCTGGGTGAAATGGTAGTTTAGGGGAAGGCCTAAAATTTAATTCTTAAATATTTACGTTATTAGTGTTCCTATCTAATTGAAAACTGGTATAAAAATTCGGAGAATGAGTCACTACAATCTAGGCTATAAATAATTATATTAACGCTGAATTAAATGGTAGTTTAGGGGAAGGCCTAAAATTTAATTCTCAAATGTTAATATTATTAGTGGTCTCGAATCGATAAATACTACATAACCAAAGTTATATAGAATTACATTTCCGACCATTTATGTCTTATACATTTTTACCGTACTGGCTATGATAACACAGATATTCATGAATTTGTATTTTTGTTGCTAAGTCCATACCGACGCCGAGTCACGAGAAAATGGGTTAACAGAATTTAATGAAAATCGGTATATAGAGTCAGGGAATAAGAAACTACAGTCTAAGCTGTAAACAATTTTATTCAACCTGGATGAAATTGTAGTTTAGGGGAAGGCAACTAAAATTTAATTTTTAAATACCTATGTTATTGGTCCTATCGAAAAGTACTACATAATAAAAGTTACAGAGAATACAATTTCCGATCATTTATGTTTTATTCGGTTTTACCGTGCCGACTATGATAAGAGTGGTATTTCAGAGTCGTAAGAAAACTAAATGTGAAGGCCTACAATATCGAGAGCACATAACATTGATCAACAATTACATTGACCATTGTTTGTTGTGATGTTATTTGTCTCTTATGCTGCCTCTCAGTTCCGATAGATGGGGTTACTGCTGCGCACCGGCTTTGCCGGCTATAATAGCCTGACTGAATATTGGCGGGAAATAGCCGGGGAGTTAGAAAATTTTCTTCTTTAGCATGCCATACCTCTGGTTCATACATTTTCTGATACAGTTGGTGCATAACACACTGGTTCTTCATAGCATTCCAGTCATTCGATCCCTACTCTGACGCGCTGTTTTGAATGAGCAGTGTGCATACTTAAGGCAGAGGCTGACTTTGTTGTAGTAGTAGTAGTAGTAGTAGTAGTAGTAGTAGTAGTATGGCCTGGTCTAGAATAACAATTTGGGACTATTCCAAATTATAGCACCAAAATTCACTAAATAATTCAAAATCAACCCTGAAAAGAGCCGTTTCTTAAGAAAAGCTTCTTCCTCTTCACTTTTATTAAATTCTACATTCATGTTATTCCAAATTATCAGTGAAGGGGTTTCTCCTCTGGCTTGGAGGAAACATTTGCCTCCAAGTCAGATAGATTTTTCCGCCACCAATGTAGTGAATTGATATTTTCCGACTCATCGGGTACTCCTAGGAAACAGATTACCGTAGTAAAAGGGCATAGTTTTTGCCCTGGGAGTTTCCACTATTCAACCCCCTCCCCGCCGATAAAAGACGAAGAGTGTTCACGAATCATGGCTGTCTGCGGCTTGGTCATTCCAGCTCTGGAACTTTGGACTGTTAGATCGGCAGTGTAGCCCTGTTCGTTAAAAGTGAGAACATGTGTGGTGTTTCATTTGATCGAGTATTTCATATGAAAGCATTGCTTTCAATCGCGCCATTCCTACTGACGTCATTGAAATGTATGATCATTTCAGTTCGGAAAACCACTAAAACAGTCTTTCTGAAGATGTAAAAAGGCAGATGGAGAGTGAGTGTCTACCATTATAATGAAAACTCCCCAACCTGATTGTGACTGATGGTATGTAAGCGGGTCTACCATTACAGTGACAATTCCCTAACTTAGTCTTCACATGTGAAAAGATGTTTGGTGACTTCCCCGTCGCGTTTCTAGGGCAATGTTAAGAGCTATGCAATTTAATACAATCTTGCTCACAGCATGTAAACTAGAATTCCGTATACAATGTAGAATTCCGATCAGGATGCGAAATCGCGGGTAGGAAGGGAGGGATCCCCCCACCGACGATTTTATCTCAAAGGGTCCCCCCCCCCGCTAAAATTGTCGCGAGGGATTCTTTCATTATAAAATAATGAGGAAAATGTAGAAAACATATAATTTATTACTAAATTTTTTTTTTTTGCTAGGGGCTTTACGTCGCACCGACACAGATAGGTCTTATGGCGACGATGGGATAGGAAAGGCCTAGGAGTTGGAAGGAAGCGGCCGTGGCCTTAATTAAGGTACAGCCCCAGCATTTGCCTGGTGTGAAAATGGGAAACCACGGAAAACCATTTTCAGGGCTGCTGATAGTGGGATTCGAACCTACTATCTCCCGGATGCAAGCTCACAGCCGCGCGCCTCTACGCGCACGGCCAACTCGCCCGGTACTAAAATTAATTAGTCCTCCTCTGTGGTGTAGTGGTTAGTGTGATGAGCTGCAACCCCCGGAGGCCCAGGTTGGATTCCCGGCTCTGCCACGAAATTTGAAAAAGTGCTACGAGGGCTGGAACGGGGTCCACTCAGCCAAATAAGTAGAGGTGGGTTCGATTTCTGTCTCAGCCATCCTGGAAGTGGTTTTTCCCATTTCTCCTCCAGGCAAATGCCGGGATGGTACCTAACTTAAGGCCGCGGCCGCTTTCTTCCCTCTTCCTTGTCTATCCCTTCCAGTCTTCCCATCCCCCCCACAAGAGGCCCCTGTTCCAGCATAGTAGGTGAGGCCGCCTGGGCGATGTACTGGGCATTGTATCCCCAACCCAATGTCTCACGCTCCAGGACACTGCGCTTGAAGCGGTAGAGGTGGGATCCCTCGCTGTGTCCGAGGGAAAAACCAACCCTGGAGGGTCAACAGATTAAGAAGGAAAGAAAAGAAAGAATGAGTGATTTTTACGTATATATTTTCATAAAAACATCAACAATAATTCAAATGACTGCCAGACCTTTAGCAATAAAACAATGCAGCAGTGGCATTCCGGACCTGCAGCCTATTATTTATGTTTCACTCTGACAAGTCCATCTGAAACCCGGGCAAGAATGTAAATTACTTGAATCTCTCCTCCTTTGTCATTGCTCTAATTAGCTCGAGCGTACATCACTCCTATACTTCTCGGAGAGGGTGTGTTTCCAATAGGTAGCCAATAGGACAATATTCACTTAAGCAGTGTACAAACCGACAAATTTGTTCAGTCAGCACATAGCCCTGGTAGAGGAAGGTTCCACTAATAAAGCAATAAATTAGGACAAATCGCGCCTTGCCTGGCCTTTCGTTAGAAAGGGACAGTCTCTCGTAAACTTCTCAGCTGATTGGAATAACGTTCTAATGTTTATCATTCTCGTTATAACAACAAAATTCAAACAAAAGGATCTAAAATTTACATTTTCTGGGGGGGGGGAGGTAATTAAATTACAGGAACATTTTATACCCCCTTTCCCCCGTCGGATACTGCCTGAAATAAACACTAGTAGTTAAGCCCTATGTTCGTACTCCTCCCCCCCCCCCCCGCCCCCACTCATTTCAGATTTCGCACCCGGTCTACGATAATAAAGATATTTACAATAAGCAAAAGTTGAAAACTAGAAAAGCAGCTGGAATTGACAAGATTTTTGGGGGTATACTAACGACAGTGGTTTGGGATATAGTACCATATCTGAAGAACTTATTTGATTACGGTTTGCATGAAAGAGCTATACCAAGTGATTGGAGAGTTGCAAAAGTAGCCCGTGTGTATAAAGAAAAAGGTGATAAATATAATGCTGAAAATTACAGACCAGTCTGTTTGACATGTTTTTCATTTTATTTTATTTATGCTCCAAGAGGGATATCAGCTTACAAATGAAATGAAATGGCGTATGGCTTTTAGTGCCGGGAGTGTCCGAGGACATGTTTGGCTCGCCAGGTGCAGGCCTTTTGATTTGACTCCCGTAGGCGACCTGCTCGTCGTGATGAGGTGAAGTGATGAAGACTACACATACACCTAGCGCACATGCCAGCGAAATTAACCAATGATGAGGTCTTGAAACAAAACAATTACTTGCATTGTTGAGTATCAATATGTATAGTTTAGTAATAAGATTAACTCCCTATCACGTGAAGTGCAAAACGGTATAATACTGTAATAATAATGTTACTGGCTTTACATTCAACTAACTACTTTTTCGGTTTTCGGAGACGCCGAGATGTCGGAATTTTTTCCCGCAGTTCTTATTTTACGTGCCAGTAAATCTACCGTATTGCACGTATATAGGCATCAAAAGGGTTAAAACAGGCACTAAAATGGGTGTGATCAAAATTCGTATAAACGTGTATTAATTTCTTCTTCCACTTTATCTCACCCTGATGGGATCGCGGGTGCGAACTATGATGCACATGTTCCTGTTTTACGACCGGATATCCTTCCTGACGCTAACCGTATGTGGAGGGATGGATTCAGTGTTTCTGTGGTGGTTGGTAGTGTGGTATGAAGTGGGTGTTGGGACAAACACAAACCGGCCGGTAATCGAACCAGGGACCCTCTGAATCGAAGGCGTCAACGCTGACCATTTAACCAAAGAGCCAGACTTTGTATTAACTACTTAACACTTTAAAAGTATCTCCTGAACATTGTTAAATAGGGCTTTAACTGTATTGGGAAGTGTCTGTTTTTTACTAATCTCAGTTTTGTGAAGATAGAATGAAACTGTACTGAAACTACTGAAACAGCTTACTACTCTCCAACTACATTACAGTTGACTACTGTGTATTTTTCATGGTTTACTAGTGTAAATTTATGCCTCATTTTAGTTAGGATGTATCTAAATCAAGATAATGTCCTCTCATCCTCACAGGACGAGATCGGACGTATCGAAGCAAAAAATAAATAAAACATTAAAAATTAAAAATTAACGTTTAGGCTAACTTTACTCTGAATGTTTAACAGTTACGGGAATAAACATGCATTTTAGGAAATATCCTCTGCTTACTAATAAGCCTTAAGAAGTCCAGGCTAACGTAGGGAAACGTGTACCAGACCACGTGACGGGGGGGGGGAATTTGTAATCTAGCCATCGACAACTGGTATACCAGCTATGGCATGATCATTGATTTTATGGAAGATAAAATTACATGTACAGGCACTCTCAGAAAGAAGAAACGAAAAATTCCGCCCTGAGAGGTTATTTAGTAGTTTGTTACGTCCTTGTATTCAGACTCTTTTGCTCGGAGGTACGTTGAGTCTACTGTGTGTTGACATCCGTACTGATTTTCATATTACGGCTGACGTCATGTGATCTAGAAAAGACGTGCTCTTATGATTTGGCGAATTGTCAGAAACGTGTATTTAGCTCTCTAATAAGACCTTCATGGCTCGGGTGTATTATTTCGAACAAAACCAAATGACAGTCCAGTAAAATATATTTAAGTGTTTGATTGATTGTTCCATTTACTCACAGCTCTTGAGAAAGGTTTACGTACAGTACGAACACCGAACTTCTTAGACATTTTAGTGTAAGTTTGAGACCTTGCTACATAATGTCTGCTCTAGACTTGGAGATAAGCAGTTTTGGTCCACGCTGACTACTGGTGATGTTAGAAGTACGTGCAACGCGCTGCGTAATGCCTACTGACCAGGCGTAAGACAAGTGATGGAGAGTTAACCGCATTTTTGTTTGTTCACATTGGTTGTAGCAATCACTACAGTCGCGATTCCTAGACGTTGTTTCTTACTAACTTAGTTAAATAGAAAAAGGATATTGTGGCCAACAGTTGCGTGGAATTGGATTAGGACCCCTGGATCTGAAATAATAATGTATTTCAAGAAGCTCTTCCTCCCCTGCCACTGTGCATTAATACGCCCTTGGCTTAGTGACTGACGGCTGCCTTGTTATGGTCAGGGTTATTATTGTTTCGTGTGGCTATTGGTAGCCTAGTGCAGTTCTTGTAAGGCAGACCTTCCGGCAAAAGTGGGTGGTATCTGCCGTGTATGGGAAACTACATGTTACGAAGGATAGTGTTTTGTGTGTTGTGTGAGTTCCAGGGATGTTGGGGACAGCGCAAACAGCCAGTCCCCGAGCCAAGAGAATTAACTATTCAAGATTAAAATTCCCGACCCGGCCGGGCATCGAACCAGGGGCCCTCTGAACCGAAGGCCACTACGCCGATAGACAGGGTTGTGGACGACGTATCTCTGTGATTTTTACTGTCAGTTTATTAGGTCGGGGATAATACGATACTTGACATAGATTTCTTGGAGTGGGTGTAGAATAACTCTCAAAAGGGAAAATTCAAATAGGTGATGGAAGTCCTTATGACCATTTGAATGCTAAAATTCTGTGTTAAACGCCTTAATAAATGGGAAAATATTTCTCAAATGACCTTACAAAGGAATTGTTTGGGTTGGACGAGATAGATCTCAATGAAATTTGGGTGAGTGATCAATTAACGTATCCTAAATGGTATGGTAATATCCATTATCCCGTGAAATTCACGTTAAAATTAATTGTAGAAAATAGCCGTGTGGCTAGGAGCTGTTAGCTGGTGATGGCGTGGAATGGCTTTGCATATGCAATGTAGAAATATAGCGATAGCTCTTTTAAAGTTACATAAAATTGTACAGAAATGAGATTTTGACAACTCGAATAGAATTTCACGCTCTACAAACCTATTTTACTAACGCGCATAGTATATTAATATATCTTTTTAATTAATGCTGGGACTACCTTAAATAAGACCACGGCCGCTTCCTTCCAATTCCTAGGCCTTTCCTATCTCATCGTCGCCATAAAACCTATCTGTGTCGGTGCGACGTAAAGCAACTAGCAAAAAATATATTTTTAATTTGTTTACAATTTGTTTTACGTTGTACCGACAACGATGATGGCATAGGAAAAAATATATTAAGGTACACCCCCAGTATTTGCCTGGTGTGAAAATGGGAAACCACGGAAAACCATCTTCAGGACTTCCTACAGTGGGGTACGAACCCACTATTTTCCAGATGCAAGCTCACAGACGATAGTCCGTCTCCTCCGCCACGCACCCTTCAACAGTTGTGCGACGCAATGCAGACAGCACTGCTCCACATATCCGTTAAGACATACCAGCACCTGACTGAGGCACTGCCAGTACGTTTAGCAGATCGTCATAATAATGTGATTCCTCAAACTACTACATACTTTAGCTTCCATGATAAACGATCAGAGGGTGTAAAATCGTAATATGTTGATACCTAAAACGCAAAGTAAACAGTTTATTTAAAGGGTGGTCGGAAACAGCGTGAACCGAGTATATGAGAGCGTTGGGCATACTGATAAGCATTTTTTAAAAATACGTCGATGTCCTGCGGCGTTGTCATTTTATCAGCTGCTGAATTTGGCCAATCAGATCGCTTCGTGGGGAATTAAAATGGGCTTTACGAGACGGTGGTGCTAAATCTGCACGTGGTGTGGTCGGGCTTGAGAGCCATGCTGAGAAATGAGCATTAAACACTAACACACCGTGGGTTTCAGGCAATGCCACCGTAGCGTACTTGCTTTGGGCCGAGCCTATCAGCAGGGAGGTCGTTGTTCAAGTCCCTCCCCTGCAGAAGTGAATTTCTTCTATTGGCGCTCATAAGCCATGTGCAGATTTAGCAACACCGCCTCGCAAAGGCCATCTGAAGTCGCCTTTGGCCTGCCCAGCGACCGCTGCTCAGCCCGAAGGCCTGCAGATTACGAGGGGCCGTGTGGTCATCACGACGCGTCCTCTCGGCCGTTATTCTGGGCTTTCGAGGCCGGGGCCGCCATCTCACCGTCAGATAGCTCCTCAATTCTAATCACGTAGGCTGAGTGGACTTCGAACTGCCCTCAGGTCGACTGGCCGGGAATCGAACCCGGGGCCTCCGGGTGAGAGGCAGGCACGCTACCCCTACACCACGGGACCGGCGAAAATAAGTTACGGAAATTGTAATAGGACATAGTGCTTTGAAAAAAAATCGATCTCTGGCGTTTATTTCCTCCTAGTGAAAGCTCACCGGAAAATCAGCTAAGAAATGTATGTTCAGTCGTGAGCAACTTCTGTGTCAGCCTTTGCAGCGTGTAGCCGGCTAAGCTGTCCAGCATGATAACCTTGGACGTTGTCCGACTCGTTGGTTGAATGGTCAGCGTACTGGCCTTCGGTTCAGAGGGGCCCGGGTTCGATTCCCGGGCGGGTCGGGGATTTTAACCTTCATTGGTTAATTCCAGTGGCCCGGGGCCTAGGTGTTTGTGCTGTCCCCAACATCCCTGCAACTCGCACACCACACATAACACTATCCTCCACCACAATAACACGCAGTTACCTACACATGGCAGATGCCGCCCACCCTCATCGGAGGATCTGCGTTACAAGGGCTGCACTCGGCTAGAAATAGCCACACGAAATTATTATACACCTTGGACGGTGCGCTACCGTAGTATACGGACATGTCTGTCGCTCGCTCACATGCAACCTTGCTAGTAATGGCGACGTATCACAGAACAGCATATGCTCATAATGTGTAGCGTCCTTATTGCGATTATCATGTGCTAAGTTATCCTGAACCGACTAGCGTACACAAGTGAAATCCTAGTAGTAAAACTCCACCCGGTGTCGGGTGAGCACAGTGCATTTGTTTTATGAAGCATATCGGTAAACGCAGTACATTTTGTGCATACCAGAGTGCGCCACACAACAAAATATTTACTGAAGTGGCATATCCACGTAACATAAGTTATGTAATAAAAGTAAACATTGCAAGCACTTCATGTGGTATTGACAGGTATTAAAGGCTAAGCGTAGAACCGAGTATCGTAGGATATAAGCTAATGAAACTAAGTCCCAAGTAGTTCCGTACCTTATTATTGTGTTTTTACAGGTGTTAACCAGAAATGTACACCACTGTTAATGCGAAACATCTTTACATTTTGTAGATTTCCTAACGTAACAGGCCGGGCCTTTACAGTTCGACTTTAGAGTCCTTAGGTCGTTGAGAATACGGTATATGTTTAATGATGATTGATTTCTGTTAATTGTTTATGTATCGTACATACTGAGAACATTCATATTTGTATTTGATATTTTGTAGTGTATTTCATGCAGCGCAGGGCACAAACGCCAAAATCTTACAGGAAATGATGCTTTAAATTTCTCTTTCCCGATGCGCCGCTTGCCCACTTCCCTTCCCTACATGTGATGAGTGACGCGATGCACACTGCTATATTGCCTGTCAACGGCACAGCACATGTAAACAGCCGATACTCGTCAGTCACGCGGTGATGTCTGTACTCCGTTCTGATCATTTATGCGTACCCCATGCATTTTTCTTGGGAATTTTGAATGCTAATATTAACACTCTTCACCGCCATTGTTGCGAATTCAGTGCACTACGTCGCAGGACATTAGAGATATGAACCAGTTACCTCTCGCGATTAACCAAATAGTTTAGGCACGTAAATGAACTTATGCGGGAATAAACGCCGGTATCTTGGCGTCTCCGAAAACCGTAAAAGTAGTTAGTGGGACGTAAAGCCAATAACATTATTATTATTATTATTATTATTATTAGTAGTAGTAGTAGTAGTAGTAGTTGTTGTTGTTTTGCGTTGATTATGCCCGTGATATAAACGTGTTTTGTAGGTCGAAACTGATCATTCTGTTAATAAAACATTTTCTAATCCATGTATGTTATAGTATTTTCATGAATTGTGTATTTTGTATTCTACAGACTGAAAAAACTTAAAAGTAAATATTTTTGAGATTCCACGTACAGTTAAAGATCAAGCTACTCTTTCTAATTGTATTGTAATATTGTAGATATCAGTTGCTATATCGACTTAAGTAATTTACTAGAGGTTGAAGAACTTGCGTTAATCTTTACATAGTAATCATGAAACATGTAGGGACATTGATTGTGGACCATCAGGTTTATTAGACATAGTTACCTTTAAAGGGCCCTTCCACGAGTCAGAGAAAATCTACCGACACAGGCCACCCAAAAGTAGTACTGGAATACAGTTCCGCAACTTCCAAGTATAGAAGATGAACGCATTACAAAATGCGCTATGTTTTTATACCTGGAGCTGTTGACCTTGTCTTTTTCTATTATATTTACAACTTTTGAATGAGCTAATGACATTTTGCTGTAGTAGTTATTTACTCTATGTACTTAAATTTCGCTGGGCTGAGTGGCTCAGATGATTAAACGCTGGCTTTCTGACCCCAGCAAGGCGGGTTCGATTCCAGCTTAGTCCGGTAATATTTGGAAACGCTCAGATACGTCTGCCTTGTGTCGGTAGACTTACTGGCGCGTAAAAAGAACTCCTACTACACAAAATTCCGACACCTTGGCGTCTCCGAAAACCGCATAAGTAGTTAATGTGACGTAAAACCAATCACATTGTTATTTTACGCCAATTTTTAGTGGTATATTTACTACAGACTTTCATACTAATGTGTTTTCTCTCTTTTTTTTTCAGTGTTGATTGCAACAAGATGGAGTCGAAAGAAGTGAAATTTGAGCCAGTCTGGCTTGAGGAAGGTAGTGAGGGGCCTGAAACGGAACGTCCTTCCACATCCGATCCTGAGTGTGACCCACTCTGCGAAATAAGCCAGTTGTCACCAGAATACCTAGAATGTCATGTGAAACCGGAGATATTATTTGACGACGGGGAAGAGGAGGAAGAGGAAGAACAAGAAAGGGATGGTGAAAATGACCAGGGTGTTGTGAAGTGTAGCGAACTTGGAGGAGGACACGACCTGGAGACTCAAGAAGAATCGTATGCTCCACAACCTAAGAAGTCTAGACGCCACCAGTGGCCTTTCGGTAGTTTGGAGGCAACATTCTTCCAGCACGTAGAGCAGTCTATACGATCCTTTTTGCTGGGCGAGGACGTTCCTAAAGAGTGTGAAATGTGTTGCAAATGTTACCCGACTGATTTTGTTGTAGGTTATCAGACGCGTCCCAAATGTATTTGCTCAGATATTGACGATCTTCCTGAATTACTGAAAGATCGTATCTCACCCAAGCGTCTCGTTTGTCATAAATGTGGTTTGAAAATGGAGTGTTTAAGGGAGTCAGTCAAATGCACACAGTGTAATGAACGCTTTAGGATCATTAGTAACCTAATCAAGCACTTAAGACTGCAATGTAAGGGTGAACCTTATAAGTGTGAAGCCTGTGGTAAGGGTTTCAGTCGTAGTTACAGTCTTGAGCAACATATGAGATCACATTCAGCCTATAAGTGTGAGGACTGTGATAGTAGTTTTGCGGCTAAACGTGACTACACCAAACATCTTAAAGAGCATCTTGTGGGCAAAACGTTCCCATGTCCGCAGTGTGACAGATGTTACGACTTCGAATATCTTCTCCTCAGGCATATGAAGACTCATATTGTGTACAGCTGTGAAGAGTGTGACAAGAGTTTCTTGATGAAGGGACAGTACACAAGACACCTCGTGAGGCATTCCTTAGACAAGCCTTTCAAATGCGAATTGTGCCATAAATTGTTCAAAACTAGTAAAGGTCTTAACCTACACATGACCACACATGCTATGGGGAGACCGTATGGCTGCATGAGATGTGATCAATGTTTCAGAACGCTGTTTAGCTTAAGGGAGCACTTAATGAAGGTCCACACAATGGAACAAGGATAGCTATCTTATTCAAAACTAGCCAGTTTCGATATCCATGTAACCACATGCACCATTGAGGACCGTAAAAGGATGAGAGTTATGTAGCAAAAGTTTGAATACTTATAATAATGTTAAGATCTGTAAGAACCAAGTCCACGCAAGGGAACGAGACTAGCTGTCTTCCTAATGTATGCCGTAGCATATTTGAAATATATTCGCGTTAGGTGCGCGGTATGTATGTAGAGGTGAGGCAGGTAACTTGGTAGTCATCTTCTAGTCTAATTCAAAGGAAATTGAGTGGTGTATGTGCGATGATAACACAAAAACACAAATTATTTATTCTAAGTAGTATGAATTTAGTTAACTATTCCGATCATCACCAATACTCAATTTTCAGGTTATACAAAGAGTTGTAAGGTAAACTATATTAATCTAGTCATTACTGTTGGGTCAAGTTGAATGAGTCTGTTTAGAGGCGCTAAGTACAAATAATATAACCTTTGTTTGAAAGAAAACATGTTGGAATTATCTTCTTGTCTCAAAGGACAATTTACATTTGTAGAGTCAGTTTTCAAATGGTTATACAAAATAAACTTCATGTCTTTCAGTGAATATTTAAATACTGTAGCTATGAGTATTTCTTGCTGTATTTTGGTATTTATAGTATCACACACTCACTTTATGTCCAGGTTGTGTGTGCTAAATCAGAGGACCCTTTGTAGCTCAGGTCATTCTGGGTGTAAGGGTTGTTACTCTGAAGGCGTCTGCATATTGAGTGTTTGTACTTTTTCTCTGCTGGTCATTTGTCATATTATTGTCATCTATGATCTCTTTCTGTAGTTCTAGTAGCTAACAGCTACTTATTCTTATTTCAGTTCTGTGGCAAAGGATAATTCCTTCACAGTATTTTTCCCGTTTCTTGTAAAGGCAGTTCTTCAGTAGAAATTATTAAATAGTTCTTGTTTGAGGTTGAAGTAAGTATCAGTATATTTATCTAGGTTATAACTAGGTGACTCCATCAATTTTAGTTATATAGGATAATTAGGTGATGTACCTGTGCTTTGCTACGGGATTCTCAGAAAGACTGTCTTTGTGGTTTTCCTAACTGAAGTATTATGGATTTAGTTAACTATTCTGATCACCACCAACAATATAGGTCATTACAGAAACGTTAGTTGGATTGTCGCGATTAAAAACAATGTTAACATATAAAATACTCGATCAAATGAAAAACCACACATTTTCTCACTTTTACCGAACGGTACTACGGTGCCAATCTATGAGTCCAAAGTTCCAGAGTTGGAGTAACCAGGCCGCAGACAGCCGTGAACACTCCTCTGCCATTGTTCCGTTAAATATGCAGACTGCTCATTCCAATCAGTGCCTCAGAGTAGGGATTGAATAGCTCGAATGCTATGATGAACCAGTGTGTTACGTACCAGTAGCATCGGAAAATTTATGAACCAGAGGAATGGCGTGCTAAAGAAGAAAGTTATCCAATTTCCCATCTACTTCCCGCCAGTATGCAGGCAGGCTGTTACACTCGGAACGACCGGGCGAGTTGACTGTGTGGTTAGGGGCGCGCAGCTGTGAGCTTGAATCTGGGAGATAGTTGATTCGAACTCCACTGTCGGCAGCCCTGAAAATGATATTCCGTGATTTCCGATTTTCACACCAGGCAAATGCTGGGGCTGTACCTTAATTTAGGCCAAGGCCGCTTCCTTCACACTCCTAGCCCTTTCCTACCCCATCGTTGTCATAAGGCCTATCTGTGTCGGTGCGAAGTAATGCAAATTTTTAAAAAAATATTCGGTACGCAGCAGTAATCCTATCTATCGGAGATGAGTGGCAACAGAAGACACAAAGCACATCACAATAAACAGTGGCCAATGTAATGTTCTTGTTGATCGCCCCAGGGGCTCTGAATTTTGGAGCGTGGGTTGGCGACCACGGGGCCCTCAGCTGAGTCCTGGCATTGCTTCCACTTACTTGTGCCAGGCTCCTCACTTTTATCTATCCTATCCGACCTCCCTTGGTCAACTCTTGTTCTTTTCCGACCCCGACGCTATTAGGTTTGCGAGGGCTAGGGAGTCTTTCATTTTCACGCCCTTCGTGGCCCTTGTCTTCCTTTGGCCGATATCTTCAGTTTTCGAAGTGTCGGATCCCTTCCATTTTTCCTTCTGATTAGTGTTATATAGAGGATGGTTGCCTAGTTGTACTTCCTCTTAAAACAATAATCACCACCACCACCTTATTGTTGATCAATTTTATGAGCTGTCTATATTGTAGGCCTTCACATTTAGTTTTCTTTCGACTCTGTGATATCAGGGCGTCTTAAAAAATTATTTATAGCGTAGACTGTAGTTCCTTATTCTCCGACTTTACACACGAGTTTTCATTAAATTCTGTTTACCCATTTTCTCGTGACTCGGCGCTGAAATGGACTTTGTAACAAAAATCCAAATTCATGAATATCTCTGTGATCATAGCCGGTACGCTAAAAATGTATAAGACATAAATGATCGGAAATTTAATACTATATAACTTTATCGATACCACCACTAATAACATAAATAGTTGATAATTACAGTTTAGGCCTTCCCCTAAACTACCATTTCACCGGGCGAGTTGGCCGTGCGCGTAGAGGCGCGCGGCTGTGAGCTTGCATCCGGGAGATAGTAGGTTCGAATCCCACTATCGGCAGCCCTGAAAATGGTTTTCCGTGGTTTCCCATTTTCACACCAGGCAAATGCTGGGGCTGTACCGTAATTAAGGCCACGGCCGCTTCCTTCCAACTCCTAGGCCTTTCCTATCCCATCGTCGCCATAAGACCTATCTGTGTCGGCGCGACGTAAAGCCCCTAGCAAAAAAAAAAAAAAACTACCATTTCACTCAGCGTGAATAAAATTATTTACGGCCTAGATTGTAGCGACGTATTCCTCGACTTTGTATACCGATTTTCATTAAGATAGGACCACTGATAACATAAATATTTGATAATTAAATTATAGACTTCCCCTAAACTACCATTTCTCTCAGCGTGAATAAAATTATTTATGGCCTAGATTGTAGCGACTTTGCATACCGATTTTCATTAAATTCTCTTCAGCCGTTCTCTTGTGACGCCTGTACAGACAGACAGACAGACAGACACACACACACACACATACACACACACACACACAGAGAGAAATGATGGAAAATTAAAAAGTGCATTTCCTTGTTACTGTGGGCACGGCTGATACAGAAATACCATCCTTTTTAAATTCTGAACAATGTACAGACAAAACTCTTATTTTATATATAGAGATACCTTTTTTGAAAGTTATATATGAATTACTATAAATGGATATAAATATTAATCGTTTTAGTAAAACTGTGTTCAGCCAGGAATTTTTCAAATATGTGGAGTTGAGAATATTGATCTCGGTGAGGACTTGAAACTTGGGACTTCCTACATTGCATTTATAAGGCCCTCTGCAGTAGCATGCCGAAAAAAGTAGTAACAAAGAATCCTGCAATTCGAAGGTTGTGTGTGTTGTAAGCTGTTTTTACTCTGAATATTTTCCTCATGTCCCCACATGGGTGCTGATGAAGTATCCTTTATGTAATGTTCCCTAAGAAGATGCATATTGACTAGATATGTGCACTGCTTGGTTCGAACACAGCACACTAATTTATTCACTCGTACATCTATTGAACTAAATATGTTCCTAAACGATATCAGCCCTACATATGAAGTTGAGATCAAATGTAAATTATTATTGCTTCTCAAATGATTAACAGGTATCCAAAAGCACATAACGGAAAATGATAAAACAGATACCTTTTATGGAAATAGATTAAAAAAGACCATATTTGCATCGGTCTTTACAGAAGAGTGGCACTGTACGTTAGATAAGGAAGATCGCTGGAAAAATCATGAATTGAGCATTGTCCGTAGAATATTCGAGGTGCATCGATAATAAATTGTACACCTGCGCAAGAAGTAGCATACCTCCGAAGCTGCGTTGAATGTGGTTGGAACACCAGAACAGCGTAAGTGCGTACCGTTTGTCTAATTAACGGAGGAGGAGCGAGATCGGTGACGCCGGACGATCATACCTAAGAAATACGCAACGGTGAACGAGAAGTGCCTGCAATATATCACGGTTGGTACCGTTGTTCAGAGGAACCATGCATCTGGTTTCGAAAAGAAGCGACTTACAGATTCACGCACCGTACGAAAACGCAGGACGTAAGAGGTAGTGTTGTACCAAGCGTGTTGGCTTGAAGTTGGATTACATTTACAATTTCGCTACCGCAGACATAGCCACACTACCATTAGATGTGTCGGAAAGGAACTTGCTGAGGGACGAATGGAGAAGCGTTGAGTTCAGTGACGAGAGCAGGCTTGACCTTCACGCTATTGGTGGTCGTTTAAGAGTGCAGCGTAGATCAGTTGAGCGAAGCCTTCCGCTGTATAAAATGGGTACGGTGACACACACGATCAACCCATAGACTCGTGATTTCGGCTGCCATAGCCTACAACAGTGAACATTATTCTAGAACATCGTCCAACGCTCTCTGCTGGCATTTATTGCAACAGGGAGATGACATATTCCCGCAGGACGGAGCCATCCACTTAGAGTTGAACAACAACTGATATACTCACCATGATGTTCATTAGCCTAGCTAGCCTATAATTTGCTCCCTCGCTCATTGAACAAGAATACTAAAGGTCGAGTTTGCTAGGATGGCGGCTGGAATTTGTGTGTACTAAGCAAAGAGAGAAATATTCTATTGTTCTCGCGGTAGTAACTTCCAACACGCGCCGAAATAACAGTGAAGGAAGAAAGAATGATTGATATACTTAATGTCAGTAATTAATGCTGTCAAGAATATTTCGATATACAACTCATATTTACGTGGTAATACGAGTAGCAGAAGATAGTACGTGTTATACCTTTCGTAAATATTTTAGCGACAGACACTCGCGAAGACACTCTGCTCATGTGATAACAAAAATCTTAGAGGCTGAAACCCTTACGGTACTCTTTAAATTTCGAAGGATAGACCATTTGCTATAACTGAAACCTACTGCCCTTTCATTTTCTGCACCAGTTATAATTCCTTTGGAAATGCTCTGTTAAGGTATAAAATTATAAAAAATCTTACGCCGCAGTACGTTTATATTGAAGTTATCTATATTTGTTAGTGGTTTCTGGCGGCGAGGATGTTTTCTTGCTGAACGTAAATACACAGCCCATCTCGTTTTATGGACGAGTTTGCTTCACTTTCGCACTTCTTTGTACCGTTCGAACACTGATACCGCGCGCATTTCGTGTGATGTTGCAACATTTCCTTGTCTCTCCCCTAGCTCGACCATCGCTCTCTGATAAATGCTTTTAAATATTCTTGTACTTTGTACACTATTTCTCGACCTTGCCTGTGCAAAACCTGTCGTTTACTCCCTTCTGCTTCTATCAGAATGAAAACATAGACAATACATTCCAGTTTCTCTTTAAAACGTGCGAAATAATCCATCTTCACTTACCACAACTCATTCTTAAGCTTCTAAAACCGAAGTGATTCTGATTGTATCAATCAGTCATCAATGATCTGCATTTAGAGCTGTTGCCCAGGTGTCAGATTCCCTATCATTTGTTTCCGTAGCCTCTTTTAAAATGTTTTTAGAGAACTTGGAACTCAAGTTTATTTGTCTACTAATGTCATTCCACGCCATTTCTGCACTGACAGCTCGGAACATACCACTTAGGCGAGCAGTTCATCTCCTATGGGGTAGGAGAACGGTATGACGTAATGATAGAATGCGCTCTGTGCACCGCCTTTGCTCCGAGCTTTAGATTGGGCGTACGCTGGTCCCGTCATCGACCCCAATGACAACACTGGCCCAACCTTGGCACAGGTGGAATACACGTAAAACTCCGTGCCGCACCTCTACGATCATTTCCATGCGAGAATTATGACCCGCCGTGCTGCTAAAGAGTAGCACCTACACGCAGTACCGGAATGGCTTGTCGATACGTCTGCAGACGAGCATGGCCGCGTGCGAATGATTTTGTATGGTATATTACCTATGGCATGAGTGCGTGTGTTAAAGTTGCCATCTCATTTCATTGCCATTTCATTGTGGGTTTTTTTACGTTAATGCACGTGTGAAACTTGAGCACAAGCTTATGGAACACTGCAGTGTTTAATATTTTCGATGGAATGTAGGTAACTAAATAAAACGTGAAGAGGTAAACTCAAGGTGCTGCAGGATCGGGTATTTTTGTTATGGTCTGTGGAGAGGAGTTTAATGCGATCACGTTCGGAAATACTTGTTAGTTAATGCAATCTTAATTATACAAAACATACGGAAACTTAAGGCACAAGGAGATCTAGTCTAATCGTTAATTTGAATATTTCTTGCCTGTTTACGTCTGTTGCTGTTCGTTTCTCTGTCTATCTATCTATCTATCTATCTATCTATCCATCTATCTGCCAGCCAGCCAGCCTGCTTTTCACTGTCGGTGTTGGTACTGAGAACAAGTTGTTATCGGTTTTCAGGACAGGCATACATGGAAGTTATGCGTTAATCAGACGCTGGTGAAGACGGGACACTCCCTTAACAGGTTCCTTAATAATCTGATAACACCAGATTCGTGATTTAAATGCAGTACTTCTTAACATTAATGCATTTTGTTTCTTATTCGTTATGAGCCTGTCTGAACTATTTTCTTAAGCCTATAGCCTAATTCAGTATCGATGATGTGTAAGTTGGAGCCGTATGTCCGTCTCCCTACGAGCTGCAAATAGTGCGAAGTGTGAGACGAACATACGACCTGGCCTGGGATTTGTATAATTCCCGTTACATAATCCATTTATTTTCCTGCTCGTGACTAACGTGCCTAAGGACCTCATTTTCCTGCACATTATGGTCCACCGGGCTGAGTGGCTCAGACGGTTGAGGCGCTGGCCTTCTGACCCCAACTTGGCAGGTTCGATCCTGGCTCAGTCCGGTGATATTTGGAGGTGCTCAAATATGTCAGTCTCGTGTCGGTAGATTTACTGGCACGTAAAAAACTCCTTCGGGACAAAATTCCAGCACCTCGGCGTCTCCGAAAACCGTAAAAAAAGTAGTTAGTGGGACGTAAAGCAAGTAGCATTATTAGTATTATGGTCCTTCATTTTCTTTATCGGATGCACTTTTTATAGGTATTGACGCTTTCTCCTTCAATAATGAGACTTGGACGATAAGGCTTCTTGTCGTTTGAGGTATATATTAAGTGTTTAACCTGAGATCCTATACTACCGCATGGAAGGTGAGATAAATGGATGTGGTATTGAGCAGAATGTATATTTGCAACCCTTTACGTTAGCGACGGATTGCAGAAAATCATGATCTATGTTTGAAAAGAAGTAAACATCATTATTTACTGCATTAGTGGTTTAATTTTTTAATCTTTTATTTATTGACGAGTCGTTACCCAGCCCACTTTACTATTTATTTGGCTGGAAGAAGTACGGAATTATTGACCGTTAGTACACTTTTATGAAGTTACCTTTCCAAACTGTACAAATTTTATGTTTAGTATTTAGTATTTATTTTTATATTTTGAGCTTTTGTTTTACATTTAATACTACACAACGTAAAATATTTTGTACGAGACATTCCGTATGACGAGGGCGAACTGTATCAAATAGCAGAACTAATTTATGACTGATATTAAACGCATATTTGCTGGACTGTGGTTCTGTATGTTTGGTTCTCTTTTGATCCATACAGTGCAGTTCGAAGTAGTTCGACCATGTGTCGTGATCCTCCTATAATTTTAAACACTACGCCCTTGTCGTACGGAATGCCTTATTTTTACCTTTTTTTTTTGTGCTTAGCTGGAGAAATAATGATTTATGAAGGATGAAATAGAAGATAATTAAAGACACTGCCAAAGAGGAAGCATCGAAGTTTTTTCGACTTTATTTTCCTTCACTCCCTTAGAGTATTTTAATAATAGTTGTCGTTATTCAGTGTGCACAGTCGTCTAGAGCGAGGTAACATTTTGATATTTGTATAATTAGTGTGTGATGTTCAATAATATTAACTTGCGTAGTGTATGTGTTACAGTAGCATCTTGAGGCGATAATTAAAACTTAATATATATTTGAATTTGATTTTGTTAGAATGCTGTGGAGAATTAAGTGCTGTAGGGCAATTCCATCTATCACTGACACACATTACAACTCAGCCGATATCAGTTGACTATAGTATAGTTGGGGACAAAACATGACGACCTCAGTTCCTGGAGGCGAGCTGAAAGCCAGTAGTCAATCACACCCTGCACCCTGCTGAGTTAACGAGTTCTAAGTGATCCTTGTTTGTTTTGGAGAGGCTGCCAAACCACTTTCTTCCTCATTCTCTGTAGTATTTACCCTTCCTTCATGTAGAGTGCAGTAGCCGATTTGGCAACTCTGGCTGCAGTATAGGTAGTAAATCCTATAAGTCGCTAATAGACACAGAGCTGCCGCTGGAATGTAGTGGTGTGGGGCGAGGTCGTCATGATTTGTCTCCAACTATAAGTGATCCTACACACAAATTATTGTTCTTCCATTTTCAAGAAGGGCGTGATAGCTGACGTTATCACTGGCTTCTTAGCAAAGCGTTCTCTAACTGGAATCAACATAAGTCTATATATTGTTGCATCTTGCACGAGGAGAATGTTTTCCATGTCCCTTCAATTTTCTCAAACGAAATGTACTGTTCTTTGATGATATACCCATTTGCCCCATAATGTTATTCACAAATAAATGTTTTGAATGCTTGTGGTTGCGTTCCCCAACTGGGTCCTGGCAGCTTACGGGGAATATTTTTTCATGCGGATAACTTTTCTTCTTGAGTAACTTCAAGCTGCCTGCGTTTCAATTTTAACCTTCCGTTTTACTCTACCAGGTCACCGAGAAACTGTCCGCTTCCGTAGCGTAACGGTTAGGGTTATTAACTGCTGTCCTTGGGGGCCCGGGTTCGATTCCCGATACTGTCAAAAATTTACGAATGGCAGGAGGGCTGACATGTGCTTCAAATGGTATATGCAGCTCACCTCCATTGGGGGTGTGCCTGAAAAGAGCGTTACCACTTCGGAATGAGGGCGTGAGTTTCCTTTTCTTACAAGGGCTGCACCCGCCTAGAAATAGCCACACGAAATTATTATTACTGGACCTGTGTTGAGCGAATTTACTATCTTGTACATGCTGACATCAATATCGTACGACCTGGAGTGCCAAATGCACTTTTTCTTTTCTCCCTTAAAAATTCCGACTACTTCTGCTGGGTTTGAACCCGTGATCATGGGATCTTCTTCTCGGAAGTACCTGTTACATTCTTGCGCCATAGCAATGCAACATTCTGATAGTGAGATCCCCCCCCCCCCCAATGATGAAATGAAATGGCGTATGGCTTTTAGTGCCGGGAGTGTCCGAGGACAAGTTCGGCTCGCTAGGTTCGATTTGAGGCCCATAGGCGACCTGAGCGTTGTGATGATGATGAAAACAACACATACACCCAGCTCCCGTGCCAGCAAAATGATGGTTAAAATTCCCGACCCTTCCGGGAATCGAACCCGTGACTCCTGTGGCCAAAGGCCAGCACGCTAACCATTTAGCCGTGGAACCGGACCCCACCAATAATAACTCGAACCGTCTAACCAAGATGTCGTACCACATAGACTTCACAACTTAATGATCATAGCCACCAGGCAGACTGAGCAACTCACTCGAGGGCCTGTACTACGACTGTCAGATAAACAGCCAGATACGTAGGCTGCAGTTTTGCAAACTAGAAGTTAAATATTTTCTTGCGTACTACCAATGGATTTTAACGTCGGTATTGTAATGCGGAAGATGCAGTAACATTTTTACTGGGTTGGTAATAAGGTTACTGGAAATATAGTGAAATTTAGCGCGGTGGTATACGTGTTCCCTGGTGTTTTCGTTTGTTTAGCTCTATTCCTTTTGAAATTGTATTAGAATCCAATATCAGACTCTTATTAAGCTATAATGTGGAAGTCCAGGTCAAAAACAGAATTAGGACTGAAATATACACATACGAAGAAATGTTAAAATTAATTAACGGTATAACGATACTGAAACTGTTACAGAAAATAAAAAGACTTACACCTGGACGCAAAAGTTAAGATTCAGGTTATGAATCCTTTTTGTCTAGTACTATTTACGTGGTTGCGCGTTACGACTAAAGTAAAGTTTATATTCGTAATTAATGCCACTGATGCAGCGTGGGATCATTAATTTTATTATTAATTCAATTTATTGTTTGCTCATTGAATAAGTAGTTAGTTTCTTTCTTTTCAATACAATGTGAGATTAGCTAACTGGCAAGCATTTATCTCACTTTAGCGTAAATACTTTTGTAGCAAGTTGTTATGAAGTAAAAGAAATATAACCTCCTTAACATTCTCATTCGACGGAAGAATCGTCATGAACAACGTCGTATAACTTTACTCCATATGTGCGTCGCGGATAGATTTGGAATAGAACCCACACTTTTGACACGCATTTTAATGATTAGGAAACGTGTACTATCACCTCTAGTACCCTACCGACTACCATTTACAAGGTAAAAAGATGTGTCAGACTATTGGGACTCGAACCCACGAAAAACTGCTTAGCAGCAAACTATGTTGCCCTAACGACCACGGCTACCCATGAAGCTTACGGTTGATTGCTTGTGTGCTACTGATATACTCAGGGCCTGTACTACGACTGTCAGATAAACAGCTAGATACGTAGGCTGCAGTTTTGCAAACTAGAAGTTAAATATTTTCTTGCGTACTACCAACGGATTTTAATGGCGGGATTGCAATGCGGAAGATGTAGTAACATTTTTATTGGGTTGGTAATAAGGTTACTGAAAATATAGTGAAATTTAGCGCGGTGGTATACGTGTTCCCTGGTGTTTTCGTTTGTTTAGCTCTATTCCTTTTGAAATTGTATTACTAGAATCCAATATCAGACTCTTATTAAGCTATAACGTGGAAGTCCAGGTCAAAAACAGAATTAGGACTGAAATATACACATACGAAGGAATGTTAAAATTAATTAACTGTATAACGAAATTGAAACTGTTATAGAAAATAAAAAGACTGAAAATGTAACCTGGACGCGAAAGTAAAGATTCAGGTTATGTATCTTTTTTGTCTAGTATTATTTACGAGGTTGTGCGTTACGACGAAAGTAAAGTTTATATTCGTAATTAATGCTACTGATGCAGCGTGGGATCATTAATTTTATTATTAATTCAATTTATTGTTTGCTCATTGAATAAGTAGTTAGTTTCTTTCTTTTCAATACAATGTGAGAATAGTAACTGGCAAGCATTTAACTCACTTTAGCGTAAATACTTTTGTAGCAAGTTGTTATGAAGTAAAAGAAATATAACCTCCTTAACATCCTCATTCGACGGACGAATCGCCATGAACAAAGTCGTATACCTTTACTCCATATGTGCGTCGCGGATAGATTTGGAATAGAACCCACGCTTTTGACACGCATTTTAATGATTAGGAAATGTGTACTATCACCTCTAGTACCCTACCGACGACCATTTACAAGGTAAAAAAATATTAGACTATTGGGACTCGAACGCGCAAAAAACTGCTTAACAGCAAACTCTGATGCCCTAACGACCACGGCTACCTATGAAGTATGCGATTGACTGCTTGTGTACTACAGATATACTCAGTAGCAACAACTTACTAGCTTGGAAAATTTTTAAGAATTCTGTGATAGCTGGACGGGAAGCATGACATACTTTATAAATATATACATAAATTACATTGTAACAACTTAATTTCGCACAGCATCATGCAGATATAGATTCATCTTCATGAGTAGCCATCTTGATTCTTTACAGCAGCGTCCCCGGTAAGAGCTAAAGTCCCAGATAAGAGCGTTAACAGCCTCTCCAACTTCGGCATAGCTATACTCGAGAATATTTTCCCAGATTGCACATAAACGAAAGTCGTAGTACGCGGTTTGAACCGAACTTCCAGATAAATGTCCAAACTGCCAAATAAATTTATACCGCACTTTTATCTGGCTGTCGTAGTACAGGCCCTCAGTATCAACAACTTGCTAGCTTGCGAAATCTTTAAAAATTCTGTGATAGCTGGACAGGGAGCATGACATACTTTATAAATATATACATAGATTACATTGTAACAACTTAATTTCGCACAGCATTATGCAGATGTAGCCATCTTGATTCTTTACAGTAGCGTCCCCGATAGGAGCGAAGTCCCAGATAAGAGCGTTAACAGCCTCTCCAACTTCGGCATAGCTATACTCGAGAATATTTTCCCAGATTGCGCATAAACGAAAGTCGTAGTACGCGTTTTCAACCGAACTTCCAGATAAATGTCCAAACTGCCAAATAAATTTATCATCATCATCATCATCTGTTTACCCTCCAAGTTCGGTTTTTCCCTCGGACTCAGCGAGGGATCCCACCTCTACCGCCTCAAGGGCAGTGTCCTGGAGCTTCAGACTCTTGGTCGTGGGATACAACTGGGGAGTATGACCAGTACCTCGCCCAGGCGGCCTCACCTGCTATGGTGAACAGGGGCCTTGTAGGGGGATGGGAAGATTGGAAGGGATAGGCAAGGATGAGGGAAGGAAGCGGCCGTGGCCTTAAGTTAGGTACCATCCCGGCATTCGCCTGGAGGTGAAGTGGGAAACCACGGAAAACCACTTCGAGGATGGCTGAGGTGGGAATCGAACCCACCTCTACTCAGTTGACCTCCCGAGGCTGAGTGGACCCCGTTCCAGCCCTCGTACCACTTTTCAAATTTCGTGGCAGAGCCGGGAATCGAACCCGGACCTCCGGGGGTGGCAGCTAATCACGCTAACCACTACACCACAGAGGCGGCCAAATAAATTTATACCGCACTTTTATCTGGCTGTCGTAGTACAGGCCCTGAGTGTACGACTTAACTGCGCGGAGATAATCTGCAACTGTGAAAAATAAAAACAAAACATTTTATTGGATGCAAGGTTAACAAGCTATACTGGTTTTGTAAACAACACTACCACACATTTTAGGTATATATGGGTTCTTCCGACTCAAAGAATCGTATATTTCAAGCAGCTCGCTTATTTCTTGACCGAGCTTGATAGCTGCAGTCGCTTAAGTGCGGCCAGTATTCGGGAGATAGTGGGTTCGAATCCCACTGTCGGCAGCCCTGAAGATGGTTTTCCGTGATTTCCCATTTCCATACCAGGCAAATGCTGGGGCTGTACTTTAATTAAGGCCACGGCCGCTTCCTTCTCACTCCTAGCCCTTTCCTGTCCCATCGTCGCCGTAAGACCTATCTACGTCGGTGCGACGTAAAGCAACTTGTAAAAAAATATAATTTCTTGGATCCGGTTTTTTCTACTGCGTTATTCACAGTGTGACAACATGGAGTTGTAATAATTAAATTTCACTGCATAGATTTATCAAGTAGACATCATGAAATGAAATGGCGTATGGCTTTTAGTGCCGGGAGTGTCAGAGGACAAGTTCGGCTCGCCAGATGCAGGTCTTTCGATTAGACACCCGTAGGCGACCGGCGTGTCGTGATGAGGATGAAATTATGATGAAGACGACACATACACCCAGCCCCCCTGTCAGCGAAATTAACCAATTATGGTTAAAATTCCTGACCCTGCCATGAATCGAACCGGGACCCCTGTGACCAAAGGCCAGCACGCTAACCATTTAGCCATGGTGCCGGGCAGTAGACATGATGAAGTGATTTTAACACCGCCTGCTTATAAACCAGGTACACAGGCTCTAGTACACCGCGACAAAACGTTAAGTGGGTGGCAATTATTATAGACACTAGTGACGGGCGAAGTGACACTGCTGACTGTTTCGAAACATTCGACACGGCACAGCGAATCGCTTTGAATCAGTTTGTCGACATACGACACACTTTCGTCTCGGACTGCACAAAAAGCAGTCTTTCGCGATGGCGTGGTGAAACATAAACCATGCTTCATAGCTAAGTTCAGTTCACTGAATAAACTGTTCGACGTTCCGATAACGGCAAAATATGAGGTTCGTGAAATATGTAATGAATGAACAAAATACGATGACCAACTCATTGGCTAAATGGTTAGCGTCGAGGCTTTCAGTTCAGAGGGTTCCGGGTTCGATTCCCGGCCGGGTCTGGGATTTCAATCGCCTCTGATTAATTCTTCTGATCCGGGGACTGAGTGTTTGTGTTTGTCCCAACACTTTCCTCTTCATATGTCCGGCTCCATGGCTAAATAGTTAGCATGCTGGCCTTTGGTCACAGGGGTCCTGGGTTCGATTCCCGGTAGGGACGGGAATTTTAACCTTAATTAGTTAATTTCGCTGGCACGGGGACTGGGTGTATGTGTCTTCATAATTATTTCATCCTCATCACGGCGCGCAGGTTGCCTACGGGGGTCAAATCAAAAGACTTGCATCTGGCGAGCCGAACTTGTCCTCGGACTGTTCAAACAACACAACTACACTGTGTAAAATCAAGCAGTAAACTTGTTGAATTATGTAAATATATTACTTTTATGCTGAATGAATAAGAGGAATTTTGCTTTTTTAAGATGGAAATACTGTCATTCCCATTCAAAGAATTGTAAATCGTAGCTTGAACGCTTAAACCATGTACCTTTGTAAATTGTAAGACAAAAATTATAACTTGTTAGTTTTCTATGAATGTATAAATATAAGAAAATAAACTGACTGCTTACATCGAGCGCAGTATAAATCAAACAGGAATATCTTGAAAAGGTCGGTTTTTTGCGATTATAGAGTTTTTTCTTAAATACTGTATCCCATTCAGCATTTCGCTGAGGAGTGGAGGAGAGCTTCGTAATGGCAATCGAACGTCACCGTTTCCTTCCTGCAAAGTGCGTTCGCTCTCTCGCTTCACTGTGACGTATGCTTGCTACGTAAGCTGCCCGTATTTACGTCACGCCAGCCCGGCCGTACCGGGCTAGCTCCAGCGGGCGTCCAGCTGAGCACCTCTGTTCTAGGATATGCATGCGCATTTACTGGTTTACAAACCATACATGGTTCTTTATTTTCACACAAAATACGCGAGGTACCACAGTGGGATGCCTCCGTCACTTTTTCGTATGGTAAACCTGAATAACAGTCGGTGACGGGCAGCGGCGCATTCCCAGTTGAAATATGCCAAGTAGTGAAACTTTCCTAAATCTCTGACTAATTTATGAAACATATAAATCTGAATTTAATATGGAAAATATGAAATATTTGCATTTAACATGGAAATTATGAAATATCTGAAAATTAATATTCATTAAATAAAATACACACTCGTCGGATCATATACTCACACTTACTTGTTACCTACTTACTTACACATACGTTATTTGAAGGGCGCCAGCTGCCACTCAGTGCAGCAATAATAGAATGAGACTCTTGACTATCTCTAGGGTGTGGGGTGATAAGCTTACTTTTGACAACATACCATATAAGTTCTGGGAAACGGAGATTGGCGTTCGGTTTCCCCATTAATTTTGAGGTTAAGATATTTTACTGTCAATGAAATAAAACTATGAATTCGTTTGATAGAACAATATATATTCTTTAAATAATATATCAAAAAATAGTGAGTCTTGTTTCGATAAAACAGATGAGAATATGAAATTATGACATTGCAACTGAAAGAAACTAGGCATGAATTTGAATTCTTCTTGACCGGACATTTAACAATTTATACGAAATATTTCCCTCACTGATTCACTTGACTGTACCTTCAACACTTTGAGTGTAATTACGACGTATTCCTTTGATCTGGTGTTTACTGTAGATGTGTCACGCCTAACTTGGTGATACATCCTTGTGACTGCTTCTTCTCCATATCATCTGACTTCTTTGTAAGTCAATATGGTATTACCTCTTGGCAGGTCCAGGGTTGCCCTCTCTGACTCCATGGTAAGCCCTTGCGTCCGTGTCTTCCACTAAGTGACGGACCAACTTTGGCCTCACTCTCTCAATGACCAATGATTAATGGCTCACTGAGTCTTCTCCATCTCTCGTTCACACTCGTTGACTGACCGACTGAGGCCTCTTCATCTAGTAGACTACTTCACTGTTCAGCTTCCGTTTAAATAATGACTGACGCTACAATATGCACCCACCTTTTATAGACGTTGGTTGACACAGCTACGTAACCTCCAGAAATAACAATGACATACTCCCACAACGCGCCAAATATTACATACAGTTGAGAAACCGCCGCCGGCTCGTTGGGTTTCTCAAAGAAAGTGAGCTCAGTGCTAACTAAATACGATGACGTAGCCATGACTTGGCAGAAATGCCAGCAATATAACGACGTCACATCCACATCTGATACATCGAAACTCTCACTGTACAGGTATTTAATGTTATTCTACATATACGTATATATGCATACACTCAATTACAAATACGCATGCGACAAGCTTCGCGTAATGGAATTGAATAATAATTATAACCAAATAATAGTAATCTCACAGATGAAATAATAATACTGACATAATAATAATAATAATAATAATACAGATAAAATAATAAAATACAGATATCATCTTGTAACGGGATTTGAACCGTTACAGTAGATACAGGCTAGATCCCGTTTGACTGACGTACGTCTAAAAATATATTTAACTGAAATAAATCGAGATTTTAGTGAAATATTTAATTGCAAATGAACTGTAAAAGAAATATAATAAAAAGTAAAATATTGTAATTTATTGTTTGTTGGCTCTAGTATAAAGAACTGTAAATTTAGACCAAAATTAGTATTTGGGAATCAGCAACAACCACTGCACTTATTGTCCGTTTGTCCCTCTAGATACCGGTTTTCTCCCAACTACGCGATGTTTGCTAACTATGCGGGTTGCTTATTAAGAGGTTCAGAGTTTGCCCACCATTGCCCTAGGATTATTTATCGTGTGGCTTTTAGAGCCGGCAGTGTCCGAGGACATGTTCGGCTCGCCTGTTTGACCCCCATGAGTGACCTGCGCGTCTGGTTATGGCATGATGATAATGAGTTGGGGAAGAGGATGAAACACGGTGTGGGCACATAGCCTACTCCTGTCCAATAAAACCAAGGGGTCTGCTCAAGGCTAAACGTTCCCATCCGACGGACGAACAGCGTCATGTGCCCTCACTCCATATGGCGTGGAATTGAATATAGGCCTTTGGCACGCAATCTAGTGATTGTAAGCTGTATACCACCATCCCTCCTATCCTGCCGGCCAACGGTGAAAATTGTTTCCACCAACAGGACTCGAACGGCTAACCACCGTGTCAGATCATATAGGATTGAGGCCTTAACGATCATGGCCAGCAGACATTAAACTGGCATTCATTTCTCTCGTAGTCAGAACGAAACCAGAACCGTGTGCCTCTCCTGAGTTGCGAATGATAATGTTATTCACGAGTAACCTGTTACTGGAACGTTCGGCTCCACATGGGTAAAAACAGGTGAGTCTCCCATGATTTTTTCGAAAGACAACAAGAAGTTATAAGTGCATCACCCTGTGAGCACTACGTCAGATCTTCAAATCGGCACTGTACATAAATAAGATTCTCCTCAATATATTTTGGACTTCCCAGCATATCTTCTACATTGAACTCGTCAACAATTTCTAACTTCCTCGATTCCTAACGGGGGGAAAAGTACCCATGTCCTTTCAGGTAAATCAAGTGCCTCTTTACCACCGCAGACAAATACAATCATGATTCGTCTATTAACTAGGAGAGAAATTAGAGTGTATATTTCAATATTGCGTAAATACGTACATGTAATATTTAATGACCTGTACTGTCGTTGTGTCGTGAATACGGTACTGAATCGCAATAATTTGGCTCTAAGTATAAGAAAGGTTCCACTAAATATTAAAATTACGCACCATCACATTACCTGGATATAAGGTGAAAAATTCCAGGCTGAAATCACACTCTTCTTTTTCACCGTGGCCCGGGTTTGAACTACCGAATGTGCTTGGCTGTGAGGGCAGGTATCTAGGCCTTCTATCTATATTTATCATTGTGAAATAACAAAGACATGTAACACCTGTCTAAGTAACAATTGTGGCAGACATCCCGTCCCCACTAATCAAATGAAGAACAGGACCAGCTGCGGTCGTGCCAGTATCTAGGGGGAATACGAGAGAAACAACATTTATGAAAAATATTACGTTACTTTGTGCATTAAGTCCATTTATATGTAAAACGAGAATATGTTTCAATCAACATTAATATATCTGCTTGTATATTTTGTATTGTTTTATCAAAACTATACATATATTTAGAACAAACATGTAGGTTCTTGTATATGTCGCATACACCTGACTTAATCCCGGTGATAGTCTTTATATAAATAAAATAAGAGTTTTGTCTGTACTTCGGTCAGAATTTTAAAAACTGTGTTTCACGTCCAGTATAAGAAGGAAACTCTATTTTTAAATCTTTGTCCTGTCAATCCGTATGAATGCACGCGCGTCACGAGAAAAAAAGCTGAACAAATTTGAATGAACATCGGTATTTAAGGTCAGGGCAGAAGGCCCTACACTGTAGGCTATAAATGATTTTATTCACGCTGGGTGAAATAGTAGTGTAGGTGAAAGTCTAAAAATGAATAGATACTCAAATATCTCCGTTAATACTGGTCCTATCGCTAAATGATATATGACGAAAGTTTTAGAAAATAAAATTTGCGATCTTATGCGTAGTATCAATTGGTCCTACGACGAATAATAACAGATCTATTTACGATATTATATTTTGTATTTTTTGCGTCCTGCCGTTGTTCAAGCTAATATTACCGGAGAATCCTTTAGAACTTAGACAACAGGAATACTAAGATCTGCTCTTCCATGCCTCATAAATTTTTATCGTAGCAGAAAAGTTACCGGTCCTGATACTTGGATGTATTGTCTATCTCACAAAATGGGCCGTGCGTGGTCGTCCGCTTGGCAAGCGGAAGGATCCTCGTGTGGAACAACCTCTGTGAATATTGGAGGGGAAGAGCTGGGAAGTTAAAAAAAAAGTAAGTTATCTGATAAGTACTGGTACTTGATACACTGGTCCACCATAACGTAGTATTCGAGCTATTCGGTCCATGCTATGAAGACGCTGATTGGACAAGGGAGATTACACACTGAACGGAACACAGTAGAGCAGTCTTCACAGCTGTCTTTAGCAAGGTCATTCCAGGCTGGAGCTTGGCATTGGTAATCACAAGTGTTTTTTTTTGTTTTGTTTTTTTGCTAGGGGCTTTATGTCGCACCGACACAGATAGGTCTTATGGCGACGATGGGATAGGAAAGGCCTAGGAGTTGGAAGGAAGCGGCCGTGGCCTTAATTAAGGTACAGCCCCAGCATTTGCCTGGTGTGAAAATGGGAAACCACGGAAAACCATCTTCAGGGCTGCCGATAGTGGGATTCGAACCTACTATCTCCCGGATGCAAGCTCACAGCCGCGCGCAATCACAAGTGTAGTACTGTTCGTGAAAACTGAGAATCCGTGCCGATTTTCATTTAATCGTGCGTTCTGTATGATAGCATTTTGATGAGAAGCTAGTGACGATATCATATGGATGTAATGCCCTTTCTCTGTCTCTGAAAAGTTCGTTTTAAAAATCTTTCTTCCACGGGCTCTAGACTTGCGAATTCCTCTCATAGTGCGGGAAAAGGAAAGTCGAGCAGAATACGAGTTATCCTGCTGTCATGTCGGCCACTAGAAATGCACAAAAACCTGTTCTGTACCCGCTCGATCCGCTCGGCTAACGAAGAGTTTCGACGAAGGCGAGTCAGGCTCTAAGAACAGAATGGGAAACATGCTGAAAAAGTACATGGTTGCTCCTTTGATCAGTAGTAAGCTAAAACCAGCACTGGCTGCCCTATTGAAACCGAGAAAGCGCGAGGCAGTCGCTTGTTGAAGTATTTCCCGGCAAGCTAGAAACTTAAACATGGGACCAGAGAACGTGTTACCTACAAGATCTCTGGAAAAATTGAAGATCCCCGAAGCCTTCCAAGGGAGTTGAGTTGGTAGCAGTGAATGGTAAGAAACTGGGATTCAAACCATCTTGTATATTCATATTTGTAGTAGAAGCTGAACACTTTTGCTTTACGTCGCACCGACACAGATAGGTCTTATGGCGACGATGGGATAGGTAAGGACTAGGAGAGGAAAGGAAGCGGCCGTGGCCTTAATTAAGGTACAACCCCAGCATTTGCCTAGTGTGAAAATGGGAGACTACGGAAAACCATCTTCAGGACTGCCGACAGTGGGGTTCGAACCTACTATCTCCCGAATGCAAACTCACAGCTGCGTGCCCCTAAGCGCACGGCCAACTTGCTCGGTAATCTGAAAACTAGCTGTGGAGAAACCGATACAACTAACTCAAAGACCTCTCAATGAAATGAACATTGTCAAAGCTATAGACTGAAGACCGTATTAAAATGAACTGTTACACAGTATGATCAAGTAGATTTTTAATGCAAAATCAGAAATAACTAGAAAAGTTACGAGACCAATGTAGAGGTGGGAAGAATGGGTGAGACAAGACGTAAGGACCCCGGAAGTTACGAACTGGGGCAGCTTGGTGTAGAATAGAGAAGAATGGTGAAAAGATTTGAAGAAATCTAAGGACCAGGGAGCTGGATGTGATTTCTTCTTCTTCTTCTTCCATCTCTGGTGGGGTTTTTGGATACAAATTGTTCCGCACATTCTGATTTTACCCTGTTTTACGGCCGGTGCTCTTCCTGACGCTAACCCTATATGGAGGGATGTTTTCACCACTGCGTGTGTCTGGTGTGGTTGTATGGTGTTGTGTGTACATGAAGGGTAGTGTATTGGAAAAACACAAAAGCCCTGTTCCCGAGTCAGAGAAATTAACTAGACGAAGTTAGTCCCGAGACTCTCTAAACCGAAGCCCATGGCACTGACCTTTTAGTGAAGGAAATTATTATTATTATTATTATTATTATTATTATTATTATTATTATTATTATTATTATTATTATTATTATTATTCGTACCATACATATTGCCGAGGTCGATAGCTGCAGTCGCTATAAGTGTGGCCAGTATCCAGTATTCGGGAAATAGTTGGTTCGAACCCCACTGTTGGCAGCCCTGAAGATGGTCTTCCGTGGTTTCCCATTTTCACATCAGGCAAATGCTGAGGCTGTACCTCAATTAAGGTCACGGCCGCTTCCTTCCCATTCCTAACCCTTTACGGTCTCACCGTCGCCATAAGACCTATCTGTGTCGGTGCGACGTAGAGAAACTTGTAAAAAAAAATACATATTTCAAACGTTAACTCCATACTTTTAAAAGCAAACAAACGTTTTGATCTTTTAAAATAGAGTGAACTGATTTGCCTACTACGGGTGATGCATTTTATTTTCTAGAAAACGAAAATGATGCTTGTAAAGAACGTTTTAAAGTGAACGGACTTTGAATATCTGGAACCTTTCCATTCAGTGTATTGTCCGCAAGAAAGGATGTTTCAATCGTGTGTCCTTGGGGTGAAGACTCCACATTGACTCAATTTTCCTTGTTATAATAAACATGCCAGTAAAAAATGTGAGGCCTACCTCACTGAATGTGGGAGGGCGGGTTGTAGTTTTCTGCTCAGTCAAGTTTTATAAGCGGAATGCGTGCTGGCAAGTAGCTTGCCTCTTGGAGGTAGAATGGTCTATTTGTGTTGGCCGGGTGTGTGCTGGTGAAAGGCATCTTGTGTATTGTGTGTTCTTCCTGAATGACTATGTCTAAATCATACGTTAGAGGGGATATCCCAGTGTTTGTCCCTTCTCTTATGTCAAGGCATAAATGCAAGCAGATTTACTCTCATTTTCCATCTCGGCTGCTAGAATAAAGTAACAGACAGTTTACCCTCAGCTTTTCTAATCAGACGAATATAGCTCCGGGATTGAAGCCTAGCAGGATATATCTATCCGCACTGGTTGCCTAAGGCTTTCTTGCCGTCAGCAAATAATTGTTGTCTTATTGTGGTATTACGCATAAAAGACTAGAAAGTGATACACGAACAAAATATTAGTTCGTCCACGCTAGTGTAATCTCTACAACTTGCCCCATTACATTTTTATTATCATTAATTTGCCTGTACAGGGTGCACTAGAAAATACCGCCATGAGTAAGGGAACCAGGACAGTTAAAATGTAGATAGGAAACGGCTCTCGATCTTACAGTTTCATATCCGTAATATCCGTTTAGATGAGGCCTGCGGTCCATTCAAATACATCTAAAGGAGCCCCCTCTATGAGAAGGTTTACATCACTGTAGTTAAATAGTCATTTTAAATCCTGAACATTGCTGATTTCAAATTGTCCAACGTAGATTTTAGCCTAATTCATCGCACGACCTCAATAAGGCACCGGTGAATTTGCGAATGTGTACACTATTTATATGCGTTATAAGATTCGATTTGAGTTTTATGACCCGACTATGCTAATCTAAATTTCTGTAGTAGTTCTATCAATTGTTCAACTGAAACAGCGAATCTTATGCCGGATCGTAAAGATCTTATACCATAATATTAATGAATGTTACAACTCTTTTCTACTAAGTAACCATATTCTTAAGTAATGTAAATACCGAGCTCGATAGCTGCAGTCGCTTAAGTGCGGACAGTATCCAGTATTCGGGAGATAGTAGGTTCGAACCCCACTGTCGGCAGCCCTGAAAATGGTTTTCCGTGGTTTCCCATTTTCACACCAGGCAAATGCTGGGGCTGTACCTTAATTAAGGCCACGGCCGCTTCCTTCCAACTCCTAACCCTTCCCTGTCCTATCGTCGCCATAAGACCTATCTGTGTCGGTGTAAATAAATATTGTTTCTTTAAGTTATTTATTTATTATTTATTTAATTATTGCATAATGGGCCCCTAAGCCTCAACTCGTGTTGGGGCAGTACATTAAAATAAAATGTGTTCATTACGGCAAGAGGAACTGTCTAGCAAGTAGTAGGCCCTAATACACAGTTTAAAAAAATTAGGGGAATATGTTTTGTAACATCTGGTATGTGAACATTAATTTGGTACATTGGGTTCCAATGGTCGTACAGCATACCTTGAGACCTTAGCTACTCAGAGTATGTCAAATCGAAGTTATACTCCATCTGTAGGCGTAGCCATGCATTCAACTGTCAGGTGACCTCTCAAAACAAAGTGAATAGCGGTCCGTCTGTGTGTCGCTGTGAAGTACACAGACTACTGCGGTCATTTGTGCACGTTGTACGTAAACCAGTACATCTCATGAGACACCTTAACGTGGCTCAAGTCGCAAGGGCCGTCACTTTGATCCAGGAAGGATGGACGTTTCGTCGTGTTGCTATGGATCTCAATGTCTCTCCGTCAGTTATTCAATGCTTGTGGAATCGCTACAAGACAGGCCAGTTCACAAGGAGGGTTGACCGTCATCAACGCCCACGCAGCAATCCACATCTCATCATGGTCTCCCCAGCTGTGTGATCCGTGGACTCGACCGTTCCATCTCCAGCTAGGACATCCTACAAGAACTTCACGCCGCCGGAATCCCCGACTGTCGTGCGTTTCGCATTCATACCAGTTCAGGACCAACATATATGGTACGTCTCCTCCTCCTGACTATCGCCGACGTCCAGCGCCTCATTGCCACCGGAGCCCCCATCTATGGTCACCGATATAGAGTGGAGCCTTCTCGTTCACCACCAGCACGCTTTCAAACCTACACCATCCGTCGTCGCCCCCGGCCGACCCCTCCTCCCGTTCCACCTCCTCAACCCGTTAGTCCACCCCCACCTCCAACTAATTTCTTCTTTTCGCCACCACCGTCCCCCGCTGACCTTTTACGACTCTTACTCACTTCTCTTGTAACCTTCTCATCGGTGTTTCATCTCCTTGCTCTTCAACTCCCTCATCACCCCCTTGCTTAAAACTTCTCTTCCTTCAGTTCCGTCATGTCTCTCTTAAGTCATATATTAAAACCGTCCACATGCACCTCCCTATTCCACAATTCTACTTCCCATCTATCTAACTTTTCCTCTTCGAACACATACCCTATCATTTTTCGCTTCGTTTACCCACCTTCCCTTTTCCACACATCTCCTTAACCCGCCCGCATCTCTTGGCCAGAGCGAGGGCGTAACCCTCTAGGTGGCCCGCCCTACCCCTTCAGGGTGGGGAATGAAAACAAACAAACAAAAAAAAAAGAACAAGGAGGGTTGGACAAGGTCGGGGACGCATGGCAACCCCACAGGATGACCGATATCTGACCATCTGTGCGTTGCGGCATCGTTCAGCAACTACCAGAGAACTGCAACAAGACCTCAGGAGGGTCACTGGAGTCACGGTGTCTGATCTGACCAGACAGTAATGAACAGGTTAAGAGAAGTGTTCTTTAGTGCTGGGAAAGGATCGGAGAAGTTGTTCGCGCAACATGAATCGATATCTCCGATTACCTCCGTTGCCTCCGCCTCCTCCGCTGAAACCGTTATGCAAAGAAAGGAGCGGTAGGTGCGGAGTAGTTTGTTTTAGTATGACATCTTTTAAGTAGACTGTCAATGCGGCCAAGCCGTTGGACTGTTACGTATGGTACCGTTTTTAAGCAACAGATGTGGTAGTGTTGTTTTGAATGAAGACACTACTGTATATTATATAATACCGATACACCATTTAATGTAACAATAATTCATAATTTTTTGGTATATTAAAGAGAAGTATGTTATGAAAAGGCAGTCTCATAATAAATACACTCAATAACTTCGGAGTCACAGCCATACACCAAATAAATAAATACATAAATAAATAAATAAATAAATAAATAAATAAATAAATAAATAAATAAATAAACGTTTCAGCCAAGAAGAAACGAAGTTAAAGGCTACATACGTTACTTGAAGAAATATTTAGAGTTTCCATGTTAGAAAAGCAACGTGTTTGCACGTTCTGGTGATAGAGCATTTCTTCTTGCTGTGATTATTTGTCCGGTAGCAGAAAACATTCTCTCCGCTAGGACAGAGGTAGCTGGAATATAGAGGTAGTATCCAGCTATTTCATGAAGCGGATTAGATTAGATTGGTTCGCCATGTGAGCCCAGTACTTGACAGGGTCAGTCAACCTATGCTCTGGCTCTAATTCCACGTACTGTCTTAGGAGTATCATCGTAGTATTCAACGTAGGCGTCGCAACACGCCGCTTCTGTGCCAGCTTTGCATCCCAAAACGCCAAAAGATTACGCCTGCCTTCGTTTCTTCCTGCAGCAGGCTTTTCTTCCAATGATGTAGAACTTTCTGCTGCTGCTTGTAGCCTATCACGCCTTTGGATCGTAGTCCTTAGCTCGACTTCAACCTGAAAAATAGTCACATGCTTGGTTTTGGCTATATAGGCAGTGAACACATCGTGCTATTGTTCCATTAAAAATAGGAACACCGGGCGAGTTGGCCGTGCGCGTAGAGGCGCGCGGCTGTGAGCTTGCATCCAGGAGATAGTAGGTTCGAATCCCACTATCGGCAGCCCTGAAGATGGTTTTCCGTGGTTTCCCATTTTCACACCAGGCAAATGCTGGGGCTGTACCTTAATTAAGGCTACGGCCGCTTCCTTCCAACTCCTAGGCCTTTCCTATCCCATCGTCGCCATAAGACCTATCTGTGTCGGTGCGACGTAAAGCCCCTAGCAGAAAAAAAAAAGGAACACAAACCTGTTTACGTGCTTCTTCTGCATGTTCTGGTATTCGAAATCCATCCTGTTGGTACCTAAGATCAAGAAAAGTTGCCGCCCTTGTCACAGAACGAGTTTTATATGTAAAAAGTCGCGTTGTTAAGGCTTCCAGGCTTGCTTCGAGGACTATCTGTCCCAAAATGGTAGATGTTTTTTCTATTTCCATAGAAAGAGTGATAAATAACCCTTGCACCAAAGGGATCACTTGAGAACACGTGTTGTACAGTTCTCCGGATAACACGGTAGTCATCGTTTCGAATGGGTCTAGAATTGCTACGCACTTCTTTAAGCTCAACCATTCGTCAGCGGAAATAGTTGAGGTCATACCTTATATTCAAATGTTACATAAAGACAGGGTTTTCAATACATTACACTGTATTCGTAATTCTCACCTGTTAGCGCTTGCGGCGTATTCACAAGTTCCGAATGAGCCACTATGAGTTGGTCCTGTACCTCAAGGAGACGGCACATCATGTCAAGCTGACTGTTCTATCGGGTCGAACAGTACTGAATAAGCCGGAGTGGCTGCCTACCGGACTCTAACGGTTGATGTTTTAATTTATGGCTTGTAACAGTACTTTGCCTAGAAACGAAATTAGGAAACAAACACTAGCGGCGTTGCGAGAAGGCCTGGAGCAAATGTATGTTTATAAGCCATAGTTCGGCAATACCTTGAGTTTGACATTTCAAAACTTACAACCCTAATTTTACTTTTACTTTTGTTGTGACATACTTACTTGAAATGCGTGGCAATATTTGAGCAAGTATCCAAAAGCGTACGAAAAGGGGACGTGCTCATTACCACATCACTTATGGCCAAATTAAGTGTGTGCGCCACACAGGGTACATGGCGGATATTTAAATTTCGTACCGCAGCTACCATATTTGCAGCGTTATCTGTAGTAATTGCTGGCACTTCACCAGACAGCTGCCAAGAATTGATGATGTCTGACAAGCGGCTAGCGATATGCTCCGCGGTATAACTTCCTTCAAGAATTTCCGTTGCCAGACATTCGGATATCAGTATATTTGACGCCTTTGATATAAAATGGGCAGTCACAGTTATGTACGGGTCTTGTCTATTGGATGTCCAACAGTCAGTCGTTAAAGCGACATGTTTTGCTGCTGCCAGTTCGATGTTCAGCTTATTGCGTACTTCGTCGTGTGTTTCGTCTAGAATTTCGTAAGAAAAAAATAGCATAGGTATCGATCACAGAAATAGCTGGCAATTAATTGCAATACTACACAATAAATAGTGTAATATGAGTTCATTTTCCGCCTACCTCAGACAGAGTTCGGCGACATGGTAGTTCATACCTCGGATTTAAATCGTTAACAAACTTCCTGAAGCCTTCATCCCGGACAATGTCGAGCGGTTGCATATCTATAGTAACAAACAACCAATCTCCGATTCAAGGGCTTATGCTCTTCACTGCCTGGGGCGTACACCTCGCTACTTTGCTCAGTTGTTGGTTCCAACCATTGCTTATGTCTCCTCTTTAAATGATCAAATAAATTAGATGTGCCGCCTCCCCTTGAAAAAATACGAGCACATAATCTGCACTTGGCAGATTTCTTCTGATCGCCTTCTGCATCGGAAAAGTTCCAAACAACTGATGGTTTTCGTGGCATTAGCTACACAGTGAAGTAAACGGTACCAGAAAGTTCACCCGTCAAACGGAGCAACTGACAGGAAGGAGTGTTTTGTCTGAATGAGCGGAGTACGTTCGCTCCGTTTCCTCTGCCGCCCTCCGTATTCCTTCGCAATTCTCCGCAGTAGTACCGGAGAATGCCGATGGAGCGCTTCCCTTGCTACAACCGATTCAGTCACTCGGAGGACTGCCTCCTCTCCCAGCACTAGTGTCCTTACGACCCAGACGTCCTGTTCGAGTGCCCCGTTTAACGCAGCAACATCGCGCAGCTCGCCTTCTGTTTGCCCTTACCCACGTCTTGTCTTGTCTTGTCTTGTCTTGTCTTGTCTTGTCTTGTCTTGTCTTGGTTATTTAATGGGCTTCGCTTGGGAGCGGTATACCCAGCCACGTACCCACGTCAACTGGCAACTTCGCCAATGGAGACCTGTGTTGTTCACGGACGAGTCCAGATTTCCCCTGACACAGCGCGATGGACGTCAACGTGTATGGAGACCCCGTGGGAGCAGTACATGCCAAAATAATGTCCAGGAAGGCGACCGATTCGGACAAGGTTCTATGATGGTGTGGGGTGGCATCAGTATTGATGGCCGTACGGATCTTGTCGTCGTCCGTGGTAATCTTACCGCTGCGGGGTACATCGAGCAGATATTGCTTCAGCATGTGTTGGTTACTGCATACGATGTTGGCCCTAAATTCGTACTCATGCACGACAATGCCGGGGCTCATGTAGCGCGCATCACCAGAGCTGTCTTGCGAGAATTGGATATTCAAGAGATGGAATGCCCAGCAGTGAGACCCGACCTTAATCCCATCGAGCATGTGTGGGATAGGCTTGACAGAAGTGTTCGTGGGCGTCCTGTTCCACCACAGACTCTCCAAGACCTCGAACAGCTCTTTGAAGAATGGGACCTGATACCGCAACGTGACCGCTGTCGACTTATACGGAGCATGCCAAGTAGGTGCCAAGCTGTGATAAATGCTCGTGGATGACATACACCATACTGAAGCTCTCCAACTGTGATAAAAATCCACCCTGGATGACTGTTATTACTTTGTTTTATGCCCCTATTTGGACATTTCCGTTTGTGTTCTGAAAATGAACACGAATCCATCGATGTTCTTTTGTATACTTCAACGGTAAAGAATAAAGGTTTAGTTGGTAATGTACATGGATGTGAGGTATTGTTTTGTGGAGCATGACATACGTTCAAAAACATATTCCCCTATTTTTAACTGTGTAGTAGTAGTAGTAGTACAAGAAAGTAACGAAGTAAATGGCTGCATTTGTAGACAGCAATGGAATAAAGACTAGCCGTACCGAGTAGCTCAGACCCTGGGACACTGGCGTTCTGAGTTCAAGTTGCCAGGTTCGATCCTCAGTCTGATAATATCTGGAGGTACTCAAATACGTCAGCCTCGTGTTGGTAGATTCACCGGCACGTAAAAGAACTCTTGTGGGACAAATTTCCGTCTCTTTGGAGTCTTCGAAAACAGTAAAAGTAGTTAGTGGGGCGTAAACCCAATAACACTACATTATTATTATTATTATTATTATTATTATTATTATTATTATTATTATTATTATTATTATTATTATTATTATTAATCACCCTTAGAATGATCGGGCTGTTATCGTCTACTATCTAACGATTTTTTAAGTAGTGAAAAGATGATTCTTTGCAGAAAAGGAAAGCCTAATGAATACTGAAGGTGATAAATTTTCTGCTCACTACGCAGAACGTGCCTTATTGATGTATTATGAGATGACACGGAGAACCCAATAAAATGAAGACGTACTGAGAACTGAACACCGGGCAAGTTGGCCATACGGTTAGGGGCGTGCAGCTGTGAGCTTGTATCCGGGAGATAGTGGGTTCGAGCCCCACTGTCGACAGCCCTGAAGATGGTTTTCCGTGGTTTCCCATTTTCACATCAGGAAAATGCTGGGGATGTACGTTAAGTAAGGCCACGGCCACTTCCTTCCCACTCCTAGGCCATTCCTATCCCATCGTCGCCATAAGACCTATCTGTGTCGGTGCGACGTTAAGCCCATTGTAAAAAACAGAGAATTTAGCAAGAAGATAACTTACGTCTTAAAGATGGACTGGCATCTTAAGACATCTTCGAAGGTTGTCGGTTTCGGAAAACTTCCTGAAAATTAGGAAGGAAAATTTGTTAACATAAAACTAAGTACGGATTTTACGTTTAAAGTGATATTGAAGTTCACTTCTGACATGGAAGTTGTTTACTCCTATTCACCTAAACATTGACGCTTTTCTAAGGAACGTAGGTTCGATTCCCCTTCATCAACGCGAGATATTTAGAAACGAAACTTCCATTCGTGGAATTATATATCATCCTGGGTTTCGCATAGCCTATACCATAAATGAGTATCATGGGCCAAAGGTGGCTCGGTATAAGCTTAAACACTGTACCTCACTTTTTTAAAAATAGTCGAAGCCTTAACGTTTCACTCCTTTACAGACTTACATGGTTTCACGAGATGGCTATTTCTTGCTTGCTCTTGAACATTTATATCCTTTATACGTAGAAATGATCAAACTGAGAGTACTCCTATTGAGGCCAAGGACTTTCAAAATTGCATTTGAAGCTGGTGTTATTCATAGTACATAGCAGGGCGGTTCAATAAATACTGTAACGTACACACCCTCCCCCCCCACCCCTTTGTTTGTTTTTGAAATGAGATGTTGGATAAGGACAAAATTGTATATACAGTACAGTGACTATAAATCTTCCTTGTCAATGCCACGAAGTTTCATGCCGTTGTCATGGTAACGTAATAGTTTTGTTGTAAAGTACCAACTGCAAAAGAAATAAGAGCAAAATAGAGAGCTCTGATTGAATTCATTTTTGTGGAGCAGGAGACCGTTCCAAACATTCACAGGCACCTAAAGAATGCCTATGGAGATGAGGCAGTAAACAGGAGTACAGTCAGTCTTTGGGTAAGCAGAGTATCGGCGCCACGACGAGGTAAAACGAGACTGTCAGATTTTCATCGTTCGAGACGATGCATGCAGCTGTGACGTCGGCGATTGTCCAATGAGAAGACGGGCTTATTCGGGGCGAACCTTGAACTGAACAACCGTGAACAAATTTATTTTCGTACAACGTTTGTGTGAAAACATAGAAAGATATAAGTCACCAATTCACTCAACAATCGTTATTTTGGTTATTTTCCTTTCAGTGTACCTTCCACCCAAATAGCAACCTTCATGCAGTCACTCGTGTGACTGATTGCGTGTAGCCTCCGGAGAGGTCTCATGCAAGTCTTTCTATTTGACGCCCGAGAACGACCTGCGCGTATTGGTATGTCATGATAATCAGGTAGGGAGAGGGTGATATCCGGTGTCGGCACATAGCCTACTCCTGTCGAATAAATAACACCAATGGGTCAGCTCAAGTTTTAACGTCGCAATGCGACGGACGAATCGCCACTAACAGTGTCGTATGCCCTCTATATGAATACTGTAGGGAGGTTTGGAATTGGACCCAGGCTTTTGACACGCAATCTAGGGATTAAAAATTGTATACCTCCACCCCTCCTACCCTGCCGGCCACTATTCTGATCGTGAAAATTGTTTCCATCAACGGGAAACAAACCGGCGACCATTGTTTTAGACCTTAAAGACTTCAATCACTATTGATCTGCATTTAGGGCAGTCGCCCACATGGCAGATTCCCTATATGTTGTTTTCCTAGGATTTTCTTAAATTATTGCAAATGAATTGGAGATTTATTGAACATCTCCCTTGGTAAGTTATTCCAATCCCTAACTCCCCTTCCTATAAACGAATATTTGCCCCAATTTGTCCTCTTGAATTCCAACTTTATCTTAATATTGTGATCTCTCCTACTTTTAAAGACATCACTCAAACTTATTCGTCTACTAATGTCATTCCACGCCATCTCTCTACTGACAGCTCGGAACATACCACTTAGTCGAGCAGCTCGTCTCCTTTCTCCTAAGTCTTCCCAGCCCAAACTTTGCAACATTTTTTTAACGCTACTCTTTTATCGGAAATCACCCAGAAAAAGTCGAGCTGCTTTTCTTTGGATTTTTTCCAGTTCTTGAATCAAGTAATTCTGGTGAGGGTCCCCTACACTGGAACCATACTCTAGTTGGGGTCTTACCACAGACTTATATGCCCTCTCCTTTACATGCTTACTCCAACCCCTAAATACCCTCATGTCCGGCTCCATGGCTAAATGGTTAGCGTGCTGGCATTTGGTCACAGGGGTCCCGGGTTCGATTCCCGCCAGGGTCGGGAATTTTAACTATCATTGGTTGATTTCGCTGGCACTGGGGCTGGGCGTATGTGTTGTCTTCATCATCATTTTATCCTCATCACGACGCGCAGGTCGCCTACGGGAGTTAAGTCGAAAGACCTGCACCTGGCGAGCCGAACATGTCCTCGGACACTCCCAGCACTAAAAGCCATACGCCATTTCCTACCCTCATAACCATGTGCAGAGATCTGTACCCTTTATTTACAATCACATTTATGTGATTACCCCATAACCCCTTAACGATCATGACCACCTGATGGGCAAGTTATTCCAGTAGACTTCGTAATTCTTCCAACAAGAAGGAAAGTTACCCGAAAATAGTTATTTTTTGTTACAAGAGGTCACAGTGAGTTTCTACTATGAGTTAAGATAGGTTAGGGCGAAATTTCAAAATGAGTTCATGAAACAATTTCGCCGTGTAACGCTCAGTATTTGATTTCATGCTATATTCAACTTACCGAGTGTAGTGGCCGCTCTATGAAGTCAAGCTCTGCGTTCGGGAGGGGAGTGGATTAGAAACCCACCGTTGGCGGCTGTCCTGAGAATGGTTTTCTGTTGTTCCCAATTTTCACGTCCAGGCAAACACCGGAACACTTCCTATTCATAGGCCACAGCCGATTCCTTCCACCTCTTCACCCAATTTCATTATTTCAACTTCATTAACTCATCAACAGAAGTTGGCTTAAGGAAGAAAATCCGTCCATAAAAACATACCATAAAAATATATTCTCACCTCATCCATGACCTCGTATCAGTAAACACGACCAACAATATACAGGGTGTTTTTATATTCCCATTACAGACTTCGAGGGCTTACAGTGGGGACCAAGACGGTTAAGTTTAGCATAGGAACTTGTGTCCGCAAATATACCGTCTTCCCGTTACCCGTAAAAAACCACCTTAGCACACGTTCAAATCTCCCGCATTATCGGCGCCACTGACTAGAGTACGTACGTCATTGAACGATCACGTGATGCCCCATAAACCTACTGGTTTGTTGAAATTCCATACCATTCATTTGAGTGTGTGATCCGCACGGAGACGTGTTGTACCTGCTGTTGTACTTGTGATTTTCGTTCATACTACAGTACAACAGTACAACAGTACTACGTACACAGCAGTAAGCTGTACGTACAGTAGTGCATCTGCGCCAAAGATTTGGGTAATAGTGGATAGGTCGTCGTGGTCCTGCACGTTCACACGACTTGACACCGCTAGATCTGTAGGGTCGTACGAAAACTTGATTTACGCGACCCCTGTGATATCTGAGAAAGATCTACTGGCTTGGGTTATGGCTGCGGCGGATGTTGGAGGACCAGGTATTGATAATCGTGTGTAGGAGAACATGATACCTAGGTACCGTCCGTGTCTGTGTTGACGTCGGTGGTCGTCACATCGAGCCACGCCTGTAGTTGGACCCAAACGACAAGCAGCAGAAGTCGGACAGAGCGCCGAAAATGCGGGGCTCTGGAAGTGTGTTGTGGTGGTTTTTTTGCAGCTAGCGCGAAGACGGTACGTTTCCGAACACAAGTTCCTATGATAAACTTAACCGTCTTGGTCCCCACTGCAAGCCCTCAAAGTCTGTAATGGGAATTTAGAAACACCCTGTATACTTTGCTCAACTACTTTATTTTAATTTATATGATATTAAGTTGAACACGTTATGCTCAGTTCGGGGCCCACCATTCAAAGAGTTGGCGTCATCCGTGAAAGAATCGATATCATTCACGAGTGGTGGTGATGTTGATTACTGTTTAAGAGGAAGTACAACTAGGCAACCATCCTCTATACAACACTATTCGGAGTGGAAAAAATGGAAGGGATCCGACATTTCGAAAAATAAAGGTATCTGCCAAAGAAACACAAGGGCCACGAAGAGCGTGAAAATGAAAGACTCCCTAGGCCTGGAATGCTCTAATACCATCGGGGTAGGAAAAGAACAAGAGTTGACCAAGATAGGATAGATGGAAGTGAGGAGCCTGAGATAAGTAAGTGGAAGCAATGCCAAGACTCAGCTCGCTAATCCACGCTCCCAAGTTTAGAGCCCCTGGGGCCCCCTTTTTAGTCGCCTCTTACGACAGGTTGGTGGTGGTGGTGATGATTATTGTTTTAAAAGGAAGTGCAACTAGGCAACCACCCTCTATACAACACTAGGGGTGTATTCTGCCCGAAGGCAGGTCCGAACGTCCACAGAGGTGTGCCTGAGCCGGAAGTTTACGTACGGTAGGGTGGCCAGTACCTTTCCGCTCCTCGATTCTCCTATTCCCCACCAACAGCGCGTGGCAACCCGTCCTAATCTTGACCACGCCCAATGTTGCTTAACTTCGGAAATCTCACGGGATCCTGTGTTTCAACACAGCTACGGCCATTGGTCTATACAACACTAATCAGAGAGAAAATGGAAGGGATCCGACACTTCGAAAAATGAAGATATCAGTCAAAGAAAGACAAGGGCCACGAAGGGCGTGAAAATGAAAGACTCCCTATGATTCGCAACCTATTACGACAGGCAGGGATACCGTAGGTGTTATCCTACCACTCCCACCCACAGGGGGATATCACTCAAGAATGAGTCGATGTATGTATTGACTCACCAGTGTAAGTATCTAATGAACTTACTGTGTTTACATATTTTCTGATAGTATGTTTCTTTGTTGGTAGAAGCTGAGTGCGAAAACTATAGTATCGTGAAGTTGCACTCACTTTCCACACTATGTTCAATAACGTACAAATATGGAATTCAACGAAATATGATATACAGGGTGATTCAGCTAAGTTATCCACCTCAAATATCTTTTGTCCCGTTAAAGATATAGACATTCTGGATCAGAAGATTATATGAGGTGGACATCTTAGCTGAATCACCCTGTAAGTTATATGAGTGGAACAATTTTTCCCTCAAAAAGTGTTTGGAATTGTGTTATGTATGTGAGAGTAACTCTTCGTGAACCATCATATGTAGAAGCTTCGCCGTAAGTGTCCTTTGTTTGAATTTGTGCAGAGAGAAATCTCGCAGGGTGGGAACGTTCCGCAGTCGGTCTCTCGAGGAACGGAGGAACTACACTGCATAGAGCCCAGAAACTTTGAGAAACTCTATTTCACTTTTACAAACAATTGCTCTCTACCCAAGCAAGAGTGGGAAGGCTTTATCTCGGCTTAAAGGAGGAAACTGATCCCTCTCTCCAGGGACGGTTTTATTTTCCTTCTCGGCTCTGATATAAAAGATGCGTGCCACTTTAGGAGCAAGTTTCCCGCCATCCAATAAGAAGGCAGGATTACGGCAGCGGGGAGACCCAGCTTACACAGTTTAGTTCGTTCCCATCACAGCACATTACTGCACATCGTTTTGTTGTTCAAGGACTACCATGTCACATCTCAAATAATCTTTATATTGTCAAGGATGACGCTGTTTAGCTTGCTTAAGAAGATACTGCAGCTACCAGTGAATTATCCATAGCTCGATAAAGTCGGAATATTCCTTGTCTGTCATTAACATGTATTTATGTCTGTTGAGCACTCGGCCTGAAGGCACGGGAGTGAGGTAGCCCCCCGTAGCCAGATGTTGCTATTAAATATCACTCTGCCAAGCCCACTGAAAAGCATTTATAACATGAACTGGCTACAGAAGAGTATCGCTCATACCGTAGTCACTTCCATATTGTCAAAGTCAAGGATGAGCCTGACAGAAGAGTATCGCTCATACCTTAGTCACTTCCATATTGTCAAAGTCAAGGATGAGCCTGATAGATCAATGGAAGTAACAAATTTGTTCTAGCCCATACCAGAAGACGCAGAGCACTGTAAACAGTGGGTTTCCCCAGGAAAGGTACGGCAATAATATAGGCAGGCCTATAGCCTATAATATTTAGGCTTAATTAATGTCATAGCAATCATTCAAATAATAATAATAATAATAATAATAATAATAATAATAATAATAATAATAATAATAATAATAATAATCTGATGGCCTGCATGGTCTACGTCGAGGCCTTTGGTTAAGAAGGTCCCGGGTTCGACACCCGGCCGGGTTGGGGAGTTTAGCCCATCTGGTTAATTCCTCTAGCTCAGAGACTGGTCATTTTGTGCTTTTTCAACGCACACACACACACACACACACACACACACACACACACACACACATATATATATATTCATTACACATATACTGTATTACCACCAACAACAACAATAACAACAACATAAATTCGCTAGTCAATACACCCTCCTCACTGGGTCAGCGTCAGGAAGGGCATCCGGACGCAAAATAGGGGCAGGCCCACCAGGATGTGGGAAAAGTGGCAGAAGAAGAACTTAAGAATTTGGAAACCATGAATCTATTGAAGCTGAAGCTGAATTTTTGAGGTATGAATATTCTTTATTTAGGATATTTAATAAGTATTCCAGATTTTTCTTGCATTTTTTGGTTGTAATATAGGCTCAAATATGTTCGAAACTACAAGTTACTTCCTAGGATTTTTAATTAATGACATTGATAACGTTTTCGTTAGAAATTCTCTTAGGTTGGCTGTTCTCATATTTTAATACGCTGACCAAGCTTTCCCGGGAGAAGAAATGATTTGGAACTGAGATGGAAGTTTCTCCTATTATATGAGATGTTGCCTTCGATTACAACAGACAACTTATACTTCTTGCTTTTCATTCAAAGATACAGTATATATAGAATTTTAAGCTTTTCGAAAAATGTCGTAACTCGTTCCGGAAGAGCAATATTTTCGACAATACTATGGAACCACACATTATAAACGAATGTCTCTTTAAGAACAAGGATGAACACCATCGGTTAATATCTATTTGTATTTTTTATACTGTACTGTTATTTTGGGATCAACGAAGTTTATGTATTATCTTACGTGGGCTAAGGAAGGGATGGAGACTCAGTGACATGAAGTATGATGATACCCTACTAATCTCTTGAAGTGAGAATAGCTGAACCACACTGAAGATCCCTAACAGAAGGCTTCTGAACACTTGCGTACCCTGCGTAAAATGAGTATCAGCGCATTGACTACGTAAGGATGTGAATCTGTCATATACGGTTGATATCTTTCTGGTTGTGCTAATTACACAGTTTACCCCACTTTAATTCTAAACTTTTCGTATACAGATGACCATGAAGTTATTAATGAGAGGTGTTATGAATGCGATCGTAAAAACAATTCTGTACTTTGTGTTTGCCTATTGTATTCCCCTAAACTTGCTGAAATATAATACGACTGAAAGATTATTATTTATTGATTAGATAATACATTAATTAAACTTTGGCATTGATCCCCCCCCCATTATCTCTTGAAGTAATTAAATGATGAAAGGGAAACGGCCTCTAATCTGTGCACAGATACTGAAAGGAACCAAGTAAGGGCACGTACGATTCATTTCTCAAAAGAAAAGAAAGAAAGGCATGGAGTGTACGTTCGTCGACTTGAGGAGTGAAACATTTTCATTCAGATTATGTGTCACATTAATCATATTTTCAGATTTCCAAATTTATCTATATTATTTCAAAGCCAAGGCCAATCTCTGGAGAGAGATATAATGTTTACAATGAACTATGTCTTCTAGAGCAAACTTTCATTGACCTGTTTCAGTCTCATCTTTGGTTGATGGTATAAAAGTGACCTAGGTAAGAGCAATACTAGTAACATAATTTCTATGCAGCTAGTTTGCATTACATGAAAACATGACATCTGCCACCCAATTCTGAGAAAGTGGAATCTGAATATTTCAAGAGTGCTTCACATAAGCACGCGACACATTCCCACAACAAACGCGCAGCGCAACGAGCAAGTTCTCCGCTTCACAAGCTCGTGATTCACGGGTCGAATCTTGTCTCCGTAGTGTTTTCGTCAGTAGGGTAGCCAGAATCGGCCGATGGTTGGGGTATAGTTACAAAATGATGATGGAACACAATGAAGTTTCGTGTGCGTGTGTGGTGGGCGCATGCAAAATTTGTCATTATAAGGACACTGATACAAGTAAAGTGTGTTGATATTCAGATTGCAGTACACTACAAAATCTTACATTACAATTTTATGGTATGTTCAGTTTACAGTCTAAAATACAACTTTCGAGGCTTCTTACAAAACCTGTTGGTCCTACAATTATGTCTCTGAATGGTCATTTAGTTTGTTTATTGACAGTTTCTATTTTCTTTTTGTAAAATTTCCAATGGGGGGAGGGGCTTCTAAACCCCAGTAAATCTCCTTGGCTATGCCCCTGGTTTTCGTAGATTTGTTTTAACGTCCAGTTTCTACGTTATTTGTATTACAAGCACATTAACGATAGACGATACAGCATAAGTATGCGTCCACATACGTCATGCCTATAGCACCAATACAATAACGAAGTTAATTGTGAACAAATAATAAAATAATAGTGTGTTTTATTTGCCATCTGTACATCTGAGAACATAGTGTATAGTATTGTAAGCACTGGAATTTGGAACAAATAAAAACTATCGCACTGTCGCACTGCTTGAAGAAAAGCCACGTTACAAAATAATTCGTCCACAATAAGAACTACCGAGCTCGATAGCTGCAGTCGCTTAAGTGCGGCCAGTATCCAGTAATCGGGAGATTGTGGGTTCGAGCCCCACTGTCGGCAGCCCTGAAGATGGTTTTCCGTGGTTTCCCATTTTCATACCAGGCAAATGCCGGGGCTGTGCCTTAATTAAGGCCACGGCCGCTTCCTTCCAATTCATAGGCCTTTCCTATCTCATCGCCGCCATAAGACATATCTGTGTCGGTGCGACGTAAAGCAAAAAAAAAAAAAAAAAAAGAACTCAAGGATTGTAGTCATTTCCTAAATATGAGTAGCGCGTCGAACGTCCTTTGGAAACAATCACGGCTTGAAGGCGTTTCCGCAATGTCACCAGTTTTTCTATCACTTCCGGACCTGTTTTGTGTTTCTTGAATATTATTTTGTTATTAATGTTAAGTGTCCGGCTCCATGGCTAAATGGTTAACTTGCTGACCTTTGGTCCAGAGGGTTCCGGGTTCGATTCCTGGCCGGGGCAGGGATTTTAACCTTAATTGGTTAATTACAATGGCTCGGGGGCTGGGTGTGTGTCGACTATTCAGCATTTAGAAATCATCCTAGGTAGGGCCCACATCTTCACAGACATGAAGGTCGCCTAATAGGCCGTTTACGAGAAAAAGACCCGCACCAGTCCTCTCCGGAGGCTATTATTAATGTTAAGTAGGTTTATATGCATGACATGTGTAGGATATAAAAAATAACCAAGATAAAACATTTCGAAAATATTTTAGTAGTAACCAGACCAATAGGATCACGTGCCCTTCCTCCACCCGAGCCCACAAGGTAACTTACATCGTAGGGGCAATGTACATTATAGAGAGACAAAAATCGATTCTTCTATTATAAAATCCTGACAGAGGTAAAATAATAATGATACTAATGATCGTGATCATCATCATCCATAAACCCGTTCATAACGTGCAAACATAGATTAAACTATCTTGGTATGCATCACATTCGTAAGGCAATGTTTTGGTTTGAGTTTTGGCTTTTTGGTTTTAAGTTTTAAAGTATAACTTTATTGCCTTAGCGTTACAGGAAACTTTGGGAGGAGTATGAGTCTGATGTTCGCTAATTAAAAGTTACAACCCAACAGTCGTTAATATTTTCAATTATCTGTATATCAAGACTTCTGTACTTCTTAAACTTCCGCACCAGATTATACGATCGGTATTCCATTCCTTATCAGGTACTACGTTCTTAGCTGTTGTGTTCTTTTTTTCATGTATGAACCCGAAGAAGGTGAGTTCTGGAAATTCTAGCGCTTTTATGTTCCAGTAAAAGCGTACAAAAGTCCGACTCGTTATCTGAACGGTCAGCGTACTGTCCTTCGGTTCAGACGGTCCTGGGTTCGATTCTCGGCCGGGTCGGGGATTTTAACCTTAAGTGGTTAATTCTAATGGCACGGGGGCTGGGTGTATGTGTTGTCTTCATCATCATTTCATCCTCATCATGACGGGCAGTTCGCCTACGGGTGTCAAATAGAAAGACCTGCACCTGGCGAGCCGAACCCGTTCTGGGATATCCCGGCACTAAAAGCCACACGACATTTCATTTCATTTCATTTCAGCGTACAAAACATTTTCTAGTATATAGGCCCTAGGGGATGGTCTACTGAACATCGAGAACAGTGACCTCCTCCAATTCCGGAACAGACTAAGGAAATCCCGAGGTTCAGGCTAATGACTTTTGACTACAGAGTGTATTGCTGCTAAGTGTGAATACGAGGCCCGTTTCCTGGACAGTAGAAGTCTGCTTTATCAAGCTCGCCGAGTGGAATACTGTTTATTTTTTAAGTCGTCTTATATGTGTCTGCACAATAAATTGGCAACAGTATATAAGAACTAGGTAATTAGGTCCCCCTCTGCCCTCTACGACCGCAGTGCGAGTTGGTTTTTGCAGTGCTGACCTGCTTGGCAAGCTCAGGTGAGGTAGGTGGTGGCTATTGTATTCTGGGCCTACCGCAAGCAGGTAAAGTACTAACCACTCCGTAAGCTGAAGTAGGTCACGGCCTCATCGTACTTCCTTCATCCCTTAAGAGAAAAACGGGACGGACTTCCGCCACAGATTGTTTCCCCACCCCAAGTCTCGATAGCTGGTAAACATTTGCTATTCGTAAATGTTACAATATCATCTGCGTGCTGCTGAATTTATGCTTATACTTGGCGCCCAGACGTTCTAAATCACGGAGCGTAGAGGCAACCTCGTCGCCTCTAACGAGCAGTACATGATATTGCTTCCTCTTATTTATGCTAGGTTCCTGAATTTCATCTTTGCTATCCTTTCTTAATCAACTCTTATTCTCTTCCGATCCCGGCAGTATTCGATTTGTGAGACCTAGAGAGCTTTTTATTTTTATTTTCATGACTTCATTATCCCGCTTTCGATATTGTAATTCTATCTAAACCTTTCATTTTCTATTATTACTGTCAAGAGGTGATAGTTATCTTGCATTTTCCTTTAAAACAATAATTGAATGAGGGAAATCAAATAGTCCCCAATTCCAGCAAATCACATTTTATAGGATAGATAAAGGACTGCTCATGTCTTCACCTGGTTTGAAACATTATCGTATTGCGTAAGGATACATCTTTCATTAATTAAATGCAACCAAACCTAAGTATCTGCATTATGTTTATAAATCTAATTAAACATAGATGTAATGTCAATTTATAGGAAACATACTTTTTAATTTAAGAATAACAGTCTTATTTCGAACAGTATAAAAACTGCCGTTAATTACCGAATACCGAAAGGAATACACAAGAATTATATAATTCTAAACTGCAGTTAAGCCTATCCTAATTACAACAGAATTCTAGTGAGAGAATTTCTACGGATACCTCTACTATAGGCCTACTACGCATTTATTTTACAATAATAGAATTAGCGTGCTAATTTCTAATAGATACGAGTATTACTCGTGTATTACAGTACACTACAATACTTTTAAACTACGTTCAGACGTATCCTAATTACAGTACCGTATGTTACTACTATGTACAAACAGAAATTAAAATTTCAAGTTTAAAATTTGCAAGAACTACTCAAAGATTACCAATAAATCTAAATGCTTAGACAGATTATTATTAGTAGCCTACCATTTTATCTTACTATGCTCTAATAGATACACACGAATATAGCAGGCAAGATGCGGTACTATCTAAATATAGGTACCGTATCTACACTACAATATTATCAGCTAAAATGCGGTTATATGATTTTTACAACTGGTGGTTTACTATTATTTTCCCTACTACGGGGGACGGAGTGTCCTTAAATGCTGAAAAATAAGAGGTTGCCTACAATAATTTCTGTCAAAACTACGCCGGGTCTTGAACTGCAATATTGATATAGGAATTTGATTATTAACTTTTACTCGATGAATAAACGAAGGTGGAAAGTACAAAGTATGCCGGGAATACAGTAATCAGCTGATACACAACTACCATGTGCATGTACTCTTTGATCTCGTCGGAATGCAGCAAAAATCGTCAACAATCCAAAAACTGTTGAGTACCATAATTATCCAGTGAAGTACCAAGTATTCTCGTTAACTTTTTAAATCGAAGTTTACAGGCGTATCGTGCTATTTAATTGAATAAATTATTACCTTCGTGATAGTTTGAACGGATATCTGTATGAGATACCGGAAAATCTGCGGAAGTTACAACTCCTTATGATAATCTGCCTTTGTAAGTATTATACCAACGAACCTACATATATTTTTTTAAATTAACTTAATATTATTACCTAAAGTATTTCCTAAGCCTAAATTTTAAACAAGGTACACCTAGAACCTAGAAAACGTAATCTACTGAACACTAACTGAACTACTTGTTAAAAAATTGAAATAAATATCACTACTCCCAATTTCTACCAATAAGCACTAAACACTAATATATAAATAGCAGTTAATGGATTGCACACACACAAAATTAAACAATTTAAATAGTTTTTTAACTAATTTATCTCTGCAATAATGTAAAAGCACTTTCAACAGCCGGCCATTCACAAGAGGATCCAACAATGGAATCAAGTATGCAACCTTACCACCCAGGAAATTGGCGGGAATAAAACGTGCGTGGGATTCGAACCTTCGAGCACTGTCAACTTTCACATCTCCCACCGTGCCCTTGGCATGTAAGGTACTGCGAGGCTTGACATGTAGCGCGCTGTTCCCAGCCTATACAATAGCTAGTTCTGGTCTGTGTGTGCTCCTTCTGTTGTGAGGTACGTGTTCTCCGTATCTGTGCTTGTTCTACGGGTTCATTCAAGGTATCCATAAATAATTAATGCTGGTGCTCACGATTCCTGATGTCTTCTAGCCCATTACCACACATTTCGTTTCACAGTATTACCCTGGTTTAAGGAGAGAAACCGGTATATTTAAGAATTGTAGTAAAAGCGGCGGGTTGCATGAAAGTAGATCGACCGAGCTCGATAGCTGCAGTCGCTTAAGTGCGGCCAGTATCCAGTGTTCGGGAGATAGTGGGTTCGAACTTCACTGTCGACAGTCCTGAAGAGGGTTTTCCGTGGTTTCCCATTTTCACACCAGTACCTTAATTAAGGCCACGGCCGCTTCCTTCCCACTCCTAGCCTTTTCCTATACCATCGTCGCCGTAAGGCCTATATGTGTCGGTGCGACGTAAAGCCAGTTGTAAAAAAAAAAAAAGTAGATTGCAAGGGGCTGGTGGATCACCCGGTATATTATTTCGAAGGAATTGCAGCGGCAACGTAGAAATTTTCGAACTGTTGTGTCTGAACGGAAGTGTCTCAACTAGAAATATCCGCTGTCCAAAACTATATGTCATCAAAATGTTAGCTAACACAAATAAAGTTCAACAACAAGTGCTGAACGAAATATTAATAACTCTAATAACGTGCGCTCAACTAGAACTAAACATTCATTGCATACGCTTACTTCTAATCGTGCTCGCTGCGCTGCCTGATCGCGCACTCTAAGCCCGCCACTGAGGAACAAAGCAAGCAGTTCCCCAGTCCCCTCCTCGGCAGCACCTGCTAAAATGTCGGTAACTTTTCGCTGCTTATCCCTGTATTTGAGGTTCCGACCAGCCTTCGCGCTGAAGATGTAACAGTCAAGCAGTGGAAGAGATCATTACTTATAGAAGCAGAAATTTTCTGGAGAAAGATCAGGTCAGTTTGTTCGGCCATTTTCTCGATGGAAAGGGACCTTGTTAGACGGGAGGTGGAAATGTATTATATTTCCGCGTGGCTTGTACATTTTTGAAGAATGTATCACGCAAAATCCACAAGTACCAGCGCTTACAATGCGCATTCAAAGGCTTTCGTCCCTTCGAAAAGTAATAGCATCAGCAAAGAGAAGACCACTAAGGGCGTGGAAATTGGGCAAGGAAGGTCGAATAGAAGAGAGGAAAAATTGAGATTCTGACACAAGCGGAAGAAATGCCAGGCTCAGATCTGGGTCAGATGGTCGGACACTCCTAATTTTGGGAGCTACTGGTGAAAATAATATAGGATATCAGTGAATCCTGATACAGTAGGTAGATAGCGGCGTTGTTCTAAATTTAAGAAATGTCGTCAGGAATTCTCTTTCACCATCTTTTATTGGACTAGGCTTTATCATTTGCTTTGTCCTATTCCATTTTATTTCGTAGAGATAAAGAGCACATTTTATATTTAGCCTTCGCTTTAATGGGTATTAGAGGGTGAAATATTCTTTTTATAAAAGCCGGTGCTAGCTTATGGTGTCACGTTTCTTTCACTCTCTATCGTCTTCCGGATGTCCGACCCACTGTACTCCACTTCCGCGTGGAAAATTCTGACAAAAACAGTTTTCTGATATTTACAGCGCTGATTATTGTTATTTTAAGCGGGTTAAGTGGACCCTCATGACATTAATCCCAGGAAAACGAGTTTCTATAACTGGAAATATTGGCAACATATTGTTCTCGGTTGTACGTTTAACGTTGCATTACCCCAGATAGGTTTTCGGTAACGATAGGTTAGGAAGGGGCAAGGATTGGGAAGGTAGCGACCGTGGACTTAGTTAAGGCACAGAGCCGGCATTTGCCTGGTGTGAAAGCCACCTCCACGGCAGCACCAGCTAAAATGCCGGTAACTTTTCGCTGCTTCTCCTTGTATTTGAGGATCTGACCAGCTCTGCGCTGAAGATGTAATAGCCAAGCAGTGGAAGGGATCATTATTTACAGAAGCAGAAATGTTTTGGAGAAAGATCAGGTCAGTTTGTTCGGCCATTTTCTCGATGGAAAGGGACCTTAGTACACAGGAGGTGGAATGGTATTGATTTTCCGCGTGGCATTGTACATTTTTGAAGAATGTCTCATGAAAATTTCCGTAAAGATGGGATAGGAAGGGCTAGGATTGGGAAGGTAGTGACCATGGCCTTAGGTAAGGCACAGACCCGGAATTTGAATGGTGAGAAAGCCACCTCCGCGGCAGCACCAGCTAAAATGCCGGTAACTTTTCGCTCCCGACTGTGAAATTTGAAGCCATGCAGTACCAAACTCGCTGAGTGGACTACAGAAAATGAAGGGATATGCAAGACTCATAATTCTCGTAAACTAAGATCGGCAGGTCTCATGAAAGCTAGGAGCCTTGTATTGTTAAGAGGAAACTATCCAATAGTCTTAACATCGTTTCTGGTAGTGCGATGTTCATTCCGTCCCTAAATTAATCCAAGAAATATTCCCGTGGAAAAGTATAAAAACATAACAGATTTTTGGAACTTACGGGAAATATCAAATGCGACAACAAACTTGAAGTCCTTGATTTCTCTTTCTGTGATTAATCAATTCTTCTACTTTTCTTCTTAATTAAGTATGCTTCTATGTACATTTACACTACGTTTTCCCAGTAGATCACTACGAAATACGCTCGGCCTTTGGTCCGAAAGTGTTACGGGTTCGATCTCCGGCCAGGCTGTGTTATTCTAACCACGTTTTATTTATCCCTATTGTACGAGAACTGCTGCCCACACACGTTTCTGCAACTTACGCGCAACTTCCAACATGCACCTTCTCCGCATATAAGTGCATTACCACACACGGCAGATGCTGCCTAATCTCAACGTAGAGTCTGACTAAAAAAGGTTGCACCCAGTTTGTGATACTCGCATGAATATACAAATAATATTGAAAACCAAAAAGAATGGTATATAGATTAGACTCACTAGTGACGACAATAAAGGTGATATAGCAATTCCATATCGGTGTAGTAGTGTCACGTAGACTAACAGTAGTGTAATTAAACGGCTATTCCTGGAGGGAGATATAAATTGTCATCTATTATTTTCAGTTAGTAGCAACACTCGAGTAAAGATTCGTATGCTTGTGAACAATGCTTCCATCGTACAAGGTTTGCTAGAAAATGTATTATGAATATTTATCCAGGAGGATACGACTTTCATTCTTCAAGATTTTACGAAAATTAAATTAATGTACATACTCCTAATTAGGCACTAATAAAAGAACATTACGTTTGTCTCTATTCTACACTTATTATTATTATTATTATTATTATTATTATTATTATTATTATTATTATTATTATTATTCCTAGCGTTGTTCTCATGAAGATACGGTGTTCATCTTTCTGTATCTCGCGCTCCACATTTTTCCAGTCTGTAACACCAGCGGAACAGACTATGGCTCGCACGGCTTCTGCGTTTGCTCCATCCTGTCTGAAATGGAGGGAATTCCGAAAACGTTCCTATGGTTTAATTTCTGATACGTTCAAGCTGTGTGAATTCCAAGACGCCCTTTGCATCCGCTCTCCGCTGAGTGCATCTTCGTCGATCTGTTCAATCAATCAATCAATCAATCAATCAATCAATCAATCAATCAATCAATCAATCAATCAATCAATCAATCAATCAATCAATCAATCAATCAATCAATCAATCAATCACAACTGATCTGCATTTAGGGCAGTCGCCCAGGTGGCGGATTGACTACCTGTTGTTTACATAGTCTTTTCTTAAATAATTGCAAAGAATTTGGAAATTTATAGAACATCTCCCTTGGTAAAATATTCCAATCCCTAATTCTCCTTCCCATAAACAATTATTTCCCCATTTTGTCCGCTTGAATTCCAACTTTATCTTCATATTGTGATCTTCCCTGCTTTTAAAAACACCATTCAAACTTATTCGTCTGCTAATGTCAATCCGCACCATCTGTCCACTGACAGCTCGAACATACCACTTAGTCAAGCAGGTCGTCTACTTCCTCCCAAGTTTTCCCAACCCAAACATTGCAACACTTTCGTAACCCTACTCTTTTGTCGGAAATCACCCAAACAAATCGAGCTGCTTTTCTTTGGATTTTGTCCAGTTTGTTACCTTCAAACTGTTACACAAATATAATTAAATCATAATAATAATTTATAATAAATTTAATGAATTTTAAAACACCGTGAAAACATTAGAACACACACAAGGTTCACAGACTTGAGCTGCGTAAAACATAAACAGCAGGTTGACAAACGTGACAACTACAAAAGATGTGGGACGTGGCATGGAACCCTACAAGGTAGATGGAGCATATCACTTGTAAAAGAAGAATTCGTAGAAAGTAATGAACCTTGGACAATTCCTTTTAATAAATTAACAAAACCAAAATAAAAGGACGCACCCAAAAGAAATCAACAAAAACAACTCATCAATTGCGCGCGATATCGAAGAAATCTTTACATAATGACCCTTAATGAGGGCTAATCCCATTTTAACAAACTGAGAAAAGGAAGCGCTCACAGGGCTGGTCCGAAGTCAAAGGACGCGGATGGAAGCTTCGCTCCCACAAAGGAGCGGATAAGATCGAAAACATGACAACGTGAAATAATTTCAAGAACTGCAATTAAGTACAGTATTGCAACACATTCTGTCAGGGCCAGATAACTTCAGAACAAACATTGATTTCCGTGGAAGAATATTGTACTTGCATTGGATTTCCTGGAATATATCGTTAGCTGTGTTTTTCATACAACCTTGTCCTTGAAAATCAAGTTTTGAACTTGCGTACGTTTTGAATGTAGATTTATTTTTAAAATGAAACACATTGAAATTAAGTCTGCTACGAAGACTATTTTCAACAGATTTAATTCACAAAATGTCACCCGACCACTTGCAAGAAGTCGCAAGGAATTCCACCTCGCGTCATGAGTGTCATTACTTCAAAGGAAAAATGACTTTAAGAAATGGACACAAGAGGTACATACATATAGTTGTATTATTTGATATTAATTTTCAAATACAAGGATTAAGAAAACACAAAAGATTACACCACAAAAAGGAACACACTGAGCCATTTTTATGCATAACTTAAAATCATTTCTGTCGTCACACTTCGGTCAGCAGCATTTTCCATAACTTGAACAGAGGGCTTCATTCATCATTAATATTATAAATATGTCTCATATATTATAAAGAAGAGCGATATGCTTGGCAATAAGTTCTCCTAAAATTATTTTCATTATGAAGCTGGAGTGGTATTTTTCTTCTTATTTATCGCTGAAATCTGAATTCGGAAATTCGAACTCTTCAGCTATGAAAATGAAATTGTACAACTGTACAGAATTATGAAATTGTCTTAAAATCTGTTATTTAAGAGTAAACGCAATGACAAAATATTACAATGAGTGACAGTCACGAGACGGGTAACTACCAATGCAGTTATTATTAATATTTTAAAAATATGAAGTTATCGATTACTGAACAAGGATAACATCATTCAAATATTCCGCAACACTTACAAACAACTATTCTAATGAAATCCTCTGAGGTATTTATGTAGTTACAACAGGAAGGCAAGGTATCCTAGAAAGCTCTATAATTCAAGGAATAGCGGAGGGCAAAGAACCCGGGATAGGTACGTGAATGAGATTAAACATAAATGCTCCAGATGCATGAGAATGGCAGTAAACAGGACTTTGTAGCGGGGAAAAGGCAAAGCAGTACATGAGATCACGACACTCGAATGTAGTGATGACTTAGAACAACAGCTGTCTAGACTTCATTCACTGAGGAAAGTAAACCGTTTGGTTTGTTATTCGGGTACAATGAAGCGAGAATTACGCACTCTCATTATTGTTGGAAGACATATTCATGCTGATGCTTGTTGTTTAAAGGGGCCTAACATGTAGGTCATCGGCCCCAAGACATATTCAAGTGACATATCTGAGATAATAGGAAAACCAGAATATTTAGAGCCACTGGCTGATTTTAACCTCAAGTTCCTGAACATTTACAAGAAGTCGCAGGGAATTGCACTTCGCGTCATGAGTGTCATTAGTTCAAAGGAAAAAATTACTTTAAGAAATTGGCACAGGAGGTAATGCCAAATCCCAGGTAATCAATTTGTGTAATAGTAGGCAAGAAGACGAAGTCTGGCACGCGCGACTACAATCAGTGACGTCAGAACTGCGTGCTTTGCTCCGGTAATTAGGGTCACATCGTAAACACCACCTCAATGTTCTAAATTCCGGCATTGTGTAAGTTAGAAAAGGAACTAAACCTGCTGCTGTGAAGACAATTCCGTTTTGAAACATCGGGTAAGTTGTATTAACCATCTGTAGTTCCGATATTTGTGGAGAGGAGCCTAAAGTTCTGAAGGGCGCGAAACTTCATTTTTGACAGACTTCCTAAAGCTCCGCGCAAAAAATAAAAAAATAAAAAAAATAATAATAAAAAAAAATTAAAATATTTATAATTCAAGTTTCGATATAAAAGTTTGTTTCGTATAATTCGATCGCTAACAATGGGCCGTTTACTTTACAACACTCTTCATTCATCCTATTCGCTCCTGACCAGTCCAGTAAAAATTCTGATTGTTCGAATGACAATTCTTCGTCAGCTGTTCGTTATTTGTTGCAATTTGTTTCACGTTGCAGCAACACAGACAGGTCTTACGACGTTGATGGGATGGGATGGGATAGGAAAGGGCTAGGATGGGAAGGAAGCAAACGTGGCCTAAGATAAATTACGGAAAACCATTTTCAGGGCTGCCGGCAGCTGGGTTCGAACCCACTATCTTACAAATGCAAGCTCACAGCTATATGATCCAAACCGCGTAGTCAACTCGCTGGGTGACAGTTCCATTTTTGTTAGTGAGTTATAGTCTAAGTGATTTATTGTGATTGTGAGCTGGTTTAAAATATAATTCAATATATAGGTGCAATTTGTATGTGCAGTACTATTAGAATTTTCATCTCGATTTGCGCATAATCCGGCAAAGGTCTTCGTCCTATCGAACTCGAATTATCGAGACTCTTCTACAGTTTTTTTCATTCACTCTATCACTTTTTCATATCATTAAAAAAGTATAAAAACTTAAGAACTTACACGGAGCGATTAGCGCAATACCTGAGCTGCTGGTTTTCGGCCTAGATGGCCGTAGTTTGAATTCGAATCCTGGTAGATCCCTGTGTAGAATACGTGTCTGAAAAATCAGGTTTATCAGGAATGGCATAAGAGCTTAAACCCCGACCAGAACTCAGAATAAGTCAGGATGACTCCAGTGACCCCAGGCATAACTGGAATCAGTTGAACGTTTTATCTCAATGGCTAAGAAATTTATGTCAGGCTCGAAAGAGTTAAGAGTTATCATTTAATCACGACTGCACAGCTGACTGGTTAACATGCTGCCTGACCTTTGCTCCAAGGGGTCCCGCGTTCGACTCGGGGACTTTTTTTTTTTTTTTGCTTTACGTCGCACCGACACAGATAGGTCTTATGGCGACGATGAGCTAGGAAAGACCTAAGAATTGGAAGGAAGCGGCCGTGGCCTTAATTAAGGTACAGCCCCGGCATTTGCCTGGTGTGAAAATGGAAAACCACGGATAACCATCTTCAGGGCTGCCGACAGTGGGGCTCGAACCCACGATCTCCCGATTACTGGATACTGGCCGCACTTAAGCGACTGCAGCTATCGAGCTCGGTAGACTCGGGGACTTAACACAGGTCTATTATTATGCTTTTATTAATATGATGAACAGCTTATCTTCTTACATTATGAAGTATGTAAGTCCTCCATCCCCCATCGTGTTTGCATTTCGGTAGTGTGGGTTTAATTACGTTATAAAATTGCGCCATTTGTCGAATGTAATGACGTATCGTGGAGTACACTATTTCGAGAGAAGTTATCTCGATTCATTCCTCGACTACTTGAAATGGGGCGTGGTTGAAGTTAAGGGCAATTACTTCATGCGATACTTGAGATTGTAACGTTCCAGACGTTACAGTGTAATTATGTTAATTTTATTATGTGTAATTAACTCAGGAATTTAACGTCATGATATTTATTTTGGTATGTAATTGTATTATAATTCATGTTTAATCATTTGCTCACTATCATTTCATTACTTTGTAACTACGACTTGTAAACGATGGCTGAATATTCTAATATTCACTTAGATTCTTGCGACATTTGTTTAAAATTAACTTGCAGTAGATTTCCGCTATCTTGCCACATCACCGAGGAGGGAGGAAGGACAAATTTAGACACCAAGTTCTGGGAAAAGCAAGCACGTGTTCACGCGTCTTAACGATAGCTACCGTATTTCGACCAGAATTATTCAAACTGTTCTACGCCTATATTTTGAAAGGAGCGTCATATTGCCATGGATACTGAGAGAATGGACCAATAGAAGAACAGTTAATATCAGAGTTAAGACCCGTCAACTCTAATATTTGGAGTGGGGAGAGACATGTCATCTGATTGGACCACGTGTAGCGACCTGTAATTAGCACCTGTGAAGGTTATAAAAGGGCGTGCTGGAGCTCTTGGCTTCATCTTGCATCTCTACTTGGAACTTGGATCTTCTACTGGACTCTGCTGCATTCTTCGGTATTATTCTTCGTTTGATTCTACAGTAGTATTCTACATTAATTTACCACGACGTGGTACTTAGAAATTCCGAATGAGGGGTGTATAGCCACTCTCATCAGGAAGTACGTACAGCTCGGCTACAAGACCGGTTTGAACCAGTCTAAGTCAATAGGTAGTATTAATCTAGATAGAAATGAAACTTCAGAGAACATTTTCAGTAAAGTTGGAAGGATTCTTAATTGAGTATCCTCTCCAAATAACCCAAGGTGGTTCTTCTAACTATGACTTAGGGCTTATCTCCAATATATGGGATAAAGCATAATAGGGAGTGTTAGTTTTGAAGTCATCTTCCAATTAGTGGTGGGTGCAATTTGCAAGGCAGGAATGGTACTTCGCTGCAGATGAAGAGATATCAAAGACGACCGATGATGTTCCAGCTACAAGGAGGGAAGCCTTCCAAGGACCAGCAGAACAAGACTAAATGGTGAGCAAGCGAGTTAAAGATATTGCAAGTTTTCGCGAAGTAGAGTCATTCAATTTTCTGTTAAATTCATTTTTTAATTTAAATTCAGTTCTCGTTAAACCGTCGTCATTTATATTAAACATAATAAATAGTATTTTTCTAGTTCACTTTAATCAATCTGCCTTAATTAGCCTTTTGATTTTTAATTCTCCTGCTTAATGATTAGTGCACTATCACCCCACCCCTGTGATAAGAGTCCGTCCAAGCTTGATTATAAATTTTTATCTTTAAGTCCTCAACTTAAAGATTGGCGCCCTTTAGCTTGAATGGTTGCATTTCTCGTTAGATGTTTGTTCTCCGAGAGGGGAAGTCACATAAATGCCGCTCCAACGTGTGGCGAGAAAATCATTAAGTACGGAGCAGTTAATGACAGTAACGATATCAGAATTCGTATTATGGGCAAAATTTGGATATCCACGTTTCATTAGGAGTGTTTGATTGTGGGAAGGGTCATGGCTGATCAGACGAAAGAGGAGAGGATGTTGCGCAGTGGACGGGCGATAAAAGGCAATAACGTATTAAGTTCAGAGGAAGAGTTGTGTAGTCTAGTAGAGGAAATTGAAGATAGAAGTGTAAGTAGTATGGAGAGTAAAGGCAAGCAGAAAGAAGTCAGTATGGAGTCAGATGATAGTAGGATGGGGGGCGAAGCGGAAGTAAACACTAACAATGAAAGTAATAATAATGATCAGTTAATGGGAATGATGCAGTTAATGTTAAGTAAGATAGAGGACAGTAAAACTGAAATAAAAAGTGAATTGGAACAAATTAAAATAGATGTAGAACAAACTAAAGCTGAGCTTAAAGGTGAATTAGAACAAACTAACACTAAAATTGAGAATATTAAATATGAACTTAAAGAACAGTTAGAGCAAACTAAAGCTGAATTAAGTAGGGAGATGAGGGAAAATAAGGAGGAAGCGAATCGGAGAATGGACGAACACAGTAGGCAGTTACGCGATCTGGTGGTAAAAAATGAACATTTTAATAAGCGATTAGAGGACCAGGAAAGTGAATATGTACGGCAAGGGAAAAAGGTAGAAGAAAAGTTTGCGGAACAGAGAAGTGAATTCCTGGAATTAATGGGGAAGGAAAACAACTCTACTAGGGAGGAAGTAATGAGGCAGGTCACTAGTATTGATAAGAGAGTTGAGACTCAAAGAGGGGAAATACGGGTATTTAAAGACCACGTCCAACAAGAGATTGACACGGTAAAGCTTAGAATAGAAGATGAGACCCGGGCAAGTGAAGAAAGGTTTGCGATAGCTGAAGAGAATAAGATTGAAATTAGGACATTGAAAGAGAAGCAGGTTAATTTGGAGAGAGAAATTGATAGGAGAGACAGAGATGTAGAATGCCGGATGGAGAAAGCAGAAAATAAGTTAAAACAGGTGGCAAAGGATAAACAGGTTTTCACGGGAAGGCAATGTCTAGGAAATAGCTACATTAGGGAAATTGAACTACCTAAATTTAATGGGAAACAAACGAACCCGCTAGATTTCCTTAAGATGATAGAAAAACGATTTGAAAAGCGTCTAGAGGAAGGGTCTATGGACTGGGAAGACGTTATGGAAAATATTGACCATGCTTTTGTAGGAGAAACACGGTCTTGGTTCATGGTATATAGGCAGACGATGACGAACCTGAAAGAATTCAGAAATAAGTTTAGAGAGAAATTCTGGAATGAAGCGATACAAGCTCGGGAGAGAGAAAGGGTGGTATTTGGGAGGTACAATCAGCATGAAGGAGTTACTATGACCGAGTACTTCCTGGCACATGTCATGATTTGTCAGAACTTAGATGGTATAACCGAGGGGTCTGATGTAGTAAGACTACTTTTAAGACATTTTCCGGACAGGGTGAGAGAAGCAGCCTGCATGCAAAAAGTTGGTACTATTCAGGAGATGGAGAACCTACTAGGCAGTTTTGATGCGTTAGGTAACCTTAGGAGTAGAACGGAGAATATTCAGAAATTTAGTCATCACAACGGAATGAGACATAACGGTAGAACACAGAATCACGAAGCTCGCAATCAGTTCAGACATCAGCAGAACAGCAGGAGCGGAGCACAGGAATATAGGACAGGAAATTCCTAACGGAGGCCAGAGCAATGTACTAATGAGTCCAACGTCAATACACAAAGGGAACCTTTAAACTAACTAGAGGCTGTAATGTTAGGTCAGAATTCCAGCCTAGTACGAAGGTAGCGAAGTGTCTTGCCATGAAAGTGTTACCATATGACCTCGATGTTAGAGACGATTTGTTGTATGAACCCGAGCAGAATAATGGAGATTCAAGTAATAAAGTAGTCAATCCCGTTGTTAAATTGAAAGTCTGGGGGGCGTGGGTTAAAGTTTTGATTGATTCTGGTAGCCAAATATCATGTATTAGTTCTCAGTGGTATGAGTCATTAGTGAAACAGGGTATTCAGTTGGAGGAAATGCCTGTTAAGTCTACTTTCATCATTACGGCTGTTGGAAAGAAGTCTAAGCAAATTTGTAAACAAGTAGCTGTCCCGATCTGCATTAATAATTCTATTAGCGTTCAGATATGTTTGGTAATTCCGCATTTGATATTTGATCTTATCTTGGGATCTGACTGGTTAACGTTAAAATTGGCTCAGTTAAATTACAATGATCTAGTGCTAAATTTGAGGTGGAATAATGAGGATATCAAGGTCAAGTTTGAGGAGGAAATTCAGAGGAAAACGGAAGTTAGTACAGTGTGGAGAATGAGAGAGGTTTCTAAAGTAAATGAAGAGGCTAGTGAGGGCCTGAAGTTGTGTCAGTTGTGGATTAATGAGGATAAAATATGTGGTTTGAAAGAAGCCGTAAGTAGAAGTGAAGTAAATGAAATCCAGAAGGACAAGTTATATGAAGTGTTATGTGAACACGTGGAGATTTTTTCCGAGAAACCTGGTGTTACCCATCTGTATGAACATTCTTTTTCTGTGCTGGATAAGACTCCATTCAGCGGACCGCGGTATCCGATACCACACAAATATGCAAAAGCCGTAGAGGATCAAATTCAAGCTATGTTAGCAGACGATGTGATTGAATTATCAAACAGTCAATACGTTAATCCCTTAATTGTCGTGCCTAAGTCTGATGGATCAATACGTTTGTGTATTGATGGCAGGGAGATGAACCGACGTATTGGTGCTGATCAGTTGAGATCACAAACCATTGAAGAGTTGATACAGAATTTTCAGGGTAAGAGTTGGTTTTCTACGTTAGATCTTAGGAGTAGTTTTTGGCAGATACCTTTAAGATCAGAAGACAGGCCTCTTACTGCTTTCAGCTATAAGCATAGTTTGTACCAATTTAGGCGTGTTCCTTTTGGGACCCGTACGAGTTCGGCAGCTCTTATTCGCGCACTTAGTATTGCCTTGGGAGATGATACTGGAGATTATGCTACTATTTATATCGATGATTTGGTTATAGGATCTAGTACCTTTGAAGAGCACTTGGACCACTTGGAGAGGGTTTTTTCTAAATTAGAGTATGCTGGTTTTACTCTGAAACTTGACAAATGTGTTTTCAGTAGACGAGAGGTGACTTTTTTGGGGCACCGTGTATCGGCAATGGGAGTGACGCCTGAGAGCACAAGAATTGAAAAAATATTGAATACTACGACACCTAGAAATATTAAGGAGCTCAGATCGTATATTGGTGTATGTAACTCTTTCAGACGATTTGTAGTGAGATTTGGTAACTTACTAGAGCCATTTAGAGAACTATTGAAAGCTGGCAGTAAGTGGGAATGGACACAAGATCATAATAGAGCTTTCCTAAAATTAAAAGAAGGATTCAGGCAGGCAGTTGTTTTGAGATACTCCATGCCCGATAGGAAGTATGTGTTGCTGACGGACGCATCTCACTGTGGTATCGCTGGTGCACTATGTCAAGTAGATGATGATGGTAATTTAGGGATTGTGTCTTTAGCTTCCAGAGGTTTAAGTGCTGCTGAAAAGCGTTATACTATAACGGAACTTGAATTCCTAGCCATTGTATACTCCCTGAGTAAATTTAGGATGTATGTCTTAGGTACCGAATTTGAAATTAGGACGGATCATCATGCTCTTTCTTTTGTATCCAAGTGTAAATTATCATCTAACAGAGTTAGTAGATGGATACTCGCCCTACAAGAGTATGATTTTAAGGTAACTCACATTAAGGGAAAGAATAATGTCCTTGCTGATTTATTGTCACGTGATCCGAAGTTGAGCGAAGAAGGTAGCCTTCTAGAGCCACGTGAGGGCATTATTATATGTACATGTCTGTCTAAGGAAAATGAAACTGCTCTAAATAGACTACGTAACCTATTGGTTGTACAGTCGGTAGACGAAGAATGTCGGGAACCTTTGTCTGTACTTCAGGGAGGAGAGCAGCTCACTGTGTCGCATGGTAGGCACACGTACAAACTGGTTAACGGGTTTCTAGCCAGGAAATGTGGCGAGGATCTCTGGGGGATTTGTGTACCCAAAGCGCTACGTGTGGAATTGATTTGGTTTATCCACAAGGAATTAGGACATTTTGGAGCTAATAAAGTTCTGTATGAGATCCGACAGAATTTTATATGGGACAAGATGGGAAGAGATATAAGAAAAATTCTTTCCACTTGCGATCTGTGTCAGCGTAGCAAAGTTCCTAACCGCTATTTAGAAGGACCTCGTCAGGCAGTAATCTCAGAAAGACCTGGTGACTTGGTGTGTACTGATTTATTTGGACCTGTGGTTAAGGGACAGTTCGGCTTCCAATATATTTTAGTCATTATTGATGCCTTCTCGAAATTGGTCAGATTATACGGTATGAGAAAAGCCACTGGAAAATCTTGTAGTCGTATAATCAAAGAGAAATATATCCCTGAATTAGGTACTCCTCTTAGAATTTTATCAGACAGTGGACCGCAATTTATTTCGAGAAAATGGAAGTCCATAATTAGAGAGCTAGGTATTACACAGGTTCATTCATCTATTAGATACCCTCAGGGCAATATGTGTGAGCGCGTTATGAAAGAGTTAGCTCGCATGTTTAGATGCTTAGTGTTCGATAAGCATACAGCCTGGGTGGCTCATTTATCCCGCATAGAGACATGGATCAATGCAGTTCAACATGAAAGCACTAGATTGACGCCGTCACAAGTTCATTTTGGTTGTAAGCCTCAGAATGAACTAGTGAGAGTGCTAGGTTTGCCTGAGGAACCGCCTCGTAATGCTGAATTTTACGTCCGACTGGCACGGGAGAACCTGATTAAATCTGGAGATAAACGTAAAAGACAACAGAAACGTAAGGTACTGGATAACTTTGAGGTAGGTGATATGGTTTTGGTGAGAGTTCCTATGTTGTCAAATAGTGAGGATAAGGTAACTAAGAAATTTTTTCTGTTATATCAAGGCCCTTATAAAGTACATCGTAAACTAGGACCCTGTGCTTACAAGTTAGCGGATGGCGAGAGCGTAATGAATGGTTCATATAACATTAGTAGTTTACGGAGATACCTGTCGTGTGAGGTGGCTGAACCGGATTGTGAGATATAGGTCAGTAACTCGGGGAAGTTGCTACTTGTTATGTCAGACTACGAGTGGGATGAGTTTACGTCTCAATTGTGGTGGTATTTCCTAGTTGTGTTTGTAAACAAGGGAGGTGTTTGTGTGGCGGTAGAGTTACGCTTGTTCATTGACGATCGATTATCTGTTTTCCGTATGTGAGGCCATGAAATTTTATATATTTGTTTTCTGAGATTTTACAGAAGGCTAATTAAAGCTGACGACGGCAAATAATTAATTTTCCCGTATGTGCATTTCTAACTTGCAATAATTTTACCGTGAGCTTAAATCACGTGTGTATTCAAGTGAAGTGTATTGCATCCTGCTTCAAGATAAAGTTGAAACATTCGAAAGAGTGATAAAAGTGTAAATTGTTTGTATCATTTGTTTTACATGTTTCTAATGTAAAAGATTGGAAGAGAACGTGTTATTGCTATCTAGCAAAGAATGTCGGAGAGATGGGAAGTAAAAGGACAAATAGACACTCGGCAGAGTCTGTAATCTGAATTGTATATATATGATGTTATATTCTAGGATAATCTTGTTTTTTTTACAAAAGTGAAAAGTTGCTTGTGTTGGGCATAATTTTGTATCTATACCTCAAGATGAACTGAAATAACAGACAGTCGCAATGGTAAGCAGTCTAAGAGAGATATGATGGAAAGAGTGAGATATAATTAATTGTATGTAAATAATGTCGCTCGTTATGGGCAGGTAATAGAGGTATTTCAAGTCAATGTGGGAGTAAGTGTGTGAGTTCTCAACTCATGTGATATTTGTTAAGAACTCATGGGGGCGTATGTAACGTTCCAGACGTTACAGTGTAATTATGTTAATTTTATTATGTGTAATTAACTCAGGAATTTAACGTCATGATATTTATTTTGGTATGTAATTGTATTATAATTCATGTTTAATCATTTGCTCACTATCATTTCATTACTTTGTAACTACGACTTGTAAACGATGGCTGAATATTCTAATATTCACTTAGATTCTTGCGACATTTGTTTAAAATTAACTTGCAGTAGATTTCCGCTATCTTGCCACATCACCGAGGAGGGAGGAAGGACAAATTTAGACACCAAGTTCTGGGAAAAGCAAGCACGTGTTCACGCGTCTTAACGATAGCTACCGTATTTCGACCAGAATTATTCAAACTGTTCTACGCCTATATTTTGAAAGGAGCGTCATATTGCCATGGATACTGAGAGAATGGACCAATAGAAGAACAGTTAATATCAGAGTTAAGACCCGTCAACTCTAATATTTGGAGTGGGGAGAGACATGTCATCTGATTGGACCACGTGTAGCGACCTGTAATTAGCACCTGTGAAGGTTATAAAAGGGCGTGCTGGAGCTCTTGGCTTCATCTTGCATCTCTACTTGGAACTTGGATCTTCTACTGGACTCTGCTGCATTCTTCGGTATTATTCTTCGTTTGATTCTACAGTAGTATTCTACATTAATTTACCACGACGTGGTACTTAGAAATTCCGAATGAGGGGTGTATAGCCACTCTCATCAGGAAGTACGTACAGCTCGGCTACAAGACCGGTTTGAACCAGTCTAAGTCAATAGGTAGTATTAATCTAGATAGAAATGAAACTTCAGAGAACATTTTCAGTAAAGTTGGAAGGATTCTTAATTGAGTATCCTCTCCAAATAACCCAAGGTGGTTCTTCTAACTATGACTTAGGGCTTATCTCCAATATATGGGATAAAGCATAATAGGGAGTGTTAGTTTTGAAGTCATCTTCCAATTAGTGGTGGGTGCAATTTGCAAGGCAGGAATGGTACTTCGCTGCAGATGAAGAGATATCAAAGACGACCGATGATGTTCCAGCTACAAGGAGGGAAGCCTTCCAAGGACCAGCAGAACAAGACTAAATGGTGAGCAAGCGAGTTAAAGATATTGCAAGTTTTCGCGAAGTAGAGTCATTCAATTTTCTGTTAAATTCATTTTTTAATTTAAATTCAGTTCTCGTTAAACCGTCGTCATTTATATTAAACATAATAAATAGTATTTTTCTAGTTCACTTTAATCAATCTGCCTTAATTAGCCTTTTGATTTTTAATTCTCCGTCCAAGCTTGATTATAAATTTTTATCTTTAAGTCCTCAACTTAAAGATTGGCGCCCTTTAGCTTGAATGGTTGCATTTCTCGTTAGATGTTTGTTCTCCGAGAGGGGAAGTCACATAAAGAGATAAGGATAGCTGCACCACCGTAACCACCGAGGCATGCTAAAACCTCGAAATTGTAATTCTATTTCTGGTCAAATCCAACATTCGCGTAGGGCAATGAGTGTAATATCTTTATCAATAATTTCCTTAAGTTGGCTGCCCTTATTGGCGAATAGTGACCTCGCATTGCACTGCGGGTCTTCCAAATGATACCCACTGTTTATACACCGAGCTAGGTCAGGGACCAATGACCTAGATGTTAGGCCCCGTTAATCAACAGGATATACGCCGAGCAACCACTTTACGAAGTTCTGTAGAGGGTGCTTGCTTCGCAGATGAAATTCGTTGCAGTATATGTAAAATGAGGTTATGGATGTACGATATCAGGGCTTCTGTTTTCAGGAAGGATTTGTCAGATGTGTAAGAAACATTCTTGTTTGCTTGGAGGACGATACATTGTGGTTGAGGGGAGGCAAGGATTGTGTCTGACAGGGAACATTGGAAGTTCGGAAGGGTAATAAAAACTGTTGTTTTTTCGAATGCAGGTGTATCTGGTGGCATGATTGCTTTAGTTCTTTATATATAGGAAGTAAATCAGATGGAGCGCTGTGCAGGAAGTGATGCTATGTGAAGATCACACTACAGGGGCCTACACCGATCGTCTCTTCGACACAGTAATTTCATCCTTGAAAGGAAAGGTTCACAGTAGATGAAAGTTTGTCTTTACCAGTCGCACTATGGTTGCCTTGTAACTGTGTTGTACTCGTTCCGTTCTTGAGCAATGGGAAACAATCAATCAGGGGTGCTCAGTTCATAACAGAATGTTGATACATTTCAAGTATTACATGAAGTAATTGCGCTAAACTTCAACCAAAAGACGTAGAGCAAAACTGCGAGGAAAAATCCAAATACCACATATTCACAATAGACACCTAGCTAACTTACGATTATGGAAATGATCATTACGTTACTTTCTAACTTTAATAATACAGTGGTCCAAAATATAGGAAATTAAACAAAGCAATCTTCTGAAAAAAAAGGGGTACATAAAATCAAAGACCCCAAATTTTGGTAAAAGTATAGTAGTTTATATTTCAAATAGACCTATAGGCTTGAATAATGAATAATGAAATATAATTCCAAATATATTGAAAAGGAAGGTTCTTTCTTGAATTCTTGTTCAAAATAAGAAAAAAGATATTGTAATGGCAACATAATTAAAAAAGCATCATAAAATTTAAATTAATTAACTTTAAGATTATAAAGTGGGCGTGAACGATTAAATTAAGTACCTAGCTGACCGAGCTTTGTTCGGAATCATTGTGAACGTTTGTTTATACTTGATGAACAGTGATAAAGGACCATGAAAAATACAGTAATTGATAAATCACTTCTTTGTTATAAATTTCGAACAAAAACTACTTATTAGTTTGCATAAAGGTGTAAAACGTTAATTATAAAAATATGTTAATAAACGTTAAACATCTTAACTTAACACCTCTTTCCACACTATATTGCGAGAATGAAAGGGATTCTCCTGTGGTAGTAGTAGGTCTACTCTTAACATGCTTGGCTTCTTGACTCTAGAAAATGGCACGTACCGCATACCCATGATGATTTTAGGTCCACGCCAAGTTTGGACCTGCGCTCTATGCACTGTAATAGCAAATGCAGATCTTACTGGAAAATGAAGTTGTTTGATGATACACTCAAGATGATCTTTTTTTGCAATCAAGGGTGATTGTAAGAAAATGCATTTCCTTACCGGATTTTTCACCAGTGATGATTTTTGCTTTAATTACGTTATTACACAAGCTTGTTACAATTAGTATTGTTCCGCTGCATGAACCCTGTGTTTAATCCAAATTACGTAATCTAATTATTATTTAATTATTATTTCATTAAAAATTCAATTCATGTCGTGGCAAGTCTGAAATGTTCAGCGAATTAAAAAGATTTCAGTTGTAAGTTCCTTCGGGTTGATCTTTGACTGAGCCGTAGCTATGGTGGATTTTGTAATCTACGGGAAGTTTGGCAGTGATAATATTGGTAATTCTAGCAGCGGCTTTGTTTAGTGGCGCGAGTATTGCTCTATCTTTCATTCCTTCGTAATTTATTACATTATTGTAATTCTTGTAGGTTCTTTCCATTTTCTCTTGCTTGATTAGATCATCTACTTCCTTAAATTTATTATTAAGGTATCGGTATTTATTTCTGGTTTTTTTCTAAATTCTCGGTTAATCTCATTCTTAAGTGATTTGTATTGACTTTTACCATCTTCAGATGTGACCAAGTTGAGTGTCCTCCTTCTTTTTATCTTGTCTTTTTTGTGCTTTCTGTCTCCCCAATACTTCACATATCACACAATTATCGTATCAACAACGATAATTACAATGTGCTATTCCATACAGTAAATATATTCTCAAATAACTGAGCACAACAACAATATCTCTAAAATTATTCTTAGCCACAAAACTATGAAACTCGCTATCAGTGGATGCCAAGAACTTGCTTCTTCCAAAATTTCAATTGTATATAAAGAGAAAAATTATTTAAGTGAAGAGTTTCAATTGTATATAAAGAGAAACATTATTTAAAGGAACTGATGCATGTGTCTGTGAGTTTGCGAGAGAATATCAGATCAGTATGGTGAGAGGAAATATGTGAGCTCACGAGTGAGAGGGTGAGTGAATGAATTGGTAACTGAAATTGATTTGTCAAATGGTTGATTGAGATAAGAGGTGAACCTTGAGAAATTATGCATTCATGTGTATTTTACACATTATTTATTTCCTTAGTAAACCGTGTAAATAATGTGAGTAAAGTATAATTTGAAGCACTGATGTAGGCAGCATTTTATACGTACATGAATTCTTTCCTCCTTCACTAAACTTCTCATATTTCTATTTTAGAAATGTAGTAAAAATACAGTATTAATATACTTTTGGTTTGTAAAAAGAAAGAACAAGCATTGTGTTACTGAGATGAAGCGTGGAAATGTTCTGTCAACAAAGTTCTTATAAGAAGCAGTATGTCGACCGAAGGAAGACACGGGACGGTTGTTCTATAAAAGAGACCAGAGATGGATCAGACTTCAGAAGATGGAACCAGTGTAAGTAAAATTCGAACTAAAGTAAAGTAAACTCGTGTCCTCATCCCGAGGTGGTGCAGCTCTTTTCAGGCACACCCCCATTGGAGGTGAGCTGCATGTACCATTTCAACCACATACCAGCCCTCCTGCCATTCTTAAATTTCTGGCAGTACCGGGAATCAAACCAGGGCCCCCGAGGACGGCAGCTAATAACACTAACCGTTACGCTACGGAGGAATTTAAACTAACAACGTGTAAAGAAAAAAAAAAGACTTCGAAGTTACTGATGTGCATAAAAATCAAGTTGAAGACACGATTCTCAACTTGATGTCTACTGTTCAAGATACATTATATCTTTCTGTTAGAACTCCACAGTTACAAATAAAGAAAGAATACGACGAGCTTTAAGTATATCATATCAGTATACCTCACCTATTAAAAGAACCTAGTAGCCACCAGAGCTGAACTTCCATCACCAGTTAAATGTTCATAGTTGTGTGTATGTAGAATAATTATTATTTTGCAAAGGATATTTTACTCTTTTAAGGTATTTAACAGGTACAATTCTCTGACCCCGGTGAATAAGCTGATAAGTCATATCATAATCATCATCATCATCTGTTTACCCTCCAGGTTCGGGTTTTCCCTCGGACTTAGCGAGGGATCCCACCTCTACCGCCTCAAGGGCAGTGTCCTGGAGCTTCAGACTCTTGGTCGGGGGATACAACTGGGGAGTATGACCAGTACCTCGCCCAGGCGGCCTCACTTGCTATGCTGAACAGGGGCCTTGTGGAGGGATGGTAAGATTGGAAGGGAAAGGCAAGGAAGAGGGAAGGAAGCGGCAGTGGCCTTAAGTTAGGGACCATCCCGGCATTCGCCTGGAGGAGAAGTGGGAAACCACGGAAAACCACTTCCAGGATGGCTGAGGTGAGAATCGAACCCACCTCTACTCAGTTGACCTCCCGAGGCTGAGTGGACCCCGTTCCAGCCCTCGTACCACTTTTCAAATTTCGTAGCAAACCCGGGAATCGAACCCGGGCCTCCGGGGGTGGCAGCTAATCACGCTAACCACTACACCACAGAGGCGGACGGCTGGTAAGTCACATTCGCAAAAATGAGATATCTACACCAATTTATTCTCTTATGCATCCTCCACATTCGTGCATAAACAGGTAAGCAGTGACCCTTTTCCTTGTCGCATATGGATAATGTGTATAAGCACATATTTGCAATTTGATATATCTGATGATGTGTTTAACTAAGTAAGTCCATTTTATAACTTGTCAGCTTATTCACCGGGGGCAGAGAATTATTGATGTGAGGAGTACGTTCTTCCCGAATAAAAGTTAACCCGGAATACATTGCATTGGGTTTGTAAATAGGATTGTAAATGAAGAGTACATATCTCTGCACATGGTTATGAGGGTATTCAGGGGTTGCAGTAAGGATGTAAAGCAGAGGTCATATAAGTCTATGGTAAGACCCCAACTAGAGTATGGTTCCAGTGTAGGGGACCCTCACCAGGATTACTCGATTCAAGAACTGGAAAAATCCAAAGAAAAGCAGCTCGATTTGTCCTGGGTGATTTCCGACAAAAGAGTAGCGTTACAAAAATGTTGCAAGGTTTGGGCTGGGAAGAATTGGGAGAAAGGAGACGAGCTTCCTGACTAAGTGGTGTGTTCCGAGCTGTCACTGGAGAAATGGCGTGAAATGACATTAGTAGACGAATAAGTTTGAGTGGTGTCTTTAAAAGTAGGAAAGATCACATATTGAAGATAAAGTTGGAATTGAAGAGGACAAATCGGGGCAAATATTCGTTTATAGGAAGGGGAGTTAGGGATTAGAATAACTTACCAAGAGAGATTTCAATAAATTTCCATTTTATTTGCAATCATTTAAGTAATGGCTAGGACAACAACAGATAGGGAATCTACCACCTGGGCGACTGTCCTAAATGCAGATCAGTAGTGATTGCTTGTGATTAACTTATCTTTATGGAATTAAAGGGAGTTATTTGTTTTAAATTTATTTTTATTGTTTATTATTTCAGCTGAAAAAAATTATTAACTTCAGAAAAGATCTGGGTCCATGGCTAAATGGTATGTATGCTGGCATTTGGTTCAAGGGCCCCCATGTCTGATTCCCGGTGGGTCGAGGATTTTAACTTTCATTAGTTAATCCCTCTGGATTGGGGCTGAGTATCTGTGCCGTCTTCAGGATTAGAATTCATCGTAGATATGGCCCCATCCTCATAGACGGGCGGGTTGCCGTTACGGCGTCCTCTCGAAAGATCTGCACCAGGCCCTTACACATCATTGTTACTGTTACTCCAGAAAATTATCTTAAAATGTTTAATTTGTTCTGTATTTCTAGGAAATGTTCGTGAGAGTAATTGTTTAATAAAGCTAAACTTCAGCCATTGTAATTGTATTTGAAGGGGGGCGGGGAAGCAACTGATCATGGGACAAACATTCAAACGTTTGAAAATTATGTTTTCTGAATTAACGCGTTTCTCGTTACATTGTGTGAAAATTCCAACCTTGTGGCATAACGGGAAGTATTTGTAAAAAATAACCTTATATTTGTTGCTACGTTATTAGCACCACGCCTTTAGGAACTTAAAGCGGCATTTCTAAGTTTTCATTGTTTCACCAAATAGGTATACTTCCTTCTGAAATTACAAGTGCTAATTCTTTGGAGTTTGCAGTCATTCTAAATAGTCAGTTGTTAGATGTTTTTCTGGTATTTATTCAGATGATCAAAAATTGTATAGGACGTTTGTTGTGATAGTGTACTATGTTTTCTGTTTCCTAAATTTAAATCTCCACAGATAAATTTTAGCTATATCTTCGTAACTCTTCAGAGAATTTAAAATAAACCAATATTTATTTAAGCCTGTAATATTTACCATACAATAAAATTTTGTCATTGAATGTACTGCCACCATTTTATCAACTAAGGTGACTGCACTCCATCATATAATATCTGAAGCTTATACTGACAGCTGTGAACAGTTTGAGTTTTCTACGTTCCAAATTGTGGGTTCTCTGCGTTTTAAATATAGGCCTATAGATGTGTTCTCGGTTACAACCCTCCTTTAAGAAAAGTTATTTTCATACATCATAGAATTGACTAATGTGCATTTAAATAACTGGAATAACTCAAACTATTTGAAAGAGAAGATAATGAAGTTAATTTTTGAACGTCTCATTATGCACTTTAGGCCTGTACATGTTTATACTAATTAAAAACATATTGTTCTTTATTGTACATAGTCTCCGTAGTGAATCAAAATTTTGTTATGAATCTTAAAACACGAACAGTTCGTACATGCAGCACACCTAGTTGTCACTTCTGTGAATGACGCGAGTAAGTCTAAACACGATACGTCTGAGATGCCGTACTTTGAAGTTGCTGTAAACAGCATCGCCTGATTCTTGGGAAACGTCATCACACCCCATAGGACGATAGCGCGTCGCCTTATTCACGGCAAATTGGTTGAGAGTTCAGACTAGGTGGGTGGGTTGGCTCCCATGAGGAAATGTACGGTTCAGTTGCTAAGCTTCAATGAGATATTTAAGGCAGAAAATTGAGCGCTTGGTTCCATTCATGGATTAGTTTCACTTCCCTTACTTAGCTCTTAACGAAGAGGAACACAATGTTTCTTAGAATGACAGAAGTTATTAAAGATTATCACTATTAGCAAAATGTGGCAGTGAATTTGTCCTAGCAGAACAGTCTAGTATGTGGAATTTCGCACATTACTTACTGTCTGCAGAGATTATAATTATTTGTATTCCTCTTTTGGTGCATGATAACCTATTTTGGCTGCACGTACAATGATGGAATCCACGCATTGCTAGTTTTGTATGATAATCTCTTAATGCATGATTTGAATCCTTCCATACGCCCGACTTAATTGTTGTAGTTTCAAAGAAGTTCAATTCTATTTCTGCTGCTTTCTGATCTGTATCTTGAAACATAGCTGCTACTGCCAGTGCTCTTCCCAGGTTATGCATAGCCAGGTGATCTCGGATGAGGTAGACGATTTTCACCTACCGGTACACAAGGCGAGGCGGTGTGAATTTTGACAGACACAGCGATATTTTTAAGAGCGTAGCTTTCAGTCTCCAACTTACTCAGATTTACAAACTCAGATATTGCTGAGTCGCAAATATTGCTGAATGTTTAAGATGCTATTGGTAATATGTATTTTCAGGTATAGGATTGTCCAGATTGAAAGTTTATCCAGATTCGTTAAAATATTGTTTTAACAGTTGCGATGTATTTCTTGGATGCGTTTGGTGAAAGATTTGTTGGTTGTTTGGAGGGTTGGACGCAAATATTTTCAAAAATTTACTAATTTCAGCTGAGTGTTTCCACACGTGAGTGTTTCCTGGTGATATTTCCACCCCTTCTGAACTCCTTAGACTTGATCTTATGGTGCACAAGGCGGAATGGCGTGAATTTTGACAGGCTAAATTTCTTTTTCTTTCCCCCTCTCTGACTAGCCAACCTGAAAGTTTGTTAGGCAGAGACCATACGTTCAGTTTGCCTATTACCTGTTGTAATATGATTCTATGTGTGAAGAAAAGTATCAAAATATTTTGCAGAAATGAAAAAATCACCTGTGATTAAGCTGCTGTAATCAGCTGCGATGAAGAGGTTCCTCAGTAATACTCCAATTATAATGCTAACCCTCCTTCCTGCTAGCCATGTGTATGGAGGTGAATAATTACGTTCTCAAATAGGACAGTTCAGTGCATTAATAAACTGACCAGTTTTGCAGAGGTCGTAGACTATGCATACAGACGAAATATTACCTCTTTTTGACAGATAGAGTCCTGTTTAAGCCAGATATAGTCCTACTAATCGAAAATGCACACAGAAAAACAGATTATCGGATAGAATTTTCACACACTGTAAATAAGACAATAACGTCTCAATATCCTGAATATGTTAGGAATGTTCAGGTTTCAGATCCTGGATTGTGACAAAATACTGAAGCCAGAAAATTAGTAACCCGTTAAATTTATAGACACTTACCACGTTTATATTTTGTAACTCAAGTTTTGTTTGGAGGTGGAACATACGTGTATCAGAAAAATTAATATCAAGGCAACTGGACACGTATATTAGGAGACCAATAAGGTATAGTCGTATTTTTGAAAATAGTTCGGTTGTTAGTTGTATTTTTAAATCAAAGTCTGGCATTAGGCTGTTCGCTATTATAACTGTATATGAAAAACCAAGGACTAAAATTGGACTATGACAGGCACAAGAACGTTACCGATATTAGCTAGAAATTGGTTTATATGACCATTGCAATTCAGATTTCCGTACTCTTTCCTTTGGACATGAACACAAAACATGACTAGATATTACAAATTCTGAAACTGAAAAACAACCACGTAACCATTTTCGGGAATACAGGTATACCTTGTAAATCTCATTACTTTGGCCTTTATTTTACTGACACATGTGTTCTCCATTCTAAGTTCGCCACCTTCAGGATATTTATAAATACATCACAAAAAATCTGCTCATAAATCCGATACCAATAACACATAGAAATCCTCCATGGAATTGGATTAAAACTCCACAACGACGTTTTCTAATCTCAGTTTTGTATGTATTGCCCAACATGGTAAATACATTCTTGATTTTCTTATAATGCACTGAAAACCTTCTATATAGAATTGTTATTGTCACTTGCACACAGCGACTACGTAAGTGTTGAGATGGTCCACACTGGGCGCCAGGCAACAAACATATGAAAATTCAAACTAACAGTCATCCTCATCAGTAAGAATAGGGAATTTCTGATTATTCTCAATTCCAGTATTTGTCTTGAACTATACACCGCTAAACCACTTATCGCGAATTTTCAGAAAGGTGTGATGCTGTATCTCGACCCAGTTGTTTCATATCCAAAGTAAATGATGTAAACAGGTGTGGTTATAATTTAGCTCGACAGATCCTGTCAGGCAAGGAGCAAAGAGAATGAGTTCATAAAAAGAACAAATGAGTCACCGGCGGACGAAGGATGTATTTTCGTCAACATATTTACAGCTCAGCTTGGCACCAAGGTACTTCCTGGTGCGCCTGGTTTGCTGCAACCAAACTGAATGAAATGTCCCACCGTTCTGTGTTGTAAGTTCTGTAAGTTCCTGACCTATCACATGCAAAGTTAGTCCAGAGCACTCCTTGCTCAGTTAACATGAAGGCATGCAGTGAAATCTCTGAGATAGGAAGCCAATAGAAAGCATTCGATTCAATTTATCAAGTTCACTAGTTAAAACACCCAAACAGATTATGGATGCGACGCACGAGACATGGGGTGTATCTTCACTATTTGTTTCGAATCATGAAAATAGTAGTCTGTCAGGAACGAATTAATCAGTCGAATGTTGTCTTCACAGGTTGCTTTAAGGTATATTAATATCTGTTAAACTAAAATCGGAAGTGGGAAAGAGAGCGATATTTTACTTCGGAGGTAACTCGGATGGTGGATGGAATAAGTTAATGGAGATACCATCAAGACAAAAGGTACGCAGGTGATTGTTAGTTAACATACTGTAGAAGAAGATTAATGGACCAAGTCACTAGAGTATGCAAAGAAACCAATACTGGTAAAACAAAAGTAATAGTAATAAGCAAAAATGCAACCCAAACAGCTCATGTAATGGTCACGCAAACAATGTTTACCTGAGGCGCGTATTCAGTGAAACTTTTTAAACGAACAAAGTAAGTTGGAAGTCTCATCGAGTGAGTTAGATGAAGCTTCATTAAATTAAAAAAACATTCTGTGTAATCATTAACTCAACCTGATCCTCAAAACTAGAACATTGCGATGTTATGTGATCTTCATCCTTTATAACGGACTGTAAACATGGAACCTAAATGAAGACAGGGTTCAACGAAGAGAAGATAATGAGATATTATGTTACAACCGAATGCTTCGTATATAGCGTATATTCTATTATTCATCTTCCATGGTACTGTATAATTCGAGACGTAGCCCAATTATCTATCGAGGATACATACGGGATTAGAGACCTTTCACAAGGTAAAGAAATGGATGGCGAGGTATGTTAGCCACATGGTGGGAAACGAGAAGTACCAACTTCTTCAGTTCATCATTAAAGGACAAGTTGCTGGTAGAAGGGGACCAAGCAGAGGGTGCATGACTGAAGGATATCCAACAGAGGACGGACGGAACATCAGGAAAGCTATTTAGAACATGATAAAAAAAAAGGTTTGTAGATTAGGATGACTGCCAACGTCCACTAAAGACAAGACAGAATAAGAGGAAGAAGAAGAAGCACAGTCATGTTATATGGTACAGTCTCAAAGCCTATGGTTACTTAAAAGAACCAATATTGCCTGCAATACCAACCTGCACATTTACATGTCGTCACACAAAAGGTATTCGGCTGAATGTCATTCATTATTCATCACCTCCTATACCTCAGCGGCTTCCGTTCTGTCACAGCCATGGTTGAAACGGAGATTTCATTGGAAGCTATATTTTGATTCGAAGTCCCCGAGAACAAGCACAACCATAGGGAAGGGTCACATTATCATAGATATTTTCACAGCCAGTCAGTACACGGATGCCTTCCTATTTGCACTTCTCAGTTCTAGAACGAGTTTAAATGATAACTGTCTGTTAAATCATCAGCCTGGAGGCTGGTTAGATCCTCAAATAGCACCACTGAAGATTATTTAGTCATAAGGAAACCGCAAAAGCAGATAGAGGACCTATAACGAGACGTACTAGTCAAGGCAAAGAGTAAGGTAGTCTGCCATTGCTTTCCTAACTGATCCAGGACGTGCTGTTGTAGCACGACTGATCATATAAGTAATACCTTTCACAGCATCCAGACGCACTTGTCGTGCTCTGAATAGCATTATTAAGCACCTCTCATACCTCAGCAGCTTCGGTATCGTCACAACCATGGATGAGGCGGGCACTCTTTAGTGGAAGCTACATTTTCATCTAACCTGCTCTAAGGGACAGATGCAAGACTACTGCGCCTGTTAAGAAATAGCAAGACACGGGTAATCGATGATATTCGCTACAAATTGCCCTAAATGTTACTTGTCACTTTCCTAACATAATAGAACTGTTCAAGTTTATTGGACAAATGTATATTGAAGAGAAAGTCAAGTAATGTTTTTAATTACGAAAGACAGAACGGGGTATATAATGTTTGATACTGAATTTTCCGTACCAGAGTCCTCTCAGATTTTGTGCCAGGAAATGTACAGCAGAGAAACAAGTAACTCACTGCGGTTTAGATCTCGTTCCTCATTATTCCTAATCGCGTCCCTAGTCTCCTATCCCTTAACCGTAAGCTCGTTTATTACAAGTGTTATGACATCTATCAGTGACGCTCAGTCTTGGCTAACCTTCAGGCGCGTGTCAAAGTTATGACTGTGGTTTACGCTGCGGAGGTGGCGGTTTAGTTTACAACTTGTAGGATGCGTCCATTTCTTTGCTAGTACGTGATCAACACACCTAACAGTTTTCCAAGTCCAAATAGTCCAAATATAGAGGGAGACAGACCACGTAAAGAGAGCATATTCACTAAACATAATGCACATTTTCAAGTAGTAACCGCGTCTAATAGCGGATGAAATAATACCTGCTGAAAATTTGTTTGCTTTGAGGAACAGGAAGGTGGAATTCTCTCAGCTTTAGGTAAAACAATTTGTAATCCTGCAGTTTTCAGTTAACCAGTCCAGTGCTATATCCATTATTATTTCCAATCTCACGCTCTAAAGGGGGTGATAGCCAGATATAAACCAGAAATGCTGATTTACCAAAAACGTCATAACAAATTAAGTTCATATTCAATAAAAAAAAATTGCAACATAGTGAGGCTGTGGATGCTGAAAACCATGACCTTTTAAACAGTGTATATAAAAAGTGTCCGACTCGTTGGCTGAATGGTCAGCGTACTGGCCTTCGGTTCAAAGGGTCCCGGGTTCGATTCCCGGCCGGGTCGGGGATTTTAATCTTAATTGGTTAATTCCAATGGCCCAGGGGCTGGGTGTTTGTGCTGTCCCCAACATCCCTGCAACTCACACCACACATAAGACTATCCTCCACCACAATAACACGCAGTTACCTACACTATGCAGATGCCGCCCACCCTCATCGGAGGGTCTGCCTTACAAGGGCTGCACCTGGCTAGAAATAGCCACACGAAATAATTGTTAATACATTGTTGTAATTATTTTATCACTTCACTAAACATAATGCACATTTTCAAGGCAACTAACAAACTCAGTGAATTGGGCTTCTGTATTTATAGTCTTATACGTTTTTGACATTAATATTCAGTTAGTATCTAGATTACATTTTTTATTATTCATAAGTTTTAGAATTAAAATTTAAAATTCTCTTCAAATTCGGACGTTAAAACTGTTTCATATATAAATATAAACACTTGCTTGACATTGTAAATAAATCAGGTTGTTTTAATATGCAAAAGGTATGTTGAGGAAGAAAATAATAGAGCAAATGGTTCCAGAGCAAAAGTACACTGTATTTGAGAAAAAATCATTTGTTCGAAAATTTATAAAACAAGTTAGTGACCTGCACTCTCAGTACACCTTACTCAGTGCTCCGAGGTGATAAAAAACTCATTCAAGTGCTCATAACACCATAAAACATAGCTCTAAAATTTCACACAGAGGTGTATGAGACCCTCCTAATTAAAGATTGAAATCTCGATTAAGTTAGCTTTAATTGATATTAAGCATAACGACGTGAAATCCAAAATACAATTTTGAGCATCCATCCCATCCCATCCCATCCCATCCCATCCCATCCCATCCCATCCCATCCCATCCCATCCCATCCCATCCCATCCCATCCCATCCCATCCCATCCCATCCCATCCCATCCCATCCCATCCCATCCCATCCCATCCCATCCCATCCCATCCCATCCCATCCCATCCCATCCCATCCAATCCACAAGGATAGGGGAATGATGGGTGTGAGGTAAATGAAAAATGAAATGGCGTATGACTTTTAGTGCCGTGAGTGTCCGAGGACAAGTTCGGCTCGTCAGATGCAGCTCTCTTGATTTGACACCCAGCCGCCGTGCCAGCGAAATTAACCAATTATGGCTAAAATTCCCGACCCTGTCGGGAATCGAACCCGGGGCCCCTGTGACCAAAGGCCAGCACGCTAACCATTCAGCCACTGAGCCGGACAGTGTGAGGTAAAAAAATGTTACGATGTGCACGGTTCATTAGAGACACCCTTTTATAGAAGCTCTGTTCCCAAACTATATAGTCCAAATATAGAGGGAGACAGACCACGTAAAGAGAGCTAACTATCAGCCCATAATCGAATATTTCAAACACTCCCACATAATTCCTAGCTTTGAAGTTGTTAGACTGTTAATCAACGTCAGAGGAAACATGGCAAAATTTTGTGTGAAACACCTGCGAAATCTGGAGGTTGCTGAAAGCATCCTCATAGGTGCATCAATATTAGCGATCAAGGCGTCACTTCAAGTTATTCAAGTTTACCTTTGAAACACAATTTAACAACCACTGTTAATTATTAATGTACCGGTTGGTACACCTATACGCCGCACATTTGAATTTTCCGCCTTAAGTAATCCCCTACAGGAGAAACTCTGAACTTTAAAATCTGAATCAATTATTCTGTTTCTTAAAAGATGTCACTACTGTAAATTGTGTAATTTTGAAGTTTTCTGAACTGTGTCAATTGCGACGTGTTTTTGTTTGCTATCTAGCAAAAAGTGTGGACATCCTCTTCTAGATGTCACTGCCTAAGAACTATAATTGTGCACCCTGGTGCGAAGTGAAGGAACTGTTTTTGAAGAAATTTGGTATTCATAAGTTTGTTCTTTGTTAAATTTCATTCATTTTTTGGGTTGGCAATATAACCCTTCTCTTTCCGCCAGTTTTGAATTTAGTTAATTAATTTTTAACCAATCCTATATGTCTTCTCCAATTTTGGATGTAACTTTTCCATCCACCAATTAACGGAGTGGGCGTGGCTGTTTTCTTTCTCGAAAGGTCTCGAATCTTCCACGACGGTATAAAACTGCTGACGTTCATGGCTCTTCGCCACTTCATCGACATCTAGTTTAGTGTGTAAATATGTAGCAGGAGGCGGGAAGCGCCTCTTTTCTTCAGTCACCAGCTCTGCAAGGTAATGGCTGTTTAATTTCTTAATATTGCTAGCTCAGCAGTTTAACCCGCGGGGCAGGTTCATAACCTTTCTCATGTAATCTACCTTTCAAAATGTAAAATCACTTTGTAAAAACTCCCTATCTTTAACTGCAAATTGGGATAGAGAGTGCTTAACCCTCTCGAGCTCCCACTCATATTGGTTTGAGGTGACTACGTTTTCATAACCGTTTTTCTTCTCTCCTTAATGTAGTAAAGTTTTCTTATACGAGTCGCCTCCCTAGTATGGGATTAGCCCCTGTGTAATAGGCCTTGTGCCACCTAGGTTTTAAGAAGTTTCATTCGGGAGTGCAAGTATTCGCCTCCATTCATTTGGTATTTTGGGCCGTTTAAATTAACTTATAATTTTTCTATTCAGGCCCCAGTAGGTTGGGTACTAGATGCCCCTGTTTCTTTGAAAATGTGCCTTGAGAGGCAGTTGATGGGAAAGTTTGTTGTAGCCTTTTGATAGGCGAGGAAAATTGAGAGCAGGTCAGCTCTTTTTCTAAAATTGTAAAATTGCCTTCGGAAGGTGATGTGTGTTAACTGGGAGCAATAGCTCCAGGTATGAAGGGATTTCTGCCTTTCTAATACTTATGTCTTTTGTACAGCTCGAGCTTTAAACCAACCAAAAATTTGTAAAATTTGGGGCTGGTAGCCCAAGTGTGTAAAAATCCCTAAAATTGGGATCCCTCTAGTCTGGCTTCTAATTTAGCATTGTACCTGATTTCATTGTTATTTCACCTAGTGAAAAGTTGTTAAATTGTCTCTAAATCTTGACCTTCCTGGTCTTGAACCTTATTGTTATTTATTGGTTGACTTGTCAAAGTCTAAATTGTCAATTCTGGTTAATTTTTGAAAAACTATAACCTTTAGCAAAAGTTTAATTCATCTTTCGTCTTGGTAGTTAGACCCATTCCAGCCCGAACCTTATTTCACCTCTGCATCTCACGGGTAACCCCGGAACAATTATTATTATTATTATTACTGTTATTATTATTATTATTATTATTATTATTATTATTATTATTATTATTATTATTATTATTATTATTATTATTTAACATTGTTGATACGCTATACTTCATCATGTTCGGCAACCAGTAAATTGGGAAGTTATAAGTAAATAAAAATAAATAAATAAAAATAAATAAATATAAATAAATAAACAAGCAAATAAATGAATACATTAAATAAATAAATAAATAAATAAAATAAATAAGTAAACAAGTTCCCTGGAACGAGTATACCATCATAAATGTTCATGTAAACGTATACTGCTTAACACGAAATTAGAGGAGTAATTGATCTACTTCAGGGTGGGAGAACTTACCAGCTCGCGACGGTACTCAGCATATTGCAGGGAGTACCATTTCAGAAGGGGTGGTAGTATCAGGAGTACCAACAGATACCAGGTAGAGAGAATGCATGTTCCTACAGTAGCTTCAGAAGCGCAGAGTCCGCTATGCGTAACATAACAGGAGAAATAAATGCTTCATCTACACTGCCCCAGGGGGCACCGCTAAAGGAAATCCACAGAGGGAGATCATAATAACACTCAGTAGACCAAGTCATTTTCATAGAACTTCAAATAAAATTTCAGTTATAAAATAATCATAATAATAATAATAATAATAATAATAATAATAATAATAATAATAATAATAATAATAATAATAAATGGATCAGGTCTGTTTCGGGATTGTGGCCTCAAGTTTCGATGTGGAATATGTACCACGTGACAGGTATTATCGAAATAAAATATCTAGACAGTATGGGTTTGAAATACACTGACTGACAGAGCAAATGCAACACCAAGAAGGAGTGGTTCGAAAGGGATGAAAGTTGGGGGAAAAACAGAGACGGCACGGACGAATAATTGATGTTTATTTCAAACCGATATGCAGGTTACACAATGCGCACGGCATCGACTCAGTAGGATGTAGGACCACCGCGAGCGGCGATGCACGCAGAAACACGTCGGGGTACAGAGTCAATAAGAGTGCGGATGGTGTCCTGAGGGATGGTTCTCCATTCTCTGTCAACCATTTGCCACAGTTGGTCGTCCGTACGAGGCTGGGGCAGAGTTTGCAAACGGCGTCCAATGAGATCCCACACGTGTTCGATTGGTGAGAGATCCGGAGAGTACGCTGGCCACGGAAGCATCTGTACACCTCGTAGAGCCTGTTGGGAGATGCGAGCAGTGTGTGGGCGGGCATTATCCTGCTGAAACAGAGCATTGGGCAGCCCTTGAAGGTACGGGAGTGCCACCGGCCGCAGCACATGCTGCACGTAGCGTTGGGCATTTAACGTGCCTTGAATACGCACTAGAGGTGACGTGGAATCATACGCAATACCGCCCCAAACCATGATGCCGCGTTGTCTAGCGGTAGGGCGCTCCACAGTTACTGCCGGATTTGACCTTTCTCCACGCCGACGCCACACTCGTCTGCGGTGACTATCACTGACAGAACAGAAGCGTGACTCATCGGAGATCACGACGTTCCGCCATTCCCTCATCCAAGTCGCTCTAGCCCGGCACCATGCCAGGCGTGCACGTCTATGCTGTGGAGTCAATGGTAGTCTTCTGAGCGGACGCCGGGAGTGCAGGCCTCCTTCAACCAATCGACGGGAAATTGTTCTGGTCGATATTGGAACAGCTGAATTGCTGAAGAATGGCGTTTGACGTGGCGTGCGGGGCTGCCACCGCTTGGCGGCGGATGCGCCGATCCTCGCGTGCTGACGTCACTCGGGCTGCGCCTGGACCCCTCGCACGTGCCACATGTCCCTGCGCCAACCATCTTCGCCACAGGCGCTGCACCGTGGACACATCCCTATGGGTATCGGCTGCGATTTGACGAAGCGACCAACCTGCCCTTCTCAGCCCGATCACCATACCCCTCGTAAAGTCGTCTGTCTGCTGGAAATGCCTCCGTTGACGGCGGCCTGGCATTCTTAGCTATACACGTGTCCTGTGGCACACGACAACACGTTCTACAATGACTGTCGGCTGAGAAATCACGGTACGAAGTGGGCCATTCGCCAACGCCATGTCCCATTTATCGTTCGCTACGTGCGCAGCACAGCGGCGCATTTCACATCATGAGCATACCTCAGTGACGTCAGTCTACCCTGCAATTGGCATAAAGTTCTGACCACTCCTTCTTGGTGTTGCATTTGCTCTGTCAGTCAGTGTATTTTATTGTTGACATCTTATTTCTTAATTATAAACAAATTACACATCTTAATGACAAAGGTGATGTACGATGGGTCTACGATAAAAGAGACGCACATTTGGAAAGAGATCGACGCCAATATTACGAGCGCAAGTTAGTTCGTACCACGCAGAGAAGTGGTAACTTTGATGAGCGTACCTGAGCCTATTCGTAATCACTAGGAAGATCATTTTCCACATCCATGAGTTCTTAATCCTAATCACTACGTTCGGCCCTCTTAACTTTGAGATGCACCCGATAGGACAGTTGACGCTCAGCATCGGTGATTTTGGACATTCTGAAATTCTTACAACCCGCTCTATCTTCTCGAGTGGGTTTTCTATCGTTTACAAATAATTGATTGTCGTTATGTCACGATATTTTGCGAAACAAATGTACTGTTTGCACTTCTTCGCACCACATGTTTCTACAATATTCTCTATTTTAATTTTGGCCTATACTTCTAGAAATCCCTGCGACGAATCAACGACGCGACGTGCTACCACGCCGGAGTCCATAGCTACAGCAATTCTTAGCTGGGAGGGGGGAATTGTTTTAGTATCTCAAGATGACAGCACTATTGCGACCGAGACTAAATTCTTCTTGCTAGGCAAACTGATCCTTCCTCTTCAAAATAAGGTATTGAACATTGTCGTCGCGCGTGTTGCCTGGAAATTATTCCGATTTTAAAACTTGCAAGATTTTGTATCCCCCACCGTCGCAAGTACTGCTCCGAAACTACAGACGTATTGACATATCTTACGTGAAACACAACAGGACAAAAGCGTTAAGTACTCACTAACACTCGACTGTTCCCCCAGGCTCAGAAATTATAAATGGAATGTTAGGTGTGAAGGTGAAAAGGAGAGGCAACTACCGACTGTTATTGCTAACGTGTTAACTTTCACCTCATCAAAGAGCTATTTCAGTGAATGTTTGTGGAAACAGCGATCTGTTTACTGCTGTTTGATTTAACTAGGAGAGCAAAAGTGTTCAAATCAAGCCCAGAAACCCAATGTAATAATGGAACTGCGTCATTCTTTCAGCCAAATTTGCACTTGTATTTCATCGTTTTTATAGTTTCAGCGATGGCTGTACTTGGAATATTTTCGTTGTCAGTGCACGCGTGTTTATATAACCTGACAGTTAAGCCAGTATTATGATGATGTCTGTAACAGAATAATTGTTTATGCCTGTGATGAGCCGAAGTGGTCGGTACTTGACATATAAATTACACATCATAACAAAGTCGATGTACAATGAGTCTGCGGTATGAGAAGTAGCACACATTTGGAAAGAGATCGACGTCAGTATTACGAGCGCAAGTTAGTCCGTGCCACGCAGAGACGTGGAAGCTTGGATGAGCTCACCTGAGCCTCCGAACTTGCCATGAAGGCCTTTGTTAAAGTGCGAATGGCTTTATCTATCTGTAACCTCAGCTCTAACAAGGTGCGATAGAGTGTTGAGGACAGACGCCTTTGCCCCCAAGAATTAACCTGCTACTAATTTCTAATGTAGGATGAGTGAACCACAGGGTCATGTGCCATTGTTTCTGAATTTTCCGTCTTTCTGACAGAGAATCGATCCCACATCCTTCTGAATGAAACGACTATGCCTTAACTATCTCGGCTAGACAAATAAACCTTATTTATTTCTCGTAAGAGTGCCGTATTTCTAGCTTATAGGTAACACGATTCACTGTACAGACTCTCTGATGTAGCGTTCCACGTCATTTATACGTAACTACTCTTGATTAAATACTCTCAGATTGTTTTCTCTTGCCTTTGACACTCTGTATTACCGCTTTCACTCCACACATAGCCTTTCAAAGTTTATCAAACACTATTCTGAATCCCAGATAGCTGGAGACATTGTGAAGTGAGAAAAGAGACCGGGGAAGAGTACTTGGTAGTAACCGAGTTTTACGAAAATGTTGCAAACGTTGGACTGGGAAGACTTGGGAGTAAGGAGACGAGCTGCTCGACTAAGCGGAAGGTTTCGAGTCGTCAGGTGGCGTGGAATGACATTAGTAGAAGTAGACAAATAAGCTTGAATGTTTTTTTAAAAGTAGGAAGGATCAAAATATGAAGATAAAGTTGGAATTCGATAGGAGAAATTGGGGAAAATATTCGTTCATAGAAAGGGTAATTAGAGATTGGAGTAATTTGGAGTAATTTACCGATTGGAGATGTTCGATAGATTTCCAATTTCTTTGAAATAATTTAAGAAAAAGGCTAGGTAGACAACTAATAAGGAATCCACCACCTCAGTGATGACCTAAAAGTACATCAGTGATGATCGGATGATTAACAAGGGGACTGTTTGGGTTGGACCAGTCAGACTGCAATTAAACTTGATAGGATGATCAATTTTATTATGATACAATCTTCCTGCAACAGTTGCAGGTTGTCCAAGGACAAAGAGTACCTTAACAACAATAATGGATATAGATAGAGTAGATAATGAGATCGTATGCTGTTAAGTGTAGACAAACGAGTGAGGCACGTCAAACATTTATATCACTGCACAGCTGTCGCTGAAGATTTTCCTTCAGGCATAGAATTTAAGGCTGTCTCAGTTTCTGTCCAGGTGATGGGAGGTTCCTAATTGTTCTTGAACTGGTCTATTCAGTAGATCCTCGAAATGGTTCTTCAGGACTTCTCTCATGTGACTTTCTGTCCTAACCAGATTTCCGATTTCATCTTCAAGTGCCTTTATGGTATTCATTGTTTTCCTTTTAAGTTGTGAAGTTGACTGAACTTCAGCTCCGGAACACGAAAACTTCACTCCTATTTCCTCTTAAGTTTTCTGTTTCTTCATTCTGTCACGGTAATCGGTATATTTCACATTACACAACATTTATCGACTTTCATACATTTCAGTTAACAGTTTTGTTTCCTCCGGTGACTAATGTTCAGTCATCTTGAAATTGAAAATATAACCAAGTTCTCGATAGCGCGCCACAATTCGAACACAGTTCGTATCTGGAGAGCTAATCTCCGAGAGGGCCGGTGAGCCCGTGTCAACTAGCGAGCAAGTTGAGATGTTAGCTCTCGGAGAGTTGCGAGCGAATTTCCTATAGTTGCTCTCAGCACTCTGTCCATTGGCGAGTAACTGCTATCGAGAGGTTCTCGCCAGTATTTACTCTCAAGTGTACGGGCACCTTTACATAGGCTGTCCATAACATGACAAAATCAGTGACTGTGAGCAGAAATCCGACAATTTTTATGCTGATAAGAGATTATATTAATAGCATGTGTTCAAGAAGGACATTTGTATTGTTGTGTTGGTACTGTTATTTTTGTGTATTTAGCTTGGTTATATTGTTATATTGTGATTCATTAAAATCAATATATCAACTACATATTGGTCCTCAAAGTTCCGGATAAGAAATCTGCATCCATCGGTTTTATTCAGTTCGCCAGAGTAATGAATCGCTTCGAAAAGACGGGAATACAATACGACAGTGGCACTAAACGTACACGTTCTTCCTGAAACATTCGTAACGAGTGAGCAAGACACTGAAATGTTAACCACGTGCAGTCGCTTTCAGGGTAATGACGACATCTATTGTCTGAACGTGTCAGAGGTCATAACGCGTAGCTAGAGGTAGATTTTGTGTGGCGGCCATCTTGCGCAGTAGCCCTAGAGGTAGATTGCGCGCGGCTACTACGGCCATCTTGCCCATTAGCCACTGGGCAAGAAGCGGCCTTTTGTCACTAGTTCGCTAACCCATGCTCTCTCAAGTCAGGTACCCCTTTTAGTAGCCTCTTTCGACAGTATTCCATAAGATGACGACATCTATTGTCTGAACAACGTGTCAGAGGTCGTAACGCGTAAGAGGTAGATTTTGCGTGGCGGCCATCTTGCGCAGTAGCCCAGAGGTAGATTACGCGCGGCTACTACGGCCATCTGGACCAGAAGCGGTCTTTTGTCACTACAGTGAATAACGAAGTGCTAAGTAGCTGTGCATTCTGAAAGTGACTGTGATATGTGAACAAGGACGCGGGAAATTATACCCGTGTGACTAAACTCTGTGTCGTAATATCCAGTGAGAAGGCGGGAGATGCCACAATTGCAGTGTGCAACAGACTTCACCAAGGTAAGATAGGCGGTTTGCTTCCTAAAATATGTCCTAAAATGACCATTCCCGAAATAAACCCATTCGTTTGAAAGTTATCGCTGAAGGTAAGGTTAAGGAACTTCTTCGACTTCGGGCAGCGACAAAATCTGTGTTTACGAAAGTTCATTGCTAGTTACGACAATAACCCCCTACCTGCTAGGTGCACTGGGTGAAATATAATGACGTTCAAGATGAGTTGGAAGCAGCTCAAGGTGTTACTGATGAAACTGAACGGGCTCGAATGGAAGATAGGCATTGCAATGCTTTTAGCTTCTTTCACTCTTCAATGAAGTATGCCGAATCTAACCAGCACAGTAGTTCTGATACATCAATAAAGGTTAAGCTATCAGAACTTTTTATTTCTAATTTTACAGGCCAGAATAAAGAATGGGTTACATTTAAAGAAACCTTTATGTCTCTCGTTGGTAACAATACGAATATTCCTAACATTCAGAAACTCCATTATTAGCAAGGCGCTATTAAGGGAGATGCTATAAGAGTTATTCAGCACATTCATCTAAGTGAAGAAGGCTTTGATATAGCTTTATTACATCACAGTCAAGAATCACTCCAAGAGGACGATAACACCTTAATTAAGGCCACAGCCGATTTCTTCCCAGTCCTACCCCTTTCCTGTCCCATCGTCGCTATAAGACATATCTGTGTCGGTGCGACGTAAAGCCAATAGAAAAAAATTAAGGTACAGCTCCGGCATTTGCCTGGTGTGAAAATGGGAAACCACGGAAAACCATCTTCAGGACTGCCGACAGTGGGGTTCGAACCCACTATCTCCCGAATACTGGATACTGGCCGCACTTATATCATACATTTAAGGAGATACACAGCATACCATGTTTACCGTTACGAAGAGCTAAGGTCAAGGTCAAGGATAGTGCAGGCAATCAGCATTTGTGTCATATTCTTCCTGACAGTGGTGCACGATCTAATTTCGTCACAGAAGGCCTTGTTAGAAGGTTAGGTTTAACTCATCGTCAGACAAGGAATCAAATACCAGTAAAGGGTATTAACATTATAACGTTAACAGTCACTCACACTATTGAATTGGAATATTAAGCTCCATACTCAGTAGCTATCCAACTAAAATAACGTGTTTTGTTCTACCACAAGTTACTAATCATATGCCTACGGGACACAATGACATCTCTAAATGGACCTGCCCCCCCCCTGGTGTAAAACTTGCAGATGAATATTTTAACAAGCCTGCTAATATCGGCCTCCTCATTCGGGCAGAAATTCTTTGATATTATGCTAGAAGGGAAGTTTGAATATAAAGGATTGCCAGTCCTCCAGAACACACAATTATGCTACATACTTGCAGGGAAAATCCATCAGTCATATGTTCACTATTGCAAACGTACCAGTCATGCTCTCTTCATACAGACAGATACATTGAATCAACTAATGGAGCGATTATGGGCTGTTGAGGATATTTCAAGTAGAACACTTACTCAGGGAGAGAAAGCTTGTGAAACCCACTTCTGACAACACACACGACGTCCAGAGAATGGTCAGTGTGCAGTTAGACTACCATTGAAACAGAATCATCAGTCATTAGGGACGTCTTTTGACAATAAAAATCAAAGTTTTTGAGATTGGAACGGAAATTAAATTACCAGCCATAAATGAAGGAAAGGTATCAGGAGTTATTGCAACTGTTTAAGAGTTGGGTCATATATCACTAGTCGAAAAGAAGGATGAAGTATTTCCTGATGACCCATTCCCACCATTTTACGTGCCACATCATGTTATTATTAAAAAGAGACCAGTTCAACAACAAAGCTAATGCGTCAGAACGGAGCGACAATGGAGCTTCATTGTATGATTTATTAATGGTCTGTGCAACTGTACAAGATGATCTGTCCTCAATAATTCAAAAATTCCGACTGTATGGAATTGCATTTAAGGCTGACATTGAGAAAATGTATAGGCAAATTTGGGTACATCCTGAAGACAGACACCTCCAATGAATATGTGGAGAAGTGATCCAAACCAACCAGTCCAAGAGTACGAATTTAACACTGTTACATATGGAACAGCATTGGCGCCATTCCTAGCCACAAGAGGCCACAGAAGATTGACTGCAGATGAATCGCTGAACTATCCTGAAGCAGATAAAACAGCCGACAATGATTTTTATGTTGAGGAAATAATTTCTGGAACGAATAATTTAAATGAAGTTTTAAGATTACAGAAAGATTTAATAGCAATGATGAGGAGCGGCGGATTTTATCTAAGGAAGTGGACATCCAATCACCCTGCATTATTACAAAATATTCCGGCAGAGGAGCTCGATACAAATGTCCCACTGAATTTCAACGACAAGGAAACTACGAAAACATTAGGAGTTTTATGGAACCCAGTGACTGTCAAATTATTGTTTGATGTCAAACTTAAATCAGACAATATTGTAACCAAAAGGAGTGTGTTGAGGAAAATTGCTTCTATATATGATCCTATAGGAGTTTTGGGCCCCATATTGTTACCTGTACAATTTTTATGCAACAAATTTGCTCAGCTGGAATAGACTGGGATGTACCTCTACCACAGGATTTAAGGACTTCTTGGTCAAACATTCATGAATAGTTAGCAACTATAAATGTCATCAAGGTCGATCGTTGTACCACTAGTACGGAAGGCAGTGACAGATTTGAATTGCACGGATCTTCAGATACCAGTGAATTGGCATATGGTGCTTGTTTATTTCTTCGAACGTGGACTCTGAAGGAAATGTGAATGTCAAACTACTAAGCTCACGGTCAAGAGTAGCTCCTTTAAAGAAGCTATCGCTATCGCTAGAACTTTGTGGGGCTCTCTTACTTGCAGAATTGTATCAGAAGACACATCGGGCATTAAGGAAGCAATTTCACGATGTTAGATTTTGGTCTGACTCAAGTGTAACCCTATCTTAGCTTGTTTCTTCACCGTCACGATGAAAGACATTTGCCAACGCCAGAAACCTACTAAGGAAAATTGTACATCACTGCGCAATTTGCTTCAGACAGAAGGCTATAACTGCGGAGTAGCTCATGGGTCAGTTACCTGAGGCAAGAGTCACATCTTCCGGCCCTTTAATAATACGGATGTTGATTGTTATGTTCCATTTTATATTAAACAAGGAGGAAGGTGAAGTAAACTGAAGACAGAGTGTTACGTAGGTCTATTCGTGTGGTTGAGTATGAAGGCCTTACACCTTAAGTTAGTAACCGATCTGTCAACTGAAACATTTATCGGAGCCTTGAGACGCTTTGTTGCAAGAAGAGGACTACGTTCCAACATTTATAGCGATAATGGGACCAACTTTGTTGGAGCACGTAATGAACTAACGGAGTTATTAGGTTCATCAGATTCCAAAACTGAAATCACGAGTTAAGTTCGCAACATATCAATTTTCACTTTATTCCTTCGAAATCACCTCACATGGGAGGTATTTGAGGTGCAGGTGTTAAGTCGGTCACGTTTCACTTGCAACGCGCAATTAGCAATGACAATTTGACCTTTGAAGAAGTCTACACTGTATTGTGTCAAACCGAAGCGATTCTGAATTCCAGACCACTTGTTCCCTTGTCCACCGATCCTGATAATATAGAAATCCTGACACCTGGTCATTTTCTTATTGGAACATTCATGCTCTCTGTCCCAGACCAAAACTTAATTGACTCCAAAGCTAACCGCCTGTCTAGCTGGCGGTATGTTCAACAGATGGTCTTGGTCATCAGACTACCTCTGTCAACTGCAGCAGAGTAATACATGGTCACAAATGCAACCACATCTCATGGTGGGATCTGTAGTCATCATCAAAGAAGATAATGCTCCGCCACTTGTGTGGAAGAATGGCTTGGTCACCGAGGCTCATCCAGGACGAGATGAACTTGTTCGAGTGGTTACTGTGAAGACTGCTAAGGGCTATTTCAAGCGTCCTGTCAATAAATTATGCTTTTTGCCAATGAGTGATGACATTTGATTTAATTTGTGTTTCTCCTCATTTATCCGTTTTTGTTAAGTGTCTCCATTCAGGTGGATAACTTTTTGGTGCATTAACATGCTTCAGTGATGGTGTTTAAACGTTGAGTGTAATTTGCTATAATTAATTATATTAATTAGGTGAACGGTATGCTCAAGAACGACATTTATATTGTTGTTTTGGTACCGTTATTTTTGTATAAATAGGTTGGAACATGTCTTATTTTTGTTTATATAGGTTGATGCTTGTATGTTATATTGTGATTCATTAAATTCAACCTATACCTACGTATAAATGATTCTCCTACGTTTGTGTTCCGACGGGGAAACCTGGGAGTTTTTCCTCTCTCTCATTACAGGATTCCATGAGAGAAAAGAGAGGAAAGGAAGGGAATCGGTGGTAAAGAGCCTCCCCTCCCCACCTAACAACAAATTACCCGTTGGGAAGTGAAGGGATGACCCAAGAGAGGGAATATCGCGTTGACTCAGCTCAGGTACAATGGTCATGGACTCGACACGTGCAACCTTCTTTATGTTTTTGTTTGTTTATATTTCCTTTACGTAGCTGATGGAGAAATCTGTAGTGCTGTAGGAGGAAATAGTATTGCACCGCATCCTGTCACAAATTCGGCTAAGCTCAGGGTAAAAGCGCGTGTTTACGTTCGGAATTGGGCAACAAAAGTCTGTAATTACAAACTTATACTAATAGTATATGGACAGGAAATACGGACATATAAATAATGGGAACTCCGGTATACGGGTATGATGGATTTATTACTACAAAAACATTAATTTAGCTCATTATACCAAAATAAAATATAACATCAAAATAAAATCGACCCAAAATTGGTCATAAAAGGTGATCCGCACATAGACGTAATTACATATTAACAATGTTATACAAAGAGAGCACAGGTAACGACCCGAAATGACGATTACAAAAATATTACATGGAGATTGGAACGCGTTACATGGTGCGACTGTTTCGTTAAATCCCTAAGTCCGTTGCCTGCAGGCTCGACCTAAAACCGTCCATTAGATGCGCATGTAATAGTCGATACACTAGTAGTTGGTTTGAATAATCATATATACATTCAGATATTTGGATACAAATAAATATAACACTTGTTCACGGTTGTCCCTAATTTTCCCTTCCAAAATAACACTAATAACGGGTCCGTACCCATTAGCAAAAGAATCAGGACAGAACCTGCTTCCCTTAAGTTAGCAAGTGGGCTAACATATCCCATTACACAACATAGGACAATGTCATAAACAAACAGCTAAACACAAGACAAATAACAACACAAAGAATACAAAAACAAACCACCTGTAAATAAATCACATACAAATATGCACTGAAATAGAATCGTCGGGATTTGATATCGACATATTCAGGCTCCGAAGATTCATGTCTCGACAAGAGACAACGTCGCTCTCTCTTTCCATATGGCCTGAACAGTCATCTGTAGAACAACAAACATTTAAATAACTGGGGCAGGAATACAGTTCGCAGAACTAACGGGCTCGCTCGTAAATACTTTCACTTGTAAGGGGGTGCACAGCACACAGCTGACACAGCTGATAAAAGCTACCTGCCAGGGACCAAGGCCGACTCTTTTCTCCGCAGCAGGGCATAAATTCTCTGCAAACATAGGCCTATACGCACAGCCAGTACATTCTCAAGCATATCTCAGGCTGGCTCGTTAACACACTTAATTAAGTGTTCCCAGTAAACATCACGGCTTAACTGCCTTCCTCGTATTTATTCAACCCCATCAACATCGCACGGCATTTATAGCTTCTCACATCATATATCATCGGTTCGATGTCCTTACGTTCCTGAACTTGCCTACCCCGAAAATTGAAGATCCTTCTCTATTTTCAACGGTGAATGAAAATCTATCACACAACTCGTCACACAATGTTCATGCTTCATGCATAGAAATACATCCTGATCTTAGGTTGTCTCTAATCTTTTCTGTAAAATCACGCAACGTTGACGGCGTGCAGTCTACTTAACAATTTAAAGACTCTACCCAACAACTCTGTCAAATATCATCTCACGAGGGAATAAAACACAATAAGTAAAACAAATAAAACATACACATATGACTAACCTACCTTACCCTTTGTTCCCATCTGATTAAATTATATACACTGAGCTCGGGGCATGAACATGCATTACAGCCCTGAACGTATTTATCTTATCACAAAGCTGAATGAAACAAGTGCCTACTGGCTTACATTTAATTAATAGTTAAGTTACTTGAGAACCCCACTACTAGTGTCTGACCATCACACTCTGCACGCTTAAAAGACTTACGGACTTAAATTTGCAGCCGTCTCTCCACCAGCGACGAATCACATGACCGCTATTCATGGTCGCCTTAGCCCATAACAACTGCACACATCACGGGCTGAATGGTTCTCCTCTAAAATTCCGGTGACGCCATGGTTGCCCTCTTCCTTACCCTGAAATCGTCTGCAATATTGTTAAATTTCAGTATATCTGCTTCACCGCTTGGTGTGAACGTACACAAGATATAGATGATTGAATGATAACGAATTTAAAGACTAGAGAATCACTACGTCGCTGATGAAACAAAACCGAATAACTGATATTTTCGATAAGCAGATCAACACGAGACCTAAAGGCATTGGAAATCAGGAAGGTCTGTTATTAGGCAAACAGCTACAATTCACTTGCTTGAAATAGTAGATTGGCCTGTTAACCCATTCTGTAATTACAAATTCCCTAGTATACAAACCAGAAAACGCTATATTTTGGCATTTTGCTCCCCTGTTCGTCATCAAAGTGCAAATGCGGAGTTTCAATGAAGTGACTGAAGCACAACCGAACTAAAAAAAGAAGACGTATGGCCTTTAGTGCCGGGATGTGTCCGAGGACTTCGGCTTGCCAGGTGCAGGTCTTTTGATTTGACACCGACCTGCGCGTCGTGATGAGTATGAAATAATGATAAAGACAATACATACACCCAGCCCACGTGCCAGGGGAAGTAAACAATTATGGTTAAAATTCCCGACCCTGCCGGGAATCGAACCCGGGACCCATGTGACCAAAGACCAGCACGGTAACCATTTAGCCATGGAGCCGGACACAACCGAACAGAACAGTATGCACACTTGACAAGGGGAACGTTTTTTATGCTTCATCCTCTCTGGTGTATCCGCACTGCAGTACCGAGCTGAATAGCTCAGATGGTAGACGGCTGGGCTTCTGACTCCAGGTTGGCAGGTTCGATCATAGCCCAGTCCGGTGATATTTGAAGTTTCTCAAATACGCCAGCCCCGTGTCCGTAGATTTACGGGACATAATTCCGGTACCTCGGCATCTCCGCAAACCGTGAAAAGGTAGTTGCTGGGACGCAAAACCAATACAGTTATTATTATTATTATTATCATTATTATTCCGTTTTCAAATTATGATACAGCAGTTATTAATTTCGTAACCAGACTTTTGCAATGCGACATAGGTCTTTTCGTCGGTGCAGGATGACAGATTGAAGCCTGATGATGAAATATTGATCATGTAACGAGACTTGTGGTTTGTCAATTTACGATCGTACAAAATCAGCATTCCGTCTGTCATAGACTTAAGACTTTTTAAAAGCATATATTCAGAATTTTGCGCTGTTTGGATGTCTTTGGCGGCAGTATCTGTAACTTAATATCCCTGTTGGGAAAACATTCTTCGGTCAGTCTACAGTCTTTGTGTCCTCACGAGGAATCCAAAAGGAATAGCCACTTCTCACCCATATGTTCACCGAGGATTGATTGTAAAAATAAAATATAACTTCTGATGTGTTCTTTGGTAAAATTTCCACTTTTACACTTCGCTTCAGCATGTATATTCCTTAGATTCAGTTCTGTTATTTGCTTTGAAATATGCGGACCAAAAGTTCCGTTTATTTCTTGGAAACAGATGTAAACTTGCTCACTAATCTACCACCCTTAGCTACAGAAATATCTATTATACATTATAACTGTTTGAGAAGCTATGAACAAACTACAACATCCCAACTGTTAATTTTTCCCCTCTGTATAATAGTATTGTAGAAGGTGAAAGTTCATAATGGAATTGGCTTTGGCCATTATTCCATGCACGTATCTTAACAATGCGTTCGCCTTTAACAAACATGATCACATCTTCCACAAATTTGTGTGCCTTCTGTCGAATAATGTGGTCTTCTTGATCATTTTTTGGAGCTTTGAAAGTAGTGATATGCCCGGACAAAATTGTACAGGCCTACTAATCCTTGAAATCACTGACGAAGTGCAAATAATCTTTAAAGGTATTCCAGCTTTGAAATTACTATCTTGCAGCTTCCAAGGCCCATGCCTGAATGTGCTAGTAATAAGTTCCTCATCCACAATCTCTGGCTCTGTCAAACTGTACTACTAAGGACTATTTTATAGCCTTGTGAACGGACTATCCCCCACTCCAATTACATTTTCACATTCATATGTACAAGTTCCACGTAACATTTCTCTCAGCAGCTTCACATGAATTGGCTTGAATATTTCCTCTTGGGAGTCACATAATCTAAAATTAACTTGCAGTTCAATTTCGAACGAATGCAGCCATAGCGGTTCATTATTTCATATAAGAATTATAACCGCGTTTATAATAATTTTCATCAATCATTTCTAGAGTTACGTCATCAATATACTGTATCACTCTTGATTTCGATAATTTTCGGTGTAATGGTTCGTATTTACATTGACTTGCAAGTCCTTCTCTTGTGGAAGATAAAATTTGGTTGTCAGAACTGTAGGAAATTTTATGCACTATTGTAGTTTCCTTTACACTGTCACAATCTCTGTTTTTGTCCAATGTGTCAGCAGACATTTCTGTGACGTCTCCAAAGTATTTTTGCATTATGGTGTCTCGTAACACGCTTGTAAACCGACTATCCCCCACTCCAATTACATTTTCACATTCATATGTACAAGTTCCAGGTAACGTTTCTCCCAGCAGCTTCACAGGATTAATTAATTGGCTTCAGGCCCCGCATGTGAGCTGTAATCATGTGCACTTACTTACCGTACAAAACAAAAGTCTAGATCGAACTGCAGGTACAGCTTTGAAGCAGCGAAGCTAGTATGCTGACTTTCAGATGGCGGTAGCGGACGCACACGAAATTGACAGTATTTACAGGTGTTGCAGTTAGCGCAACAACATATTTTAAACACATTTCCAGCAGGTTTTAGTCGTTCGAGCTATGATATATCCCCCATGAGACAGATAGCAGACATGTCAAGATGTTTCCGGCCAGTCTCTTCCTGTGGTCAGATTGTCCCAAATTGCTCTCTTCTCACCAACTCTGTTCACTAGTTCCTAATTTGGGATCCTATTCATCACCTTCAACAAATTTCTGTTACACAACAATTCTCGCCGAGCTGAGTGGCTCAGACGGCAGAGCGCAGACAGTCCAACTTGGCGGATTCGATCCTGGCCCAGTCCGGTGGTATTTGAAGATGCTCAAATACGTCAGCCTCGTATCGGTAGATTTACTGGCACGTCAAAGAACTCCTGCAGGAGAAAATTCCGGCACCTCGATGTATCAGAAAACCGTAAAATTAGTTACAGGGACGTGCCGGCCCCGTGATGTATGGGTAGTGTGCCTGCCTCTTACCCGGAGGCCCCGGGTTCAATTCCCGGCCAGGTCAGGGACTTTTACCTGGACCTGAGGGCTGGTTCGAGGTCCAATCAGCCTACGTGATTAGAATTGGGGAGCTATCTGACGGCGAGAAGGCGGCCCCGGTCTAGAAATCCAAGAAAAACGGCCGAGAGGATTCATCGTGCTGATCACACGACGCCTCGTAATCTGCAGGCCTTCGGGCTGAGCAGCGGTCGCTTGGTAGGACAAGGCCCTTCAAGGGCTGTAGTGCCATGGGGTTTGGGTTTGGGTTAGTGGGACGTAAAAGAAATAACATTATTATCATTATTAACAACAATTCTCTGCCTTCCTGCTCTGGTTATCTTTATAGTTTCACTTCCATAACCATGCTTTACACTTTCAACAACATGGTTTGTTTAGAAACCATAACTTTCATTGTTGCGTAGTTGGAGTGAATGCGATAACTTGATCAATACCGGATAATTTTTCTTGTCAGTTATCTAAACAATCGATGTGATTAATTTTGTGTTTTATTCCTATCTGTTTATTATTCAGCGCGAATGATGTCTCGTACAATCAGGGGAGGACAATGGCAGGAGGGTATTCGCAATGAGAAGATAAAAGATAGGAAATAATGTGATACCTGAAGCTGTGTATATGAATAGCTTCGAGGATAGGGTCATGTGAGACCAAAGCAGGAGGGGTGGTGATGATTGTTGTTTTTAGAGGCTAAACATCGAGATCATATGACCCGAATGGAGGAGAGTAGATTTGTTACCATGGTAATTGACTCGACATATAGGACAAGAGAAGCAGAGGGAGACCAAGATGATGATTAGACTCGAATTTTATGATTTAGATGCGAGTTTTAGAACTGATGGACTGGACGCTGAAGGACGTAAGTCTATAATTAAGTTATGTATGTACAAAAAACTGACTCAGCCGCGACTGAAATCACAATCTTTGGATCATTCGACCACATCCACCAGGGTTGAACTCACAAACTTAGGATCATGAATCAGATACTCTACCTCTGATCTGCAGAGGCAGGTTACTCTAACATTGTTTCTATCAGTTCGCTTCATTCATATCTGTTATATTTTCCTTGTGGACAAAATATTCGAACACTTCCAGGAAACTGAGTGCTGTACTGGTAATTTGGCCTTGACTCATTTCCTTCTTACGAAATACCTTTGATAATTCGAAGCTTCCTAGCCTAGTGGCAGCCTTTTCACGACGAGTAGAGATGCTTCGCTCTCATATTGGACACTCTTCTTGAGACGAGAGCAGCAAGGTTCCACATCTCTCTTGGCAGCCGTGGACAAAGTAACTGACGAGATCTCGACAGCGCGTAACATAAAGCTGTCATTTCTCCAAGATTTTAAATGCCACGCTTTAAGGCCATCACAGAGAACTCTGCGGGATAATTGATATTCTAAGACATTCTTGCACAGTCATAGAACAAATAAACCTGAAAACACATTTATATTAATATCCTGTCATAACAAAACAACATTGTACAAGTTCAATTTTATTTTTAATTAGAGGGGCCAAAAAACGCGAAAAATTTGTGATAGCATTTATTACACAAGGACAACTGTAAGATAAGTGCCTAGGGTATGACATGCTTCCGCCTCCGCCCGCACTTCGTAATAAACATCCCTGCAGGTCTTTTTTCGGTGGCCACCTTGCATTATGGATGCTTTCACCTGTTCTTCCGTACCCTTTCATAACATTCGGAGCTTGGGACCACGAAGTTATCGTTAGTATAACCTCTCTGTTTAATTAATTTGCACAACATTTCCTTAAATTGCTTGAAACCAGTGTGGCTCGGTATGTTCTGTATGATACTCATCTATTAATATCCTCGGAATAGTGTGCAAGTACGGATGGCGCATATTCAAATCGTTCATGTACGGAACCATGCGAAAAGCCCAGTAGCATAGCCAGGATCGACCAACTGCGGGGGAGAGTTATAGATACAAAATTATGATAGAACATAATGAAGGTGTTGGTGGGTATGTTGGTGTGCGCATGCATGAGTGTCTTTGTAAGGACACTGACACAAGTGAATTATCTTACATTTAAAAACAGAACAAGAACAATATGATCACGGTCAACAGATTTACAGCGATTGACGTGTTCAGATTACAATCTAAAGTCAAACTTTCGAGGCTTCTTAGAAAATAGTTTCAAGAGATCTGTTAGTTTTACAATCATGTCTATGTGAATGTTCAATAGAGCCGTCACACTGAGTCGATATTCACTTGTTTTACGCCAGTTCCCGTTTATTTTCTTTTGTAAAAGTAACCCCGCACCTGGCTATGCCCCTCGGTCTTACGAATGTTAAAAGTGCTCATATAATAATGATATACACAAGCATGAAAAATCAGCAGTTGTTGCACATCTACTTGCCACAGGTCATTAAGCATCAAATATACAAAAATTCTCTCACTGGTTTACAGATAGACACGAAAGGGATAAAACTGAACATTTTAGAAGTTTATAGGCATCATTTAATAGATCCTTAACACATACCACAACCCCAAACCCCAGGGCCTTGGCCTACCAAGCGACCGCTGCTCAGCCCGAAGGCCTGCAGATTACGAGGTGTCGTGTGGTCAGCACGACGAATCCTCTCGGCCGTTTTTCTTGGCTTTCTAGACCGGGGACAGATATCTCACCGTCAGATATCTCCTCAATTCTAATCACGTAGGCTGAGGGGACCTCGAACCAGCCCTCAGGTCCAGGTAAAAATCCCTGACCTGGCCGAGAATCGAACCCGAGGCCTCCGGGTAAGAGGCAAGCACGCCCCCGCTACACCACGGGGCCGGCCCTTAACACATACACAATGATAAATTTGAAAATGAATATTTAAAAATTAAGCTTCAGCAGCAACTGAATATTTCTGAGATGACACACAGCTATAGTTGAATCAACATAGATGTAACAAATTCATAAATCGCATAGCCCCTAGTATTCAATAAAATAGCATAATATTCTTAGGAAACAGCTGTGTATTAAATAGAGCAACAATTAAATGTCACAATTTCACTAGCTCACGATGGAGGATAAGCTTTGAAACGCGTTGTGGAATACAAGTTAATAAAAACGGTGACTGGTAATTATTTCCTAACGAATACATGACCTATATTTACCAAGATTGTCACCCTTAACTTACATAAGCATTTTTCCCAACCGCGAACCTACAACTTTAATGGGAACGGAACAGGATGAAGGAAAACTGAGCACAAAGTAACTTACACAGTTTGTGCTTTAGGTTTATATACCTACATCAATTTATTCAAAACCTACGGAATAGATGGATACGTATACATGTGCATTTACTAGCATTGAGTAGTCTACTGGCGACCGTTGTTTCAGAGTCAAGGCGCTATGTTCACACCAAGAACACATATTCACGAAATCTTGTCCGTGTGACACGTGAAGTCTTAGTATGGACGAATATATCAATCACGTTCATCACACAAAGTCACTACCGAATATTATCCAGGATGCAAGTTAGTATTCAGTGACAAGTGTCATTCTTGAAAGAACATAATCTGATTCTATCAAATCGCACTCAAATATTTAGAAATATATAAACATTTTTGTTTATTCCTGTTTAAATACTTAGGAACTTGAAATCTGGAACTTATCTTAATGAAGTCCTCTTTTCTCTTCACTCTAGCATAGAATGTGAGGTGTTCAAAAACTGTTGTTCTGTCATTGGTGCGAGTTCAGCTGGCTAGTCAGTCCATGACCTTCCTCCACGCCACGCTCCACAACCTGGTTAGGTCAATAACTCGTTGTATTATACTTTTAGGTGTTCTATTTTTATTGTTCACATTATTATTATTATTATTATTATTATTATTATTATTATTATTATTATTATCTACATAAATAAAATCGTGTCGACAGTGTGTCTGTACATTGACTATTTTGGCGAAATTTCCGTACAGTTATCCGTTTCATGTGTAATAATGACCATCTGCATACTTTTTAGCTTTGGTGTCTGTTTGTCTGTTTGTCTGCTTTTCTATAACTTGAAAACTACTGGGCCCTTGGGTAGGTTTTAGGGCCAATATTGTTTCTAAATACCTGAACTGACTGGGGGTTTATACGAAACCGAAACCGTGATTTTGCACACCCACAAAATATACACAACCAAACTTAATGCAAATCTACCTGCCTTAATGGAAATAAATTTCTAAACTTTTTTTTCTCATATGCATCATTTCGATACGAAGATTGATAAAGGCGATATGATTAACGGACCGTTTTTCGGTAGAAGTCCCACCGGACTCAAGAGCGGGTGCGTGCAAAGCGTATTTCTTATAACTTGAAAACTACTAGAAATATTTCAACCAAACTCCATATTTAGCATCCACCTGTCCAAAGGTAGGTTTTAAGGTCCATGTCATTTCAAATTCGCGGAAGGGATTTGGGGTTTATAGGGAACCGAAACAGTGATTTTACTCTCTCACAAATACAAGATCAACCTGACTGCAAATCGACCAACCTTCATGGAAATCCACTTCTAAAATATATCTTTTACCATGTGCATTTTTCGACAGGAGGAGTAATTAAGGCAGATATCATGAACTGTCGGTTTTCCAGGCTAAGTCCAGCGGACATACCCCAAAAGGTGTTGTACGTTTAGCAGATTCCTTATCTATATAAATAAAATCGTAACGACCGTGTGTTTGTGCATTGACTATTTTGGCAAAATTCTCGTACAGCTATCCGTTTAAGGGGTAATAATGACCATCTGCATATTTTTTAGCTATAGTTTTCTGGAAGTCCTACATTTTACCCCCTACCCCAAAATCAATATTGTGGCACAATATGCCAGACGAGCTAGAAAATTGTTAGGAACAATTATACGTTTTAGCCTGTAACCTACGGAAAACTTCCAAGACCTTTAAATGTTTCACTTTTTATCCCCAAAGAATATCGAAATATGGAGACAATTTTAATGACGGTGCAGACCTTCGTTTTTCGGTATTTCGCGGCAAATCGGTAAGTCATATCACAAATGGATGGCACAATCTCAGTTCTATTTAGAGTGATCTACAACTTTGGTTCTATGATTATTTGTCGTCTCTTTCTCCCTTATACGTTAGATTTGTCTCTATTTCTCGATTATAGCCACGTTTTGCTCTTTGTATACGTATAATTCGTAGTTCGAATCACTTATTCGAAAGGTAGAATCATCTAATTCTTCACGATCCTGCCTCAGTCCAGTGGTATTTGAAGGTGCTCCAATACGTAAGCCTCGTGTTGGTAGATTTACTGGTATATAAAAAACCTCCTGCGGGGCTAAATTTCGGCAGCTCGGCGTCTCTGAAAAACGTAAAAGTAGTTAGTGGGCCGTAAAGCAAATAACATCGTTAGTAAATTTACGAGAAACCTGAGCCACACGAATACGTTTCTCTTCCAGCCAACGACGGACCCAAGGTTAGGCTAAGGTAAAGTATCACTTCCAGCAGTGTGAGGTGTGGAAGTGGTTGCACCATTTCTGAATCTCAAGTATAGAATATTTGAGTAGTGTGGTTAGGGTCACGCTTGGGGCAGTTTAAGTAATCCTCCATTGGAATCTCCCTACTAATAACTTTGATCCCAGTAGCGATCAACCTTACATGGCATGGAAGATTTTAAACCATGTGACAGAGGTTGTGTCACGATGCGAGACCAGTATGCAGAGATGGAGCCTCCTACCAACTGATGTGGAGGTTCAGTGCAAGTGTAGTGCTGTGCAAGATCCAGATCATTTGATGTCCTGCCCACAGCTAGACAGTTCAAGATGATGTGCAAGCCAGTAATGAAACCGTATCTGCTACTAAGTTTTGGTGAACCGTTGTTTGATCTACACGGACGTATATTTATTTCTGGTTGTCTGTGTTAACCGAGAGCCACCAGGATCGTCGAAAGGTATAAAAGTAAAACCTTCGCTCTGCTCCAGGTTGAGTTGTTCAGACACTAAAGGGCTGGCCATGTACCAGTACGTAAAAGAACCCTTGTGGGACGAAATTCCGACTCATTGGTGATTCCGAAAACGGTAAAAATAATTAGTCTTACGTAGAATTATTATTATTATTATTATTATTATTATTATTATTATTATTTCAGAGTTTGACTCAATGGCTGAACGGCCATCGTTGAGGCCTTCGATTCAGAGGGTCCCGGGTTCGATTCCCGGCCGGGTCGGGGATTTTAATCGCCTCTGATTAATTCTCCTGGCCCGGGGACTGGGTGTTTGTGTTTGTCCCAACACTTTCCTCTTCATATTCACACAACCCACTGCACTACCAACCACCACAGAAACACGCAATAGTGATTATATCCCTCCATATAGGGTTGGCGTCAGGAAGGGCATCCTGCCGTAAAACAGGGCCAAATCCACATGACCTATCATATCATATCATATCATATCATATCATATCATATCATATATATATATATATATGTGTGTGTGTGTGTATGTGTGTGTGTGACACATTTCGTACCCGCGACCCCACAGAGGTGGGGAAAGCGGTAAAATATTATTATTATTATTATTATTATTATTATTATTATTATTATTATTATTATTATTATTATTATTATTATTATTATTATTATTATTATTATTTCAGATCATTTGATCACCTGCCCACAGCTAGAAAACCCCTGTACACTTCAAGGCTGTGTGCAAGCCAGTAATGAAACCAGATCTGTTACTTTGTTTTGGAGAACCGTTGTTTGATCGTACACAGATATATATAATTATTTCTAGTTGTCAGTCTCCTTTTCCTCATCGTAGTTATAACATTCCCTATGACCGAGCGAGCTGGCCGTGCGGTTAGGATGGTGCAGCTGTGAGCTTGCATTCGGGACATAAGTGGGTTCGAGCCCCAATGTCGGCAGCCCTGAAAATCCTTTTCCGTGGTTTCCCATTTTCACACCATCTCAGTATGTTGGTCGTTTTGCGACTTTTAAGGACTCTCCTTTCTCTCTTTTTCAACGAGTGAGTCTGCCACCGTTTTCGATGTTTTCGCTCCATAAAGGCGGTATTTTCTAACCACAGTGCAGTTTTTTTTTTTTTTACTATTGGCTTTACGTCGCACCGACACAGATAGGTCTTATGGCGACGATGGGATAGTGAATCCCTAGGGGTGGGAAGGAACCGGCCGTGGCCTTAATTAAGGTATAACCCCAGCATTTACCTGGTGTGAAAATGGGAAACCACGGAAAACCATCCTCAGGGCTGCCGACAGTGGGGTTCGAACCCACTATCTCCTGAATGCAAGCTCACAGCTAAACGGCCCTAACCGCACGGCCAACTCGCCCGGTAATGTTTTAATTTGGCTTGAACGGAGATGGACTTGCGCTTGTAGGTGCCATGGCATAGTCTGAAGGCCATCTCCATTCTCTTCACTCTCTCTTTTAATGTCTCCTTTTCATTTCCACTGGGAGTGAGAATTTCTTCGTATTTGAATTTATGAACGCGATGACGTTCCCAAATTGTCTTACCATTCTGTCCGTGTCATCTGCTGTGTCTGCTTTAATCTGTTAACCCTAGAAGGTTCGTTTTTCCCTCGGACTCGGCGAGGGATCCCACCTCTACCTCCTCAAGGGCAGTGTCCTGGAGCGTGAAACTTTTGGGTCGGCGGCATAAAACTCCGCAATAGGACCAGTACCTCGCTCAGGTGACCTCACCTGCTATGCTGAACTACGGCCTTGTGGGAGGATGGGAGGATTGGAAGGGATAGACAAGGAATGTGGAAGGAAGCGGCCGTGGCTTTATGTTAGGTACCATCCCGGCATTTGCCTGGAGGAGTAGTGGGAAACCACGGAAAACCACTTCGAGGATGGCTGAGGAGGGAATTGAGCCCCCTTTTACTGAGTTGACCTCCCGAGACCGAGTGCATACCGTTCCATCCCTCGTACCACTTTTCAAATTTCGTAGCAGAGGCGGGATTCGAACCCGGGTCTGTGGGGGTGGTAGCTAATCAGATTAACCATTACACCACAGAGGCGGACATTATTATTATTATTATTATTATTATTATTATTATTATTATTATTATTATTATTATTATTATTATTATTATCATCATTATTATTATTATTATTATTATTATTATTATTATTATTAGAGGCTCCGTGGCTCAGGCGGCAGTGCGCCGGCCTCTCACCACTGGATTCCGTAGTTCAAATCCCGGTCACTCCATTTGAGATTTGTGCTGGACAAAGCGGAGGCGGGACAGGTTTTTCTCCGGGTACTCCGGTTTTCCCTGTCATATTTCATTCCAGCAACACTCTCCAATATCATTTCATCTATCAGACATTAATCATTGCCCCAGAGGGGTGCGACAGGCTTCGGCAGCCGGCACAATTCCTGTCCTCGCCGCTAAATGGGGCTTCATTCATTCCATTCCTGACCCGGTCGAATGACTTGAAACAGGTTGTGGATTTTCATTTATTATTATTATTATTATTATTATTATTATTATTATTATTATTATTATTATTATTATTATTATTGTCCGCGTCTGTGTTGTAGTGGTTAGTGTGATTAGCCGCCACCCTCGGAGGCCTGGGTTCAATTCCCGGCTCTGGCACGAAATTTGAAAAGTGGTACGAGTGCTGGAACGGGGTACACTCAGCCTCGGGAGGTCAATTGAGTAGAGGTGGGTTCGATTTCCACCTCACCCATCCTGGGAGTGATTTTCCGTGGTTTCCCACTTCTCCTCCAGGCAACTGCCGGGATGGTACCTAACTTAAGGCCACGGCCGCTTCCTTCCCTCCTCTTTGTCTATCCCTTCCAATCTTCCCATCCCCCCGCAAGGCCCCTGTTCAGCATAGCAGGTGTGGCCGCCTGGGCGAGGTACTGGTCATCCTCCTCAGTTGTATCCCCCGACCCAGAGTCTGAAGATCCAGGATACTGCCCTTGAGGCGGTAGAGGTGAGATCCCTAACTGAGTCCGAGGGAATAACCGACCCTGGATGGTAAACAGATAATGATTATTATTATTATTATAATAATCCTAGAGTCCATCAGGCAGTAGGCCAATGCCCTTTGTCTGAGACATTGTTTCCTGGAGCCCGAAGCTGTTTCATACTGAAAGTTGAGAATAGACTTAATTATGCTCCAGATGAGCAACATCTGGCACGTTAAGCACCGCGGAAGAGTGAGATTGATGGATGCTCTTCCGGAATATTATTGCAATCTGCTGCACTCTCCGCTCCGCCCGGCCTGGAGGGGCTCGGCTCTTGCGCATCCAGAGTGAGAGAGAAAGTGAAAGTGGGTAAACACGTGGTGCGAGGAGAGGAGGGCGCTCCTCAGTGTTTGTATGCCCGTGTGCCGGAGTGGACGTGTGTTGTTCTGTGCGTTGTGATCACACAAGTGAACAACAACGGTGCCGCCAAAGAGCTCCTCCTCTGACAGTTCTTCCGACCCGGAGAACATGAAGTGGTAAGTACCGCAAAGTGTCATCTCAGGTTGTTGGTATTCATAAAGAAGGAAACTTTGTTTTCAGGACGATATTTATAATATACCTCTCATTTTGTAAATGGCTTGTTTACTTATCGTTCTTTAAAAATGGTGAGGATAACCTTTTTTAAATTGACATATTTTTTTAAAAAATGTGGGTAGTGCTGCCAATGAAATTCTTGTCGCTTCTATTTCATGCTTTTTGTATATGTGTAACCTTCCTTTGGAATATAATTACTGTATTACTACTAAAATAGGGAACTAATGCGTTATATACATAGAAGGCGCGTTCGCGTAGTGGGCTGGGTTTTCCGGGTTCGAATTATGTCCGCTTAGAATCTGTATTTCACTAGGACCAGCGCCTGCCGGTGGGAAGGGCATCCGGTCTTAAATCACCAGATTAATCCTTAATTGAGCCTGAGTGTTCCATTAAACACGGAAAAATGGCACTGAAGAAAGAATTGTTACATACATCTTGTATTGTATTGTATTGTACTGTACACGTAGTTTCTTCTTTTCTACTCCGAGCACCATTCTAGGGAGGGGAATATAAACTCTATCGTCCCTTCCTCTGTAATCCGTTGCTATAGGTAGTCTAATAAGGCTAGTATTGTCAGATGGTTGCTGAAATGTATTCTTTGAAACAAATACTTCTTCTTCTCCTTCTTCTCTTTCCTTTTTCTTTTCTTGGGGTTGCGCTAGATGTGGATTAAGCTTAGTTTTACGACCGCGCGCCTGTCCTAACGCCAACACTAAGTGGAGTATTGCAAGTTTTTGTGGTGGTTGGTTGGTAGCGTGAGTTGTATTTAAATGGCATTGTGTAATAAGACGAACTCAAATACTCCGCCCGCAAGGAAGAGGAATTAACCAGACGCGGCTAAAATCACCTATCCGGTCCGGCAATCGAACTTGGGCACTCTGAAATAAGGGTTACTATGTTGACCATCCAGCCGTAGAGCCCGACAATAAACTATTTTAAGTAATAAGAATGTAATTACCATCACTTGGTATATGGTAGTCAGGTAACATTGTCGCTGACTTCTTACCAAGACCATCGCGGTTCAAATCCGGGCCAATGTACTTGAGATCTTTGAAATATTTCACATTCCTGCCGTTTCAATTCCACGTAAATCTGGAGGACCTGTGACAATGATTACGATATCAACAGTCACACAAAATTTGCTTTCCTGTTGTTGTCTGTTGTTCTGTACTCTTTTGAAAAAAATATATTGCCCCCCTCTACTGAAATACCTCTGATGACCGATCACTTACACTCATAGTAAAAAGTATTCGTACACTTAATACTGAAACAAAAATACTTTACTTAGTACACTTATTGTCATGTACGTTGTATAACATCAATAGGTTAGCTTTCTGTACACTGTGTAAAGATATGTACATCATAAAACATACAATTGATGGACGTCTCTGTCATTAATACATAAATAAATTAAAATACCATGATTTCAGGCTCATAAAAAGTATTCCGGTCTTACTTTCATTCCCCACTGATTTTTGTGCACATTTAGTATTTTGTTGGCCATCCTTTTGATTTTACAATGGCCTCAAGCCGCCTAGGCATTGAATGAACTAGCTTGGAGGTGAAGGTGGACTCAATCTTACCCCATTATTCCAAAAGAGCCGTTTTCAAAACTAGCTTTGATGAAATATTTCTTCTGCTCAGTCTCTTTTTAAGATAAGCCCACACAAGTTCAATCGGATTCAGATGCGGGGATCGGGGGGTGTTACCATATATTTGGGTGAGTTGTATAAAATCCACAATCATGTGTCAACGGCCGTATTCTTTGAATCATTATCCTGCATGAATACATAATTACCCAGAAGTCCAGTTTTTTTCGGCACTAGATGCTAGATTTTTCTTCAAAATTCCAATATAGTATTTACGGTCCATCTTTCTATCTATGAATTCTAAGGAACCTACACCAGCTGAGATCATGCACCCCCAAACCATTAAACAACCTTCACCATGCTTCACTGAAGGAAGATTTTTTTCTTCGAGCTCTGTGTTCGTTTTCCTCCACACCTTTTTGCCATATTATTGAAAAACTGTCAATTTACATTCATCCGTAAATATAACTCGATCCCAGAATTCTAGAGAGGCATGTTTATAGTCTGTAGCATATTGTAGTCTTTTCTTCCTATTTGCTGGGGTAATTCAAGGTTTTCACCTGGCATTTCTACAATGATACCCATTCGTATATAAAAAGTTTTGAACTGTGGAAGCACAGATATTAAGTTTTAAATCATTTCCTAGTTCAGACCTCAGTTTAGCAGCACTGATTCTAGGATTTTTCTTAACTTTTCTGAGGATTAATCTTTTAGTTTGATCGTCTAGATTGCATGGACATCCACATCTACGTGCATTTTTGATAGATTTTCTCTCACTATACCTGTCAATTCCCTGAATTGTAGATCTTGGTCTCTTCACAATTTTCGATGTTTCCGAGAGTGATTTACAGGAATTTTGAGCCCGGATTACAATTCTTCTCTCTTCTGTTGTTACTTTCATTTTGCGGCCCATCTTACTGATTGACTGTATCACTTGTTTAGAACGACTAAAGCACAAATTACTTGGTACAAGATGTGACCATTACTGCTTACCTGCATCGCAAGGGATGTTATCAAGTACTCTGATGTAAGATAAACTATCTGTACGAATACTTTTTATGCATCTATATTTCGAACTTATTGGATTACACGTTTGTTAAAACAAACATTTCTAAAGTATTATTGCTATTTCCGGTACGCAGTCATATTCATGTTTCGCGAAATACCGAAATGTAGAATAGTGAAATTTCTAGTAGCCTATGGGCAATGCGTCAACTACAAACGACAACATTGCTTAACGTTTAAGGTGTACGTATACTTTTTCCCATGACTGGATGTTTAACCGAATAATGATGGAGCACGGATGTTGAACTTATTACGAACACTGACTGTCCCATTTACCTGTGAAAAAATATATATTAAAACAGATGAATTACAGAGTGACATGAAATTGCGCAGAATACCAGCAAAGGTGTGTTAAAGGAATATTGTTCGATTGGCCCATGTTCGTTCAGAGTTCATCCTCCCCGTTAAAAAAAAAAGGATAGAAGGCTGTTACAGTACAAGAAGCCTACTGGCGGGAAGAACGAAAACAAAATACATCATTGACATTGATGTAAATTTATTGTTGATTAAAAGTGAAGAGTGGAATCTGACTCAGAGGAATAAAAGTTGTACCAGACTAATGTTGGGATATCGTAATCTATAGCCAGGAATATATATATATATAACTAGCTGATGTACCCGTGCTTCGCTACGGGATTCTCAGAAAGACTGACTTTGTGGTTTTCCTAACCTGAAATCAACATAGGTCATTACAAAAAAGTAAGTATGAATGTAGCGATTAAAAGCAATGCTATCATATAAAATACTTGATCAAATGGAAAGCCGCACGTTTTATCACTTTTAACGAATAGTGCTGCGGTTAGATTGCGGTGCCAATCTAATAGTCCAAAGTTCCAGAGCTGGGATGACCAGGCCGCAGATTGCCATGAACACTCATCTGCCATTATTCCGCTAAATATGCACACTGTTCATTCCAGTCAGTGCCTCAGAGTAGGGATTGAATAGCCCGAATGCTATGATGATCCAGTGTGTTACGTACCAGTAGTATCAGAAAATTTATAAACCAGGGGAATGGCATGCTAAAGAAGAAAGTTATCTAACTCCCCAGCTACTTCCCATCAATATTCAGACAGGCTGTTACACTCTCTACGACTGGGCGAGTTGACCGTGTGGTTAGCGGTGCGCAGCTGTAAACTTGCATCCGAGAGATAGTGGATTCGAACCCCATTGTCGGCAGCGCTGAAGATAGTATTCCGTGGTTTACCTCTTTCACACCAGTCAAATGCTGGGCCTGTACCTTAATTAAGGCCTAAGGCACTCCTAGTCCTTTCCTATCCCATCGTCGCCATAAAACCTATCTATGTCGGTGCAACGTAAATCAAATAAAAATTACTCTGTACACAGCAGTAATCCCATCTACTGGAGATGAGGGGCAACAGAAGACAACAAAGCATATCACGACAAACAATGATTAATGTTATGAGATTTCTATATTGTAGGCCTTCACATTTAGTTTTCTTTTGACTCTGTGATTTGTAAAATATTTTATACCATAAACTGTAGTTTCTTATTCTCTGACTTTACATACCGATTTTCATTAAATACTGTTTACCCATTTTCTCGTTACTCGGCGCTGATATGGACTTAGTAACAAAAATCCAAATTCATGAATATCTTTGTGATCATAGCCAGTACGGTAACAATGTATAAGACATTAATAATAGGAAATTTAATACTATATAACCTTAGTTATGTAGCATTCATCGATTACACCTCTAATAAGAAATATTTGAGAATTACATTTTAGGCCTTCCCCTAAACTACCATTTCACTCAGCGTGAATAAAACAATTTACAGCCTAGACTATAGCGACTTATTTCCTGACTTTGCATACCGATTTTCATCTAGATAAGACTACTAATAACAACAATATTTGAGAATTAAATTTTAAGCCTTCCCCTAAACTACCATTTTTCTCATCGTGAATACAATTATTGATAGCCAAGATTGTAGCAACTTATTCCCCAACTTTGCATACCCATTTTCTTTAAAATACGACCACTAATAACATAAATAGTTGAGAATTCAATTTTAGGCCTTCCCCTAAACTACCATTTCACTCAGCGTGAGTAAAATGATTTATAGCCTAGATTGTAGAGGCTCATCCCCCGACTTCACATACCGATTTTTATTAGACCACTAATAACATAAATAGTTGAGAATTCAATTGTAGGCCTTCCCCTAAACTACCATTTCACTCAGCGTGAGCAAAATGATTTATAGCCTAGATTGTAGAGGCTCATCCCCCGACTTCACATACCGATTTTCATTAAATTCTCTTCAACCGTTTTCTCGTGATGCGTGTACATACATACATACATACAGACAGACAGACAGACAGACAGACAGACAGACAGAAATTACGGAAAAGTAAAAAATGCATTTTCTTGTTACTATGGACATGACCGATACAGGAATACCATTATTTTCAAATTCTGAGCAATGTACAGACAAAACTCTTATTTTATATATATAGACTAGCATTTCCTGATGCACACCTGCGTTGAACTCCTGCTTTATTAGGTCTCATTTGAACACTAACAATAATAGTGAAGACTTCAATAATAACTTGGTTCTGATCAGTCTCTCTGTCACGTTTCGTCAATCTCCTCAGTCATTTCTTCAATCACCGTGTCAATTCCCGTAGCCAGGGAATGTTATTTGTACTTCTGACAGATTAGGCAGTGTATTCTCTTTTAAGAGACCCAGTCGTACATATTCTGTGGATTGCTCCACATTTTCTTTAATCGTCTCTCCGTACCCTCTCCTCCAACCCACCCCCTCCATCTTACACTATCCACCTACACAAAGCTTCTCTCACAGAATGAAAATGTATAACGATTGTTAGAGTTGCACCATTAATGGATACCAATTTTCTTCAATCTAATTCACTCATCTGTACCACGCTCGACGTATGATCTCTCCTGGCCGTATGTTCGAAATGTTCCTTTAACACATACACGCGTAATTATCTTTCAAACTGTTAGTGTTATGAAGAAAGTGCACATGAGTATTTTTGTAAGAAATTTAGTTCCAAGTTCAAGTGGTAGGCTTCATTCTTTAATAGGACTAAGTATTTAAGCAGCGTGTTCACTTTTAAGGGTTCCAGACGCACGAATTTTCCGACCTGCTCTACATTTTAAAAAGCTACCTGCTATCTTGATAAGTTATAATAATACATGGCTGGTAATAATGTTGAAGAAATAAACTTTCTAATGATTAACGAATGACTAAAATTGGTTGAATTTCTCGAGATTGTCATAAACTTTCTTTCTTTATAATATTAGTAGAAATTATATTTGTATGTGTACACTCCTATTTTTTCTCAGACTAGGCGTGCAGGTCGGGAAATTAGGTTCAGTTCAACATTATTTGTTTGTTTTTGTGTTTGTTTGTTTGTTACGATTTTACAGTAAATCAGTATAACACAATTCTCTCGTGACTCAATATCGAGAACCAGGTTGTGTGCATGGCTATTATTTGATTGATATACAGTGGCGTTGGAATATTAAAGTGGGTAAACAATTATTGAATTCCGATGTGTGATTATAATTCAGCTTAGAACTCTGACCAGAAAGGTTCTGCCATCTAAGGTCCAGTATTGCACGAACTATATCAACGAATTTTCGTTCTGTGATACATGTACTGCGGGTCAGTATTTCTCCTTTCAACGTTGTCACATAATTGCATTTCGAGGCGTAAGGACGTTATAGTAAATTTATCAGAAATGTGCTAATCAGTCGTGTGCTATCCCACTACCAAATCGGAGAGGGAAGTAAAATGCTTTCTTTGAGGTTCCTATTCCGATACCTAGCTCTGTCATAGATATAAAAGAAAAAACAAATGAGAAACTGTTTGATTAGAAACTGTAGTGACCTTGCTTTAATGAAGAGGTAATAGTAAAGGAGACTCATGTCCTCATATTCCTCGAGGTCTGCATGTTAATGCTAATACGATACGTTAATACGATGACTACATGTCCAGTAGGTAATAGAAGACCCATTTAGCACCCGCGAGCTGAAAATTCTGTTTAGGTGATCACTTATCATCAATAATTTACCTTCCACTGGAAAAAATGTAAACAACCAGCCAAACTTTGCGTTTGTGTAACTGTTCAACTTGACATGAAATCCGCCCCTTTTCTTTTTAAATCAATCTTAAATCCCTGGCAGTACAGGGAATCGAACCCGGACATCCGAGGACAGCAATGGCGCTAACCGTCACATTACGGAGGTAGACAACTAGTAATAAGAACAGTTGATCCTCAGTGTTGACCATAACACATCCACTTACTTTTCATGAGAAGCAGTTGACGGTCATACGGTTACAGCCTGTGAGACTTACGGTGTTTTAGTTTAATCCGAAACACACTCAGCAGCTACCATTGAAGTGTGTCATGAAATGTGTCTGTCTGTTAGGTCATCAGCCCAAAGGTTGGTTGGATCCTCAAATAGCACCACTACAGGTTATGCGGTTATAAGGAAACCGCAAAAACCAATGGCAGCACCAAAAGGAGGCGTACTAGGCAAGACGAGGAGTGAGGTAGTTTGCCATTGCTTTCCTCACTGGGTCAGAAAGTGCTATTGCAGCACGACTGACCCTATGAGGAACACCTTCCATAACACTCAGATGCACTAGTCGTGCTCTGAATGCCATTACTCAGTACCACCCATACCCCAGCAGCTTCCATATTGTCATAGCCATGGATGAGACTGGGACTTTGGTGAAAGCTACACTTTACTCTGGTCTGTGCCAAGAGATGGATACAAAAGTACTGTATTTTAATTTCAAAAATCCCAAATACGCCGACTGGGTTCAAAATACGATCACGGGATGTGATAGCCGAGTGACATCGTCGCTGGATTCTCACCAAGGCAACCGTGGTTTGAATCAAGGCCAATGCAAGCTAGATTTTGTATATGAAACATGGTACGGAATCTACGTAAAATTAGTGGTCCCGCGGCTATGATCATGATATCAGCTCATCTCCGTACAGGCCATGAAGGCCCTTAGAGGGGTGGAAGGTAAAGGTTTCCACTATTCGTAACCTCGGTACGTGATGGGGGCCGCCTTTGCCTTCAGGAATTAACCTGGTACTCATTTTTGGTGTAGGCTGATTGAACCTCAGGGCCATATGCACCTCCTGAAGTGGAAATCTCGTTTCTTAAATTTTACGACTTCCTGACGGGGATTCGAACCCACGTCCTTCCGGGCGAACCGAGCACGCCTTTACCGCCTCGGCCAAGCAACCCCTCATGATATAAGCAGTCACGTGAAACTACAAGGTTGCTTGCTTGAACTGCCTACTTGCTATCCACTACTGGTGAACACTAGCTACTGGTAACCTTCATTAAGACGTTGTCAGTAAGTCTCCTGTCAAACGTGAATTCCACACCCGAGTTTCCGTAAGTGAAACTCGAACACTCTAGTTATTGCAAAATAATTTTAAACTCAGAGCTAACTAAAATTGTTCGGTATAAATGACAAAGAAATACCAGCGTATTCTATCAGGTGGTAGCGTCTTTTAGTAGGCAATATAGTACGCTTTATAACGTACATACTTTATAATGGTAATTAATAATCATAAACTTTATATCCTAAGTAATTTGTTTTATAGGGACTGGGCTGTGTACAGGGTGGGCCGGAATTCTTTCTTTCTCTTTATTAATCTGCTTACCCTCCAGGGTCAGTTTTTCCCTCGGACTCAGCGAGGGATCCCACCTCTGCCGCCTCAAGGGCAGTGTCCTGGAGCTTCGGACATCGGGTCGGGGGATATAACTGGGGAGGATGACCAGTACCTCGCCCAGGCGGCCTCGCCTGCTATGCTGAACAGGGGCCTTGCGGAGGGATGGGAAGATTGGAAGGGATAGACAAGGAAGAGGGAAGGAAGCGGCCGTAGCCTTAAGTTAGGTACCATCCCGGCATTTTCCTGGATGAGAAGTGGGAAACCACGGAAAACCACTTTCAGGATGGCTGAGGTGGGAATCGAACCCACCTCTACTCAGTTGACCTCCCAAGGCTGAGTGTACCCCGTTCCAGCCCTCGTACCACTTTTCAAATTTCGTGGCAGAGCCGGGAATCGAACCCGGGCCTCCGGGGGTGGCAGCTAATCACACTAACCACTACACCACAGAGGCGGACTGGGGGCCAGAAGTCACGATCGGAAAGTATTTCGAGTAACTTAACATATAGTTTCGCGGTTACATGCATCTGGAAATGTGTTCTAGGTTGAGAATAATGTTCATCCCTGCCCGCAGTATGTCTGTCTTCTTGTAGAGGTCACTCAAATTACAACAATGCAGGCAAGAATTGCTGTGCGTCACTTCATGAAAATACGGCACGTGATCGTGTCCTGTAATGCTTATGGTTCTGGCGACTGCTACCAAGGTGATACTGTTGTAATTATGTGTGTGTTATAATGGAGGGTAAAACCAGATTCCCTATTGAAGAACGTGTTCTTCTTAGCATATTGGTGCATGAAAAGGAACGAACGGGTGAGGCATATGATGAAATTAGGGAAGACATTTTTAATCGCTTCAATAAAGAAGCCCCAACGGAGGCTAATCTTCGGAACTTGTGATAGATGCAGCACGCAGTGGAAGACCCAAGAAATCTGATAACGACAATAAAGTCACTGAACGCTTAAATGCATCATTGTTTCGTTCAGCTATGAAATCGACAAGGAAGCGGACGGCGGAGATAGACATTTCTGGATGAAGAATGAAGGTTACCGTTCATTTCGACCCGGCAGCACCAATGAATTAAGTGATCACGATATGAATACGCGACGTGATTAGTGGGAACAGTTACATGCAGCTTTTCCACCATTAGCGGCTCGCCGTAAGGTCATGATGACAGATGAATGTGCTGTATATCTTAGATCCCGGCCTCGAAATGTTTATATCTGAGCGAAAGAAAACACTCATATTTATGAAGAAATTAAACAACACTCTCCTCATGTTATGCTATAGGTCGGTGTTACCAGTGACCTTATCATCGGGCCGTATTTCTTCGATAGGTGTGTGACCGGGGAATTGTACCACCAGATATCTCACAGGCTGTTACCTGAACTTGACAAAGTTGGCCTGCTGTACGACGTAGTTATGCAACAGGATAGTGTCCCTGGACACTACTGGACTCATTTCCGAGACTAGATGAACAACCAGTTTCCATAATGGATTGGACGTGGAGGACGTCTTATATGGCCGCCCAGAAGCCCGAACTTAACAAAGTGCGATAATTGGCTGTGGTCCTTGTTAAAGGAAAAGATTTCCGCAACTCGAATGAGTTCCTTTGAAGAGCTGAAAAAAGAGATTTCCCGTACTCCTGAAATGCTGCGCCTGGCAAGCAGACGCACATGGCAGAGAATCCAACTCTGCGCCGAGAATGATGGTCAGCATACCGAGAGAGTTTGAAATATGTAAGAACATTCATTTCTGCCTTATTCCATTCTTGCATGTTTTTTCTGTTAAATACAATTTTTTGCCTTTCATGTTGCTTGTTGTTTCAATATAGTAACATTAAGCATTTCTTATCATGACTTCTGGCCCACCCAGTAGTTCAGACTGAAGAGAGCTGGCCACATGAGTTCATGATGGTGGGTTCGATCCCGGCTCAGTCCGCTGGTAATTAAAATTACTCAAAAACGCAAGCCTCGTGTCGGTAGATTTATTGGCACGTAAAAGAACTTCTGCAGGACAAACTTTCGGTACATCGGCGTTTCAGAAAACCGTAAAGTAGTTCGAGGGACTTGAAGGCAACAGTTTTAATTTTGTTAGGTACAGCAAATAGCATTCGTTAGTAGTATCTTTTCCGTACATCTGAACCTGTTTGAAGTAATATTTTCATAAATTGATTTAGTTGAGGGATCAAGTGATAGTATTAATTCATTCACCTAATTCGAGTTATCACTGATACTTTGTTTCTTTAGACGGTTTCTCAACAAGGCAGTTCGAATAACGACCAATATATGTGAGACTTTTGAAATAAAAGTAACGTCCATGCGGTTTGGTAAAACTGGAGATCCCTTGGCTAAGATCACGATATGAATGTTCACGTTACAATCTTAGTTTGCATGGTTGCCTTTGCACTGTCTGTTGTAGCTGTACGATACCAGACTATGGTAGCCATTGATAGGGCTTTGTTAAATGGGGCAATTTCCTGTCTAACTGGCCTTAAGTATTATCGAAATGAAAATATTTACAAATATACCCTTCCCCTCGCTACGATGAGAAATGAATGATTAAGAGCGACGGTGTAACAGTGGTGGCTGGTGATAAATTCTGCTGGGTGTGCATATTTGAAATATGGTACAGCAAGCTTCGTTTTTGGAAGGGACAAAGTACAAAATTAAAAAAACAGTCGATCCAACTCTAACAGATCGTTTACCTCACAGATGCTCCTAATTTCAGGTTGATACAGTAATAAAAACAGGCATAATTCACGCACAACGCACTTTAAAAGAATAACAACTCTCATTGCGAAACCTATTTTCACTCACGGGAAAAACAATGCCACTGCAATTTTAAATTTATTTATCGACCAGGGCTGGTCACATAACCTACTTCACTGAAGTAATTGCAGTCAGACAGCCGGAAAACAATCAGAATAACCAACATTCTTCGTGATATTTATCAATATATGCCCTAATTACTTTACTAATGTCCATCTCTTTTCACCAAATTTCCTAGAAACTGTAGAATAACAGTTTTCTTATGTTAGCAAACCTTCAAATGGAATTAAGTAAATGATTCATAGTGAACGTTATAGACGGGATCAGGTGACAGGGAAGCATGTCACTTGCACAGTACGACACGAGTTCCAGGCAGCGGGTACGCGTAATACACGTTTTTATGCACGTGTGCATTCGTACACATTGGCATATGCGACATTTCTCCCTTCACGTCAAGGACCTTCTCTCCGCGCACTTCGTTCCCTATGATTTTCATGACGTTCACATATGCGAGCGCAAAGGGATAGGAATGGAGGAGCACTGAGCGCTGTCGAGCTTGGAGGAATGTTTATTCGAAGACTGTGTTCTGATCTGGTCAGGTTATAAAATGAAAAATATGGCTAGTTCAAGTGTTGGGTGTGCACATGTTCCAACGCGATAGCCACCAGCCGCTACTGGCGTGTAGTGACAATATAGGCCTACAGAGTGCAAGGAAATTGCTGTCCAGTAATCGCTGGAGGTGATAAAAAGGGATCAGGACAATTAACATAAGGATATGAACAAACGTCCTAATTTAAATCCAGAGTCAACAGGGGAAATGTCAGGTAATGTAGTTTTGCAGCCATAATTTATCAGGTGAGAGTCTTTGCAGTCGTTCAGTTTGATCTCGGTTCGGTTTTTATTTTCGAAGGGCGGTGTGAGTGACGGGAGTAGGTCCGTTGTACTCGTATAAAAAAATCAAATTTTGTTTTTTGACAGATCGAAACGTGTTATTACCACTAGACATCGAAAAGGTAGGTTTCACAACATTCAATTAACTTGTGGGATTTTTTTTTTTTTTTGCAGCAGATCTTGTCTAAAATAACATTGGTACTTGCTCCATTTGAATATGAATGCAAAATAAGAGACTCTGGCAGGTTCAATCCTGGCTCAGTCCGGTGGTATTTGAAGGTGCTCAAATACGACAGCCCCGTGTCGGTAGATTTACTGGCACGTAAAAGAACTCCTGCGGGACTAAATTCCGGCACCTCGGCGTCTCCAAAGACCTTAAAAAAGTAGTTAGTGGGACGTAAAACAATTAACATTATTATTAATAAGAGACTCCGTGGCTCAGGTGGCAGCGCGCCGGCCTCTCATCGCTGGGTTCCGTGGCTCAAACCCCGGTCACTCCAATTGAGATTTGTGCTGGACAAAGCGAGGCCGGGACAGGTTTTTCTCAGAGTACTCCAGTTTACCCTGTCATCTTTCATTCCACAAACACTCTCCAACATCATTTAGTTTGATCTTTTTTCATTAATCATTGCCCCAGAGGAGTGCGACAGGCTTCGGCAGCCGGCATAATTCCGATCCTTGCCGCTAGATGGGGTCCTCATTCATTTCGTTCCTGACCCGGTCAAATGACTGGAAACAGGCGGTGGATTTTTATATTTCTCAGGCTGATGAGTGTTACAAGAACATGAAAACTTAAAATCGAAATGATCTGTAGACAACACGTCCGACGATAGCGTTCATTATCTCATTGTGAAAACGAAGGACCACTTATCTAAAAACAAGGGTCTCCCCTCGGTATGACGTTAATGGGTGATGTAAAGCACTACCGTCTTGATAAACTAAAATTGAGCAAACAATTAGTGTAGCTCTGGACTCCGGTGTCGTAGCACGTCGTGTCATCTTGATGAATTCTACAAGTATATGACGAAAAAGAAATGAAATAGTAGACATTTGAAATGTGTTGGGAAGAAGTGCGAAAAAATTACTTCTTTCGTAAAATATCACAGCAAATAGAAAATGAGTGGCTTGAAAACGATCGAAAACGCGTTTGAGAGGATATAATGGCTTGTTAGAATTTAAGAGTCCAAAATTAGCAATGCTGAACGCCAAAAGGCTTATCGAGAGGGTGGAGCGTTGAGAGGAGAGTTCCGCACAACTGGAGCCCCTGGTGATCACATATCGTCGCTGTCGGAACAAAACCTCCTATGTGAAATATTTTAGCTTAGAACTTCGGCCGGTAAGGTTCTGTCATCTAAGGTGCAATATTGTCAAGGCATTCTCGCTCTTCATAATGTATGTGCTGCGGGTCAGTATATCTCCAAAAATATTATCACATAGGAGGTTTTGTTCCGGCAACGACGATATACTGTAACTAGATGTTTAGTCAGATATCACGCGGTACGTACTCTACGTCAACACTTATGGCCGACGCAGCCCCATCGAATTTTTTTCGTACACCGTGTATACGATGTCATCGTAAAGCACCGTCATCTTGAGGTACTAAAATCGTCATCCCGTTCAGCTAAGAATTAATGTAGCTCTGCTATACTTGACCAGTACGTGCCGGGTCAGTTGATGAAGCGCCAAGGCGCAGAAACTTATCGGTTGACAGGACTTCTCACACATCTTCGGGAAGGTAACAAGTAAATCATCGTGGAATTTTACTGGTATGAAACCGTCCGGGGAAATGTGATATCCTGGATATCGTCGTTGGGCCTCGAAATACCGTTATGCGACAATGTTGAGAGGAGAAATACTGACCCGCACCACACGTATCACATACTCGTAGAACGAAAAGTCGTTGACATACTTCATGCAATGCTGAATCTTACAGTAGATGACAGAACATTTCTGGTCAGAGTTCTAATCTGAAATATTATCACATAGCGGTTTTTCTAGACGCAATGACGATATATCAATTTTTTTTCAACACACACCAATGAAAGTAAAATTTTATTTTTGTCTGTAGGCCTATAATTCAACCTCTTGTTAGAGTTCATTTTTGATCTCTGATTAGGTAAATGGAAATGGAAATAAAAATAGTAATATAATAATAATAATAATAATAATAATAATAATAATAATAATAATAATAATAATCGTACTCTGTCAGCTACAGAAAGCAGGCAATTTAATTTGATGCTATCTGGCTGCCTGCTATTCAATTTCGACGTTCCGTTTCACTCTAGGACTGTGTAGGTGGCGGAGTAAACGGAATCTATCTTGGGCGGCTATGGCTGAGTACAAATCGAAGCTAGGTTGAGTTAACTTTTTGTTTGTTTTTTTGTTTGTTTGTTTGTTTGTTTGTTTGTTTGTTGCATCACGAGAAAGCTACTTAAGAGTATTTCTCTAAACTTGGTATTAAAGTTTGCGGATAACTACGTTGTACACTAGGCTGTATATTACCTGATTAGTATATGGTGGTGTAGCAATATTAACGGATCCAAAACAGGAAATGTCAAATTTCTTCGTTAACACCAGCTGCACCGAAAAATTGTACATAATAAAAATTAAGCAAAATATTATTTCCTAACTTGTGTGTTTTTACCCCGACGAGGAATAATGGAGATATTCGTGAGTGTTACATTTTTCGGAAACATTAGTTTTGTCTAAAAGTGTACTACTTCTTATTTTCCTTCCAACTCGCCTTTTTCTTATGTTTATTAGGATCGGCACTGGATGTGGATTTGATCCAGTTGCATGGTCAGATGCCCTTCGGAATTCCAAGCCTATGTAGATAGATGTATTCACTATTGCGTGTTTCTGTGATGGTTTGTAGTGTGATGCGTTATACTTAAATGAAGATGTGTATTGACACGAACAAAAACACTCAGACCAAGTTAAAATTCTCAACCCGGCAGATAATCGAACCCAGGGTTCTCTGAACCAAAAGCCAATATGGTGACCACTTGGTGTACATAACAAGAATATAGAAAATATAATTTTGAACCTTTTATGATATCGGATACATTCTTATCACACGAGCTATAATAATGGAGATGCAATATTCACGAACTTAGATATTTTGCGAACGTTTCTTAACTGGTTATATGTACACTAGCTGAGATTTTTGAATGTGGCAGACGTCTGAGTCACAGAGAAGTGTCATTTAAAATTGTACAAAGAAGTAGGTCAGTCGTCCAACGGTGTGCGCAGATGTACCTGGCGAATTGAAATGGGGCGGAACGAACAGACATATTACTGCGTGCAAAAGTAATCCATGGACCAAAGAAACGGACTGCTTTTATTTGACTTAATCTATTTACAAGAGAAATACGCATAGATACTACCTGTACAGTGTAACCTTGAACGCTGTTAGAATAAATAACAAGAACAGTACGATCAAGGTCAACAGTTTTAAAGCGAATCTTATATTAGATTACAATCGAAAATACAACTTTCGAGGCTTCTTAGAAAATAGATCCATGAGATCTGTTGGTTTTACAATTTGTCTCTGTGAATGTTCAAAAGAGCTAAGACATTGAGTCGACTTTTACTTGTTTTTCTGTCAGTTTCTGTTAATTTCTTTTGTAAAAATTCCATAGGGGGGTGGGGGTGTCTCATTTCTCCCCTTCCCTCACTTGGCTACTCTTCTGTCAGAGAACGTCTTTCTAAAACGAACTACTGTGGCTCAGAGAGTAGCGATCACAGAGCAGTACGTTTTGAAAATCCGCGTGTTTCAAATTTCAACGTTAACTGCGGCTGCGAATATCTGTGAAGATAAGTACGACTTTTCTCGCGTACTCACAGAAATTTTACTCAGGTATAATGGTCTCTCACCCTCAGTTCAGGGCCCTACCTTTAAATGCACAACAACACTTCTATAGAGGGCGGTTGGTTACGACCAGGCCCCATGTGTTCATGTTTGCAGAATGAAATCCCAGTGGAGTCTGGTATCATTTCTTAGTGCAATTTATGTGGACATTAGGTTGAAATAAGGTGACAAGTTAATGCTAATTATAAGAATGCTATTGGTTTTACGTCCTACACCAATTTCACTGTTTGCTGAGATGCTGAGTTGGCGGAATTTTGTCCCGAACGAGTTATTTTACTTATAAGTAAATAAACCGACCTGAAAAACTCCAATTACCAATGGACTGAGTTGAGACAGAACTCGCCAACTTTGTCTCAAACTACCGTAGCTACTTAGCCCAGCTAAGAAATAGTCAAAAATTTTGTGTAATGCTTTTTATAATTGTTTTACAGAAAAGTCGGAATACTATCTAAATTAACCTATATCAAAAGTCTCTTCTAGTTTAGGATTGCCCAGTTTCGCATTAACTCCTGTGGTACACATCGCTAATCTCTGGTTTACCATCATTCTCCGAAATATGTTATTAATCACTACTCGATCCCTCTAGAAAACATATTTTGATAGTCCGATAAAATGGGCTGAGGAGAAAAAATATCTCGGCTGGATTGATGTTTACTGTGCCGTCATATTGGGTTGCAGTTCCAATTCCGAGGACAGCGTTTTGTTATAGCTCACTCTGTCACGCCAAAGCTCTTTGACCTGAGACGTTTCTGAAAATAATAATTTTTGCAAGATCACCTTCAGTTAATTGTGGCTAGGAGACCAATCGAGGCGGTTACAGCTGTAAGCTGGACACTAACCCAGTATTTTTCTGGAGTTGCAACTAGGACTATGGTAAAGCATCCCTAGGATAGCCGGACCCAATGCCACCACAGGAGTTTTCCACTTTTTAGTCGTACTGATTCACGCAAGCCGGCCTTGACCATTGCGCTGAACGAGTGTAGACCGGGCAGACGTGAGATGTTACAGCTGTGTGTGTTGTCACAGGGGTTATTCAAACGAATGAAGGTCACAGTTCCGGGTGTTGTCAGCCTGGAGAGAAGGTCACCTTAAAAATAGAACTGATGTTGACAATAGTTCTGACAAATAATATTCTCCCAGTATGTATACCAACCCATTAGAACTCTACCACAATGTTTCTAGTGAAAAGTAAATCCACAGGTAATATTATTCTACCAGTATATTCTTTTCTTCCACGTATAAAAATAAACTGCAAAACACATTTGCCGAAATTTTTATGAAGAGTACACACAACTTTGTCACGTTGCGAATAGAAAGGGCGAACTTAACAAATGCATATTTTGAGAAAAAAAAGTATGAAACTATTTCATTTGGACGAAATAAACAAAATGTGAGTTACAAAATTAGGTTATGTACTTGACTCGGATACAAATATTTATTCAGAAATCGTACAACTGAATTATTTTGTGTATCCCCACCTTTAAATGCACAATAACACTTCTATAGAGGGCGGCTGGTTGCGACGAGGCCTCCTGCGCTCCTGGTTGCAGGGTGGAGTCCCATTGAAGTCAATTATAATTTCTTAGTGCAAAAATGCATGGGAATTAAAAAATCTCTAATGAACGAATTAGGAAGGTACAACGCATTTCGTCTTGTCACACAATTTCAAATGATGTCAGTTATTCGTAATGAATGAGGCCGTGGCGTCGTCATTGCTGCCATATATCTTTTCCTTGTTCCTGGTTACCTGAGTTGATGATAATGGAAAAAACTTGCTCAGTGGTAAAGGTATATTAACCAATAACTCACGTAACGTCCTTTACTCACACAGGAGGTATGGCGATTGGATAATCGTGCAAACTTTGCAGATTATTTTAATTTGAAAGATATAATTTTTCAAGGTCGTAATTTTTGGCCTTTATTTTCGCTTACTGTTTTTTTTAAATTCCAATTTATATTTCTTGGCAAATGATGGCTTTGGAAGACAAAGGGGAAGGAGTGAGTACAGTTGGAAACACACATACGCTTGTGTAAACAAGGAGGATAGCTAGTTGAGTTCGCCCTTTGTACTCGCTGCTGTAACACTATTTGCTCGGTTTTCTTCAGTACCTATTATCAAAGGTAAGAAGTGTGAGTTCAACAACGCTGACTCACAGTACTGTTCTCCGTGGCTCACAATTTTAAAGAAGTGAAATAAGGAACTTTTCGTCTCATACTGAGTTCGCCCTTTTATCCTCGCAGCATCTAATATGTATCTTCCTTCAAACCCTGTGCGTGGCAAGATCAGTATTAAGATGAAACTCCCTCCCCAAGGGACATAAAAGGAATATTATTACACTCCCTCCCCACAGTAACTATCGGGCGTCATCTCGAATGTGATTTCCTCAGGGTTTTCTACATTCTCTCGAGAAGAATATCGTAGACTATTAACTTATTCCTAGACCAATGTTCCTTTCTTAAACCTACTCACTATAACTTATCCATGAGTCAGGAAACCACTATAATTCCGTGTTTATAAACAGAAAGAATGGTGAAGTATGACCACTGTTTATAAACTCTTTACAATAATTAAAAAATAAACAAAAGTAACACACTAACGCTTGACTTTTTTTACAAATTATTTTAACTTCAACTCGCTCGGGACCCGGCTAATAGTCACACGTGCTCAGTTGAGCAAAATCTTAAGAGTTAGTTTCAGTTTTATAGAATTTTGATTTCTATGCGAACATTTCTTATATTAGGAAATGTTTCATCTTAAATGTTGTTTAATTAATTATCACCGTTATATAGACAAAACAAGGGACAGCGCAAAGTTGCAGAGGACTATCCAATCTAGTGACACAAGTTCTAATTCAGGAGGAATATTGTTAAAGTGAAGATAGTGATTAATCAACCTTCTAACTTGTAGTTCTCAACCACATTCAATTAGGCCAAGTAACGTAATATCGTTTTAGATGAAGTTTGAGAACCCATTGAAATGCATTGAAAGAAGCCCACCGAGCTCGATATCTGCAGCCGCTTAAGCGCGGCCAGTATCCAGTATTCGGGAGTCAGTTGGTTCGAAACCCACTGTCGGCAGCCCTGAAGATGGTTTTCCGTGGTTTCCCATTTTCACACCAGGAAAATGCTGGGGCTGTACCTTAAGGCCACGGCCGCTTCCTTCCCACTCCTAGCCCTTCCCTGTCCCATCGTAGCCATAAGACCTATCTGTGTCGGTACGACGTAAAGCAACTTGAAAAAAAAAGAAAGACGCCCCCACGACGTCTTCAATTACAGTTATGGATATAATGAAATTTTAAAAAATGATATATTATGGTAGCAAAACTATATTGCGATACTTTCAGCCCATTGAATCTGATTGAACTCTGCGAGTTTGAGGGTTGGTTTCTGTCCTTATTTTAACTATCGTGATCCCCTTTATTATCATCCATGTAAATTGGAAGATATTTTTCTTACACTCTGTATAAAGTGAGAAATTGAATCTTATCGAAATAACATACACAGATTTTAATATCTAGAAGAATGAATTTCAGAACGTTTAAAGTGAAGTATTCAAAAACAGATCCACTTTACGAACGTACAGGAAGCAGAATATTTAACTCGTCGTCAATTCAATTAATGGCATTATTTGTATTCTTGTATATAATTAATTTGAAATTTGAAGTTCATTAAGTCTTGACAAAATGGTAAACTTTAATTTATTCCATTTCCCTTCTTTCGAATTTGATCGAAAATATTTGAAATCAGTACTGCAGTCAAGATTCCTTCAGCCGTATCCTACAAACCTGCAGTTCCGATGATGTTGAGTCTACTTTGGCACTACATTTTCACTAAACTTTATCTTGCCATTTCTGGAATCTAGAATGGCCAGTGTCATTGTAGTTAATCAACCAGTACAAACAAGCAGAATGTGGACCAAGTAGGTCCCTTGCTGTAAGTGTGCCGTGAAGCCCATCAGATGCTTCTACCTACCTCTCTTTAGCGCCAGGTAGCAGGTCAGGGCGAAGGTTGGGGCGAGCTGGCCGCAATTGAGACCAGCTGCTGCAATAAGCTCTACCCCAAAATATAACCCACATCATCGCTTGCCAGCTTATCCTTAGTACTAGCGGTGATATTAATATCGGCACAATTACTTTAACATTACGCTATTATTAAAACCGATTGACACATTTTGTCTACATTAATAGGCTCGTCTGCGCTCTGAATTTCATGAAAGTGATTTACACTGACTTTGAAGTTCACAGTTGGTCAGTCCACGCTTTGTAGAAAGATACATTAATCAATACCCTTTAGTAGACATTTTATTTTCTCTCCATGCTTCGACAAGTTGTTCAAAATAACCCTGTACAAACTCACAAAACTAATTTACAATTTACGTATCGTAACTCATGTGTTCTTGTTGATACATCTCTATGTGACGTCTTAAAGGATAAACTGTTAATAACCTCGTCTACTGCGTCTCTCTGTATGCCTGTCGGATGATAACTCGTGAAGTAGTTTCTATATTAGTCTATTTATAATTAATAGGGGCTGCGATAGGGAAATAAATGACAATTTATTTAATTAATTATAATAATAATTTATTTATCTATCTGGACTGGCTCTTTGGCTGAGTTGTCAGCGTATAGGACTTAGGTTTGGAGGGCTGGGTTTTATTTCTGGTCGCACTAGGATTTTAAGTGTCTGGTTAAATCTTCTAGCTCGGGGTCGGGCGTTTGTGTCTATCTGAATACACACCTTCATTTGCATAAGACACGTCACACTACAAACCACTACAGAAACAATTAACAGTGAATACATCCACTTAACATAAGGTTGGTGTAAGGAAAGGTATCCGGCCACAAAACTGGGAAAAAATCCACAAGTATATGGGGAAAAAAATCAGGAAGAATGTTTATTTGTTTAAGATATTAGGTGACTTATTATACAAGCTTGCTTGCTTTTTGATCTCATAATAACTTTTACCAAAGTAATACCTTGGATAAAGTTGGTTATCTTCACACTCCTAATTGACATAAATTTGAGATGACTTTAAGGAACTGTGATCGCATTCCCCTCTCGCTGATGGCTGTTTTTGGTAAAATATGCGCGATACTAACGTCTTAGTACGGGATAGCACAATGTCAGAGTCGCACGCTTGTCACTAAGACGGTTGCGATTTGATAAGTACTAATCAATTTACGCGAATTTCCTTAAAATGCAAAATGAGTTCCTGTTTTCCGTATTCCATGTGCAAATGTGTGTTCTATAATGCACAATTTCAAGATTAACAACTGTGCTACCTTCGAAGGTTACGTGTTAATTTCTTATTAAATAAGTGCTACCGAGTTCTACGGGTTAGCAGAGAATTTTTCATACAGTTGCTCTGTATTCGATTTCCAGTTCTATCACAAATTTAAATGAATTTTAGGGTCTAGAACGCGGTACATTCAAAATAAATGATAACGATAATAATAATAATAATAATAATAATAATAATAATAATAATAATAATAATAATAATAATAATAATAATAATAATATGCATGTTCAGTCCTCAGCCCTAAGGCTGGATGGATCCTCAACAGCTCCGCCATCAGCTGTGACTGAGGTAGTTTCCCGTTGCTTTCCTCACTGAGCCAGAAGTTGCTATTACATATCAGTCTGCTAAGCCCACTGAAATGCATGCATCAACCGACACTACAAGCATTATTTTCACACCATTCATAGCAGGGACTGGCTGCATAAGGAATGGCATTACTAGCATCACTCATACCCCAGTCATTTTCATATTGTCAAAGCCAAGGATAAGACAGAGACAGGTCAATGAAAGTAACAAAATTGCTCTAGCCTATACCAGAAGACATACTGCGCTGTAAACACTAGGTCCCGCCAGCAAAGATATAATAATAATAATAATAATAATAATAATAATAATAATAATAATAATAATAATAATAATACTGGGATCGAATCCACCAACTTGACCTCAAAAGACCAGCGCTGGAAAGCATGAAACCGAGATACCTTAAGAGGGTCCTAGGGGTATCTAAATTCACCCGATCCCGGTACGTATATGTCTTAGCACGGGAAACCTTCTTGATAGAGGATTTAAGATTACAAATGCCTCTACAGCAAACTCCGGCATACGAGGAGCTGTTACGAGAACTACGGGAGAAAAGGGACTCGATCGAGGAAAGCTTTTACAGTACAGACGCACTGATAAATAAGGATTGGATGAAAGAGGAATATGAGTTGAGACATTTGGTGACACGCTTTGCAATACACGGCTTTCATCACCGTATCTGTGCCAAGAAGTCCTACCACCGGGCCAGCCAGGAGTGTGTATGTGTACTGTGCAAAGAACAGTGTGATACATATCACGTAATGAAGTGCATGAAGAGAACAGTCTCTCTGAAGCAATTTTGCTCTGAACAAAGTGCTCCTTAAGCGAATTGTAATTTAATTGATGTAATATGTAAATTTTGCACATTGTGCGCAATAAAATTTATTATTAAAAGACCAGCGCTCTACCACCTGAGCTATCCATCCCGGTAAACTAAAGGACGCAACTTGGAAGAATTTCCATTCTTATCCTTCCAAATAATGGTTTCTCGCAGTCCGTTTGTACGCAAACTCCATTATGATTAGGACAATCCTATTGCCTTTCCAATTCTGACTCCAATTAGCCACAAATCCGCTCACCAGTCTAGGTATTTAAACCACCCCCATAGGCTTCACATGCACTAAGTACACTGGTCTTATGATCACGATTATGCCTCCTCTGAAACTACTACTACATACTCCCATTACTCTCGACAATGTTGCGCCTAGTAACGCTGGATACTAGCCCGCAGTACAGGCTCGCTGCTCATGATGAATCGCACCTCAGCTCAATCGAATTCAGTACCAATATTCTTGCGGTACTCGCTCGTTTTACCACTCACCAAATTGAATTGCTTTATAAATACTAAATCCTTAAATTTACTCATAAATAACCCATTTGTTTTATTAAGTCACAATATATTCACTCTCTCATTAAGAACTTGCGAACATTTATATAATTGCTTCCGCTCTTTCCCTTTTCCTGGTGGGGTCACGGATGAGAAATGTGTCGCACATTGGAACTGGCCCCTTTTTTACGGCCAGATGCCCTTCCATACGCCAATATGATATGCGTGTTTCTGTCGTGTTTATCAATGCTGTGTGTATGTGAAGAGGAGTTTAAGTATAAACACTTAATTCCTAGGTCATGATAATTAGAAACAGCTTCCGGTCGGACCCTCTGAACCTAAGGCTTCGACACTGACCCTGCAGACAAGAACCCGACAACTGCGAACTTTGTGACAAACTACCCATAACCAGATATCACTTCTCGTGACCCTCAAACATAGTCACTCCGAGTGTTTTAAAAATTAGATCAAGAGGAGTAGGGAAAGACAAGGTTAGGGATCCATTGGTGGACATCAAGAATGAATAACAAATCGAACAATTTTTTTTTTCAACAACCAATTAATGAACTCACTAAAAGTGACCCTTTGCGGATAAATTAACAATATCCAGAATGCATTATTTGGACCACTTTTAATCACTTATATTTAAAGGAGGGAAAATAATTTCTGGCAGTCATCTACCGAGGAGGCATGAAGGTGTTCCAGGGTTGGAAAAATTCAGGCGTTTTGATTTTTAAAAAGTATTTAGTTTAGTTTAATTTAAATCAGTTGTGGCCTCGTATTAACTATATGTTCTTATTCTCAAGTCAAATAGATGTAAATAATTTATACTCTTGCTCAAAGGTACGCCTTACTGGTAAATTAAATGCTGACTCACAAATTATGGTATTATTTTTGAGAATTCCAATTGCCAGTGTACCGATTTCATGCAGCAATTTCGCTTCCTCGTTACGTTGTGAATGAACCAAGCACATCATTCGTGACTAAAACACAATATTAAAACGGAACATTTAAGTAGAGTTCAAATAAAGTACTAAAGATTGTGACTGAAGATATACGCATAAAAATATTAAATAACTATACAGTATGTATAAAAATACTTCAGTTTCCTTTCCTGTTTAGTGTTTAGATTTTCACATTACTATGAAATACTTTAGATTAGAAACACAAGCTTGGGAGTTTTCTCAGTTCCTAATCGATTACATACTTCTGATTGCACTAACCCAGAAATTGAAAAAAAATATTTCCAATAGTAGCTGAAGATTCCTGTGCTATAGCTATCAAAAATCATGGTAAAAGCTCTGCTATTAAATTTATCAATGTCGTTCTTTTGATTTGAGAAAGAAGTCACATCATAGAAGTCTCATAAAGTAACTCTTGAAAAGGTTTTTGACTGAAACTTGACAAGTAAAGGAAGAAGTGAACTTTGCGACGTTAAACCCTAGGAAAGAACCCTTGGAATGGAAATTTACATTTGGGAGGAGGATAGCCTATTTGGAAAGGGTTTCCCTTGGAATGGAAATTACCATTTTCAAGCGGATTTCCTAAAGTGTGGTTCATCACTCATTATTCTAATGTGAATAGATTATTGAATTGGGCTACTTTTACAGTAACATAGATAAGTAAAATTATGTGATTAATTATTAAATGTCGTTAAAAAATCAAGATGATTTATTTTAGTAAACACTGGGGTTTAACCAGCCAACCCTGGGTGTTCACCATATGTTTAAAACAGGTGTCACTGAGGAGAATGCAGTACGCCCACGAAACGTACGGGTGCAAATATCCCACTATCAACAGTGCGCATTTTAAAATAGCTGGCTACAAAACGTAAATATCTGACTTGGTGGCGCGTGCCAATGGCAAGCGAGTCGACACTATACATTAGGTGAAAACAACCTTTTAGTTGACAACTAAATTAAGTTCCAGATGATAGAGCATGTAGCATACAGTTTGCCCTTCAGCAACATGAGCTTTGGGAAGGCTTTTATTTAGAATCTCAAGACCTGGGACCGTGCCTCGTTTCGTACCTGGTTAGCGACCAGAGTGGACAGCTTGCCGCCTGACGTCAAAGAGGGCAACACGCGATAATTTTGGTAAGTAAATTAGTAACGTAAATGATTCGGAAAAATATATCCCCTGTCTCATTAACTCTAATATTAATGAGGTAATTTTAATACATAAATAGGCAGCTAGCTCATAAGGTCATTAGCAAGCCAAAAATTAAAGCTTGGCTGGGGAAAATAGAAATGAAAAAAATATCGTATTAGCAAACTCAGCTGAAAATCAGAAGATTCGGTTTAGTTGCGGGGTTGTCGAGCAATTTCAGTTTTGTATACGGAACATTCAGAGTATCTGGCCAACTGTTGTCCAAATTTGTTTCCAGGAGGCAAGTCGATTTAAGGGAGCAATATTTATACAGTTATGTTTGTTTTCTACAACAGTAAAACGTTTCGAAAATAAGAACTAATAATAATAATATTAATAATAATAATAATAATAATAATAATATTTGTTTTACGTCCCACTAACTACTCCTTTACGGTTTTCGGAGACGCCGAGGTGCCGGAATTTAGTCCCGCAGGAGTCCTTTTACTCGCCAGTAAATCTACCGACACGAGGCTGACGTATTTGAGCACCTTCAAATACCACCGGACTGAGTCAGGATCGAACTTGCCAAGTTGGGGTCAGAAGGCCAGCGCCTTAACCGTCTGAGCCACTCAGCCTGGCAAAATAAGAACCATACATACATACATACATACATAACTGCTGTGCAAAACTTAAGGACGAAAGTAACTTTCGCATGTTGTTACTGCCAAGTAACATAGCTCTATGAAATTTGAACCATACATAGGAAGAACTGCTACAGTATGGTACGGTAGACAACTGAAAATAATTTGCGATGAGACGAACAGAAATGACACTTTTGTACAGAGACAATAGATTACACGTAAGACACTGCGACTTATGATGGTTCCCTGGACATCACAAAAGGAGGGATGTGGTTCTTGAAAGGGTGTGTGATCACCACGGACAGCGATGCATGCTCAGCAATGTGTTCTCATGCTGGGCACAAGATTGGTCAGGAGTTTCTTGTGGTAGGGTATTCCATTCCTCCACCAGCGCGGTTGACTACTGCTGGATGCTCGTTGATGCATGCGGACGTGCTGCAATACGTCTGCCCAACATGTACCACACGTGCTCGATTCGATTTAAGTCAGGGGAACCGGCAGGCCAGTCCATTCGCCGAATATCCTCTCGTTCCAGGAGTTCCTCCACCTGCACTGTTCGATGCGGTTGTGCATTGTCATCCATAAAAGTGAAGTCAGGGCCGAATGCACCCCTTAAAAGACGCATGTGGGGAAGGAGAATACTGTCAAAATAACGTTGACCCCGTTCAAAGATTTGGAGGTCGGTACGCCCATGCAACGTTATGCCTCCCCACACCATACGTACGTCTAGAATCAGTACTCAGACTGAATCTGCTCTTATCTGAGAAGAGAACGCGACCCCACTTCTCGTCGGTCCAGATCTAACGCTCTTGGCACCATCGCAAACGCTGCCGCCGATATGCGGGCGTCAACGGAACATGAGGTAATGGTCATCGGGCAAACAGACCACCCCCATGCAGTCGCCGTGCCACTGTGGAGCTTGAAATAGGGTGCCTTGCAGTCCTATTAAATGTGGTTGTAATTTCACCCGTTGTTTGACGTGAGTCCCTTCTTGCCTGTTGCACAATGTAGTGGCCGACCCCCTCCTCTCCTTCGAGCAGCAGTGCCTGTGCTTTGGATTGCTCTCCATCCACGTGAAACAAGGCTGTGAGCAATACCAAACTCCTGGGCTAAACTCGTCACACTTCGTCCTTCTTCCACTTTTCCGATGATTCTTCACCGGGCTATGTTGTAATGAAAAACACCACCACAGTGCCCGTAATGGCTTGCTGATTGACCCACACTGTCTTGTCCCGTTCCTTCAAGTACCTCGTTTTGTGGAGCCAGACCCATTTGGCGCTGTAGTCGCGCTAACCTCACGCCAGGTTTCTATGCACGTGTGGGAGACATCTGACAACATGTTACCACACTTTCATTCATTTCCACCGAGTAGTTGATATGTTACGTTGCTTTATCTATCTCGTCTTGAAGTTTCGTGCAGCAGTGTACATATATACATGTCAGCAGTGTTTCCGTGTTGAAACTCTGATTCTTGAGAGGTTTCTTTTTCTTTTTTCTTTTTTTTTACAATGTGCTTTACGTCGCACTGACACAGATAGGTCTGACGGCGACGATAGGATATAGAAAGTCGTGGCCTTAATTACGGTTCAGTCCCAGCATTTGCCCGGTGTGAAAATAGGAAACCACGGGAAACCATCTTCAGGGCTGTCGACAGTGGGGTTAGAACCCACTATCTCCCGAATGCGAGCTCACAGCTGCGTGCCCCTAACCACACGACCAGCTCGCCCGGTGAGAGGTTTCTGAAGTTGAGCAACATTACACGTGATACCATTTGAATGAGGAGTCCACATACTGTCGATTAGAGGAGCGAAGGAGGACTACACCCGTACACCCTACCGCAAGTAACCTCCAGCTAAGAACGGCTGTTCAATGGCCCCATGGTCTAGCTGGGGATAAAGCACTAGCTTTGCTCACATACATTACATTGCATTACATACCAAGCGAGTTGGCCGTACGGTTAAAGTCGCGCAGCTGAGAGCTTGCATTCGGGAGATAGTGGGTACAAACCCCACTGTCGCCATCCCTAAATATGGTTTTCCGTGGTTTCACATTTTTACAACAGGCACCTTAATTAAGGCCGCGGCTGCAATCTTCCCACACCTAGCACATCGTCGCCATAAGACCTAGCCTATCTGTGTTGGTGCGACGTAAAACAAATTGTTAAAAAATAATAATTCAATTACAGATTATACTTGTCGACTTCTATCTAGAAGTCGTTGTGAACAAATAATACACCTCCTTAAAGCTCTATTTTCCCGGGGCTCGACCGACGAATGACATTGTAACTAGCTTCTCGATAAGGCGGCCAATATTCCAATCCGAGTCAAGACACAAGGGATTGTTTAACGGAAATTCATATCGCCGTGTTTCGAATTCCACATAAAACTGGAGGTCCTATGGCTATGACCAGAGTGCCAACGGTGACATACACTAAAATATTGGTTTTTATCCACTATTTTCAACAGTAACTTATTCTGTTTTTGCAAATCCTATTCGAGATCATAAGTCAAGTCAGTTTCCTATATCTCTTTCTTCATTTGTTACCCTCTTTGTCCTAGTCCGTTATCTCCTAGGAATGTCCGGCTCCATGGCTAAGTGGTTAGCGTGCTGGCTTTTGGTCACAGTGGTCCCAGGTTCGATTCCCGGCAGGGTCGGGAGTTTTAACCCTCATTGGTTAATTTCTCTGGCACGGGGGCTGGTCGTCTTCATCATCGTTCGATCCTCATCACGGTGCGCAGGTCGCCTACGGGGTCATATCGAAAGACCGGCACCTGGCGAGCCGAACATGTCCTCGGACACTCCCGGCACTAAAAACCATACGCCATTTCATTTCATCTCGCAGGAATGATTCTCCTATTTCCCCCTTATAAGTGATTATTATTATTATTATTATTATTATTATTATTATTATTATTATTATTATTATTATTATTATTGTCATTATTATAAAAACTCTAAAGAACGTCAAAACTCGATCTTGTGTTTTCTCGGTACAGATCTTCGTAATTTCTGATCCCATTTCTTTTAAAATCCCTTATTATAACCACTACTCAGAGCGAAGTGGCCTTGCGTGTTAACGCGTTATGGTTATGGAGCCAAGCGCTGTATTCGGCAGACGTATGGTTTCGAGCCCCACCGTCGGCTGTTCTGAGAATCGTTTCCTCTTTTCACTTCTAAGCAAATGCCAGGGCAGTTCCGTTTCATAGGCCGCAGCTAGTTCCTCTCATCCCCTTCCTCAATTTAATTCACCATCATTCATTCAATCTTCATTAGCTCTTCAATTGAGGTTGGCGTCAGGAAGCGCATCCAGCTGTAAAATGTGCCATATAAATTCATCTCACCTCATACCTGACCCGGTATCAGAAATGGGACTAAGGAGCAGACATGCATACATTATAACCACGCATTCTCGTAAGTGCATCTTCATCGATAGCATGCTGTACTAAAGGTAGGATGTATATAATGCTTAACAGTAATCTTTTAAAAAGCTTAAAATACAGCGCGAAGATGTATATTACTCAATCATCTTTACTTTATTTGGGGGATCATATCCATGTGGCATAAGGAACCCGTTCCTTCTGTAAACTAATAAATCTCTCTCGTCAACAACAGGCATGGAGACCATGCCCTTTAGATAATAACTGTTAGCATTCGATAGTTTAAGAATATACTTTCGTGGGTATCCAACACGTTGTTCGAGATACATTGGTATTTAACTATTACTAAGGAGCACGTCAACTATCAGTGCACAAAATACTCTTAAAATAATATGTAATACAATGATACAAAAAGAGAATACGAAGAGAAGTCTAGTTCTAAAGGTTCACAACGTTTCTTACCCAAAAATATCGTTACTACATGTCAATGAAAAGTTGTTTTCCACTTCATTTAGCCAGGTCCAAAGAGGAGAGGTGAGGGGATTGGAATCTGTTTATAGATCTCTGCTGTCTTCTTTCCAAGTTGCTTCACATAATTTGATAAATACTCGGAGGACGTGGGTTGGCCGAGAGCAGAGTTCCAAGTTCAGGGATGTCCGAGCACCAGTTTATTTCAGGCTGAAATATTGTATCCGGGTCTGACCTTTGCTGTCTCCACTGCGGACACTACAATGTGGAGAGGAATTAATTCAGTGCATTATCATCATACGTTGATACATTGTTGAAGGAGAGCCAGGGATTAAACAATCCCTTATGCATACCTATCGGGAGCATGTGCTGTCGAAATGGTTTGACTCACCGTTCTCTTGCCTGCATAATTATAAAAATAAATAATTTGGAATATTAAGGATAAGAAGTTATTCAGGACGGATCTACCTGTTACTGACTGAGAAGCATGGTGAAAGTCTGTATGTGGCCCCTCCTGCCTTCAAGGTTCTTGCTTAGGAGAAAAATAATGTAATAATAAATTAACTCGTGACTTTTCAAGATGTTAGTCATTTTTTACAGACGAGACTTTATTTCCAGAGAGGGATCCTGCTGGTCATTTACGACCGTACCAAGATAGTGTACTTGCGTACACATTTGAAGGAATTCTGTTTGACGGTAAGATGAAGTGTGGGGACAGAGTTTCTGCTAACGATCATGTTTGTTCTATTCTCTATAACTTATTAATGTTGAGACTATAATTCCGGCTACTCTGTGTCACTTTATCGACGAGGTACTGCAAGATTTCTGGGTCATCTGAAGATTAACGGTGTAATCTGCTATGCGTTGCTATGCATGTTGTTTATCCATAACTCATTCACCTGTTTTCCTATTTGTACACCCTCCAGTGCATCCCTGAAGTTATATTCTGAACAGATATAAAGTGGACCGAGCTCGATAGCTGCAGTCGCTCAAGTGCGGCCAGTATCCAGGTATTCGGGAGATATTAGGTTCGAACCCCACTGTCGGCAGCCCTGAAAATGGTTTTCCATGGTTTCCCATTTTCACACCAGGCAAATGCTGGGGCTGTACCTTAAGGCCACGGCCGCTTCCTTCCCACTCCTAGCCCTTTCCTGTCCCATTGTCGCCATAAGACCTATCTGTGTCGGTGCGACGTAAAGCAATTAGCAAGATATAAAGTGGAAAAGTCCTCTCGGTTTTAAGCACTGTTCTGAAGGGGCAAAAGTGTCGCACGGGGATCACTGTAAGTACCTAGGTGTTAATTTAAGAAAATACATTAACTGGAGTAATCGCATTAACAAGGTTGTACTTTGATTAATGGTTACAATATCTCTTCATATGTCCGGCTCCATGGCTAAATGGTTAGCGTGCTGGACTTTGGTCACAGGGATCCCGGGTTCGATTCCCGGCAGGGTCGGGAATTTTAACCATCGTTGGTTAATTTCGCTGACACGGGGGCTGGGTGTAAATGTCGTTTTCATCATCATTTCATCTTCATCATGACGCGCAGGTCGCCTCCTGGCGTCAAATCAAAAGACCTGCACCTGGCGAGCCGAACATGTTCTCGTACACTCCCGGCACTAAAAGCCATACGCCATTTCATTTCATATGGTTTATGAGAGTACTTAGGCATTGAAGTAAGGTTGTAAAAAGGAGGGCATATAGGTCACTGGTAAGATCCCAATTAGAACATGGTTCCATTGTATAGGAATCTCACCAGAATTATTTGATTCGAGACCTGGAAAAACCAACCGAAAGTAGCACGATTTATTCTGGGTGGTTTCCGACAAAGGAGTAGTGTTACGGAAATGTTGCAAACTTTGGATTTGGAAGACTTCGGAGTAAGGTGTCAGTGGAGAGACGGCATGGAATGACATTAGCAGACGAATACGCTTGAATGGAGTTTTTAAATCTAGGAAAGGTCATAATATGGAAAATTCAAATTCAAAAGGACACATTCGTTTGTAGGAAGAGGAATTGAAATTGGAATAATTTCCCATTGCTTTCCTCGCCGAGCCAGAAGTTGCTATTACATATAAGTCTGCGAATCCCAGTGAAATGCACTCACCAACCGACCTTATGAGTAACATTTTCACACCATTCATAAGAGTGACTCGCTGCATAAAGAATGGCGTTTCTAGCACCGCTCATACCTGTCACTTTCACATCGTCAAAGCCAAGGATGTGACTGATACAGGTCGATGAAAGTATCATATTTATTCTAGCCCATACCAGAAGACAAAGTACACTGTAGACACTAGGTCTCGTCTATTCACCATATAATTTAACTTAGGATTTTTGGGAGGTTGGGGGGTGGGGGTGGTTAATATAACAAATTCTGATGTAAGCCAATTATGAGGAATGTTGCGAGATTTGTAGATGTCATTGAATACCAATCAACCAACTCACTGTACTCACTGATCATCTTCAAGATTTCAGCATTTCCGTTGTCAGGGCTCGTGACTTTACCATCTCTTATTGATTTGATTGCAGCTTGTACTTTCGCCAGGATGCTCTGTCTTGTCTTACAGTTTATCTGGAAATGTTCCGGCCTGTTTTCAGAGAAAAGGTGTTCGATATCTCCTGAGTTTACAATTACTTTTCCCCTTACTAGCCACTAACTTGTTCACTGTCCTTGTTATGTATTTTTCCCTACTTCTTTGACCTTACGATGGATGTTGAAAATGTCACGCTTCAGTTGTAAAAGCTTTATTTCAGTTCATTTATATTATATTTCTTTTTCTTTGGCTTTTCTCATCCTATTCCTAATATCCTCATTGATGTTCATATGTTCGTTAGGATTATTTTTACAGTTCTCCTCTTCTCCACTTTGAGTATCTCATCTGTATTCCATGCCTTTCTTTTTTTTCTTGTTTGTTTTGAGAAACTGATTTCAAGTTTTCATTTTTATCTAATGTCATACATAAGGCAGTATATATTTTTAAATATTGGCACGTATTAAAAATAGGAAAATAACAATATACTGGAATTGTGTAATATTCATTGATCGTTTGGTTTGATTTTGAAATATGATTGCGACATTTATACATTAAGACAGGCCTACATTTTTACTCTGCGATCTATTAAGTATTTTTCAAACCTGGGTAGAGTAAGCGGGATAGAGGCACATTTCTTTCAGCAATCTATTGTACGTAGAATTGAGTCCAGCCGATAAAGAAGACGTACAGGCCTGCGACGGGGTAGAAAATACTCCCTTCCAAATCAATGAATCATGGTCTGCGATGGTGTGTGGATTCCATAATCGAAATCTTCATAGCCACGTGCAAAGTGATGTTATTTACGTGCGAAGGGGAATAGTACTAGAAAGACCCGGTGCTTTACCTGCGATGTGATGCACATTTCCAGATAGATTTTTTCCGTTCCATGTAATAGGCTCGTGGAAATATTATCCACATAACATCTGTAGTTTAGGGGTAAAGTGCATCTCTGTTACCTGTAGGTCCCTTGTTCTATTCCCAGCCGGTCGAAGGATTTTAATTAATGACTGAGATCATTCAACCTCACTGGATCAACCGAGGGGATTTTCTGATTTGAAAAGCTGTGGACCAGGTCACGAAAATCAAGCAATATGGCTGAGTTGTCACTCAAAGTAATACGCCACACGCAGGCCATCTGCCAGGATAAGGCCCTTAATGCGCTGTATGTACCACGCGATGGAGGCGATGGTGACATCTTCCACTTACCGATCAACATCTTCAGTCATGAGGATAATGTAAAATGTTATTCTAAGCTTATGGAAGGTATGAAATATCAATATTTCATCAATTTTCATACTTTGCAAAAGCATATTTTGTAGCTCCATTTTTTCGATAAAACGATTAATGGTTGAATGTATGTGCAACCCCATTTTACTGACTGAACTAAGAGAGAACGTATTTTCGCGATTTTTCGTCAGGACTCTGCGAAGATTCACAGAGCTAATGAATGAATCCTCGCAGGCAAATCACAAAGCTTTTAACGATGTAGTTTTAGCAAGAACATATGACACATACTATCTCCTAACTTAACCCATCGTGATCATTGTCCGTGGTGGATATTAAAAGATACAGTTTCCGAATCCGCAAACTTTAGACGAACTAGAGCATAGAATCCACTAAAAAAATCAATTTTATTTCGCAAGAGACACAATGGGTAATTTCACAAGCAGTTGCCAGAAATGTGTGGAAAATGAAGACAGGCATTTCCACCACCCTCTTCCATGGAATGGGTGAGCAGACAGCTTTTGAAGCGCATTGTAATTTATAAGACTGTCACTCTAATGATGCTGCCCGGCTCCATGGCTAAATGGTTAGCGTGCTGGCCTTTGGTTACAGGGGTCCCGGGTTCGATTCCCAGCAGGGTCGGGAATTTTAACCATAATTTGTTAATTTCGCTGGAACGGGGGCTGGGTGTATGATTCGTCTTCATAATTTCAATAATTTCATCCTCATCACGACGCGCAGGTCGCCTACGGTCGTCAAATCAAAAGACCTGCACCTGGCGAGCCGAACTTGTCCTCGGACACTCCCAGCACTACAAGCCATACCAGTCTAGCTCGAGCGGTCGAGGAGAGAGGTTGCGTAGTGAAGTGCGTGCTGTAAACATGGTCGGCATTGAACAGTACCGGGCCGCTATTGGGAAATGGCAGGCAAGGCAGAAGAAGGAGACCAGGAGTGGATTGGTGATAAGTACGGACGGATTGAAAATGAGTGAAGCGGTGCTGGTGGTGACAGTGATAGCAGTGCTACTGGTTATTGGGGGGGTGGAAGTAAACCCAGGCCCAAATACCAGTGGAAAATATAGTACGGAGGATTTGGCCGCACTCAGGGTGGTTGTAAGTGAAGTTATGCAGGAAAAGTGTCAATGGGATAAGGTGCAGGAAATAAAGGACATGATGGAGGAGCAGAGAAAGGAGATAGGGAACATGAAGAAATGGCTTGAAACGAAGACAGAGGAATCGGGCAGGAGAGTGGTCAATAACGAGAAAGAAATCGAGTTATTGAGAGGGGAAGTGAAACATCTGAAAGAGGAGGTGATGAAGATGAAGAAAGAAGCGGAGGGGTACAGGCAGGAGAGATTGAAAAAAGCCATATTTATATATGGAGTTGAGGAAGGGGCGAGAGAGAGCAAGATTGAGCTGATATATAAGGTGGTGGAAGTTATACGTGATGCAATGAAGATAAACTTTAGTGAGATAGACATAGATGATGTAGAGAGAGTTGGTAAAATCAAAGGTCGGAGGCCAATTAGGGTTAAATGGTTCTCAACCTTAATGGCAGAAACTGTGTTAAGTAACAGCAAGAATTTACAAGGGCTAAAAATAGGGGTGAAAGGAGACATGGGAAGAGAAGGAAGTGAAAATATGAAGATCTTGAATAGGCACCTATGGAGAGCGAGGAACCAGGGGCTAAAGGCCCGAATAAGAGGTCTGAGGTTGGAGGTGACAAACGGGCGATGGGTTAGAGTACATTCAGTGACGAAGCTAAAGGAAATGGACGAGAACGAGAGGGTTGAGGGTGGTGAGAGAACAAGGCAAGATGGGAAGAAGAAAGAAGAAAAGAAGAGGAGGAGGGACGTGGCAGGAGAGCAGAGCATCTCGGAAGAGAATGGGCAGTGCAGCCGGGAGACAGAAGATCAAGATAGTGAAGTGGACGGTGAGAGTGAGCAGCAAGAAACTGGGAGAGTAGAGTGTAGAGGTGCAGTGAGCAAGAAAGGACAAAGGAAGGTGGATTCAGAAGTCCAAAATAGTGAGGGGGTGAGTGGGGGTGAGCAGCAAGAAGGGGTGAGAGCAGGGTGCAGTGGTGTAGTGAACAAGAAAGGTCAAGAGGAGACAGATCGACAAGAAGGTAAAAAAATTATGAGTAAAGTCAGAAGTAAGAGCTTAAAAGACATATGGGGAAAAGTACGTAAAGGGATGGAGGATACAGAGGGAGAGAGGTTGATAAATACTAGAAGTAAGAATAGAGGGGGAGACCTAGAAGGGAGGGAGGGAAAGTTATAACTATATTGGAAGATAGGATGTGTGAATATTGAGGGACTAAGGAACAAATTAGGAAACAAGAAAGTTCGGGAAGTAATTGAAAGTTTTGATGTTGTGGCACTCTTGGAGACGTGGTTGGAAACAGGGAGGGAGATTTCATGGAAGGGGTTTGAGATAAAATATAAATATAGAAGAAAAGAGAGGAATAAGGGACGAGCACCAGGAGGGATGATAGTTCTAATTAGGGAAGAAATTAGTGAAAGAGTAGAGGATATAGAGACCGATATGATGGAAACCATATGGCTGAGATTGAATTTGGGAGGGAGTGAGGGAAGGAGGAAGAAAATAAATCTAGCTTTTGTTTACTGCCACCCTAGTAATTCAGCATATGCAAATAAATATTTTTTTGAAGAGTTATTGGTGGATATTGGTAGGATAAGGGGAATGTATCCAGGTGAGGAGGATATGTTGTTATTTGGGGATTGGAACGCGAGAATAGGAGAACAGAGCCCAGTTTATAGTAGGGAGGATGGAATGTGTTTGTTGGAAAGTAGAAGGAGTGAGGACAAAATTACAAATAGTTATGGAGAGAAGCTCCTAGAGATGTGTGCTGTGGGAAATTTGTATATTCTGAATGGGTGGATAGAGGGTGACAGGACGGGGAAATTGACATATGTTACGGAGAAGGGGGGTAGTGTGATAGATATGGTTTTAAGTTCGGAAGGGATGATTGAGGAAGTTGTAAGTATGGAAATAGGAGATTGGATTGAATCACACCATTTCCCGGTGAGGGTTATGCTGAAAAGGGAGGAAGAGAAGTGTACAATGAAGGAAGATGAGACAAATGATAAACGAGGGAGTGGTTATAATAAGTATAAATGGACAGAGAAGGTGGGCCGGGATTGGAATAGGGTAGTAAAGGAGGAGCTACATCTTCTGAAATATGGGTGGGAAGGGGCGTTAGAAGAGAATAATACTGATAAAGCCTTGGAATTGTTGCTACATCCAATAAAGATGGTAGCGCAGAAGGTGAAAGCTAGAAAAGGAAATAAGAAAGAGGGAGAAGAATGGTTTAATAGGGAGTGTGAAGGATTGCGGAGGAAGGTGATGGACGCGTTAGGAGAATATAGAAGGAAAGGTGGGAGCCAAGAGAGGGAGTTTTTCTGTAGATTGAGGAAGGAGTATAAAAAGAAAATCTCTGAGACAAAAAAGACGTGGTTAGAGGAACAAATGGAAGCCATAAATAATGACTGCAAGACAAACAATTTTGAGAGAGTTTGGGATAAGATTAATAGAATTATTAAGGGCGGAAGGAATATAGAGAGAACGAGTATTGAGGAAATGCAATGGGTCAGGCACTTTGATGAATTACTAGGAAAAAAGGGTGGTGATAGATGGAGAGGTTCGGGAGAAGAAGTAATTTGGAGGAATAGGGGAGTGGCAATTTATGACCTGGATAAAGAAATCACAAGAGAGGAAATCCGGAGAGTGATAAGCAGAGCCAGAGCGAAGTCGGCCGGGGGGTGTAATGGTATAAATAACAAGTTTTGGAAGGAAATTAGTAAAAATGAGATAATGATAGAGGGCATGGTTAAACTATTCAATAGGATATTTGAGGGAGGAAATTACCCTAAGGAATGGGAAACAGGAATTATATGCCCTATATACAAGGGGAAGGGTAGTAGGAACAATGTGAACAGTTATAGAGGTATATCTCTGTTGGATTCTTTGAGTAAAATATATACTGGGGTGCTAGCGAACAGAATAAGCGGGTGGGCGGAGGAAAATGAAATTTTGACAGATTACCAAGGTGGATTTAAGAAAAAGAAAAGAACAGTGGATAATATAATGATAGTAAAGACTATTTTAGAAAAGTATAAGAATATGGCTAGAAGTACGGTTTATGTAGCAGCAATAGATTTTGAGAAAGCTTTTGACAAGGTGAATAGAGAGGCCCTACTAGAGAAATTAGGTAGGTTAGGGATTTCGGAGAAGATGTTGAGGGCAGTGGAAGGAATATATAGGGACGTCAGGTTTTGTGTAAAATTGGGAGAAGGGAGAATGAGTGGACCATTAGAGTCCAAGGTGGGTTTAAAACAAGGATGCAAGTTATCGCCAATACTGTTTATTTTATTTATCAACGATATTTTAGAGGGGTTTGGGGCAGAAAATTGGGCTGTACCAGTAATTAATGGTTTGGAAGTACCAGGACTGATATTTGCGGATGATGTGTTATTGATGACGCTAACTTCAGGGGCGATGAATAGGGCCTTAGAGTCAGTGATGCTATTTGCGAGGAAATGGGGATTGAAAATTAATGGAAATAAGTCTAAAATATTGGTAGTACAGGTGGACAAAAGAAGAAAGATAGAAGGGAATTGGGTAATTCAGGGAGAAAGATTGGAACAGGTAAGGAAGTTGGAATATCTAGGAGTTATTTTTAATGATAAAGGAACTTGGAGCGACCAGATCAAAAGAGTGAAATATAGAGGATTGGCAGCCTTAGCCTCAGTCAGAAATTTGCTACTCAAGTACCCGGAGATCAGTTATAAAACACTGAGACTCGTGTTCAGGTCGGTAATCGTTGGGAGGGTATTATACGGAGCAGAAGTTTGGGGGCTGGATGAGAAAAGAGAGGAACTAAGAAGGATTGTTAGTAGTTTTGCTAAGTTAGTGATGGGCTTACCGAGGTGTACAGCAAATGTAGGGGCGGAATTAATGTGTGGGGAGGATTTGGAATCAGAGGGTGTGAAAAGAATAGTTAGATACTGGATGAATTTAAAAAGACAGGAAGGTGGGAGAGTATTACAGGCAGCATATGTACAGCAATTTAAGAGCATGTATAAGGGTGGATGGTTAGAAAAAATAAAGGGATATTTGGAGAGGATAGGATTAGGACACCTGTGGGGGGGAGGTTTGGTCAAAGACAGAAGTGAGAGGGATGAATATACTGGAAAGGAGAATTAGAGATATCCATAGGCAGAAATTATTGGGGGAAAGCAGACTAAGAAATTCGCTGACTGTTTTGACGAAAATAGAGGAGATAGCAGGGTTGAATATTAGATACGTCGATAGGTCAAAACAATATGGGATGATGTGGTGGCTTTTAGGTTTGCCAAGGAATACAGGCTGGTTACAGGGGAGGGATAAGACAAGGTGTGTACTTTGTGGAGATGGGAATGATGAGTTTCACTTGCTAAGAGACTGTGAGGTAACGAGGGGGTTAAGACATGGATTATTGAGTGCCGAGCATCGGGAAATATTGGGGAGAGGGGATGAGAACGCAATACTGAGATGGATTATTAAACAATGGGAAAAAGGGGGTGAATTGAACAGGTATTTTTGTGCGACAAAAAAGGCCTGCGAGAGTAAAATGAAGGAGAGTGAGTTAGAGGGTGGGCAGGGGAATAGGGGGGTGGAATAGTTATCTGTATAAGGGAAGGGGATAGTATGTTAAAATTCTAATGGATTAGGGAATATAGGGACTGAGTACTTAGTTAGGTGGAGTTGGGTAAGAGGACAGGATTGCATGGTCTGTTTGTTTTAAAGTTAGCTGGAATGCAAGTGCTGAAATGCTGAGTGTTGTTGTTTGATTATTGATCAGGTGTAGGTCAGTAACAAGAATGTGACGCAAGTACAGAGCATAATAAGGACACTGGATGAACACTGAGTGAGTGAACTGCTTCAGCTAATGACTGCTAATTATTCTTATTATTATTATCCTCATTATTATTATTATTATTATTATCCATTTTATTATTATTATTATTTATTATTCATTTTATCGTTATTATTATTATTATTATTATTATTATTATTATTATTATTATTATTATTATTATTATTGCATGTGAACATGTATTGGGGCGAAGTCGCCTGTTATGTTCAATAAATGTATGTATATACAAGCCATACGCAATTTCATTTTATTTTCCCAGTGATGCTATCACCGACTCTTGAATAGCGCGGACAACCGTGAGGGAAGGCTTATCGGGTGATGCAGTTTCCGCGGCCACATGGTCATCAGATAATTAGATGACCGTGTTGAAAGTACAGTGATCCGTTTGTATTCACTAAATGTGGAGCAGTAGTTTTGCCATACTCTTTTCCCAGATATATCTACTCCTTATTTTCCTCATTTCACTTTTGTTTGATGATTTCAAATTCTTCGTCCTCTTGCTTTCGAGGTGTCTTTGGGGCGAAATGTTCGGCCCCTTTAAACAACAAGCATCATAATAATCATCATGATCGAGGTGACTTCACTGATAGCCATGCTGATTTCCCTTTCGTAATTGTACAACAATGGGAACAACATTCATATATCTATGTATATAAAATAAGAGTTTTGTCTGCACATTGCTCAGAATTTGAAACAAATGGTATTTCTATATCGGTCATGTGTATAGTAACAAGGAAATGCAATTTTTACTTTTCCGTAATGTCTGTCTGTCTGTCTGTCTGTCTGTCTGTCTGTCTGTCTGTCTGTCTGTCTGTCTGTCTGTCTGTATGTATGTATGTATGTACACGCATCACGAGAAAACGACTGAAGAGAATTTAATGCAAATCAGTATGTGAAGTCGGGGGATGAGCCACTACAATCTAGGCTATAAATAATTTAACTCACGCTGAGTGAAATGGTAGTTTAGGGAAAGGCCTAAAATTTAATTCTCGAATATTTATATTATTAGTGGTCCTATCGATAAATACTGTATAACGAAAGTTGTATAGAATTAAATTTCCGATCATTTATGTCATACATTGTTAGATAACACAGGTATTCATAAATTTGTATTTTTGTTGCCAAGTCCATATCAACGCCGAGCCACGAGAAAATGGGTGAACAGAATTTAATGAAAGTCGGTATATATAGAGTTGGGGAATAAGAAACTACAGTCTAAGTTATAAACAATTTTATTCACCCTGGATAAAATTGTAGTTTAGGGGAAGGCGCCTAAAATTTAATTTTTAAATACCTATGTTATTGGTCCTATCGGAAAGTACTACATAACAAAAGTTATAGGCTAGAGAATACAATTTAGACCATTTATGTTTTATTCAGTTTTACCGTACCGACTATGATAAGAGTGGTATTTCAGAGGCGAAATGAAACTAAATGTGAAGGCCTACAATACTGAAAGCTCATAACATTGATCAACAATAACATTATATTGACCATTGTTTGTGGAAATGTTCTTTGTCTGTTATGCTGCCGCTGAAATCAGATAAATGGGATTACTGCTGCGTAATAACAGCCTGACTGAATATTGGCGGGAAATAGCTGGGGAGATGTAAAACTTTCTTCTTTAACATGCCATTCCTCTAGTTCATACATTTTCTGATACTGCTGGTACGTAACACACCGGTTCGTCATAGTATTCCAGCTATTCGATCTCTACTCTGACGCGATGATTTGAATGAGCAGTGTGCATACTCAAGGCAGAGGCTCAGTTAGTAGTAGTAGTAGTAGTAGTAGTAATAGTAGTAGTATGACCCGGTCTAGAATTACAATTTAGGCCTATTCCAAATTCTAGCGCCACAATTCACTAAATAACTCAAAATTCAATCCTGAAAACAGCCGTTCCTTAAGAAAAGCTCCTTTCTCTTCACTTTTATTAAATTCTACATTCATTTTATTCTAAATTAGCAGTGAAGAGCGGGGTTTCTCCTCTGGCTTGGAGGAAAAATTTACCTCCATGTCAGATAGATTTTTCCGCCACCTGTGCAGTGAACTGAAATTTCCCGACTCATCGGGCACTCCTACGAAACAGATTAGTAAAAGGGCATTTTTTTTTTGCCCTGGGAGTCTCTACAATTCGACACCCCCACCCGGCTGAAATAAGACGAAGTGTGTTCACTGCTTTCTGCGGCTTGGTCATTCCAGCTTTCGAACTTTGGACTGTTAGATCGGCAACGTAGTACTGTTCGTTAAAAGTGAGAAAATATGTGGTTTTTCATTTGATCGAGTATTTCATATTAAAGCATTGCTTTCAATCGCGCCATTCCTACTGACGTCATTGAAATGTATGTTCATTTCAGTTGGGAAATACTAAGACGGTCTTTCTGAGAATGTAAAAAGGCAGGTGGAGAGTGAGTGTCTGCCATTATAATGAAAACTCCTCAACCTGATTGTGACTGATGGTAGGCAAGAGGGCCTACCATTACAATGAAAATTCCCTAACCCAGTCTTCATATGAGAAAAGATGTTTGGTGACTTCCCCGTCTGGTTTCTAGGGTAACGGTAAGAGCTATGCAATTTAATACAATCTTGCTCACAACGTGTACACTACGTAACCTAGAATTCTGTATACAATGTAGACTTCAGTAGCGAGGCACGGGTACATCAGCTAGTCTGATATAAGAGTCAGATAATCACATTGCTCAGAATCATTTACACTTCTTGAACTGGATGAATAGTCACTGGGGAAGTAATTAGAAACCTTCGCATTTGAAACATAATCGTCCAGTTACAAAAAGAGTTGTCAACCGTTTCCGTAGGGACAACATTCATATACAACAGTTCTTCAATCTCTAATTCGTATTTCATCTGTCCACGACTTTTGATCTTTCAACTTTTTAAGGTTTGGGGTAGAACATATATCTGCACCAGGTTATCACCAGTCATCAGATGCGCACAGCTCCTTTATGAGCTTCACCAAGCGACGTTAATTGGCCTCATTACAATTGCTGTTCATCAATCTCAGACATTAGTAATGCATTTCCTAGCACAATTATAGTTAATTGAGTTGGCAGAGTTACCGTCAATATGGAATTCCTTTGTCATATCATACAATTTACTATTCACCTGTTCATAATCAAGTGAACTACACAGTGCTTAATTATCTCGTCCGAGCTGACTGGTGGTGTATAATGTCCAAAGGGATGGTGAAGGAATGGATGTGCAAAGAAGTAATACGCCAATAAAGCTGAATAGTCACGTCAGAAGACATAAAGTTTTGAATGCCTGTATTAATATAAATTTGCAGCTATTGAAACAAATATTTGATTCAATTCACAAATAAAAAATAAATAAAAAATAATAATAATAATAATAATAATAATAATAATAATAATAATAATAAAAAGAGTTTGCACAGTTTAAGTTTTGCTAACGTCTCATGTCAAGTTCAATGTTCGATATTGCAGTTCCTTTCAAGTTCCTTTCAAGTGTTTGTCAGTAAGACGGAATCATCATTTAAATTTCAAAGAATTCATCACTGAAAGTGATTGTTCACACCCGTAGGTGCTACTTAATGAAGTTGCCATTTACATTGCATGATCGCTGAAATAGTTTCTTTCGGTAAGTAGAGCCTATACAAATGAAAAGTGACACATCACAATATATCTTTTTTTACTCAGGGTTTCCTTGCATTTCATTTTGAAAAACTGCGAGCATTGTATCAACATTAACATGAAATGGCAATGAAACTAATTCAAACGGTGTTTCGATTTTTCGAACATCTTGAAATATAGTGTTGAACTCGTCTGTAAGATTTTCAGTGAGATTACATATTTCTCAAAATCAGTGTCCATAGTTCGTAGATGCCGTTGCGCTGCCCAGTTAGTAGACTTAAAATGGCAGAAGAATTAGCACAGCCTATTCAAATATGACTTAATTTCAAGTTCGGAAGTACCTGCCAGTAGCAACTATATCTGTGGGTTGTGCACAGTTGATCTAGATCAGTGGTTCCCAACCTGGGGGCGATCGCTCCCAAGTGGGCGATTTGGGTTATCAGGGGGGGGGGGCAATAAATAAGTGGGGGGGGATGAGTATTCAAAGAGGGGAAAATTAAAATAGTACAGTACAGTAGAAGTTGCCGGGTAGCACGAGTCACTGCCTGTTCTCAGTCGGCGAGTTTACTGCACTCACCCTTCTCCACAGTCCCCGCCTGTTGTTGCTCAGTGCGGCCGACTGGTGACTCAAGCCCCTTCGTCTTCGGTCTTAACTAGCCTTTGTGTGCCTCACCACCAGTTTTTGTGCGTGTCTTTTCTGTTTTTGTGCGTTTGTTTTGATGTGTAGAAGTTCATGCACAATGGATTCAAAAAAGTAGTGTCGTCAATACTCAGCTGAGTATTTCAAATTCGGTTTTATTGCGTCACCGCAAAATGTGCACTTTACACATTGTATTTTGTGCGATAAAATATTTACTAGTAATGAAGCCATGAAGTCTTTGCGAATGAAAGATCATTTATCAAGAATACACAGTGAAAAAGTGAGTAAAGAACTTAGTTATTTTCAACGCCTCAAAGCTAAAGCTGATAAACAGCCCATGTGAGTGAATTATTTAAAAAAAAACGAGCAACCGACCATGAGAAAGGTCTTCTTGCTTCTTACGAGGTGTCTTTATTGATCGCTAAATGTGGTAAATAATTCAATCGGTTCCTTTGAGCAACAATTCTGTTTCCAGACGAATTGACGAAATGACCACGGACGTTAGTGGTAGTAGTACCGGTACCAGACCTGTAGCTTAGATCCTTTCCAACAGAACAAAGATGGCCTAGGCCACCATAGCTCAATTGGTAGAGCAACCGACGCGAAATCGGGAGGTTGTGGATTCGGATCCCACTGGTGTCTGGTTGGCCGTTTTTGTTCTGTACTTAACATCTCTTCAACACGTACTAAATGTACGTAACACGACCTAATAGGTTGAAAGTCGCTTTCGATTAAAACTGCTTTGTTTGTTTTCATATATGGTAGTAAAATTGTCTAAAATTATAAAACTGCTTTATTATTTACACTTTACTTCAAATTAAAATTAGGCATACAATGGAAATGAAAAGGGGGCGATAGGTGTTGGTCAACCTCCAGAAAGGGGAGATGGGCCACAAAAGGGTGGGAACCACTGATCTAGATCGTATATACAGTATTCTGATAACTAGTGGTCCATCATAGTATCATAGTATAGTATTCGAGGTATACGATCCGCAACCGTACTATTGAAGTGTTGATAGGAATGGGGAGTTTTACACTAACTAAAACACAGCAGAGACGATTTTACAGCTGTCTGTGGCCTAGCCAAGTCATTCCAGCTCTGGAACTTGGCATTAGTAGATCACAGTGTTCGTGAAAAGTAAGAATCCGTGCCGCTATATATTTTTTTGATTTCTCAATTTACCAGAACCACCTCCAAGGCCGATCTGTAGCTAGCTAGTTACTGATAAACTAACAAACTTATTTCAGAGAAAGTCCAACAGTACACTTTACACCGTTCAGTAATAAATTTACTAATTGAAACCTAGAGATTATTCTGAAAATAGAATAAGAGCACAGTCTTCAGAACAGTGACCTGACTTAAGTGTTAATAGACTTATTTCGCTATAAATTTATCATACACACACTCCATAAGTTTTCTAACTACACTGAGGAGTGATGTAGCGTAAGCTTCACATGTGTTATATTGTACTTCCTCGTAAAACAATAACCACCACCACCACCTCCTCCTCACGTGGTAAAACATTGGCAAAACTGCCTTTATTTTATTGAGTGTAATAATATATATATATATTTTTTTTTTTTTTTTTTTTTTTTTTGCTAGGGGCTTTACGTCGCACCGACACAGATAGGTAATATTTCGTTTAAGGAGTATATCAACTTGAGGCTCCGACGGGAACAGGCAGGCTTTCGATCGAATCGCTCATGTGTAGACCAAATAAACACCTTGAGGATCATTCTGGGGCAGTGTGCTGAGTGGTCATCTCGCCTCTATGCAGTGTTCGACTTCGAAGAAAGCTTTTGAATCGATCAACAGAGAAGGTATGTGGAAGAAAGTGAAGCGGTATGGAGTGCCATCACAATTTACCAATTTCATTCAAGAAACATACCGTGATAATATATGCAGAGTCATTCATGAGGGCCGCGTATTTGAGCCTATATCTGTACGTTCAGGAGTAAGTCAGGGTTGTATCCTGTCGCCAACCATGTTCCTGGTGGTGATTGATGGGGTAATGCAGAATGTAACGCGAAATGTGAAACGAGGTATCCATTGGGGATTGGCTAATAGGTTGGAAGACCTAGACTTCGCTGACCATGTGTGTCTCCTGTCTGAGGCACATGGTGTAATGCAATCAAAGATTGAAGACTTGGTAAAAGAAGGAAAAAAAGGTGGGACTAACGATCAACTCAAAGAAGACCAAGGCCCCAAGGACCAACACCAACAGACTAGACCCATTTGTCTTCAGTGATGACCCTATAGAGGATGTGGATAGTTTCACCTATTTGGGCAGTGTAGTTACCAAAGATGGAGGAGCGGTACAGGATGTCTCTCAACGTATACAAAAAGTAAATGATGCCTTTGTTCGGCTCTATCCGGTATGGAGGAACAACAAAATATCGATCAGGACCAAACTTCGCATTTTCCGAAGTAATGTCATGGCTGGTTCTACTATATGGGTCCGAGACCTGGAAAGTGACTAAAGTGATTACCTCCAAGTTGCCGACCTTGTCAACCGCTGTTTAAGGAAGATTCTAAACATCTACAGGCTGTAAGTAATCTCCAATCATGAACTATGGAGAAGGACGAGTGAAACCAAGGTGGCTATACAGATAAAGGGGCGGAAATGGAAATGGATAGGGCACACGTTGAAGAAAGGGAATGAAGACGTTGAGAGAGAGGCACTGGATTGGAACCCGCAGGGTAAAAGGAGGAGAGGAAGGCCCAAACAAACGTGGCGAAGATCTGTACACATGGAGGCAATGGAAGAAAGCAAGACCTGGAGAGAGCTGAAGAGGTTGGCTTGCAACAGGATCAGATGGAGATGCTTTGTTGATGCCCTATGTTCCACAAGGAACAGCAGGAATTCACTAACTAATAATATTTCGTAACGTCAGTTTTGTAACTCCTGCTCTATTCTTAGCAAAGAATAGAAACATGCAAATGTTTATTTCATATGTTTTCCAACCATCTGTATTCACAGGGACCTTGCGTCATTGCCAAGCTATTTGCAAACCAGTGTCAAGAGCAGACACGATTGATAACTTAAGTCAGCATTTGTTTCCCATTTAAACTTTCGGTTTCTACAAGACCACAGGCAGCTGCCCAAACAGCATGGGAGATGTTTATAAATACCCCCCGACTTCAGCAGGCCTTCTGTTGAATATAAAACCACCCAGTTTAATGATCAGCGGCGAGTGGCTCTAAGAATAGGTTGGTGATTAATATTTCGATACTTCTTAGCGGCTCGAATTATTCACCCCTCCACACGAAGAGCGAACGTTTCTATACGTAGCGCACTAAAATGATGAGGGTTAGAATGTTCGTAATAGCTTATAACTGGCTAAACTGGTGGCCTTAATTGTTAGGGCATCAATTATATATGATCTGACACCGTGGTTAGCCGGTTCGAGTCCCGCTGGTGAATAAGAAATCCACAATCGGAATTGTGGTCGGCAGAGCAGGAGTGGTATAAAATGTATAATCACCAGATGATTGCGTGCCAAATACATGGATTAAATTCCAAACCTTTCCGTAGTGTACATAAGGAATGTGGGCATATTACGCTTTTGATGGTGATTCGTCCGGCGGATGGCGATGTTAAGCCTTTAGCAGACCCCTTGGTGTTATTCGGCAGGAGTAGGCTATGTGCCGTCACCGTGTTTCCCTCTCTTCCTCCCACATTATCATCATCTCATACGCAGACGCGTAGCTCGTCCATGAGTATCAATTAGAAAGACCCGCCCCAGGCGAGCCGAACTTGTCCTCGGACACCCCCGACACAAGAAGCCATACGATAAATATCTGGATAAAAGTCTTGAAGCCTAGGATTACACAAAACGGAAGAATATAGAAGTTCCTTGATAAAAGAAGCCAAGCTGACAGGTAAGCGATCAACTGAATATTACATGAATGAGAGAATTTTGTTCAGTTAATGTTGACTGTTTCACTCAGGATGAAGGGGTGTTTAAGGCAATGGCTATTCTGGCTTTCTACCCTGCTGACTGCTGTTGGAATCCCAGCAACTGCACCGGGTTGAATTTTCACTTGAAAAATTACAGGGTGCATCCCGTATAAAAGTGTTAGTTGTAATTTAAGTTCAGTAGTCAAAAGGTGGGTTTACTATGAAGTAGGGTGAATATTCACACTCTGGTGTCAAAACACTCTGTGCTGTACTCTTGTTGTGTTTTCTAATGCGATCATAATAATAATATGCTGGTATTACTTTACACTGAGACAAGGTTTTCGGGGACGCTGAGGTAGGGAAGGGCTAGGACTGGGAAGAAAGCGACCGTGGCCTTAATTCAGATGCAGCCTTTTCATTTACCTGAAAATGGGAAACCACGGAAAATTTGAGGCCACCGATGGTGGGGTTTGAACCCACCAATTTCCGAATAAAAGCTTATAGTTACACGGCCCGTACCGTGCAGCCAACTCGCATATGTTTATCTTTAATAATGATTACGCAGCGCGATGTTTCGGTCGAGACATAGTAAATTTATCTTAGTGTTTCATCTCGTCTCATACCCGACCCCGTAGAGGAACGGGACAAGGCTTGGACAAACAGTACGATAGAGCCGATGGTTCTGTTACCATGTGCGTGTTCCCGCTTTAGTCGCCCACGTAAAACTCCTTGGCTATTCCAGAAAAGTTGCAAAGTTTCTTGTCAGTGTTACAGATTAATGATCGCTCTTAGAGTTCAGTTGAATGAAGCAGCTTCTCTCCGTAAACAGCACATTCCGCTCGGTCTTTCACCTTCTACGTCCGCCAATTGTTTCGACATTGTCGGCAACTCTTCACTGCCAGCAGTGTGATTCTAACACTTTGCGGACCGGGTGCTCATGACACAGCCCAACCCCTGTGCCCGGCCATTTTCTGTGTAACTTATTGCTACAGCACATGCACAGACACAAATAAGTTTAGCTTCAATAACCTTGTACTGATTATGGTGAAATTTACTGGAGATCTTTGGTAAGAGTCCCAATAATATTTCCTGGTGTGGTATCTGCTCAAATCTATTTCTGCTCATTGTTTTCGAGTATATGAGGGTTTCAATGAGGGTATCGTTTGAACAGTAATCTTTCCAATATGAATTATTTTACCTGCCCCACAAAGGGAAAATTTTCGCATCTCACTACTAGTTACATCAGTCCACTTCAAGCTCTTAGGGGATATTTTGTGTGATGATGCAGTTTGCTGATTATACAAGTTCGTCTGCTTGGCAACAAGTTCAAAGAAATCATCCCAATAAATAAGCCCTACTACATAGTCAATATTTTGTGGTTCATCAAGTCTTACCGTTACGCGAAAAAATCCTGGGAAATCCTCTAAAGTCGGCGAAGTATTATTTTATACCCATTCATCAGAAGAAATAGACACATCACTTCCATTTAGGCTCACAGCATCACTTTCAGCCTCGTCCTCGATCGCCACTACTTCGTTATTTTGCAGGGCGTTCATCATTATTATCCCCCGAGATATTTTTGTCAGAATAGGTTTCAGCATCGAACTTGCGATCGTCAACATCACTGGGGTAATCCGAATACTTATGCGCATATAATTCATTAAAAATATTGTCTGCGTCTAAATTCGTGTTCAGTCTGGGAAGCGCCGTCTTACTCACCACATGGCTCCTTGAACGATGTAAACATGAGGTAGGAAAACTTAGCAAATAAATAAAAAAACAGAAGAACGTAAAGCAAAGCTAGCATGGAATTAGCGAAACCTTCAACACCGAGAGTCTAGTAACCTTGACCGCCAGGTACTTTCAGAAGTTCCGACAGATGTCACCGAACGTATGAGTCCCGTGAAGACGAGTTAACTCTTCTCCCGTCCGCAATGTGCTAATATACACCTCTGCTCTGATTTGAACAATACCTCAGTCGTAATTTAGTATAGTGTAAATAGCCTATACAGTTTCATGAGTGTTCAGTGCCAATATTGCTGTTAATTACACTAAAATGTTCATCTTTGAAACAAATCCCAATGAAGAGATGGTGAAGATCTGAAGATACCCAGGCAGGAAACTCAGGTCAACTACTTCTCTCCTAATGTATAGCGATGTCACATTTACCGCCTTTCGTATCTGCTACATAGACTGATGTATAAACTTGGGGATTCTGTTCCTTACAATGGCAGCAAAGGACACTGATCTAAGTGGTTAATATTCTAGGAGGAAGCCGTTGTCCAAATCGAAGAGCAGTGCTCAAAGGAGGTTGCAAAATAGTAAGGAAGAAGAGGGGGAGATTAATGAGATCACGGCGATGCTGAGATAGTAAATAACTAGGACTGGGAAGAGAGAGGTTGGGGCATTAATTAAGCTACAGCCCCAACATTTGTCGAGTATAAAAATGGAAGGTGGTTTTAACCCACCATCTTTGGAATTTAAGCTCACAGCTACATAATTTGTACAACTTGCTGGAGTTCTTTATTTAGTTCAAAGATACAGTTAGACTAAGCACTTCTCACTGCATTACCAACGTACCATTTCACGAAAGTAAACTTTAATAATAAAATATAACAAACTTGGTTAATAAAATATAGTACAGATAAATAAATAAAAAGTAATATAATAACAAGGAGATATCTTACTAAAAATCTTTTAGCGTAGCGTCAACTCGAAAGACTAACACCAGGTATCTCCGCAGGTCGTACGCCATTATTAGAGCGTAGTAAATATATTTCACAAACAAGAAGTTTGACATATCTTATAACAACGAATACGTCCCAACTCAGGAACAAGGTAATTCATCGATAGGTGAGCTCGCATTCAGCTGGTGGCAGTTTCGTCCCCCCAAGTGTTGATATTTTATTTTTATGACTAATACAAAATGAAGGATAGTAAATGTAATAACCAGTCGTCAAGGCGTCTTGTACAGTTCTCGCCAGTATCGTGAAATAAAAATGGGATGCAAACGTCAGCAGTGTGGTGATGGGCCCCGTTAAGCGCCGCTATTAACCAACAAAAGCCGGGCTGAGTGGCTCAGACGGTTAAGGCGCTGGCCTTCTGACCCCAACTTGGCAGGTTCGATCCTGGCTCAGTCCGGTGGTATTTGAAGGTGCTCAAATACGTCAGCCTCGTGTCGGTAGATTTACTGGCACGTAAAAGAACTCCTGCGGGACTAAATTCCGGCACCTCGGCGTCTCCGAAAACCGCAAAAGAGTAGTTAGTGGGACGTAAAACAAATATTATTATTATTAACCAACAAAATATGTGGTCACTTGGCGTGTGAGGGAAGAGAGGAACAGGTCTCGACCTCCTAATCACAATGAAATTAGGAATGTTGCTTAAGTGCGGCCAGTATCCAGTATTCGGGAGATAGTAGGTTCGAACCCCGCTGTCGGCAGCCATGAAAATGGTTTTTCCGTGGTTTCCCATTTTCACACCAGGCAAATGCTGGGGCTGTACAACTCCTAGTCCTTCCCTGTCCCATCGTCGCCGTAAGACCTATCTGTGTCGGCGCGACGTAAAGCAACTAGCAAAAAAAAATAAATAAATAAATAAATAAATAAATTGCTAATATCATCTGTTGCTCTAACTCTCTAGGGGTGTCGCGAAACTTCAGAGCCTTTGTAGTGTTCGTTGCAACAGTAATTACATAAATTTCACTCAATTTTTTTTTGAAAAAAGAACACGAGAAAAATCCAACTGCTTAAAATGTACTTTACCGGAGTTTTATTAGATTATGCCTTACAATAAAATATTGGAGTTATTAATGAAAACGAGCTTGTCTTTCTTACACAAACGATCAATTCGCGATGGAATTGAAAATAAACACACATTTCCCACTTAATTGAGACAAGTTGTTCGCATTTCTTGTCCCTCTTGTTTCCGTCTATTCTGCATGCATGGCACTTACACTTGGAATCGGATAGTTCTCACTTTTGTTATTGGTAGATTCCGTTATTGACTGGTTTTCAATTTTTCTTCTTTTAACCGCAAACATGTCCAAACTGAATCCAGGTTAAAAATCAGAATCAACGCAGTAATGCATATAACACGTAACAATTAACGACCTCAAAACATACCAAGACACAGACGAAATTGCATTACGACTGCAAGGCTACAAACAACTGACAGCTGAAGGTAGTCTGTGCGCACTCGAGTCTGTCTCCCACAGTGTTACCATCTCGCCCGGTAGTACCTTTGTATTATTTCAGTTTCTGTTCCGTCACCTTGTATGAAATGTACGCACATAACTTAGCATTTTCATGTCCTGGTTACCTAAAACAAATGTTTCAAATTCACCTTACAAAGTAAAACGTGAAAAACCAACGATTAGTTTCGTCTTTTAAGCTATTAAATAACAGTGACCGTTTTTGAGATAGGGTAGTTTTACTGATACACCTATGTTTCACTGAAAGCTAATGATGAGAACAAGAGAAGGTGAAGAAGAATCGAGGAAGGGGAACGTAAAGCCTTCTGAAATTGATGTTACACGATGAGAGCCTACAAGCTAAATATAAGTTATTTCCGTTCAAAACTTGACCCCTATGGACACTAGTTTAAAGAGAAATATTTCAGTAAAACAGCATATTTTAATAGGTTATGAAATTATTATCAACAGCATGGACTGTGCATGTTTAACCCTTGTATAATCGCGCGAAAATTATTACGTTACTAGTCGCGCACGGAGGTTACCTCCGGGGTTAAATATGCGCGTCATTTTCGTCCTTTGAGATGATGTTTTGGCATGTTCGTTTGCAGTATTCTTCAATATAATTAAAAGAAACCATTTTAAGTACTTGTTGGTTATATTTACACAGTTTGTTTGATCTAAAAGCAGATTACTGTGGACCTTAACTATGTCGAATGAATTTATGATATTAAATTCGTGAGACTCGCCATTACCTACGACGATCACATCATATGAAATATGAAATAATATTTTTCTAAAATACGTTTAGAAGAACAAAACGACAAGGTCATCGACCTCCAAAATCAAAATTATGCACTGAAATATTAGGTAATTTACTTAATCGCACACGGAGGAAACGTCCAGGCGATGTCACTCGTCAAAACAATGATCCCACACTCGCACACAGGATGCACGATCGCGCCGAAATGCTGACAGGACGAGTCCAAATGAACAAGGAGAAAAGTATAGCGATGGGGAGACCCACAGTTCAACTGAGAAGTTCAGTACCGTGCAAAATGTAATCGGCCCGGAGGAAATCTCCGTGAGCGACTAATTAAGGGTTAAAAGATATCAAAGTCAACTATTTGAAGAACAATAAGACATGTTACAGATATTTAATATCTCAAAATATGGTTTCCTGACCTTACGGTGAATGTGATGTAATTACGGGCAATCACTGAATATTTTCTTAAAATGGGACGGAGTAAAACAATCTTGGTGTCAAAATTTTCCTGTTAATTGAGAGAGAGATTTTTTTAAAGGGAGAAAAGCGATTAAATGTTATATAGTGGAATAGGGTACAAGTTACGAAATGAGACTGAGAATAACCATCGCAGATCTATTTAATTACAAAGTAGAAAAATAAATATTAGTTTCACAAAAGAAAGAAGATTGTAATAATAAGTAATTTAAAAGCTGGCTATTCCATGCCTTCCGAGTTCTAAGGATTGTAATCTAATTTCTCGCTTCTTTGTGAGAAAGTATTATCCCCGATGGCATCTCGTTACACGAGCCTTAACTGACGTCTTACATATCTCATCTCGAAAGAGCGCGTCCCCGTGAAGGACTGTGTAAAGACGATCCTGTCACGGTAGTTGCTTCTGCTTAAAACGACACTTCTTACACTCGGTTGACAGATTTCTTGTGTTCTACAACAACTCTTAGACACACCGCAAAAAAGAACGAAAGTCGAAAGCAAAACTACCTGCTTACTGAGTTCCTACCTGATAGATTGTGTTAAAATTTTCAACATGGCTAAGCACTGTTCTATAACACTTACAAGATAAAACAAAATTTTGAAGCTATTTTAATATTATTATTAATTTATTCTATTCTGTACACTTCCAGCAGTATCACGATTTGCAGGTTTGATGTATCACCGAGAAAAGCCACTTCCACTTCATCAGTGGTCCTCAGCCCGGCTCCATGGCTAAATGGTTAGCGTACTGGCCTTTGGTCACAGGGGTCCCGGGTTCGATTCCCGGCAGGGCCGGGAATTTTAACTTTAATTGGTTAATTTCGCTCGCACGGGGGCTGGGTGTGTATGTCGTCTTCATCATCATTTCATCCTCATCACGACGCGCAGGTCGCCTAAGGGAGTCAAATCAAAAATAGACCTGCACCTGGCGAGCCGAACTTGTCCTTGGACACTCCCGGCACTAAAAGCCATACGGCATTTCATTTCAGTGGTCCTCACTATCACCAGAGTCAAGTAAAGCTCGCCATCAAGGAAACGAAAGTACGTACATACGCGGAAGGAAATGTGCTGAATATTTGTTGGAGAGCACATTTGTCACAGTTCGTGGCACACGTTCAAGCCATCTGTGCCTTTGTTTGCTTCTACTGTACCATGGCGAATTGTGGCAATAGGAAGTTTGCTAGTTCGAGTGAACGACACATCCTGGCAAATCTTGTGAAAGCTCTAAAGCCATATAGACAAGGTCGTTGATCTGCTTCTGGTTCTACTGTGATCTTCATAACACAATGTGATCAGATATCCACATGTTTACTGCGTAACACTATCTGATGACCAGTTCAATAACTCCATCGTCTTGAACAGATTTAGATAACCAAACAAGGTAAGTCGAGTACCAGAAGAGGGCTCAAGAAATATTGAATACTTCTAACGCCGGTGAGTACATTTCAAGTGCCCGAATGTTACTAGTGCCTGAATTACTTTTCGCTGAGAGATTAATGGTTCACAGTTTCTCTGCTTTCACAACCAGGATAATCCGTCAAACAACGATTTCTATTATACCTCGGCAAATGGACCAGCTACTTTCTTGAGCCGAGCGAATTGACTTCGTAGTAAGAATTGTGTACCTGTAAGTTTGCGTAAACGAGGTGGGTTCGAACTCCAAATGAAGATGATTGCCTCATTTTCATACCAGGTACTCTAGCTTTATTAAAGTCACGGCTGCTGGCTAGTTGCCTAATCTTAAAGGCTCTGGCTGTGGTGGGGAGGGGACTTAATAGACAAATGGTATGGTGACTCGTTTCTCACCAAGGTAACCGTGGGGCTTGATAGGCTTCTCACAAAGGCAGTCGTGTAGAAATACCACCCAATGTAGGTGGAATTAAAAATAATAAAAACTCACTTCCCTATGGTTGAGATCCCCGGTATAATTGGAGGTCCAATGAGTATGGTTACGATATCAGCAATCACGTAATACTACAAGCTTGTTTGCTCTTTGCCTTTCCAATCCCAGTGCCTCCGAAATCCTCCTTGTTTGCGCGACGTCACACAGCTGGCAAGAAAATGAAAATCCACAGTCTGTTTCCAGTTATTGACCGGGTCAGGAATGGAATGAAGCCCCCAGTCTAGCGGCGAGGATAGGAAATGTGCTGGATGCTTTTCCTGACGCCAGTCGTATGTGGAGGTATGTATTCACTGTTGCGTGTTTCTATGGTGGTTGGTAGTGTGATGTGTATTTCCTTTTAAGGGAAGTGGATCGTAATAGATACAAACACCCAGTCCCCGAGTCAGAGGGCTAATACTCGACCCAACCGGAAATCAAAACCAGGACACTGATTTGGAGGCCTCGATACTGACCATTGAGCCAGGAAGACGGATTATTTAACAGATCTTAATGTCATAGTCGAAGGACCGAGCGGAATGAACACGCGTATTAACGCAGTATCAGCACGGAGCCGAGCTCAGCATTCGGGAGACGAGTGGGTTCGAATCCCACCGTCGGCTGTCCTGAGAATGGTTTTCTGTGGTTTATTTTCACTTCAAGGCAAATGCCTGGACAGTTCCTATTCATAGGCCACAGCTAATTACTTCCACCTCCTTACCCAAAATTGCATTCACTATAATTAATCATCATTCATTTCATCTTCATGAGCTCCTCAACTGATGTTGGCCTCAGGAAGGGCATCTAGCCATATATAATTTCATCTCACCTCATCCCCGACCCCGTATCAGGAAAGGAGATTAAGGGTAGACATACGTACAGTATAGAGACTCCGTGGCTCAGACGGCAGCGCGTCGGTCTCTCACCGCTGGATACCGTGGTTCAAATCCCGGTCACTCCATGTGAGATTTGTGCTGGACAAAGCGGAGGCGGGACGGGTTTTTCTCCGGGTACTCTGGTTTTCCCTGTCATTTTTAATTCCAGCAACACTCTCCATTATCATTTCATAGCATTTATCAGTCATTAATAAATCACTTTGGGAGTGGCGACCCCATCGTACTACTAGCCTATATATGGTTCATTCATTACATAGATGACCCGGTCAATGACTGGAAACCAGGTTCTAGGTTTTCATACGTCCAATATAATGTGATAGTCCAAGACCAGTCTCATGATAACAAGATTTGAGTAACAATCTAAATATTCTTCTTGGTTATGCTATCTTCATGGTCAAGGGATTCTCTCTACTGATAGGCAGAACTGGGAAGTTTCACCGATCTCAGATCTGACGTTCAAATCCTAATACCGAAAGCAGTAATCTGTAGTTCCGGATTTATTCCACATCCTATTTAGGCATCAAATCACAGTTTCTGTTCGCCTCTAGAGATTTAAATTGCAGAACTGAACCTTGACACGTTTGGTATTTATAAGTGATTACAAACGGCTGTGAGACCTGGGCACTGAACGAATTTACGAAAGGGAAACTTAGGACAGCGCAGAGAAGCATGGAAAGGTCAATGCTGGGTTTTACAAGGGAAGATAAGAAGAGAGCAGATGACATCAGATCAATCACTAAAGTTAATGACATTCTTGAGAGAATAGCCACCTTAAAATGGCAATGGGCTGGACATATTGCTCGAAGGGAAGATGACAGGTGGACGAAGCTAGTGTTAGAATGGAGTCCAAGAGATCACCAAAGGCCTAGAGGAAGACCGCCAGACAGATGGGACAAAGACATCAAGAGAATAGCTGGTGCTACCTGGCAGAGAACTGCTCGAGACCGTTCTACCTGGAGAGTTCTGTTAAAGACCTACCTGAGTTCACGACTTAAAGAGGCCACATCATGTAATGATAGAATTGGCTGATGATGATGATGATGATGATGATGATGATGATGATGATGATGATGAAATACGGAAAAAACTGCGTTATAAGATTCAATAGTCCATTAAAGTACATCTTTTCTTCCCGCCTCCGCAGCGTAACGGTTAGCGCGTATAGCTGCCGTCCTTGGAGGCCCGGTTTTATTCCCGGTACTGCCAGAATTTTAAGAATGGCAAGGGGGCTGTTATGTTCAAATTGTACACACAGCTCACCTCCATTGGGGGTGTGTCTGAAAAAAGCTGCACCACCTCGGGATAAGGACACGAGTTTACTTCACTAGGACAAAATTCTTGCACTCCGGTTTGTCTTAACCCTTTGATGCATTGTGTAACATATATGCAACATAGGTTAACAAACTGTTTTGCACGCTTCTGGTGGGCACTTCATGAACCAATGCATATTCCAAATGTGTTCCAAGATGTTTATATAATACCCTTGACCTTAGTTACTCATAGGTTGGCTGTGCTGTGGCCTTAGAGTAGCATATGGTATGAGATGGAAGAGCCTACACCCCTTTGTTGTATGATGTAGCATATATACAACATAGATTAACAAATTGATTTGCACGCCTCTGATGGGCATTTCATGAACCAGTGCATGTTCCACGTGAGTTCCAAGTTGTATATAGAATATCTTTGACCTTAGTTACTCATTTGTATATATTTTATGTAGGAAGTAGTTGAATGGCAAACGTATCAAAGAGAATGTTTATTCATGATGTAGCATATATGCAGAATTACTGATATTTTTTCAATATTTTTCCCGTTCTATAAACCTTATGGAAAGTCTAAAAATAACTTTTAAACATGAAAATAAAAAAATCATGCATTAAAGGGTTAAGCCTGACAAAATGTGTTTAACCTGCACTTTATTATTATTATTATTATTATTATTATTATTATTATTATTATTATTATTATTATTATCATTATCAATTTGGAAGGCTAATAACAATAACTGCAATGTTTCTCCAGTTTACACAACAATCACCACCAGCAAGTCACCACAATCCCTACCCTTAAATAATTAATTTCTTATACAATAATTGCAGATTCCAAAATAACACAGACTACACACAGTTTCTACACTCACGTCTATACAGCGCCCTCTGAGCCCAAATTGGTGGGAAAGACAACTCCATTCCTGTACCTTGGTGTATCTATAAAGAAGTTAGTGGGATGTAAAACCAAAAATGCCCCAAATGCCTAAATGGAATACAACAATCGATCTTCTTCAGTGAGTGCAATCGTGACTTCACCAGAGTTTCGCTAATCATGAAACGTGCCTGAAGACTTCACGATCCTAGCTGAGTTTGGCATCACTTTGATTTATTAGAACCAGCTCCTTTTGCTTTTATCATTCCTATTGAAACTCTTTCGTCCTGCTCAAACATTCATAGGCTTGCGAGGTCCAGGAAGTCTTTAATTTTCACATTCAGTGAACACCACGCTTCTTTTCGCAGGGTGGTTATCTTTCTTGAGTTGATGTAATGAAGGACATATAACCACGTGTTTAATCACAAATCTTACCATTTAGTCCCACCAGGAATATTCACATGCAGATATATTTGAATCTGACTATCGCTGCTTCTCGTTTCCGATGTCTATATTTATATTATCCCATACCCAATAGATCCACCGTTAGTATCGTAGAACGTTTTAAGTGCGCGCTGACTCCGCCTGCTTCGGCTTGGAAAGGATTAACATTTTGTTGACATTTTAGTGCGTTTACGCGTCAGAATTTGATACTTCCTCATTAAGTGGTACCAAAGGGTGGCCTGTATGTGCAGCACGTCTGAGCGCTATGACGAAGTCAGCCTGACCTTTCATAACAATAACTCCTGCGTACTCTCGTACGCAAAGGTCTCACATAACTTATTTTCTCGTAGGAATGGTGGGAGATGGTAAGAGTGTAAAGCATGGATCATTTCCTCAGGAGTGTCGTACGCAACGGAGGTCCATAAATTGAACTCTTTCTGTCAGTAACCTTACCTATCACAATACACGATTGTACATCCCAAAACTGACACCGCAATAATACATATTAATGTGTAAGGAATATTGGTACAAAACTATACAGGGCTGATATAACTTTCTTCCTATGCCCTAATGAGAGTAGAAAAGCAAGCTAACAAACAAAACATATGTAAGTTAGTAAGAAAATACTGATCTGAAACTGTGGTATGCCTCCTTGGGTTCAGAGGGTCATGGCTTAATTCTCCCGGCGCAGGTAATGAGTGTTAGTCTCGGTACACATCTCTTCATCACCGTACAAAATGCCACAAAAACACAATAGTGAACACGTGGAATGGAATTCAATTTCTAAAACGTTTTTCTCATGTGCATCATTTCGATAGGAGGATTAATAGAGTAGATATCATTAACGCATGGTTTTTCAGCACAAGTCTCAACGGACTTAACTCAAAAGCGGGTGTGTGTTAAGCGTATTTCTTATAACTTGAAAACTACTGAAGATACTTCAACTAAACTTTATATTTAGCATCCACCTGTCCAAAGGTAGGTTTTAAGATCCATGTCATTTCAAATTTCCGGAATCGACTGGGGATTGATAGGGAACGGAAACAGTGATTTTACTCTCCTGAAATATTTACAAGACCAACCTGACTGGAAACCGACCAATCTTGATGGAAATCCATTTCCAAAACTTTTTTCTCGTGTGGATTTCTTCGACAGGAGGATTAATAAGGGAGATATCATGAACGGTCGGTCCTACGGACATGGCCCAAAGGTGTTTTACATGGAGCAGATTCCTTATCTATCTATATAAATAAAATTGTAAAGACCGTGTGTCTGTACATTGACTACCTTACCTTTGCGACATTTTCGTACAGCTATCCGTTTAAGGGGTAATAATGACCATTTGCATATTTTTTAACTTTAGTTTCCGGAAATTCTTCATTTTTACCCCCTCCACCAGAATCAGTATTGCGACACAATCTGTCAGACGAGCTAGAAAATTGAAATTTATCAAAATTATGTTTTAGTCTTTAACCGACTGAAAACTTCCAAGATCTTTAAATTTTTAACTTTCTATCCCCGAAGAGTATCGAAATATGGAGCCATGTGTGAGCCAAATACTATTTGTAGCTGTCACATAATTATCCGAAATGTGATGCAGTGTGAGAAAATCTTACCCAAATTTCACCCTATTCAACGTTTCTAACTCAATCTGACCCATGAATAGATGAGATACGAGAAAATATCATAGGACCAGCCATTTAGACTGCTAAATACGGCGTTTTATGGTACCATCCGTTTGTCGATATGACGTACCGTTTAGCAGCAGTTAATCTATAAATGAAGGTCTGCAATATTGTATGTCGATTTGTAGTGATCGAGAAAGGGTGTGTCTGCTATTACAATCAGTACTCCCCACATCGACTCTGACTGCCAGTAGGAATAGGATCCTTCTCCAATTCCTGTGTAACTGGCATTAGTAAGGAGGGTCTACCACTTTCTCAATTTGATTTGCAGAAGGCAAGGGAGCGTGCAGTTTTGTTCAAAACCCCCCTCCCGGTTGTGTTTGGCTATAGGCAAGGGTGCCTGCCATTATAAACAAATGCACCCATCTAAAATGTGACTGGCATTAGGCATAGTGGCCTGCTATATTACTGGAAGCTCACCAACTCGGTGTGACTGGCAGCGCAATTCAATTTTGACTGGCAGTAGGGAAGTTGCCTGCCAGTATAATAAAAACTCTTCAACTGTAAACTGTCTGGAAGTAGGAAAGGGGGCCTTTCATTGTAACGAAAACTCCCCAGATCGATTGTGATCGCGCAGTAGACATTGTGGCGTGCCGTTATAATGTAAACTTCCCAACTCGATTTGAATGGCAGTAGGCAAGTGAGCCTGTCGTTATCATCACAACTCCGCAACTCACTCTTCCCATTGGAAATAACGTATGGGGACATGCCCACGCTGTTTCTCGGATAACGCTAAGGGACATGCTATTTAAAAATGTATTATTCACTGCATGTACAGTAATTTGCTTCGATATCCGTATACAATGTAGAATACCGCAGCGAAGCACGGGTACATTTGCTAGTAATAAAATAATAATGTACTTTCTATGTATATTATTACAGAAATGTTTGGCTCCGTGGCTAAATTTTAGCGTACTGGCCTTTGGTCCAAGGAATCCAAAATTCGATTCCCGGCCGGGCCCGGGAAACTTCTTTGGTTAATCCCGATTGTTAGGGGGCTGTGTGTGTGTGTGTGTGTGTGTGTTTCATCTTCAGCATTAGAATTTGTCACAGGTAGGGCCCCATTCTTACAGACGCGCAGGTCGCCTGTCAGGTGTCAGTTCCAAAGACCTGTAACAGGCCTCTCCGGAGGCTACATGCTATTATTATTATTATTATTATTATTATTATTATTATTATTATTATTATTATTATTATTATTATTATTATTATTATTATTATTATTATTGATATGTAGAGGGATATACAGTCATTCACACATTTGTGCGTGGAAGAAATATTTTTGATTTTTTAGAAGCTCTGAAGTCTCTTAAGAAGGCTCCGAATGGTGAGCTGAAATCCAATGAGTCGTTAAGAGCGTGTGAAGAGGAGAATCTGCGTGATCAGATGTTCTTTCTCATTTGAAATGTTGAATTTCTGCTACCGTTGACCCTCGGAGAATGCTGATGCTGGCAATAATAATAATAATAATAATAATAATAATAATAATAATAATAATAATAATAATAATAATAATAATAATAATAATAATAATAATAATAATAATAATAATAATAAAATAAAATGATAATATAATATAATATAATATAATATAATAATAATGGTTTTACGCCTCACTAACTACGTTTACGGTTTTCGCAAACACCGAAGTGACCGGACTGAACCAGGATGGAACCTGTCAGCTTAAGTTCAGAAGGCCAGCGCTCTACGGCCTGAGCTACTCAGCATGGTATCTTGTTTGGCTCCATGCAACTCTCCCAGTTCTACATTTAAAAAAAAATCGGTTTTCAAAACTTGATTGTGAACATCTCAACATGCACAATGTTACTCAGTATCGTTGCACAATAAGCTTACTGTAACGTATGATACGTTAAAACGTAGTGGTACTGAAACGATATCAATGCCAACTTTGTAAATATGTACACTGCGAATTACATTGTGATAGTATTAAGTATGACAATTTACATATCATATTGCTCATGCAGTATGTGACTTGAAAATGTGATTAAACTAAATGAAGAATTTATGCTAGTGATGGGATATTCGAATGCAAAATAATTGTTTATTCTATCATTTCATTTTATTGGACTATTGGATTATTTTTCCATTCGATTTTTTCATTAGATTATTTTTTCGGTTATTTGATTACTTTTCCCATTCGGTTATTCATTTGAAATTCCATTCGAATGAATGCTTTCGAAATAATTGGAATGATCCTAATGTTGGCATCAACTCATCTATCTCATTACAGGGAAATTAAAATTACCTCTTTCTTTTCCCTTAAGAGAACTGTGTCCGGCTCCAAGGCTAAATGGTTAGCATGCTGGCCTTTGATCACAGGGATCCCGGGCTCGATTCCTGGCAGTGTCGGAAATTTTAACTATCATTGGTTAATTCCGCTAGCATGGGGGCTGGATCGTCTTCATCATTTCATCCTCATCACGAGGCGCAGGTCGCCTACGGGAGTCAAATAAAAAGAAAAAAGACCTGCACCTGGCAAACCGAACATGTCCTCGGACACTCCCGGCACTAAAAGCCATACGCCATTTCATTTCATTGCAGGAAGTGTGTGGGTAAGACGAACGGTCTCTGATAAGCCTTCCGAAAATAATACGAATTCCATACGTATGAATGAGTCATGAACTCAAATGCCATTACTTAAAATACATTTATTAATACTACTTTGCTCACCAAATGTATCGTCATAAATTAAAATTCGTTAGAACTTTCTCTAAAATATGGCAAAGTCGCTATCTTTGAAATTCTGTCGCTAAATGACTTCAAAAAGACTCCAGATCGCAAAATAAGGAATTTTATTTTACTGATATTAAATATTACGTCAGTTAATTCCCTCATTTAGTTTCAACATTTGGAGATTCATTTGAGAAAAAAGTGTATTTCTGTTTTTCGTAATAGTTCATCTATTCGCTTATTTTACTCGATTTTCCGTCCGACACACTTACACCGAAAAATTTATTCATGACGCATCCGATTATTCTATGCGATACAGCTGAATGCTATCCGAAACACATTCAATTACTTTATTCGATTATTTAAATAGTCAGATGGAAATTATTCGATTATTAAAAGTATTCGATTATACCATGACTACTTTGTTTTATTGTACTGTCAGTCTTCCGCTTCATCACTATCATTCCATGAATTTATATAAAAGTAGATGAAATCTACGGATCCATTTCTAGTTATGGAGGAAACTTCATTAGTAATATGAAAAAGATGCGTTCGTAAACGTTCGATTTTTATATGTGTATTGACAGTTGAGTTGTATTAAATACAGAAATTAGTATATAACCAAGGTACACATTCTTAATTATACACATTTTGTGTTTGATATATTAAACACAATCATATAATTGAATGTAACACAAACACCCATTTCCAAGGTTGGACTCGAACCAGTAGCCAAGAGTGAACTCTGTTTCAAGTCCAGCATACTGTTTCATGAGCTAAACTGGCCGCCAAACGTTTCTTGTTACCATATGCACCGCCTTTTTGAGAATAATACGCACTGGCGCAAGAATATTTTATCAGGCATTAGTTTCAGATGCATAATATAATCTTCACCATAATTTTTCGTACAGTCACGTCTATTGTGAGAACGGGATATCACAATATGTCCTTACCGAACGAGTTGGCCGCGCAGTATGGACTATGGAGCAGTGAGCTTGCGGTCGAGAGATGTTGCGTTCGAAACCCACCATCGGTTCCGCTGTTGCCGAAAACCTGCCAGAGTTGGTGCGATGTTAAACCACTAGAAAGAAGGACCAAATATCCTTATGTACACAGAAATGTTGACAACTCTTATATGAAGCTACAACTACAAACTGGAAAAACGAGGCGGAGCTGTTGCGTGTTAGACCACTTGTAGTAACGTCCTAACGCTATACTCCGGTTTGTAATGCAGCATATATTTGATGATGTCATTAATTACTTTGGAGGGTCTTGGGAATACAAAAGCTCTGAAATTCTCGCCGTCCCAATACATTTGGTTTATTCATGCTGCACGCTTTTCAATCTATTACCGAAGTCAACAGAACCTGCATTGTTCTCCATATATTAATAGTGTTTGTTGGGAATTACCTATTGTACAGCAGCTTTCATTGTGTCACGAGCCAGCTCTTCACCAAAATGGCAGCAAGTGTTTGATGTCTCACTTCATTACTGTACCTGAAATAAATAGAACAAAGAACATGAACAAAGCTCGGCAATGTTCTTATTTAGGCAGAAGCCCCGTGGCCATCCTAAGTGAAGTGCCAAGTAGATATTTTAAAAGAACTTCGTCCATATTATGCAAATATATAGTCACCAGCAAAAAGAAAGCGGATCGTTACGTATTTCAGATAAAATTTAATGTTGTATATTTCAAACGTCTTTTGTTTTAAGTATACACATGATATGGGCTTTCGGGCTTGTGCCGTGTGAAGAAAACAAGGTGAAACTCTTTACGGGAGAACTTTTCTCCACGTCTTCAAAAGAAAATCTCGAGTTTTCCCGAGGAAATCTTCTGCAATAATGACGATTTGAATATGATTGTTTTACCGTTAGAACTGTGGTGGTATGCTCGTTCGTCACCAGGTGGCTCGCTGTATGCAGGCACAGCACTCCAAGCGGGAGCTGACGACAACACTAAGCTCCAATTAAGACTTTCATCACACTGTGTGTACGTGAGGAGTAACAGAGAGGACATCAGACGAATCAGGGACGAATTTACAATTGGCTTTACGTCAGGCCGACACAGATAGATTTTTACGGTGGCGATGGGAGAGGAAAGGGCTAGGAGAGGGAAGGAAGCGGCCGTGGTCTTTAAGGCACTGCCCCGGTATTTGCCTGGTGCGAAATTGGGAAATCACGGAAAACCATCTTTAGGGATGCCGACAATGGGGTTCGAACATACTATCTCCAGAATGCAAGCTTACAGCTGAGCGCCCCTAACCGCACGGCGAACTTGCTCGGTAAAAATCAAATATGACGTTACAACAATGCTACAATGTATCTTGAGTTAGTTAGCCCATTTGAGAACTTTCAGCGCAATAACTGACAAACATTATTGATCGTGACAATCACAACACCAATATTGTCGTTTCTCGCCTTTGGATAAGAATAACCACAAACAGCTGTTTAAAGTTTATTGCTGTGAATTACCATGCCACGTGTTTTTGTGGACATTACAGCTTGTCTACAGCAGTTAGTCTCACCTTGCTCTTCCTCCTGTAAACGCAGCAAGGACCGTGGCATTAGTGGAAGAAGGGCGCAGTATACGCTGTGTAGCAGATATTATAGACACGTCTTGTTCTAACGTGTACATAACTGTTAAAATGTACCGGTACAGAGAGGGCAATATCGACACCAAGAAGACCGGGTCTGGTCGTAGGAAAAGCATTACTGAATGCGATGATCACTTTCTCGTAATGCAGGTGCTTCGTGATCGACACACAACAACTGTGGAGGCCAGAATTCGTTTGCAGAAGGTACGGGGGTACAATCATCAGCGAAAGGACAGTGAGGAGGAGATTGTATGAAGCGGATTTACAGCCCAACAGGCCCGCCACAGGACCTCCGCTTACACGTGAGCACCGTGCCTCTCGGGATGCAATTCGCTAACGCCCATTGAAACTGGACTGTACAGCATTGGAGCTGAATGCTATTTACGGGTGAATCTAGATTATGTCAGAGGGCACCGGATGGAAAGGGGAGAGTTTGGAGAAGACCCGGGGAACGGTATTCACCGTGCAGTTTGTCTGCAAGGACACCGTTCAATGGAGGCTCTGTCACAGTCTGGGCAGGAATTACCACTGAAGCGCGCACGAAGTTCGTGTTCGTACAGCCCACCGATGCATCGAGGAGATTTTAGTGGATCACGTGGCTCCTTTCGCACCTGTCATTGGCGAGAACCTTATCGTGATGCATGAAAACGCTCGCGCACACGTCGCCATCTATGTTCGTGAGTACCTGGATGAAGTCTGGATTGAGGGCATGGTACGGCCTGCTTGTAGTCCAGACCGAATTTCAATAGAGAATATCTGGGGTATGCTTGGGAGACGTTCCCCTGACACACTGGCCCAACTTCCGGCTGCACTCCAGGTAGAACGGGAACTCATACCACAAGAGATTGGATCCTGAGTATGCCTGATCGAATCGCAGCTCTAGAGGGGTAATACCCGTTAGTGAGGTAATGGAAAGGTGTTGCAAACAAGAGCACCAATAAATTACCATATAACAGTGAAGAGCTCCAAGTTTCGACATTTCCAAATTCGTGCTGTTGCACTGTTTTGATTGTCAGATTAATAACTTTTCTCAGTTACTGCGCTGAAAATTTTCAAATGCGATAATTAATTTAATATAGGATTTGAATTTTACAAGGTTTAAAATGGATTATAAATTTTATCTCAAATGTGCAGTGTTTCGCTGGTTTTTTCCCGGCCAGTGTGCAATTAGGTAAGGCGATTTTCATTAATTGAAATTGTGAAGAATGGTCGAGTAGATTTCAGTGAGTGACCTATCATTTCAAAACATATAGTATGACGTCCTCAAAAATATTTCTATAGGACTGCCGATTTTCCAATATAGTTGTCTTTCTTGCAATGAATCCATAGGTAACACCAGTTAGAAGGGCAATTTATTATTTTTGTTGATCATATTGCCCTAAGTGTCGGCCATTTTGCATGCTTTAAAACCATAGGCATAGAAACCATTGATGCATATGGGGACTCTAGTTTTCATGTTCTGCGTTGCCTAGGCTACAGAGTTTGTATTGTTTATCTACCTACACCTTCTGCCCTTACTTAGTCAGCCATTTTTGAGATGGGCAAACTGCGTAGGGACCGAATATGTCCCGGTATAAGGAGAACCCATACACCAGGGATGACAAATCTTTTCCTACTAGCGTGTCAATTAAGGTCTTGGTTATTCCTTTTTACTATCTACTGTGCTACCAGTTATTTTCCTTTAAAATTGCCATGAAACCCTCTCATTTCACTTTATTTGACTGAATGTTTCAAGATGTTATTTTGTAAACATCGCGGAAAATTACGTTTAAAAAACAGGCAAATTTTAAAAATAAGACTATTTTCTTAAACCTAATGAAATTCGTAAAAAAAAATAGAATTAATTGTGAGATACTTATTTATTAAAGTGTAATGTTAAAATATGCCATGTTGGTAGATTTTCGACCTATATATTACATATTTAAAAAATTAAAATATGCTATTATGTTGTGCGGCGTGCCATAGAAGTTGTGTTAGCATGTCACCTAGTGGCACGCGTATCATAGGTTCGCCATTCCTGCCCTATGCCAAGTGCCGACAGTTTCCCTGAGAGTGGATGAGCAGGTATGGGTTAGGGCACTCTATTGTCCTGGGGGCAAGAAAGTGTCCCTAAAGGCGGAGGTACCGAATTTTGGTCTACGGCATTAGGATGCAGAAGGCAACGGGAAGCCATTGCATTAAAGATCCTCAAGGTATCCTTGTAAATTCAGTTAGTAATGGTTCAGTACAATGCAGCTGGCTACGTGGATCACCAACCTCCGTATGGAGACGGCGTTTCATAATAATGATGATGATGATGATGGAGGAGGAGGAGGATGTTCAGTAGGCTATGGATGGTGTAGTTCTAAGACACCCGCTACTTACCATGTAGCGCCTGGTATCATAGCTACTAGCGCTATAGCGGATTTTTTTTTTTTTTTCAATTTGCTTTACGTCGCACTGACACAGTAGGTCTTATGGCGACGATGGGACAGGAAAGGGATAGGAGTGGGAAGGAAGCAGCCGTGGCCTTAATTAAGGTACAGCCCCAGCATTTGCTTTGTGTGAAGATGGGAAACCACGGAAAACCATCTTCAGGGCTGCCGACAGTGGGGTTCGAACTCACTATCTCCCGAATACTGGATACTGGCCGCACTTAAGCGACTGCAGCTATCAAGCTCGGTCTATAGAGGATTAATTACCAGTTTCAAGCAGTAGTGTGTTAGCGTACTCATGTAGCGTGCAGTTACTACGAGCTGTAGCTTGAAGCTTTGTTATGAAATTACAGAATTACTTTCGCTGTATAATATCTGACATAGGTCTACAAATCAATATATTGCCATGTCTGCTACGGGACATCCTCATAAATGCGAGCGATCCTACGGAGACTCATCTGAGAGAAACTGAACTCGGCAACAACTAGATCGCAAAGACTGATTGCATTTCTGCACAAGTACCTTGGAACAATAAGGCTTTTGTTTTTTGCTGCGCCAGCCACAATTAATGGTATATTCCCACCGAAAATGATAAAGCTAGGCTAAGCTAAAATATTTCTTACCCCTGCATGAGGGGGAGGAGTGGACCACCTAGAAGGTAACGCCTTCTCTCTGGCCAGGAAGAATGACAATACTTCGTCAACATGATATGAGACTCTATTTTCTAGTCATATTCAAACAACGGCTTTCCGAAATTCATTTCTCAGTATCAGAGGAAGATGATGTGGAAATCCTGTTTAAGCCTAGCGTACAGGGCAGTTTCAAAATTTGGCGTTTCAAGACTTGTGAGCTCAATTCATCACAGAGAAAGCAATAATTACTGTATTGAGTTGTGACCTTAATTCCCCTTTAATGCACAAATAGCTTTGAGTAAGACTGTGACCAAGGCTCAGTAGTTCGATGATAATTTTCCTTAGATACTGACCGTAAAAATATGTACACCAGTTCAACGCTTAGGATATCCTTATTTGCATAGCTTCATGACTCTTCAGTTTCATTATCTTCACTATCACTGCTACTACCTGCATAAGAATTTAAAGTACTCTCTCATATGGTTTAGGGTAGTACTAATAAGCTGTATCAATCAATCAAATCAATCAATACCGATCTGCATTTAGAGCAGTCGCCCAGGTGGCAGATTCCCTATCTGTTGCTTTCCTAGCCTTTTTCGAAATGATTTCAAAGAAATTGGAAATTTATTGAACATCTCCCTTGGTAAGTTATTCCAATCCCTAACTCCCCTTCCTATAAATGAATATTTGCCCCAGTTTGTCCTCTTGAATTCCAACTTTATCTTCATATTGTGATCTTTCCTACTTTTATAAACGCCATTCAAACCTATTCGTCTACTAATGTCATTCCACGCCATCTCTCCGCTGACGGCTCGGAACATACCACTTAGTCGAGCAACTCTTCTTCTTTCTCTCAATTCTTCCCAACCCAAACATTGCAACATTTTTGTAACGCTACTCTTTTGTCGGAAATCACCCAGACCTGATTACTGCAAAAGACCACTGAATATCTTTCGCTTACAAATGAGACTGGCATTGTTTTTACTTAACTTACACTAGTCTCCTCGTTTTTATCTTTCCCATCCTAACTCTTTTGATCAAGTCTTGTTCTCTTCCATTTTCGGTAGTATTAGGTTCGTAGCCCTTACCTCTCTTTGGACGATATCTTCATTATTCGAAGAATGTGTCTCCTCCTTTTCCCTTTTGACTTTATTTAATAGGAGAAGGTTATTCATGTTTTTATTCTCCAAAATATATATCAGCTTACACATAGTAAGTGATCATGGGAGTCCTGAAACAAGAACACAATTACTTGCATTGTTGAGTATCAGTGTGTAAAGTTTAGTAATAGGTTTGACTCCCTATCATGTGAAGTACAATTAATGGTGATGGAGAATTTTAAGTGAGTCGTTAATAATGTTTAAGGTGATGACATTTAGACAAGTTAAGGACAATCCTAGGCTTATGTTTCCAGATCAACAGCGTTATACTTCCTCTTTAAATCAACAATCACCACCAAGAGTCCTGAGCACAAATTACTCAGCTTTTGGATGCAAATACATTCATATCTGATTTCAGTGGATAATATTAAGTTAACTAGGCTATACTGGAACTGACTGGAATGGGAAAAATACGGAACTGATATTCGTAAGTTGATTTCCCACATCGGTTCTTCTAAAAGGACCATATACACTGGTGAGCTGTGTTTTGATGAAATGGTGCTGTGGTAGGACACAGTCCACGTGGAATTAGATGGGAGACCCTTAGTAGATTTGCCAACGTCCCTCATCGGAGAACGGTTCAGGAATCTATTGTCCATCCATTTGCTTCTCTCCAACACCCTGTAGGAGACCCGTACCTGTAGCAACGCATTTTATCGACCCATCGCTCCCGAATTGTGAATGATATGTCCAATGATACCTTTGGATGAATTTTACAGCCTCCATCCATAGGGGTTATCCTGTACCAGAGTTATGATGATGATGATGATGATGATGATGATTATGATGATGATGATTAGGGAAATGATTTAAAGGTTGAAAATATGGTCAGAAAAAGGAGGAAAAACGTTCCGAAAATACATACAAAAAGGTGATGGTGAAATAACTTTATTAAGATTTAAACAGCCACGGGCAGTCTCGCGACTCAATCATATTGAGCACATTTGGAATGCTAAGGAGAGGGACTAATATTCGTGCGTTATGGGAGGCTGTGCGATGGTCGTGGATCAGTATGGTTCCAACCCTTCCAGTGTATTGTAGTGTCCAATGACACGCCGAATCGCCACCGTCATCAGGAAAAAAAGAGGCGCTACACGTAACTAGCTATCTAATTCAATTACTCATCAATATATATGTAATGGATGAGACAACTACAAAATATGACATTATGTAGTTGTTCATGTGGTTTTGAGCAATAAATAAACATGGCAGAGCTACTAAAATTTACTGTAGAATCGCCATGCTAAAGAGTACTGCTGAAGGAATGAACAGTCCCCCAGCTGACTGGCTGACCCCTAGCCAGCGCACTCGGAGAGGGTGGGAGTCCAACTTCTGGTTTCGTACAAGAGGATGAAGTTGCTTTTATACGTAATACATCATTAGATTCCAAATAATTGGATACTAATACCATAAGCCTGACATCATTTATCTTCTGGAGGACCTTCAGAGCACTGAGGTGCAGGGCAGTACGTTTATCCTCAAATATACTATTTTGTCATATTTCATATTTAGGCAGCAGTAAACGTCGACGGACTGGGTCCAGAGGCGGTCCCTCAATCTTATGTATAAGAAACGAGCATTTGATCAACACGTAACTTCGGTCCCTAAATGATAGACTATTTTTAAAATAATTTTTCAAAATATTCAAAATCAGAGAACTCATTATATTCGAATAAGCTAATATTCATAGTATTTACATACATGCTAAAATGGCGGTGGTGATTATTGTTTTAAAAGAATTAATTTGGCTTGATTTAATTGGAGATAAAAGTGGAAATGATCCCGACCCTTTGAAATACGAAAGTATTGGAGAAAGAAAGGGTTGCGAAGGGCGTGAAATAAGATGAAAGCGAATATCCTGGAAAAATGAGACGAATGCAATGCCAGACAGCTAGGGGCCCTGATATCGCTAGAGTCCCATTTAGTTACCTCTAACGTAGCTAGCTGATACCTTTAGATGCATTTTACAGCTTCGATCAATAGCGGTTGTCTTTTACCAGAGTTATAATGATTATGGTGATTAGGGAAATGATTTGAAGGTTGAAAACATGGTCAGAAAAAGGAGGAAAAACGTTCTGAAAATACATACAAAAAGGTGATGGTGAAATAACTTTATTAAGATTTAAACTAGTTACATGAACTTTCTTCATCCTATTTGCTGGGTTCTAATAATTAATAAACTTGTTATATTGGATTACAGACAATATTTCAGTGTTTTTGACAGTAATTCGCTGGCGCTTTGAGCTCAGTAGATCCTTATATATAAAGAAACTCCACTCGATATCTACCGAAACCAATGGAGAATATCTCGTCAGCACTCGTAAAGGGAGTTCAGTCAAAGTTGCAAAGGTTTCCACACCTGGATTGTTCTTCAAATTGAATTCGATTTTTTTAAGTAAATCCATCAAGGTTGACCCTAACACTCATCAACTTCTTCCACTGTTCCTCCTCCTCCATACGTTCTTCTAAACCCTGAATCACATTAGGCAAATACTAGTAGCTGTATACTATAAAAAGAGTCCAACTCTAGGTCTTTGTTGTCAAGTATTGTTGGGCTTGCTTGATGGCTGCTGCTTCCGTTGAGTCTAGGGCACATATGAAACATTTGATTTTATCAAAGTTTTCTCACAAAAAAAAAAAAAAAAAAAAAAAAAAAAAAAAAAAAAAAAAAAAACACCGCGCGTCTTGTCCACCTTGTGGTGAAAGGAAACTGTGGAAGGTGGGCCCCAATCACTTGCTGGTACAAAAGACGACTGGAAGCTTTTACGAGAATCTTCTTCAGAGCTACATTTAAGTCATTTACCCTGCTGTAACATTATCCCTGATACTTTGACAATCACAATATAGTCCATGTTCAATACATGTCATGGTCCGATCCGAACTGGTAAAACACTAACACGGCCAACAAGAAAGTACACAGTCAATAGATGAAACTGTTAAACTCATGCCAGTACTAACTGAACTGAGTTTAAACCGTTGCAGCATCATTGTTTAAATTTAATTTTGATTTCACAGCTGCAGTTGACCATTATTGCTGGGATATGAATTACTGGTGATTTCCACAAATTATATTTTAATATTTATTGACTATTTTTGACTTCTGATTAAACAAAAATTTAAAGAGAAAAAAACACACATAAAAGGAGTAGGGGTGTGGGAAGGTGCTGAAGCATGAAATAGAAGGGGAAAAGGTGGCAAAATGTAGTAATCTCACATAAAGGTGCAAAAGGTGCAACAAATTGTTTGTTTAGCTTCGTTTCATGTCCCCAAATACATATATTGATCTATCTGTATGAAAGTAGCTATAGTTTTGAAATGATGGTGCACCTTAAAATAATTTCACTAATAATGATGATGACTGATCTGAATATTGCCACTCCTTTCTTTTGAGCAGCATAGCGTTTTGCAGTATAAAGCCGTTTCCTTGTTGGCGGCATTTCAAAGTAGCGCTTATCAAAAGCAAAAGACGGCGACTTATGAAAGACGATGTGGAATGCGCATGCGTGGCCCTTAGCTAACAATACGCCTTGCTAATTATAACAGAGGACCATGCCAGACACTTGATCCTCCGTGCACTACGCCAGCGACTTTGACACACCTCTCCTGTCTTAACAGAAACCAGATGTGCTCTGTAAGCTCATCAAAAGTGATGAGCTGATTCCCTTTTTCTATTTTTCAAGAGGTTGCAGTGCTTCATGGCAGAAAAACTGTTAGTGGTTAGCATTCCGCAGGGAGGCATGCTGTTGCTGTCGAAGCAGTTTAGCAATATCATTATTGGCCAAGGAGCAACCATTAAAATCAGGCATGTCTGGATTGATTTGTTCAAATTCATGGCTGAGACGCTTATTCGCTATCGCGTCTGGGGATATTTTTGCGATTTTATGAATTCGACCTTAACTAAAAGTGACCTCTATTATTCTATAGTCGAAGTAGGTCTTTTAATGACTTCAGCGGACACGGTGCCGAAAAAAAAAAGAGCAAGGGAGGGTCGTGATAGACGTGAAAAGAAAGAATCTGAGCTAAGCTTCTAGATATCGTGATCAAAGCTATGTGATCTGCAGGTTTACTTCGAATTCGAATCACAGGAACGTGACTTTTCATTTTAGTAATCCCTCATGCATTGACAGGGATCTGAACCGCCTTGGTCACAAGTCAGTGGGAATACCATTCGCCTATCATCCCACCCACCCATCTCCTCCCCCCCCTCACAGACCACGGGGTTTGGAGAGTGGTGGTGGTGGTGATTATTGTTTTAAGAGGAAGTACAACTGGGCAACCATTCTTTTATATGACACTAATCAAAAAGAAAAAGTGGAAGGGATCTGACACTTCGAACAATGAAGGTATCGGCTAAAGGAAGACAAGGACCACGAAGGGCACGAAAATGAAAGACCCCACCGTCGGGATCAGAAAAGAACAAGAGTTGAACCAAGGGAGGTCGGATAGGACAGATGAAAGTGAGGAGCCTGGCATAAGTAACTGGAAGCAATACTAAGGCTCAGCTAAGGGCCCCGCGGTCGCTAACTCATGCTCTCAAATTGAGAACCCCTGGGGCCCCTTTTAGTCGCTTCTTACGATGTCGTGGGTATCCTGAACGGGGTGCCATCGGAACGTCGCCAACCCCTTATAAAGTACAAGGAGAAGTAGTAGAAGAAGAAGAAGAAGAAGAAGAAGAAGACGCTAGTTTAATGAGCAGTGGGGACTAAACGGTAAAAGTCTCGCAAAATTCAAAGGAAAGGGGTTGTTTTCCGCAACAGAGGTTTTTGTAAAAACAAGCTAATAATAATAATTTCGTGTGCTCTACCGCCCCCACCCAAAGGAGGCGGTGTTTGGAAAGAGCAAGGGAAGATAGGCGAGAAGACTGACACAATTAAGTGCAAACAGTGAGAGGCTGGGCTGTGAGTACCGTGATCAGCACTTTACGTTACTCATTTGAAGGTCTCTGGGGATGTCAGAAGCCTGGCGGCAGTAGATAGGAGCATTTCGCTAGATTCAGCTGTTACCTACAACTTAACACTCATAATTTGTGAGCACCATGGAGAAAAATGTATAACCACTGGATCAGAGAGCAGAGAGGATGGCTGGAGAATACGTAAGTCTATGTTAACTAAGACAAAGAAGGGATAAATATAAAGGAAAAGAGCTCAGGAGTCTGTCAGGCATCTTACGGGACATTTTAATAGTCTGTGCCAATCCAGCTTGGGATACCTTAACTTTGTGTTTCGCAATGCCTTACCTCAAGGTAAAAAGCAAGCAAGTTTAGAGTTTCACGTAACTCGTAAGTCAAGAGATGGGAGCTGTAGATAGCAGCGTGACACAGCTTGTATCATTAGGCGTGTCTCGAAGTAATGGCGTCACCTGCATATGCAGCAATAATAATAATAATAATAATAATAATAATAATAATAATAATAATAATAATAATAATAATAATAATAATAATAATAATGTTATTAGCTTTACGTCCCTCTAACCACTTTTACGGTTTTCGGAGACGCCGAGGTGTCAGAATTTAGTCCCGCAGGAGTTCTTTTACGTGCCAGTAAGGCTGGCGTATTTGAGCACCTTCAACCACCGGACTGAGCCAGGATCGAACCTGTCATGTTGGGGTCAGAAGGCCAGCGCCTCAACCGTCTGAGTTGCAATGATAACGGACTTAGAAAAAAATGACACTGCTCTTACGACACCGGCTATTCCCTGGCTCCTACTAGTCGGGTTCGATTCTCATCTCGTCCAGGATTTTAATCCTGTATTGTTGATCATGGACTGAGGACAGGAGCGGCCTCCTGAGACCAATTGAAAAGCTGTCTGATATCAGTTGCAGTGGGCACGTCAAGAAAGCCAAGGAATAAGCCTGAAGATTCACACTGACCCAGTGATACTTCAATAACTGCAGGTCATGTGGCTGGGAAACAGTCGCATTCACAAACCAAGGTTCTTATGGTTTTGGTTTCTTTTTGTATAATAGGTAGTACAATGACCTTGGATTGGAAGATCAAAATGGATATGGCAGAACGCGAGCTCACCGTTAAGGATGCCCTGAACAGGGTGCCATGGAAACGTAGCCAACCCCGTAAGAAGAAGAAGAAGAAGAATAAGAAGAAGAAGAATAAGAATAATAATAATAAGAAGAAGATAGTTTAATTATCAGTTTGCACTAAACGGTAGAAGTCTCCCAAAGTTCAAAGGAAAGGGGTTGTTTTCTGCAACAGAGGATTTGTAAAAACAAACTAATAATAATTTCGTGTGCCTATTCTAGCCTGGTGCAGCCCTTGAATAAGGCGGACCCTCCGAGGAGAGTTGGCGGCATCTACCGTGTATAGGAAACTGCGTGCTATTGTGCTAGAAGATAGAGTTGTGAGGGGTGTGTGAGTTGCAGGGATGTTACGGATATTATAAATACCCACTCCCCGAACCAACAGAAGTAACTATTTAAGGTTAAAATCTCCGACCCAGCCGGGAATAGAACCCGGGACCCTCTGAACCGAAGAGCAAAATGTGGTTTATTCTCTCTAAGATAAACTTTGATAAATGGGTTGAAGATCATTAAAACGCTGAAATCCTTGTTTTTCTTCTTTCTGGCATTTCTCCAACCACTCTGTGTCGCCTCTTCGTATAGATTTAGCCCAGTTGTACTACTGGATGACTTTTGTGACTTCAGGCTTATGTTGAGGGATGTATTCACTATTACGTGTTTCTGTGGGCGTTTGTAGTGTGATCTTGTGTGTATAGATGTGTATTAAGACGAACACAAATACCCAGTCCCTGAGCCATAAGATTGAACCATTTGCAGTTAATACTTGGTCCACCGGGAATCGAACCCGGAGCCCTCTAAACTGAAGACCAGTACGCTGACCATTCAGCTAAGGAGCCGGCCACTAATAAAACTTGTTAAAAAATCAGACATGAAAACATTCTTCATAACCTACTGCGTTTTAGTGTTACAATATTTCTCTTTCCGGGACGTCCGGCTCCTTGGCTAAATGGTTAGCGTGATGGCCTTTGGTTGCAGGGGTCACGGGTTCGATTCCTGGCAGGGTCGGGAATTTTAACCATCATTGGTTAGTTCCGCTGGCTCGGGGCTGGGTGTATGTGTCGTTTTCATCACCATTTCATTCTCATTACAACGCGCAGGTCACCTACGGGTGTCAAATCAAAAAACTGCACCTGACGAGCCGAAAATGTCCTCGGACACTCCCGGCACTAAAAGCCATACGCCATTTCATTTCATTTTTTCGTTCCGGGACTGTGAAAGAGATGTATGTGTGCGTTCTTTACCTGTTGCAACCACATAATAGTTCCATATGAAAAATGCCGGTGTAAGTCCTTTTCCTTATCCACCAACTAAAATGTATAGGTAATTTGAAAGTATCATTGAGAGACCTTGCAGGAATACAGCTGTTCAAACACATATCTGATGAGATGACACAAACTGGCCAGCAACGAACGTCGCGTCGTCTTTAGTGTTCCACAAATAGGATATAAAATATGAGATACACTCGTTGGTTATCGAGAAAATATATCTGGGATTATGTAAATATGTGACATCAGAAGGGAGAGACTGTGAGAGAAGCGGTAATTGGCCAGGGATACCATGATTATAGAATTGACTAACACTTTGCAAAAGTCCTGCAATATCCTTGTTTATGTAAAATGATATTCTTTATTTCTCAAAGTTTATAAGGACTGACATTTTGAATAAATTGGTAATGAGGTTAATACTACATATTAATAGATAAAAGCACAATGCAAGTATGGTCGGCATTTGAAATTAAACATAAAGCAAACAAAATTAAGATCACTTTTGTCAACAGTTTGATTTGATTTTTACGTCATGTGGCCTCCGGAAAGACCTGGCGCAGGTCTTTCTAGTTCATGCTCATGCGTGACGTACTCGTCGGAGTGCGTGGTGGTGGTGGTGGTGATACTTAGATGGAGAGGGGGTGAGACCCAGTGTCGACTCATAACCTACTCCTGTCGAATAATACCAAAGGTATGTTCAAGGCTGAATATCCCCATCCCACGGGCGAATTACCATCAATAGCATCATATGCCCTCGCTCCGTATGAACACAGCCGAGAGATATGGAATTGAACCTAGGCTTTTGGCATGCAATCTAGTGGTTAGAAATTGTGTACCACAACCTCTGGCCGATATTCTAATTGTGAAAGTCTTTTACCACTATAGGGATTCGAACCAGACAACCACGGTGTCAGACCGTAACGACTCGATGGCTTAAAGATCAATTGAGTGCCTGAGTAAGAGAATGGTCTAACCCACAAAAACAAAGTTTCGAGATAAATAACGTTTTATTAGATTATACAAAACACGCAACAAAATTGAAAATTGTAATATCAATTTATAGTCTTTAAATGAATTACCCGTCAGTATAACTCAGAAAATTAAAGAGTAGAATAACATTTTAAGTTTTATCATTTATAAAACGATATTAGTTAAAAATAATACTGTATGCAAAGAAGATAATACTGAAAATTAGGATTTCCCCCCCCCCCTTCTTGGTTTTCACTGTCAAGATCTTCATTCGCTTTCTTAGTATTTGGTTTGAGGCTTAAGTGTAGTCCGTGATGCACTGTTGGAATGCATGGCGGAAGATGCAGAAAATCTGTGTTTTAAGTTATTAATATCCCTTCCTGATGGGTACAGGGTAGTCACGTTTTCCAGTGCTTGTTTCAACACTTCATTGTAAGCAACACGTTCATCTTTTGGTTCCTTTTTGGACTCTCAGGTTGTTTTCCGAAAATGTGAACTTTTCTCCATAACTCTCAATGTGAGTATGAGAACTTAAGGAACAGGAAACCTGGCTTGTCTTTTGTTACTTTTGTTATTTCTCTACTCAGTACTTTTCCACGCTCAACACTTAGTTTATCCTTCAACTTCACTACAGTGTTTAAGCATGTTTCTAAATCCATGATATCTGCACATTCCATGCCCACTACTGTAAATGCTTTTTTTGACCCGGGCCCTTTCAACAATGTTTCTCTATTGTTCGGGAGTTAAACATGATCATCTTGTCGATACTTATTCTCTATCATTCCGAAATCACTATCACTTGGCAAAAATATGTAGCCAGGCAGCAGAAACAAATGTTTTATTTCATCTAACTTCCCAGTCTGTACAAAAATATAATACAGAACAAATATAACCATATTCTTATTTTGACCGCTACAAGAATCTGAGAAGAACCAGAGTTTTGTTTTGTGTTAACTGATTGTCAGTCAAAGTGATTAACAGGCATGAACCTATTTCATAGGATCCCCGAGAAGCAATTATTTCTGCCCACATACGCATGAACGCATCATTGCGGACATGAACACCTTCGTTATAGCCTACATCCACAGCTGCCTGAGATAAAACACCTTTTCCGTATTTTAGGTAAAGCCTGCTCTTAGTCGTATGCGATAACTAATTATTATTATTATTTTTTTTTTTGCTATTTTGCTTTACGTCGCACCGACACAGATATGTCTTATGGCGACGATGGGACAGGAAAGGCCTCGGAATGGGAAGGAAACGGCCGTGACCTTAATTAAGGTACAGCCCCAGCATTTGCCTGGTGTGAAAATGGAAAACCATGGAAAACCATCTTCAGGGCTGCCGACAGTGGGGTTCGAACCCACTATCTCCCGATTACTCGATACTGGCCGCAATTAAGCGACTGCAGCTATCGAGCTTGGTGATAACTAAATATTCATAAGTAGGATCATTAGAGTTATGGCACCAGTTAGAGTTTTGTATCCTTGTTCTGCTTTTATTTGATGAAGCTTAACTGCATAAAGAACATCATACTAATCCGTAGCCCTCAACTCATAGCATACTGCGCAGATGTCACTCAAAGTGCCTTAAATCCAATGTTAAAGTTTTCATTAAAACATGTAGGTCTAAGTATTTCTCATATGAAAGGACAGGATCTACGTCACTCTGTTCTTCGTGTTCTTTGAGATAGTCTGTGCATTTCAGACACTGATGCCACCGACCTTATGTCGCTCTTGTGTGGGTTTTCCTTTCTACTATAGTGGCTAACGTACCTAGGAAACCGTTAATGTTTACACGAAAAATTAAATTAAAAATTAAAAATTAAATTAAATTAAATTAAATTAAATTAAATTAATTAATTAAAATTATATTAATTAATTAATTAAAATTAAAAATTAAAATTAAAAAATTAAATTAAATTATTTTTTTCCAACACTTCCCATGTCTTCCTCTCTTGTCCTGATATGGTACTGATGGAGCGGAAGGTGACCCAGAATATGAAGTACTTCCATTCAGACTTGCATCACTTATCACTCAAATCATCGTCAACTCTTCCACATGATTGTTCTTCTTTCATCTCACGTCTAGCAACTGAAATACGCTTTCTAGATACAGCAAACGAGTCACAAAATGCTTTTAAACACACTCTTAACATGTTAACCGCTTTCATTTTTTAGGTAATGGTAGTATGGCACCTTTCTCAGGCTCACCTTTTTTGCGTAGGCTCTCTTGCATAACTTTTGTTTAACCAGACCGAACAAGAAAGCATTTTGTAAGTTTTAATTTGCAAGTTTGTAAAATCCTACAAAATAGTTTTCTTTTTCAATATCAGATAGTTTGTAATACTCACACCACTTAATATTAGCCTTTTCAGTCTTCACTGCGCACTTACATCCTACACCCATTCTTAGCTGCCACAAGTTTCTTAGTTTTATCATTTACATAAGCTTCGCCACTATTTTTCAATCTCTTAGCTTCGGACCTCTTCCAGTTGTCTTCGTTTCGTTTACCTTTTTTTTTTTTTTTTTTTTTTTTTACTTACATTAAAACCACTGTTTGTGCCACCACAAGACATTTTCTGATTAGAACAGTAACTACATGTACTCTCGCCGCTCCGCTCCAGTTGACTGAGGCATGTGGGTTAGCCCCTTCTCTTTCTAACTGTACAGCTGTTTCTCAAGATCCTCAGATTTCTGTGTGTATTTGGGCAGACAAGGAACTATCCAACCACCACAAGTAGTACACAGGATTGCTAAGAGATACCAGCACTATGCAAACACACGATAAAACCAATTTCTGAATTTTCGTTGGTTAGCCCCTTCTCTTACTCAGGCACTCAATTAGTTTTCTCTGTTCAACTTTTCGAAGTGAGCAAAGTTGATGATTATTTCAAAATGATACATCTATTTTAACTTTCAGCTCCGAGTTAATAATGAAACTAAATTTTACTGTCACAATATTTCTCTTCCCGGGACTGTGAGAGTGATACACGTATAAATTCTAAACTTTCGGCGTCACGAAGTCCTGTTGATGTGTTTGTATCATCCGTGTAGAGAACAACCAGTAACTTTGTATTTCGTCACAAAATACCGCAGTCGTATGGATTTCCAGTATTTTTGCGTCTGATACGGACAGAGCACAGTTTTCTTAGGTAAATTGTCGGCATGGGTCCTTTTCCTTGTCTCTGTATTCACTGACAGACGAAATATTTTATGGAGAATGACTTCTTAGGACATGGTAAGTATTTAATCTTAGTATTGCAAACTATTATACATTTTAGTGATCTATAAATGCAATGCTGACTTAACAAAGGGACGTGATGTACTTAGTTTAGTCTGTTTCATGTGGAATAATGCAATACTATATAACTTACTGCAAATTTCGATCATCAAGGCCATAAAAAAACTGTATATTTTTCCACCATCAATTGTAACTTAATCTTTAAAGATTAGGAGCCTGGAACTCGTGCATTAAGACAGAAACCAGCACGGCAAAGTTTATTTGTTCAGGAAAAAAAAGGCTTGCAACGTTCGCACATTTTGGAGCTCGCACTTGCGGTAGGACCAGGCTTCCTCGAAGTCGTAATAACAGACAGGAATCCCTTCAGTGTAGCACTGGTCAGCGTCAGGAAAATTATAAACAATTCAAGAATATTTCTAGAATCACAGGCCATCTGCGAGTTAAGATGAAACTGTTTTTAAACGAACTAAGACGAAGAGACGTTTCCACTTTCCTCCTAGAATGTTGTTCGTGGTTTCATAAAGCGTGTAAGGAGAAGCCTTCAACTAAACTTTTTTAATGGCTCTTTTTTTATATCCTTGGATGTTTACCTAACGTTCACATATTCCTGAGAGATTAATAATTTTACTTTAGAAAATGTGAATTGATTTCTAAAGAACATAATTTCTCCTAGAATATTTTCCATGGCGTGTTGAAGAACATATAGCGAGTTGACCAAGCGTTAAGGTTCACGCAGCAGTAACCTTGAAATCGGGAGATAGTGAGTTCGAACCCCACTGTCGGGCAGCCCTGAAGATAGTTTTCGGTGGTTTCCCATTTTCATACCAGGCAAATGCTAGGCCTGTACCTTAAGGCCACGGCCGCTTCCTTCCCACTATTAGCCCTTTCCTATTACTTCGTCGTGTCGGTACGACGTAAAGCAAATTGAAAAACAAATTCAGTTGTACATTACGTCTTAACAGACAGACAAAGAGAGAGAGAGAGAGAGAGAGAGATGATTCCATAGGCGAGATCTCCAAACGAATACTTGATACCTTTAGAAATACAATGGTCACACAGGTTATATGCCTGACTGGCGCCGTAAGTACACAGAACAGTTGACCACGATGCCCCAAGACTATAAAACAAATAATAATAATAATAATAATAATAATAATAATAATAATAATAATAATAATAATAATAATAATAATAATAATATATAATAATAATAATAATAATATATAATAATAATAATAATAATAATAATAATATTATTATTATATAATTAATTCGTATTGTCTGCCACGTGCAGAGTTAGCCTGTTTGTAATGTTATATTTCAACAAAACTAACAACAGGAATAAAAATAGAAAAGGTTCGTTGGGACTTTCGAAGGGAAGAAAATTAATCACTTAAAGAAGTGGAGTTTGCTCCTAAGACCTCACATGCTGGTGCTTTCTGGCTAGCGCTATCGAAGTACGATAGTGGACTTGTTAACTGGTAAGGCGATGGATAGTATAATGCGGTGGTTGTGATTACTATCGGGATCGTAAGAGAACAAGAGTTGAGCAAGGTAAGATGACAGTGAGGAGCCTGGCACAAGTAGGTCTGAGTGGAAACAATACTAGACTCTGCTAGCGGAGCAATGGTCGTCAACCCACGTTGCAAAGGTGCGAGTCCCTGGGGGCTGGATAGTAAGATAATAGGTGTATTCTATGTATTCTTATATAAAAAGTTCTTCTTTCCGATTTAATGGGTGTTACGTATGACATACTGCTCGAAAAGAGACAACGTTACCTTACACTTAACTTCAAATTCTTGATATAATCTCATCAAATACCAAACATTAATAATTAATTTGGGACTAGACCTTTTTTTCACTTGCTGGAATTATAATTGGTCAAGTTAATATTATAATGTTAATAGTATAACAGTTTCCGAAGATGAAGCGAACGGGCAGATGGCCTAGATGTTAGGCCCTTAAAACTGTCATCAGTCGTAGAGTGAACTTATCCCATAAGTGCTGAGTAAAAGTTACAAGAGGGGTCTCGGCAATGTGTGAGGAAAATACTTCTGATTTAAGGAAACAAGGCAAGATGGTCGTCATGTATTTATGGTAACACTGCGGAGGGAGTGGCATGTTGTGCATTCAGCCGCGAAATCAGAGCAAGATCTAAGAAAAATATACACACAAGGTACATGTAGCTGTTGACCAAGATGTCCAAATCCTTTTTCTGAAATAACTTATTTTTTATGAAGAAAAGAATATGAATAGCTCTTCATCTCACTTATTTCTGTGATTATGAGCCATTCTGGGTCACTTTGGAATTTGGTCGGATTCCCTTCATGACAGTTCTTCCCTAGGAACCACCGGGATTCGAACATCCCTGATTTGTGTGGATTGCCATCAGCTAAGCCAATGCGCTAATCACACTCCCAAATTATTATTATTATTATTATTATTATTATTATTATTATTATTATTATTATAGAAACGCGTATCGCATTTTGAACTGAAGCGTTTTCTGGAATATAATGACTGGTACCTTTGACTCCTTGTGTATTTAGACAAATCATCGTATATGTCACAGCTATTTTAACACACCGGCTTTTAAAGAAAGTACGATAGTGGACTTGTTAACTGGTCTTCCAGACCATTTAATTCTTATGTAGATTAGAAGTACAATATACATCACTGTTCTGATTCAATCTTCACTGTGGCATACCCTTTTGTCACTCATAAGCCCGCCCTCCAACAATAGCTGTTGAGGCGTCGAGAGCCCCCTCTTGGACGTTGTTTGTACTAGCAGCGCAGTAACGCGTTTAGCGCATGTCCCGGCTAGCGGGCGACAACTGGTGTCAACACTCGGGTTATGTGATCAATTCCCTGCAGCTCGCTGTCATCAATGGGCGGACATTCAACTGCTCATTTAAAAATACTGAGTCTGCTGTTTACAGTTCGTCCTCGAACATTCATTTTCATAAATAATCCATGTCTGGACGTACCATAGACAGGTGCACAAGCCGTTAACAACATCAGAATTAACATAGCAGATAGAACACGTCTGCAAAGAATGCTTGTGTGTGGAGCTAGCACTTAAATTATCACATACAGCTTGTAGTCGTTCCCGTTGGTATAGAGGAATGAGAAACTTGACCATAGAGTGTCGTACGGTTCGAATTCAGCTCGGGCAGACTCTGTAACGTGTGCAAATATAATACTGTGAGTTTTCGTCAATCGGCCCTAAGTATTCAAGGAGTATGGAAGTTACATGATAGGAAACTATTAAATATGGAATAACAGGAACAGATCAGATGGGAGAGCGTACTACTACTACAAACTACTAATCTTCTACTACTCCACAGATATTGATACATCGTAAACATTCTTTAAAGATAGTATTTAACATGTATATTGAGTTTTCAGGCCGAAGTTGGTTAATTACTACCAGTTCCATCATCTGCTGTCACAAACAGCCTGGGCGTCACTACGAAGGCGTAATAGAAAAGTTAAGGGCTAGGAAGTTTTCCCATTGCTTTTTCCATTGAGCCAGAAGGTGCTATTACATACCATACATCACAGGAATTAAGTGCATAAGGAATGGCATTATTAGCATCTTGTCCGGCGCCATGGCTAAATGGTTAGCGTGCTGGTCTTTGGTCACAGGGGTCCCGGGTTCGATTCCCGGCAGGGTCGGGAATTTTCACCATAATTGGTTAATTCCCCTGGCACGGGGACAGGGTGTGTGCGCTGTCTTCATCATTTCATCCTCATTACGACGCACAGGTCACCTACGGGAGTTAAACAGAAAGACCTGCACCAGGCCTCTCCGGAGGCCACACGATATTTCATTTTATTTCACTTTCATATTGTCAAAAGAAAGGAAAATACTGAGTTACATCGATGGAAGTAACAACTTTGTTCTTGCCCTACCACGAAGTGCAACAATGGCATCGATTTCACTTTAATTGTTGGTAGCTATGACTGACGCATGCTTTACAAGAACAGTGGGATTTGAACGGGAAAAAGCCAATAAATATTTAAAGTACCAGTACCCATGAGTACGTGTCCTTTTTATTTATTAAGTCAATGAAATGAAATGTCGTATGGCTTTTAGTGCCGGGATATCCCAGGACGGGTTCGGCTCGCCAGGTGCAGGTCTTTCTAATTGACTCCCGTAGGCGACCTGCGCGTCGTGATGAGGATGAAATGATGATGAAGACAACACGTACACCCAGCCCCCGTGCCATTGGAATTAACCAATTAAGGTTAAAATCCCCGACCCGGCCGGGAATCGAACCCGGGACCCTCTGAACCGAAGGCCAGTACGCTGACCGTTCAGCCAATGAGCCGGACTATTAAGTCAATAAATATACATAGCGACTACTTCACATTACTCTCGCAGCTGACTCGAACTGCACTGACACGGAAATAGGCATACGCATCATATTTTATATATCTCAAAAGCCCGTGACACCGGGCGAGTTGGCCGTGCGGTTAGGGGTGCGTAGCTGTGAGCTTGCATCCGGGAGATAGTGGGTTCGAATCCCACTGTCAGCAGCCCTGACGATAGTTTTCCGTGGTTTCCAATTTTCACACCAGGCAAATGCTGGGGCTGTAACTTAATTAAGGCCACGGTTGCTTCCTTCCAACTCCTAGGCCTTTCCTATCCCATCGTCGGTGTAAGACCTATCTGTGTCGTTGCGATGTAAAGGCACTAGCAAAAAAAAAAAAAAAAAAAAAAAAGCCTGTGACACTGGAGATTTCAAGAACCTGTAATCAAGATTGGTTGCTGTCATCAACCACTCGAATTTTCTTGTTTTCTCGAGTCAGTGAGTGGTAAAAATGGCGTATGGCCTCCGGAGAGGCCTGGTGCAGGTCTTTTTCTAGTAGACGGCCTATTAGGCGACCTGTATGTCTGTGAAGATGAGGGCCCTACCTAGGATGAATTCTTATGTTCAATACGCCACACACACCCAGCCTCTGAGCCATTGGAATTAACCAATTAAGGTATAAATCCCCGACCCGCCCGGGAATCGAATCCGGGACCCTCTGAACCGAAGGCCAGTACGCTGACCGTTTAGCCAACGAGTCGGACAGTGAGTAGTTAGGGTACGACCACAAAATCCTCTTCCTTCGTTGTTACATCTGTCATCTGTGTGCGAACCGAGGAACATGCAAATGCAAAGTACGGCTACGAATGATTAACACGCTAGTATTTTGTAACTCACCAAGCTCTCCCTCCGTACAAAGTCAGCACCACTGTAGTGCACTGTAAACACCCTGTCCTTCCAGGCATGTATTTAACATTAATTTCTTCTGAATCTTGATCTTTGGAAAATGAATTATATTCCATCACGAGGAGTTTTACCACTTCAGCATCGCTTTAAAAGATTCAGTCCCACTTTCGAATACAGATTTCAATTCGTGGAGTGACACCTGCCAAGGAAGGTGCACATGAGACAACATAGGCGGTGTGCCCTATATTTAAAGACTACTATCTGATTATTCCAAGGTTGTTGACCCCTAGCACGTGGTAAGCATAGTGGTTGCGAAACCCGCCGCCGCACCTAGAGAGTTTGGCCGAATATAAACAAGCCTGCAGTGTTGAATATAGCGCTAAGGGCATTGCTCTCGAATGTTTTACCTGTATAAAACGAGTTTTATATCCTTTGTTATGGTTTCAGGAAAACATTGTTTTAGCCTGCCTTGTAATTCACAGCAACGGTTATGGTACTATAACTAACCGCTTCATCCAGTCCTAGTCCATATGTCACATGTAAATGGGTGGCAATATGTCCTGCTGGGAAAAGTAGGAAGGGAAGACTAAAGGAGGCGGGATGCATGAAGATAATTTTTCCGACAGACGAGTTAAAATGCATAACAATGTGCAGTGACGTAGCTCAGGCGATCAAGTGGTCGTTGTTGTGATTGTTGTTTTGCAGTGTTAAGCAGCGAGGCTTCAAAATACCATATGAAAAGAAGGGTGGGTTCAGGTTCTAAGATTGTTCATAAAAAAAAAAAAAAAAAAAAACCGAGGCACATGCGGCCCATTAAGAGCCTTGGCTTATCAAGACGACTGCTGCCAGATGGTTTATTCCAGTGTTATGTAACTAGTGTGACGACATTGTGAGCCATGTTGCGTAACTTCCGTGACCGGGTCCACTGCCTCTCGTGTCAAACAGCTCCTCAGTTGGTCTCCCGAGACAGAGTGAATCCTGTTCCAGACATCAATTCAGAATTAAAATCCTTATACTGGTCGAGAATCAAATGTGGGGCCTCCGGGTAAGAGACAGACACGCTAACACTACACCACTTGGTTGAGAAAGACTTTTTCACAATATGCAGTTCAGTAGTTCATACGAAGTGTTGAAGTTGTGATTGTCGTTAAGCACAGAGGATTCAAAATGCTTAAAAGGAGAGAGATTATTCAAGAAAACCTTTTTTTTTTTTCACAGGACAGCAGTAGGACTGATAGGTATTTCTAATACGTGTTGCTCATGCTATACCAGTGTATCTTTAGACTTGTCCTCAGTTGCACACTATCGTTGTTCTTCTATTTCCTGCGATAGGTGTCCAATCCTAGTTAATATCAGTTGCATTTGAGTGTGTTTAAATGCGACAACTCTTCATGATTGACTCCTAGTACGTTAAGGAACTCCTGTAAGACTAAATTCCAACATCCTAGTACATCTTACAATCTGCAACAATTGAAGGGACACAAAGAAAGTCGCCGTTCAATAGATTTAGCTAAGCTTAATCCAGCAGAACCCACAGCCTGCATAATAAATTATTTTTGAATGTATTTTGTTTCCTCAGGCGGAAAACATGCACACAAGGGAAATGAGGAGTGGAGAAGTTTGCTGTAGTTGTCTTCACTGAGCCAGAAGTCTGCAAGCCCAGTGAAATGTATTGTAAATACCAAGAATGAAACAGATTGAGAAAGGTAACTGTTCTAGCCAATAACAGAAGATACACACCGCTGTAAACACGCTTCTTTTTATTATTATTATTATTATTATTATTATTATTATTATTATTATTATTATTATTATTATTATTATTATTATTATTATTATTATTATTGAAAATGAAAACCTACGACCGTTTTCCAGTCATTGACCGGGTCAGGGATGTAATGAATGAATCATATACAGGCTATTAGTACGATGGGGTCGCCACACCCAAAGTGATTTATTATTGGCCGATAGATGCTATGAAATGAGAATGGAGAGTGTTGCTGGAATGAAAGGTGACAGGGAAAAGTACCCGGAAAAAAGCTGTCCCGCCTCCGCTTTGCCCAGCACAAATCTCACATGGAGTGACCGGGATTTGAACCGCGGTATTCAGCGGTGAGAGGCCGTCGCGCTGCCGTCTGAGTCACGGAGGCTTTTATTATTATTATTATTATTATTATTATTATTATTATTATTATTATTATTATTAATTTAATTATTTATTTATTTATTTTAATTAATTAATTATTTATTTAATTATTTATTACATTGGACCACTTGAGTCATTCCAAGTTCACTTTCTTTTTGAAGGTACTGTTTAGTTCTTGTGATCTGCCCAGTACTTTTTCATTCCACTCGTAATTTTTTTTCAATTCGTCTGAAATACAGTAGCTGTAGACCTCCTATGTCTCATTTCTGCTGAACATTTGTGAGTCATGAGAAGGCTGTTACATTTATTTTTGTTCTCTGCATCTGCTATCTCGAGTTTTGACATCTTGCTGAATTTCGTGGATCCATTGTCCTTCTGTATTTTTCCATCGAGCTCGATAGCTGCAGTCGCTTAAGTGCGGCCAGTACCCAGTATTCGGGAGACAGTGGGTTCGAGCCCCATTGTCGGCAGTCCTGAAGATGGTTTTCCGTGGTTTCCCATTTTCACATCAGGCAAATGCTGGGCATGTTCCTTAGTGAAGGTCACGGCCACTTCCTTCTCCCCCGCAGCTCTTTTCTGTCCCATCGTCGCCATAAGACCTTTCTGTGTCGGTGCGACGTAAAGCAACTTGCGAAAAAAAGTATTTTTTCCAAGATTTATCATCGCTAGTTGACATAAAATCCGTTTTCCTGGCAGTCGCAAGAGGTGAATGAAATAAGATTATTTTCTTCATTGTGCTGGTGACTGGGTCAATCTCTCGACGGACAGTTTCATTAGAAAGGATTTCCCAGACCTTTTCGATTTGGATTTATTTATGCAAGTTCTGATGATTATTCTTTCAGTTTTGAAGAGCTGAACAGTTTTTTTTATTCGTTTTTAATTTGAAACAGGGTTTCACAAGACTAACAAAGTGACTTCCGGAAGAGTTACGGTTTTACAGCGTTGGATATTAGTGTTTGACAGGCATTTATTATTAGGGAAAGGATTTTAAGGTGGTAGGTGTGGTCAGAAAAGGGGCAAAAGTGGTTCTGAAAATACATACAAAAAGGTGAAAAAAAGGTGTTGATGAAATTATTTTATTAAGGTTTCAGCCATTTTAGGTAAACTTTCGTTATCACGTTTACTGGGTTCTAATAATTAATCAGTATGTTATATTGGATTACACACAAATTTCAAAGCTTTTGACAATAAGTCACTGGCGCTTTGAGCTCATCCTTATATAGCGAGAAACTCCGCTCGACAACTACAGAAACCAATGGAGCATTATCTTTTCAGCACTCTTAAAGGTAGTTCACTCAAAGTTGGAAAGGTTTCCATATCTGGATTGTTCTTCAAATTTAATTCGAATTTGTCTTTAACAAATCTATCGGGGTTATCCCTAACTTCTTCCACTGTTCTTCCTCCATTCCTTCTTCTTAACCTTCAACATGATTTTGTGTTGTGAAAAATACGCTCTGGTCCGGACTGGTAAAACACTAACACAGTCAACTAGAGAGTACACAGTAGATAAGTGGAACCGATAAATTCATGCCAGTACTAACTGAACTTAGTTTAAATTGTTGCAACATCATTGTTTAAATTTTAATTTGATTTCACAGCTGAGATTGGCCATTGTTGCTGGGATATGAATTACTGGTGGTTTCAATAAATTATATTGTAATATTTATTGATTTACTAGTGCTGAGTTCTGATCAAGCAAAATGTTAAAAATCTGTTCAAGAAAGAAAAAAATATCTAATCTTAAAAAAAGCAGATAAATATGGTGTGAAAGGGTGCTGACACACGAAATAGAAGGGAAAAGGTGGCAAATTTATAATAAACTTACAAAAAGATGCAAAAGGTGCAAACAATTGTGTTTATTTCGTTTCATTTCATGTCCTCACGTACATATATTGACTTATCCATATGAAAATAGCTATAGTTTTAGAAGGGTTTTGCAGCTTAAAACCCTTTCTCTACCCTATCTATTATACTTTGACAGGGTTAGAAAATAGTGTTTTTTTCATTTTGCTAGTTATATTTATCCATGATAGCTAAGATATACATTGTATGATTAATATTTAAATCGTGGATGAGGAAAGGAGTTATGTGTGACTTATATAAATACACCAACTTAAATTAACCTTATAGTTTGATAAATTTATTCGAACTATAAAAATACTGTTGCGTAGAAGTGAAAATTGGAGATAATACAATCAGTTCCGTAGAATTTATATAAACATTCACTTATATACGGTTCTGAAATTTCAGGTAAATTTCATGTCCATTTTAAAATGTCAAGATAATTCTCTCTTCTTAAATTTAATCTGATATAATATTTCTGTGAAATACTTTTGCATTTGCTTAATTCAAATTAAAAGAATCTGAGAAATGTCATAAATGAATGATAACGAACTATTTTTCTGGGTGATTTCCTTTCCAAAACAATATGTATATTTTATTTTTTACCCCTAATAAAATACAGCAAAATCGGTCAACAGCACGTTGATGCCTTTCCTTGTTCACTAACAGAGTAAGAAGTAGAATTTTATCACAATGTAAATGACCTGGTTGCGCATGGTTCATGTTTGTGGGTTACGGTAGTCACGTCCTAGTTCGTGAACCATGGGCAACGGCTGAGTGGCCTAGTAAGTGGTCCTGAGAGTCGGGATACCAGTTGCTATGGAATGGGAGTGGGCATCTCGGACATATTCTGAGTCGTGGCCCTCCTTGTGCTCAGGCGGCTAGGACTACACAATTCACCGGTGGTCCATAACCCGTTAGAGGAGAGATCCTCACTTGGACTATGTGCAAGTAGGGCAGGATCCTGCTTCATGAATTTACCGAGCTCAGAAAACTTTAAGCAAGCCTCGGACCTATGGGAGTAATGGAGTCCCACTCCCATTTGACAGGCGAGGGACTCCTTGGAAACAACTTGGCGAACGAAATGGAATTCGATGGGGAGCTATCAACATTAATGGGGCTTATGGAAGAAAGAAGGTAGAACTTGCTGAGTCAGCGAAGAGGATGCATCTGGATGTGCTAGGAGTAAGTGATATTCGGGTAAGGGGAGATAACGAGGAAGAGATAGGAGATTATAAAGTGTACTTGACGGGTGTTAGAAAGGGAAGGGCAGAGTCTGGGGTAGGGCTCTTTATCAGGAATACCATTGCACGCAACATAGTTTCTGTCAGGCACGTAAGTGAGCGAATGATGTGGGTAGATTTGTCAGTGGGAGGAATTAGGACAATTGTGTCCGTGTATTCACCATGTGAGGGTGCAGATGAGGATGAAGTTGACAAGTTTTATGAAGCATTGAGTGACATCGTGGTCAGGGTCAACAGCAAGGATAGAATAGTGCTAATGGGCGATTTCAATGCGAGAGTTGGGAATAGAACTGAAGGATACGAAAGGGTGATTGGTAAATGTGGGGAAGATATGGAAGCTAATGGGAATGGGAAGCGTTTGCTGGACTTCTGTGCTAGTATGGGTTTAGCTGTTACGAATACATTCTTCAAGCATAAGGCTATTCACCGCTACACATGGGAGGCTAGGGGTACCAGATCCATAATAGACTATATCTTAACAGACTTTGAATTCAGGAAATCTTTTAGGAATGTACGAGTTTTTCGGGGATTTTTCGATGATACAGACCATTATCTGATCTGTAGTGAACTAAGTATCTCTAGGCCTAGGGTAGAGAAAGTGAAGTCTGTCTGCAGACGAATAAGGGTAGAAAATCTCCAGGACGAGGAAATTAGACAGAAGTACATGGATATGATTAGCGAGAAGTTTCGAACAGTAGACAGTAAGCAGGTTCAGGATATAGAAAGTGAATGGGTGGCATACAGGGATGCTGTAGTAGAAACAGCAAGGGAATGCCTAGGAACAACTGTGTGTAAAGATGGGAAAAGGCGAACATCTTGGTGGAATGATGAAGTGAGAGCAGCCTGTAAACGTAAAAAGAAGGCTTATCAGAAATGGCTCCAAACAAGGGCCGAGGCAGACAGGGATTTGTACGTAGATGAAAGAAACAGAGCGAAACAAATAGTTGTTGAATCCAAAAAGAAGTCATGGGAAGATTTTGGTAATAACCTGGAAAGGCTAGGTCAAGCAGCAGGGAAACCTTTCTGGACAGTAATAAAGAATCTTAGGAAGGGAGGGAAAAAGGAAATGAACAGTGTTTTGAGTAATTCAGGTGAACTCATAACAGATCCCAGGGAATCACTGGAGAGGTGGAGGGAATATTTTGAACATCTTCTCAATGTAAAAGGAAATCATCATGGTGGTGTTGCAAACAGTCAAGCTCATGGGGAGGAGGAAAATGATGTTGGTGAAATTATGCTTGAGGAAGTGGAAAGGATAGTAAATAAACTCCATTGTCATAAGGCAGCAGGAATAGATGAAATTAGACCTGAAATGGTGAAGTATAGTGGGAAGGCAGGGATGAAATGGCTTCATAGAGTAGTCAGATTAACGTGGAGTGTTGGTAAGGTACCTTCAGATTGGACAAAAGCAGTAATTGCACCTATCTATAAGCAAGGGAACAGGAAGGATTGCAACAACTATCGAGGCATCTCATTGATTAGTATACCAGGCAAAGTATTCACTGGCATCTTGGAAGGGAGGGTACGATCAGTCGTTGAGAGGAAGTTGGATGAAAACCAGTGTGGTTTCAGACCACAGAGAGGCTGTCAGGATCAGATTTTCAGTATGCGCCAGGTAATTGAAAAATGCTACGAGAGGAATAGGCAGTTGTGTTTATGTTTCGTAGATCTAGAGAAAGCATATGACAGGTTACCGAGGGAAAAGATGTTCGCTATACTGGGGGACTATGGAATTAAAGGTAGATTATTAAAATACATCAAAGGCATTTATGTTGACAATTGGGCTTCAGTGAGAATTGATGGTAGAATGAGTTCTTGGTTCAGGGTACTTACAGGAGTTAGACAAGGCTGTAATCTTTCACCTTTGCTGTTTGTAGTTTACATGGATCATATGCTGAAAGGTATAAAATGGCAGGGAGGGATACAGTTAGGTGGAAATGTAGTAAGCAGCCTGGCCTATGCTGACGACTTGGTCTTAATGGCAGACTGTGCCGAAAGCCTGCAGTCTAACATCTTGGAACTTGAAAATAGGTGCAATGAGTATGGTATGAAAATTAGCCTCTCTAAGACTAAATTGATGTCAGTAGGTAAGAAATCCAACAGAATTGAATGTCAGATTGGTGATACAAAGCTAGAACAGGTCGATAATTTCAAGTATTTAGGTTGTGTGTTCTCCCAGGATGGTAATATAGTAAGTGAGATTGAATCAAGGTGTAGTAAAGCTAATGCAGTGAGCTCGCAGTTGCGATCAGCAGTATTCTGTAAGAAGGAAGTGAGCTCCCAGACGAAACTATCTTTACATCGGTCTGTTTTCAGACCAACTTTGCTTTACGGGAGCGAAAGCTGGGTGGACTCAGGATATCTTATTCATAAGTTAGAAGTAACAGACATGAAAGTAGCAAGAATGATTGCTGGTACAAACAGGTGGGAACAATGGCAGGAGGGAACTCGGAATGAGGATATAAAGGCTAATTTAGGAATGAACTCGATGGATGAAGCTGTACGCATAAACCGGCTTCGGTGGTGGGGTCATGTGAGGCGAATGGAGGAGGATAGGTTACCTAGGAGAATAATGGACTCTGTTATGGAGGGTAAGAGAAGTAGAGGGAGACCAAGACGACGATGGTTAGACTCTGTTTCTAACGATTTAAAGATAAGAGGTATAGAACTAAATGAAGCCACAACACTAGTTGCAAATCGAGGATTGTGGCGACGTTTAGTAAATTCTCAGAGGCTTGCAGACTGAACGCTGAAAGGCATAACAGTCTATAATGATAATGTATGTATGTATGTATGTATGTATGTATGTATGTAAATAACAATGTTATTACCATTTCATGTTTTTCTTGTATTAGGTTGTGATCACTAGTTCAGTGCTCTGCCTAGAATAGTAGAAGTTTGGGAATGCCATCATAAGAGTTACAAGTAGACTGCGTCAGAATATTCTGTCGAGGTGTAAATACGTAATCACTAGACTTGGATTCGGATAGTGTTTCGAAAATTTACACTCTGGCGTTTGAGTACAGCAAAGAACTGAAACTAAAGGCAAACTCCGTTCAGGGTGTTCTATATTAGATTACTGTACTTGTATTCATAACACCGAAATCATGATAGGGGAGGTATATACAGTGTAGTTCTTAGAGAGTAGAGTAAAGATATACAAAGCGGTCACAGTATGAAAAGTGAGTCAGTAATTGTGACAGCGAGATGACGACATTATTGACGGGGCACTTGTCCTAGTATTGACCCTTGCAGTACTAGCGTTGCATACGATAAGTTATGTAATGTCTACTAGCATATGGATGAGCTCTTTGTTGAATGGAAGAGGCAGTGTAACTTTGTGAACAGGCGTACGATATTTTATTCTTGTCATTCTTCATCTTCCTGTTTTTCCCTCATTTATCCCAGTCGGCACGTGTAGTGGATTCGGCCCAGTTTACGGTTGGGTGCCCTTACTGACACCAACACTATGTTGAGGGATGTATTCCCTGTTGCGCGTTTATATGGTGGTTAGCAGTGGGGTGTGTTGTATATATATTAGGACATTTATTTGTTAATTCCTACAAGATGGAATCAATTTTCAAAATAATATCTTACAGTGTTGTTCTATCCAGGTATAAATAAATTTTGATTTACAATAACTAGAACGGTGATATTTATACATGTCGTATAAAAAGGGAGTGTATTGCTTTCTTTATAACGTCGAATTAGCATGTTCAGGATGAAATAATTTTGTATCGACATAATGTATATGTGATAAATGTATTTTGTATTCAACACAACAACAATTTTGCAGTTGCGCATAGCCTAGTCTTGCATCGAGTGGACAAGGCCACTTAAATCTAACCGTATATCTTTTTCTTCCTCTTTCGTGAGTAAAATCTGCCTTTAATGTATGACTTCTGGGTTAATCGGTCATGTGTGTAAATTGAACTGAGAAAGGAGCACCTGGACACTAGCCTAGCATTTTCCAGTGGGGGGAGAGTAGTATAATTGGATGGTTCGGGCGCCTCCTCCCGCGGGAAATTTGAATTCTGGCGGGAAATTTGAATTTTGGCTTTGTTTACCTCGCGCTAGTTAGGTTAAGTTAGCACTACTGAGGTTTAGGCCCGTCAAGATGGCAGCAGTGAGGTTAGCGATGCGTTGTTGTCGATGACAGCTGTCGAAAAGCACGTGGCTTTGTTTACAAATTCAAATCTCCCGCCAAAATTCAAATCTCCCGCCAGAATTCAAATTTCCCGCCAGAATTCAAATTTCCCGCGGGAAGAGGCGCCCGAACCATCCAATTATAGGCCTACTACTGGGGAGCAAACATATAAAAGATGCCTATTGCTACGTGGTGATGTAAATATTGTATCTTGGAACGATGACGATTCGTAATTCTATCGTATATTGTGTTATCTATAGTTAATAGAGATAATCGGGCGAGATGCTGTACAATCATCTTTTCGATTTTTAGTCTTCCTTTCAATTATTTCCATTACAATATTACTTGAATACGACATTGTTGATTTTTCCTGCATGGTGATTAACGTCCACTTGTATAAAAGTAAATGCCTGCTTTTAACTTTTATATCAAATTATGGTTTCGTTCTGGGAACATAATTTTTAGATTCTTATTAAGTTCATCAACATAGAGCATTGTTAAGGTGGTTCTGTCGGCGTTAGAAGGTGGAAAATCGCATGGTTATTAGACCCTATTTAGTAGTAAGATCACCGGGAAAGTGGCTGTGCGGCTTGGGTCACGTAGCAATCTTGCATTCGGGAGACTACTGTCGGCGCAGAAAGTATGTGCGGTCGAATTTAAACGCTAATAAATTTTGAACCAGTCCACCAATCTAAAATATAATCACACCATCGTAAGGCTTGTTTTATTGAGGGTTCTTTGGTGGTATCTGCATATTTTTATTATGTTTCTTGTGAAATTTATATTAGGCGGAATGCAAAAAGTACCTATTTTCTTTCCCTTTTTTGTAAACAACTTTGTAGTACCATTTCATGAAAATGCGCTGTCCGATTTTCACGAAATTTAGGTGAATTATGGAATGCACTACTATAAATATATTTATGAAGTTTATTAATTACTTTACACACTTTGGAAAATAATTTGTTATTGTGTTCGTAAAAGGCTGCCAGTTTGATACTGGGTGGTTGTCCGAAATAGAGATTGAGACCGGGGATGTAAAGCGGATTGTAAAAAAGAAAAAAGATAATGAAGATGAAAATCGAAATGAGGGGAAGGAACGAACACTCGAAGAATGAGAGATAAAAGAAAATTATAAAAAGGAAGAGAGAATTTAAATTCTAAGCTTCGACGGCCTAATATCACCGAGCCGGAAGAAAGGTGGCCTAAAATACCCTGATCCCCTAAAACTTGTCACTGGCTAGCTATTGTTGTTATGAGGTGTGCTCCGTCTCTTCTGCTGATACTCATCTCCACTAGATCTCATGATTACTGCAATTATAAAAACTAACCCGTCAAGACGGGTTCACAACAGTTAGTAACCAATATAGGCCTGATACGAACAGCTTTTTGTATTCTTTAATGTTTTATCTTGATTTATAACACTTAAAATGGCCTGTTAGATTTCACGACGACTTTTTTTTGTTCGACGTTTGATAACATATCGGATCGGGAATTGGAAACAGAAGAAAAAATGTGAAGAAAGACATTAAATGGAACATAAGCATGTGCGAGTTAAGGAAATATTTTAGATTTTATGACCAAATCAACTATATTTTATATTATAGAGCAGATACACTGGATGTACTTCATTTTTTGTATAATGTGTACTATTGAATATAATTGCATTTTTGAAGAACAAATATCCTTAACGTCACTTTCACATGTTTGTGTAAAGTTAGCGAAGCATTTCGGTACAGTTTTTGGGGTTCAAGGGCGGAACCTTACCTAAAACGTATTGAAAATTGCACCGGAAGTCGCCGGGATTCCAACCCGGTACATTTAGGAGGGTAGTCGAGTGAATAGATCATACTATCTACCACCTTATTCCAGTTATTTCTTGAACCAGGATGTTTTAGCTGGCGGTTAATGCCGGATTCTCTTCCTGATGCCTCGTATTTTTTTTTAGATGAAAATTTCACAGATATTATTTTTAAGGATAGCAGTCTTTTTATGTGCTTTGTAGAGACCAATATATTTTTACTGGTAGAAATTATCTATTTAGATCGGCTTAATATAATTATTCTACTCAATAGTGAAGAGAAGCGTGCACTGAGTAACGTACAAGTTGGCTAAAAGCATCGTGTTAAACTTTTAATATTTCTATCTACTCCCACGCAGTGTGACAAGGCCAGACGAAATATTTCTGTCCCACGCCTGGGACTAAATGTTGCTTATGAGACTGGTAAGTGTTGAAGGAGACAGAAGGAAAATGTACAAAAAAACAATTTGTCATTAAGGCTAAGGAGCTCTATTATGAACTGTATGCACTGAATCCGATTACATAAGTGTGTGTGACTTTAATTGGATTTATTTAAAATTACACAATTACGGCGTGCATCAAATGGACAAACTAAAGTCCAGAATCAATTATTCTTTGTAACAACGTACATAATTAACGTAAGATTAACAATGACGCCTAACATATTTAAAATAAGTCTATAAGATAAAAATAGATCAATGCTGGAACAGATAAAACGCGAGAAAATGAAATGAAACTTCTATTCACAATCTAGAAGAGCACGCGTTGCTAATGGATTCCATTTTTCCTAGGGAAGGAAACAATCCTATATAGGGAATACACCCACGCCTCCTGACTATTTCATCCACCACGTAAACTGGGTACTAGGGTTTGTTTTGTTTCACAAAAAGTATGAGATCCCCCCCCCCCCTTTTCCTCATGTCGTCGCGAACCGAAATATTGTGTTCCTTCAATCACTCAAACAACTCATTATTTCTAGCCGCCATTGTTGGTGCTTTGTCAAGAATGACCGAGTGAACTGACAAAGACCGCAGAAAGGACTGAGCACAATACAACGGACAGCTGGTAGCACGTGGTTACAGTAAACAGCAGATCGACAACACTGGTAACTGGAACTAGTCTAACGTGCTCTAACGGAGCGATCGGCTGCTTATGATTGGCTGTTTATTATTTCACTTAGCCTCCGCCGAAAGGCAATGCTCAGATGTCAAGTCGAAACTCATAAGAACTGAACTATAGTGCCATTCAATTTAACTTATAACCCTAACCGTAAGTTACGATGTTTGTTAGTAAATCATACCTGCATACTTGCCAAACACACGGTAGATAAGAAATTAATTTTTATGTAAGATTTTGTATATATTTGTTGCGAAAACGATGTATTATTATTATTATTATTATTCATAATAACAAGAATATGCGATTAATGTTCCTTCAACCAATATCGATATTTCTATCAGGCATAATTATTGGCCTGAAGAGGAGTTCTATGGTATAAAAACAAACCGATGGTGCAAATAGGCACGACTGCTGCGCATCTAGATGGCCTGCCGATGTTGGAGTGTCAGGTGCTCAGCGAAATATCCTCAGGTTATTACTTTGCTTCCGAGACCGGATTCACTGCCTCTCATATCAACAGCTCCTAAGTTGGTCTGACTAGGCTGAGTGAAAACCACGCCAGTTGTCAGTCCAGTATTAAAATCCCTGGACTGGTCGGAAATCAAAGGTGGGTCATCCTCGTAAGAGGCAGGCACGTCACCCCTAAGGGGATAGCACTCATCGGTTTAACATGCCATTAAAGACGATAGGTCTCTGGTGGCATTTAATGCCAACCGACTGTGCCAGACATCCCTCAGTCTTAGACATAAGGTGCCTGCACCAATATGGAACACTATGCAGTTTCAGATATAGATTCTTATTACATTTTAAAGAAATTGATGTGTAAATATTTGTTTTGTAATATTTATCATTACCCATCAAACAAATGTTTACACATCGATTTTGTGGATTCTACGCGTGCTTCCGTGTTAAATTTACGGGGGTAATATATTTTACCTGTGGTTCCCAATTACATTAGAAATTCTGTGGAGATGTTTTCCGGCTATGTAACAAACAAACAAACAAACAAACAAACAAACAAACAAACAAACAAACAATTGAAATGTACCAATTTTCGACTTTCTTGTACTTGATCCGAGATAAAAGCTCATTCATCTACACAAATAACATTATAATTTTGATTTTAAACATTTTTAATAGATGAATGCGTTTATATACCATATATAGAAATGTTAATATACACTTGCCTCTTCTCGAAGGCTCAGAAAAGTTATCCTCGAGGAAGGGATGAAAATAATACATAGATCCTACAAGTCTACTGGTTCCCTGGATGAAGATTGTCAAGGTGTTTGGTTAAGTAGTAAAATACTGACTGATCTTTAAAAATTGATTCTGTATTACACTGATGGTTACATAATGACTTTGCACTCAACACAACTAGAACAACAATTCGGCAAAGGCGGATATCCTAATCGTGCATCGAGTGGACAAGACCACGTAAAACTAATCTTGTAAAGAGTTCTTTAATCTGACTTCTGGGGTATTCGGTCATGTGTGTAAATGGAACTGGGAGAGGAGCACCTGGGTACTAGCCTAGTATTTCCCAGCGAGAGCAGCAAACATATGGACGATGCCTATTGCCACGTGGTGATGTAAATATTGTATCTCCGAATGATAATGATTCCTAATTATATTGTATTTTGTGTAATATAGCGATAATAGAGATCATCGGACTAGAGGCCGTACAATCGTCATTTCGATTTTCAGTGTTCCTTTAGACTTTAAATCCTTTCCAATATAGTATCACTTAAATACAACATTGCTGATTTTTCCTGCGAGATAATGTTAATGTCGCATTATCAGATGTAGTACCTCTGTGACTCTGGGATAGGAAAGGGTTTCAACTGGGAAGGTAGAAGCTGTTGTCGTAAATTAAGTCAGCCCCGGCATTTACCTGGTGTGAAAAGGAATAACTACGGAAAACTATCTAGGACTGCTGACGGTGGGGTTTGAACCATCTCTTGAATGCAAACTTGCTGCTCTGTCGAGTTGTACAGTATTTTCCTCCATAATGCGGTGATGTGGTGGATTAGCTTGGAGTACTGGCTAAGCGGTTGACGTCCAGTCTTGCAGAGGGATTGCACGCTATTATTATTATTATTATTATTATTATTATTATTATTATTATTATTATTATTATTATAGGACCCGTGATGCTCCGCAGCATTCGTTATAAGGTCGGATAACCGGGAGATAGTGGGTTCGGACCCCACTGAAGATGGTTTTCCGTGGTTTCCTATTTTCACGCGAGGCAAATGCTGGGGCTGTACCTTAATTAAGGCCAAGGCCGCTTCCTTCCCATTCCTAGGCCTTTCCTGTCCCATCGTCGCCATGAGACCTGTCTGTGTCGGTGCGACGTAAAAGAAATAGCAAAAAAGAAAGTCAGATAACGTGTCTTGATATGCATTTGCCCCAGTACTTTTTTGAATGTTTACTTTCATGATTTGTATTACATGTTAATTATGTGTCAAGTGAATATTTGTAGATATCTTTATTTTCATGTTGATTGATATTTTACAAACTATTTTGTACTATGCAGCCAAGCGAATCCGAGAACTGCGGATTCAGTACTTGACCATTTTGGACATTTTATTTTTCACCCCTTCTGACTCCCATTCCAAGTGTCACAACTCGTTTCAGCGACCCCGCTAAGTATAAATTGGACACTAATATTGGTCGTTTTGGATAGTGTTCTTATGTCATTCCCTTCTAACTCGCAACTGTAGAGGTGTTAGGGGTATCTTACCCCCACAGTATTTTTCTCCAGATAGTAAGACATATGCGTATCAAGTTTCGTTGAAATTGCAGGTTTGCCTATAGTCGCCATCATTATTAGCTTCGCCGATATCTTGACGTACAGTAAATACTGCATATTGCTCCTTAACTGTGTGCAACCCGCTAAGTACAGAAAGTATTGCGGTAAACCTTCGCCTGCAATTATTCAAGTACTGTAGTCGGTCAGTGATTTGATTTTAGGAATACTCAAAGTTGACTGAACTTAGAGACCTATCAATGCCTGATGATTAACTGGCAGGTAATTCCGGAGAGAATAAAACAAATAAAACAAAAAATAAAGCAAATTGGTCCAGAAGAACTGGACAAATCTATTATTATTATTATTATTATTATTATTATTATTATTATTATTATTATTATTATTATTATTATTATTATGGATTTCAGGCGCCTAGTAAAGTAAAGGCATGCTCGGTTTATCTGCAAGGGTTCAGTACCCCGTCAGGAAGTCGAACATGTAAGAAAAGAGATTTTCGCTTCTGGATTGGCACATGACCCTGAGGCTCACTCACCTTACACCTGGTTAATTCCAGAGGACTGACTATTATATTCCATTTAGTAAAAAATTATTCTCCTTCACCTTCTACCGCTCTTCTCACATTTACGGGGTCGCGATTGCGAACTGTGGTGTACAAGTAGACTTGGCCCAATTTTACAGCCGGATGCCCTTCCTGACGCTAACCCTATGTGGTGGAATGTAATAACTATTGCGTGTTTCTGTGGTGGTTGGTGGTGTGGTGTGTTGTGTGAATATGAAGAGGAAGAATTAATCAAGGGCGATTAATATCTCCGACCCGGTCGGGAATCGAACCCGGGACCCTCCGAACCGAATGCCTCAACGCTAACCATTCATCCAAGGAGTAGGGCATTTAGTACAAAAATAATAATGTTATTTGTTTTGCGCCCAACTAACTACTTTTACGGTTTTCGGAGTATACCATTTAGTGCTCAGGTTACGTATTGTGGAAGATCCATTCCTCTAAGGGCCTCCATGGCCTGCTTATTATGTCCGGTTTGATGGCGAATTGGTTAGAATGCCAATATTTGGGCCATGGGATGTCGGGTTCGATTCCTGGCCGAGTCGGGAATTTTAACCTTTATTGATAATCTCTTCTGGCTCGGTTATTGGGTGTTTGTGCCGTCTTTAACATTCTTTCTTTCTTTCTTTCTTTCTTTCTTTCTTAACCTGTTTATCCTCCAGGTTTGGATTTTCCCTCGGACTCAGCGAGGGACCCGACTTCTACGGCCTCAAGGGCAGTGTCTTTAACATTCATCCTAGGTAAAGCCTCAACCCCACGACGCACGGGCTGACCATGAGCGTAAACTCAAAAGACCAGGCGGCATACCATTATTATTATTATTATTATTATTATTATTATTATTATTATTATTATTATTATTATTATTATTATTATTATTATTATTATTATTATTTAAAATAATTAATCATGTCTCTTACAATCCATGCTTTTCACCTGAAAAAAAAAAACGTTGGTTTGAGATTGTGTCAAGAAGTCTTCCACGTCTTGATCGATGCATGGCCCTAGGGTTTACTCAGCCTGTACCCGAAATGAGTACCAGGTTAATTCCTAGGGGCAAAAGTGACAGCTAACTACTCTTTATCTTTCTGTGTGTCGAGGTACTGAAAGTAGAAGTTTTCACTTTCCATTCCTCCAGGGGCCTCCGAGATTTGTACAGCGATGGCTTTGATTCACATTTTACTACTATTCAGTAGGGAGCGAGGAAACAGCTCACTGGATATCCAATGATGATTAAATAAAGTGTAGGATGCACATTAGATGAACACATCACCATTTTCCTCGTCGTCCAGGGGCTGTCCCATGAGTCACGGTGTATAATGTCTGCCCGCTGGCTACCACGTTTACGTAACCCGCGTTACTCTCGTGGGAGTTTGCACCATCCGTGCATGAAGTGTCTGGCATGCAGTAGCTTTACATGGCTGCGAATAGTGGCACGTGGGTTTGGGAATCTTGGGGTAAGAGTGTGTGAATTATTGATTTTATGTAATTAACTAGGGTTATATTGCGGGGCGCCACGGTCTAGGGGTAGCGAGCCTGCCTCTTACTGGGAGACCCCTGGTTCGATTCCCGGTTAGTTCATGAAGTTTTACCTGAGCCTGAGGGCAATTTAAGGTTCACTAGGTCTAGATGAGAAAAATTGAAGAGCTAGTTGATGGTCTAGAAATCCAAGAATAACGGCCGAGAGGATTCATCTTGCTGACCATGCATCACCCCGTAATTTGCAGCTCTTCGGGTTGAGCCGTGGTCGAGGCTAAGGCCCATCAAGGCTCTAGTGCCATGGGTTTTGAATCTAGGAGTGTATTGCTTAAGTAACCTTTGGCTATTGAAAACTGTAATCATAGCCATCTCCGTATGTTCATAGAGGTACTTGGGAAATGGAAGGTAAAGGCTTTCACTATCTCTAACCTCGGCAGTAAGTGGAGTAGAGTGGTTAATTCTATGCCCGACTGCCTTTGCCCTCACGGACATTGTATGTGCGCTGGCGATTGCATGATGAGCGAACATAAGAGCCGTGTGCCTCTACAGAAAAGGAAATCTCGTTTCTACGTTTTTAGATTTTTTGATGGGGAAGCTAACCAACGACTGTCCAGATGTACCGATCATGCATATACCACCTCACTCAGTCCTCCTGTATATTTGAAATTATTATCATTATCCACTTTGTAGATCAGAAGAGTAAGATCCTTGCTGACGAAGTTATTTGGATCTATGCCTGGTATTTGACACGACAGAACATCAGTTCAGGGGCTCGTGTACTCAATATATTTTCAGGAAGTTATTTGAATGGGTTTTCCCCACAAGCTTCAAGCAGGTGCCAACGTCGTGTAAACAACAAAACGTTTTCTCACGTCTATGTGCTACCGTTCCGGGAAAAGTTCCCTCTAATAGGACTGTACGTTAAGCTATCTACTTGATCTGTTAAAGCCGTAGCCAGTATTTTCGTATTTCTTATCTGACCTTACTTGTTCATCTATTAACTCTTACGAACCCGACGCTCTTTCATTTTCAACTCATCTCTTCCTACAGCGATATAATTATTTCTCGGTGGGTCGCAACTCCTATCGTTTTCCTGTGATTCCTTTTAAGGGAAGGCTGATAATCCACTTGCTTTCGTCCTTAAAGAAACAGTTAGCACCACTCGGAAAACACGTGGGCTCCAAATTTCTTGACATAATATTGAAATAATTTCTCATAGTTGTCCATACTACCTCGGGTTAAATTCGTACATAATCTTTTCAGGATCATAATAATTAGAAGAGACACAACAGTACAGGATTTCAAACAGGATTCACAGCGCAATAACTACACGAAACAGCGTATAATGTCATGATTAAACCACTTAAGTGTACAGTTTAAGGGGTCAATGGCTTTCAGAACCAATTACTATGAGTGTAAATTTGTTCCAGTTTCTATGAATTCAGAATATTCACCAGCATTCCTTCAGTTTTCTCAGACATTGATTTTACTATTCGTCGCTAATATGATAGACGTGATGGTGGAAATCTATGATATTATCTGCCTCTGTTGACACTAATCAGAGGAGAAAGATGAAAAATTACAATCTTTCGAAAAATGAAGGTATAGACTACAGAAATCAAAAGATCATACGATCGAGAAATTCGGGAATATGGAAGACTCTCTGTACCTCGCTAAACTAAAACCGCCAGAGTTCGGAGAACAGTGTAATAATAACGTTATTTGTTTAACGACCCTTAGATTCCTATAGAATATAAGGAATGCCAGGATGACGGGATGTTCTCCCTCTTAAGTTCTGCTATCACTTGGCGAAAAGCACACTCAGAAGCCACTGACATCAACTGGAAATCTTGGGAACAGGAGGAAAATGACTAACAAACTGTGTCACTGAGCTCAGACTCTGAAGAGATCAGATATGTAAGACAAAAGAGAGGAATCTGACAGAGGTGAGTGAAAGTGATGCCGGACTCAAATGAACTCCGTGGTCGCCATTCCACGCTCACAAGACGTGGGCCGCTGGGGATGCCTCTGGTGTCATGAATAAAATTCTGTCCCGGTGGGGACTAAAAATCACAATCGTTCTGCTATCCAGATCAAAGAAAATGTGAAAACAAGAAATGATAATTTTTTTATTGACTTTTAGCTATGGAATGGTTGAGAAATTTGATGAAAATACCAGAGGAACGAGTTGTATAAAGAGTTGGGTAAGCCTGATAGTCAGAGAAGGAAAGGAAAGATCAGAATGCGTTGGCAAAATAATTTGGAGGAAGACCTCAGGAAAACAAGAACGGGGAGATGGAAAGTGGCAGCTGTTGATCGGGAAGAATGAGCATCAGTTGTGAAGGAAGCACAGCTCAAACTATCAGGGAAGAATGCTAAAGAAGAAGAAGAAAACTATGGGAACCTCCAAAATTCCAGAAATGAGTTTTCTGCCACAGAAAAATAGTCTGCGAAGGAGTGTCTTCTGAGGAACAGTAAGCTTCGCCGGTGTGCCGAGTATCCAATAGACTCGGAATATGTGGATTTAAATTCTACGGATATGGTCATGGCTTGCCATTTTTTTCCATTTCATCTTCATGAAAACTCGAGTCAAACCTTTTCCAAGACCACGGCCGTATCCTCCTCAGTCCTATCTATAGTTGATTACAAGTACTCACCGCACGAGACCATATCCGAAAGCAGATAATTAGCCGTCATTAAAATGCAGCACGCAGTCAGGCCTGTTATTCGTAGTAAAGCAAGCCCCTAAATAACATACAATAGAAGAAACACCAACGACAGGTCTCGTAATCGATGACTATAGGACGATCAATTACATTCCTTCCTTATTTTACGTAGTTCGCAATTAACCTTAAATGACCAGAATTTAATGAAATCAGAACAGAATGAAAAATTAGTGCACCTATGTCTACTAGTGAATACGTACAGTACATACGGAAGTTACCGACATATTCGCATCCAACGATCTGCCATGAGAATGGCAGGCGCGCATACACTGTAGTATAGTAATACGCCTACCAAAATTTTTAATATTATGTGTGTCGCTACTTTTTGGATCCGATGTATCTTCTGTCATGATGTGAAGCATTGAATGTCAGTTTAATTTCTTGAGGCCCTATAATACTGAAAGGCACCTTTGTCCTTAAAGACAAGTAAACATATTGCTCGAGTCTATTTCATTTTAACACCTCTAAATGCAGGTATGCTGTGACAGATTTTGATCCTGAAAACTTGATAGTTAAAAATGAATATCTAGCCAACTGCTCATCGCAAACGGTTCTACTGAATTATTTTCAAGGGGTCCGTCTGCATATTATAATTGTTAGTGCTGTTAGCTGCCATCCTTGGAAGCCTGGGTTCGATTCCCGGTACTGCTAGAGATTTAAGTATAGCAGGAGGGATGGTATGTGGTTCAAATGGTACACGCAGCTCACCTCCAATGGGCGTATGCCTGAAAAGCGCTTACAGCACCTCGGAACGACGACACGACATTTCTTGTTTTGTTTTCAAGGGGCTGAAATCCGAAGCGCCGGCCCCACTGTGTTGGTGTAGCAAATCTCCCTCGTATTCGGAGGCCCCAGGTTCAATTCCCGGCCACGTCAGGGATTTTGACCTGGATCTGAGAGCTGGCTCGAAGTCTACTTAGCCTACGTCAGGACATTTCAGGAGCTGTCTGACGGTGAGATAGCAGTCACAGTTTAGAAAACCTAAAACATCGGCTGAGAGAATTCGCTGAGCTGTAAACGCGTCACTTTGTAAACTGTAGGCCTTCTGGCTGACAGTGAGAAGCGATCGTTCGATGGTACACGGCCGATCAAGGCTGTAGTGCCATGTTCCTCTTTTTTTTTTTAATCCGAAGCAGCAGCTTTGTGATTCGAACTCGGGAACACCCACCATCAATAAGACACTGGTGGTAAATAGGGTGATGATAACGTAAAGTCAAAATAAGTGAAAACATTCTATATTTTGAACTGCAAATGCACATTATACTGTGTTATGTTCCTTCCTGTCCATTCTATAAAATATTTTAAAAAGAGGCGGGGTGAGTGGCTCTGTGAGTAGAACGCTTGCTTTCTGAGCCCCAGCTGACCGGAACGATCCCAGCTCAATCCGGTGGTATTTGAAGATGTTGAAATACACTAGTCGCATGTCAGTAGATTCACCAGTATGTAAAAGATCTACTGTGAGGCAATATTAACGCAATTCGGCGTTTCTGAAAACCATACACTACCGAACTCGATAGCTGCAGTCGCTTAAGTGCGACCATTATCCAGTATTCGGGAGATAGTGGGTTCAAACCCTACTGTCGGCAGCCCTGAAGATGGTTTTCCATGGTTTCCCATTTTCACTCCAGGCAAATGCTGGGGCTGTACCTTAATTAAGGCCACGGCCGCTTCCTTCCCAGTCCTAGCACTTTCCTGTTCCATCGTCGGCATAAGACCTGTGTGTGTCGGTGCGATGTAAAGCCAATAACAAAACAGAAAACCGTACAAGTAGTTAGTGGGACGTAAAACCAATAACTTTATAATTATTGTAATAAAGAAAATAATAGTAGCGTTTTAACGAAATCTGGACGTTGTCACCCCAGTCAGTGCCCCCATATAGGCCAGTGGAGCGCTCATCAGACACACTCAGCTGATGTTTACTTTCGATACAAGGGTAAATTCCCTTGTGTTTCTTCCCTAGCCAACAGCATATGGGCTACCTATCTTAAGTGGTTACCTCACCCAACGTTGCTTAATTTCGGAGATCTCAAGGAATTCGGTTTTCTAACATGGGTGCTTCATTACCCAAGTGATTAATATGGCTTTATAAATCAGGTGATTAATAATAATAATGCTAATTGCTTTACGTCCCACTAACTACTTTTACGGTTTTCGGAGACGCCGAGGTGCCGGAATTTTGGCCCGCAGGAGTTCTTTTACGTGCCAGTAAATCTACCGACACGAGGCTGACATATTTGAGCACCTTAAAATATCACCGGACTGAGCCAGGATCGAACCTGCCAAGTTAGGGTCAGAAGGCCAGCGCCTCAACCGTCTGAACCACTCAGCCCGGCAATCAGATGATTGAGGGTAATACTAGTCTAGTACGACACTCAAATTGAAAATATGAACACAAACGAAGATGCCATCATTGCGATTCTCGGTAGCCGAAACACAAGGAGATGTGTTCTTTCATTTGTATTGTTTTCTGCTGTGACCTCTGTTTCTGCCCGCAGAACTTAACAAACAGAAAGAAGCCACATAACGTTTGCAGAGCGAATCGCTTCCTGTTCAAATCCCTCTAGCTCGAGCTCAAATGATGTTTATTCTTCCTAACTGACTTGCCGTTTAATGTTTATAAACGAATGTCATCACATATTTCAGTATTATAAAATGGCTTGTTTAGCAATTTCATACACAAAACCTATTTAGCTGACACCATTTCTCGATATTTTAACCACTAGTTGTTTTGCATGTTTGCCAGCTGCAGTAAACAAGGAGGACAAAGGAGTATTTATCACACATTGACAAGCTCAGGCAAATACCATGCACAGAGCACGGTAATGACTCTTTAAATCAGGGGTTTCCAAATGGTGGCCCGCGAAGCCATTTTTGCGAAAGCACTGTAAGATATAACGTGTATAAAAGTCACAAACATATTTATTAGCTCGTTCGAAAACGTGTTAATTTTTACACACATTATAGACCCAAGTCAGAACTAATTATTCTTTAATACCAGTTCTCAACAGATTATTCTTGATTTTAAAACATTTAAAATCCAAATTTCAAGTAATAACGTATTATTTTTGCGTCCCACTGGCTACTTTTGGTGGTTTTCGGAGATGCCGAGGTGTCAAAATTGTGTCCCACAGGAGTTGTTTTACGTGCCAGTAAATCTACCGACACGAGACTGACGCATTTGAGCACCTTAAAATATCACCGGTTTGAGCCAGAATCGAACCTGCCAAGCTGGGGTCATAAGGCCAGCGCCTCAACCGTCTCAGCCACACAGCCCGGCTCCAAATTTCACTCTTTTATGCAATTTAAAATAATGTTTTAAGCAATTAAAATGATCAAACCCTAATTTCAATTGAACTATGCATATTATTTCGTAATGGTGCTTCTGTACTATTTGCAGAATTTTACGAAAATTGGCCTATTCAAGTGCGGCCCGCGAACGTGACTAAGGTTTCCAAAATGGCCCTCGAGCCCTTACAAATTGGAAACCCCTGCTCTAAATACTTGACCGAATGAAACTGAAGTGGATGGAAAAACTCGGGCTCGATAGTAAAGGAAACAGAGGTAGAAACGCATGTTTTATAAGAGGAAAACTAAGAAAACCCACCCGAAAAAGTCACTGCCTTAAACGTTACCAGCGGTGGGCATCATCTATGAATTCGAGTGACAAATAGATTCCAATCTTTCTATAAACATCGTCAGAACTGCTCCATGAATGTTTCATCGTCCTGTGGCCGCGTATACATACAGTAAATTATCATAATGGTAGGCTTATACACGTGCATCCTAGGGGCAATGACAACTACGAATTCTAAAACCAACAATAAATGCTTTCTACTGTCGATTCAAACAATGGATATATTGACTCATTTCAGAGGCTGAGTTTATAAACTGTAATTACAACTAATTTGACTTGAGACTGAAGTCTTTGAAAAGTAATATTTGCCAGTACTGAGCGTGAAAGCACCTAGGAATAATCACGTAAAGGGCGGACACCGAATGTTGTTGTGGTTTAGTAGTAGTAGTAGTAGTAGTAGTAGTAGTAGTAGAAGACAACTGCTGAGGCTGTACCTTAATTAAGGCTACGGTCGCTTCCTTCCCACTCCTAGGCCTTTTCTATCCCATAGTCGTCATAAGAGCTATCTGTGTCCGTGCGACGTAAAGCAAATTTAAAAGTAGTAGTAGTAGTAGTATCATGATCATTTAAATAACCGTGAAAAAGTTCTTCAGATGTGGTGGTGGTGATTATTGTTTTAAGAGGAAGTACAACTAGGCAACCATCCTCTATATAACACTAATCAGAGGGAAAAATGGAAGGGGTCCGACACTTCGAAAAATGAAGATATCGGCCAAAGGACGACAAGGGCCACGAAGGGCATGAAAATGAAAGACTCCCTAGCCCTCGCAAACCTAATAGCGTCGGGGTCGGAAAAGAACAAGAGTTGACCAAGAGAGGTATGATAGGAAAGATGAAAGTGAGGAGTCTGGCACAAGTGGAAGCAATGCCAGGACTCAGCTGAGGGCCCCGTGGTCGCCAACCCACGCTCCAAATTTCAGAGCCCCTGAGGCCCCTTTTAGTCGCCTCTTACGACAGGCAGGAGATACCGTGGGTGTTTTTCTGCTGCCCCCACCCACAGGGGGATAAAAGTTCTTCAGAACTGTATATGAATAGTAACTAGTTATTCAGAAGTTATTGAATCGAGAAATAATGTGGAAGAATCTCCCGGGAATTTCTTTATTACCGGAATGAATAGCTAAGCCACTAAAGCTCTGGATTTCTGCGATCAAGTTCACGAATTATATCCCAGTGCAGTCTGGTATAATTTGCAGATGCTCAAGTACGCTAGCCTCGTGTCGGTAGATTTATATCCATTACTACGGGACAACATTTTGGTACATCCGCGTCTCCGAAAACTGTAAGAGTAAAACCAATATCAGTTATTCTTTCTTTAATGCACTTGTAGATAACGATGTTTCTTACATTATTCCGTTTTCTTCTGTGTAAATACGAACAGAACCACAAATTTCATTGACTGCAGTATCTAAATTGGCACAGGAGTTACGATAATACCGTATTAATTCGACTGCCATGCAGGTCGTATGGAAGGGACGGCTGGCACGTCTATTTTGAAACTGACAGATTGTGCGACCGTAAAACTCGGCTTTCGGTATTCAGCTCTGCATGAATTTAAATCTTTTTGATAGTTTGTAATATTGTTCGTTTTTATTAAAAAAAAATATTTTAAATGTTATTTGTTCGGAGCGTCCACCCATGTGAATCTTTTGCCCCTACTGGCACCATATTGTATGAACCTGCTTGTTTTTGGAATGGCGATAGTGTGGAATGTTGTGTGTGAGGAAAGGAGCATTAAGGTCGTCGCAAACACTCAGTCCCCTGGCCAGGGATATTAATCATTACAATTTAAAAAACCCTGACCCGGCCGGGAAGCAAACTCGGGGCCGCCGGGTGACAGGCGGACGCGTTGCCCCTACACCGCTGGGCCGGACATATTGTTCGTTTAGTCTGACCTTGAAAATTTGGATCTTTATTTGGTGGACTAAAATTAAATAATATTCATTTAATGATGGTAAAATTTAGGCTATAAGACAAGCAATAACAACAGCAACAAACATCTACCAAACTTGCTGCCAATACGTTTGTTACAGCGTATTTCGTTTGTTGCTTTCATTGAAGCTTCGTCAGTATAGACGAGTAACATTGTAAGCAACGCGGAGTCGTTCCATTTCAGCCATGTGACTTTCCCTAAAGTGGCATTTTCCTTATTCACCAATATAGCATGATGTTAAAATGCTTACGTAATAGATTCATGATATTCGTGACATATCCTTGTGTCCGATAGTAATTCTCTTAAAACATAATTCTAATTCTTAATAATAATAATAATAATAATAATAATAATAATAATAATAATAATAATAATAATAATAATAATAATAATAAATCATTATAGACTGCTGTGCCTTTCAGGTTAAGTCTGCAAGCCTCTACGAATTTACTAAACGCCACCACAACACTCTATTTGTAACTAGTTCTGTGGCCTAGTTTAGTTTCTATACCTCTTATCTATAAATCATTAGAAACAGTCTAGCAGCCGTCGTCTTGACTTACCTCTACTTCTCTTACCCTCCATGACAGAGTCCATTATTCTACAGGATAAGCTATCTCTTCCATTACCCCACCACCGAAGCTAGTTAATGCGTACAGCTTCAACAATCGAGTTAATTCCTGACTTAGCCTTTATCTCCTCATTCCGACCCTCCTGCCATTGTTCCCAGCTGTTTGTACCAGTGATTATTCTCGCTACGTCCAAGTCTGCTACTTTCAACTTAGGAATAAGATATCCTGAATCCACCCATCCTTCACTCTCGTAAAGAAAAGCTGGTCTGAAAACAGACAGGTGTAAAGAGGGTTTCATCCGGAAGCTGACATTCTTCTTACAGACTATTGTAAATAGCAACCGGTAACTCGCTGCTATACCTTTGCTGCATCTTGATTCAATCTCTCTCACTATACTACCATTCTGGGAGAATGCACATCCTAAATACTTGAGATTATCTACCTGGTCAAGTTTTGTATTCCCATCTTTAAAAGGGTATTTTTATAACATACTCATTGCAGCTATTTTCAGCACAATTTGCCAGAAAGACTAAGTCGTCGCGATAGGTCAATTTCTTACTAAATTTCTACCTAATTGAATCTCTACTTGCCACTTTATGCCTTTCAGTAGATGATCTATGTAAACTGTGAACTACAAAGATTAATAATTACAGCCTTTTCTAACCCCTATGAGAACCTTGAAGCAAGAACTCGTTTTACCATCAATTTTCACCGCAGCCCAGTTTTCAACATAAATAACTTTGGTTGCTTTCAATACTCTACCCTTAATCCAATAGTCCCCTACCCAGTACGGCTAACATCTTTTCCGTCGGTACTCTATCGTATGTCTTCTCCAGATCTACGAAATATAAACATGACTGTCTATTCCTCTCGTAGAATTTTTCAGTTACCTGGCGCATACTGAAAATCTGATAGACAGTCCGTCTGTGGTCTGAAACCACACTGGTTCTCACCCAATTTACTCTCAACCACAGATCAGACCCTCCCTTCTAAAATGCCAGCGAACATCTTACCTGGTATACTGATCAACGAAATATTTCAATAGTTGTTGCAATCATTCCTGTTTCCTTGCTTATAGATAGCTGCAGTTACTGTTTTCATCCAATCAGAAGGTACCTTACTAACATTCCATGCCAATATAATTAATCTGACACCAAACCCGGCTATAAAATTTTTCCTGGACAAACGACTCCAGAAAGCTGCAGAAAAAGACCCAAAATCTTTAATACCCCCGCCATGAACAACGATGAATAAAAATCAGCCAATTTCTAGCTACGCCACCTCTACAAGAGAGGATCAATTCACGGCTTTCATCACCGTATTTGTAATAGGAAAGGTTTTCATCATGTGTCCAGCGACTGTGTTTGTGAAATATTCGGTTTACAATGTCCACTGTACCACCTGTTTGATTGCAAACTGCACACAAAGAATACTACCTTTTCTCATTATGCAAAAAGATGAAACCTTGTACTAAATTTCTTTATTTTTAAAATTATATGTACACAATATGTTCAAGGTTAAACATTATTATTAGTCTGCGAATCCATTTCATCCCTGCCTTCTCACTATATTTCACCATTTCAAGTAATTTAATCTATTCCTGCTCCTTTTCAGTTGCTCAAGCGTAATTTCACTAACATCATTGTCTTACTCTCCATGGGCTCGGTTGTTCGTGACGTCCCAAGAAAGATTTCATTTTACGTTGAGTGATTTTCAAAATATTACTTTCACCTGTCCAATGACTCCGTGGAACCAAGAATGAGTTCACCTGATTACCCAAAACACTGTTAAATTCCTCCCTCCCTCCATTTCTAAGATTTATTATTACTGTCCAGAAGGGTTTCCCTGTCGCTTGACCAAGCCTTTCCAGGTTATTGCCGAAATCCTACAATGATTTCTTGGATTCAATAGTTATTTGTTTCGCTCTGTTTCTTTCTTCTGCATGCATGAGTCCTTGTTTGGAGTCATTCCTGATACGCCTTCTTATTAAGTTTACAAGCTTTACACTTTATCATTCCATCAAGATCTTCGCTTTTTCCCATCTTTACACACAGTCTTCCTAGGCATTTCCCTTCTGTAACTACTACACTATCCCTGTATGTCATCCATTCAATTTGTATATCTTGAATCTGCTTACTGTCTACTGTTTGCAACTTTTCACTAATCATACCCATGTGCTTCTAATTCTCTCGTCCTGGAGATTTTTACCCTTATTCGTCTGCAGACATATTTCACTTTCCACATCCTAGGCCTAGAGATACATAGTTCACTACAGACCAGACAGTGGTCTGTTTTATCAAAAAAGATTCCTGAATACCCGCACATTCATAACAGAATTTCTGATAGTCTATTATGGATTTGGTGCCCCTTGCATGTATAGCGGTGAATAACCTTATGCTTGAAGAACGTATTCGTAACTGCTAATCCCATAGTAGTAACAAGGTCCAATACACGCTTCCCATTCCTATTTGCCTTCCATACCTTCCTCACATTTACCGATCGCCTTCTCATATCCTCCAATTCTATTTCCAACTCTCGCATTTAGATAGCCCATTAGCGCTATCCTGTCATTGCTGTTCGCCCTCAATACGATGTCACTCAGTGCTTCATAAAAGTAGTCAAATTCCTCCTCATCTGAACCCTCACATGATGAGTAGACAGACAATTCTCATCTTAACTCTTTCAACTGATGAATCTATCCACACACTTCACTCATTTATGTGCCTAACAGAAACTATGTTGCGTGCATTAGTATTTCTGATGAACATTCCTAACTCTTGATCACTTTATAATCTCCTATTTCTCTCGTTTTCTCCCGTTACCGAATATCATTAACTCCTAACGCGTCCAGGCGCATCTTCTTTGCTGACTCATCCAGTTCTATTTTCTTTCTTCCAAAAAACCCATTAATGTTGGTTTCTCCCCCTGGAATTTCATTTCGTTGGCAAAGTTGTTCCAAGGAGTCCCTCGCCTGTCGAATGGAAGTGGGACTCCATTACTCCCATAGGTCCGAAGTTTGCTGAAAATGTTCTGAGATCGCTGAATTCTATGAAGCAAGGTGCTACCCTACTTACACATAATGCCAGTGAGGAGAATCTCTCCTCTAACGGTTTAGGGACCACGATGGATTGTATCGTCCTAGCCGCCTGAACGCAGGTAAGTTCAAGAATAAGTTCAAGATACCCACTCCCATGCCGTAGCAACTGGTATTTCGACTCTTAGGACCACTTACTAGGCCACTCAGCCATTGCCCATGGTTCACGAACTACGGCATGACTACTGTAACGCATACCATGAACCATAAATAATAATAATAATAATAATAATAATAATAATAATAATAATAATAATAATAATAATTTATTGGTTTCCCTTTGACCACAAAGGTACTTGGGACTGATGTCGAAGATAACCCTAACCCCAAACGATCCATGATGTTACATATTTATTCTGAAACATTAAAGATATAACCGGTTTGTAAAATAATCTGGTATTTTCACTCACTTTGAATACAATAAAATGATAGATTCGTTTAAAACGGTAGGTTTAAAATCGCGAGTATCCCTGCTCTCTTCTACTTAATACATATAACAAACTATACTTGCCTTGAGAAGGATATATTGTGTATAAACTAATAAACACGACCTGAATTTTCAGTCACGTAGGCTTCATTTTTTTCGGTTAAATTTAGCCATTTTAAGTCAATAAACACCACGTACATTCAGAATAATTAGTCCAAAGAGTTTCAAAACATAGTCACAGTACCGCGGTTTATTTGTCATTAGCTGTGTATATTTGACTACGATGTTAGGTTCATAAGAGAGCAAGTGTTGATTGGCCTTCACCCACTCATGCAGCCCCGTGACGTAGATTGAATAGGCAACTTACGAAAGAGCTTTGTATTGCGCAGCAACATAAGCTGCTCCTGTTAGTAGACTAGGTTCCTATTTCTCTCATCATTGTACAGCGCAGGAGTAAAACAGTCATCGTAACTTAAGGTTTGCAATTACCAGTCCGCGAGGCCTTTCTTGTGGCTCAGGACGTCATTTAAAGAAATACATTACCGTAATTCATTACCTAATTTTATCTATGTATATTTTTATTAAAATATAAGTCGTTGCCGAAGAAACTACGAGTGCTGGTTTGACATCGCGGAGAAAGAAATATCACAGGTTGATTTGATTTTGTGTAGTCTATAATAAAATCAACGGAACCAGTTCTGTGGGGTTCAGTTTCAAGTTTGTCTTTAAGTTCAAGTTTTATTTACATCTTTTAATTGTTATTCAACACGACATATGCTATATAAGTGAAATACATTTTAATTTTCAATCTAAAATGGTCACTTTTCCTTTTTTAACTGAAATACTAGCACATTCTTGGGAAAAACTACCTTTCTTAAAGGTTTTAAATTATAAAAGACATATATAAAACATATTTTATATTCATCTTTTTCTGTCCGGCTCATTGGCTTCGGTTCAGAGGGCCCCGGCTTCGATTCCGGGCTGGACTGAGGATTTTAACTACGTGTAGTTAATTCCTCTGGTTCGAGAACTGGGTGTCTGTGACTGTTACCTACATACTACATATCACACTACCTACCACAACAGAAACAAGCAGTAGTGAATACATTCCTCCACATAGGGTTAGTGTCAGAAAGTGCACCCGGCAGCAAAACTGGGCTCAATTCACATTAGTGTCGAGTCCATATGATTGGGAAAAGGCCAGGGAATAAAAAATACCATATTTTCCCGTTTTAAAAATCAAATAAATTTTGCAGCCCGCCTCTCGATTCTTGTATTTCTCGCGTTTTGTAGTTGAAAACCCTCGATATGAACATTCGAGCAGTTAGACAACTTAGATCTGGCACGATTCCTAGCTTTACTAAGAACTTACATATACACTGGTACAGTCTGATACACGGTTAGTCTGATGAGGAGAACTGAAAAATGATGTATTCACTTTTTATTTATTTATTTATTTATTTATTTATTTATTTATTTATTTATTTATTTATTTATTTATTTATTGTGAACTCTCGGAAGGAGTTTGGTTGTGTGGTAATGATGATTATGATGATGATAGTGATGATCATGACGATGATGAAGTAGGGAGAAGGTGAAACCCTCTGTCGGCACATAGACTACTCCTAATAAACACGAGCTAAATTTTCAGTAACGGAGGTTTCATTCTTTCTTCTTTCTTTTTCTACCACTTATCCTACACCTGTGGAGTCGCGGGTGATAACTGTGTTGCACATGTGGATTTGGCCCTGTTTTATGACCGGATTCCCTTCATGACACCAACCCTATATGGAGGGATGTAATCACTATTGCGTGTTTCTGTGGTGGTTGGTAGTGTAGTGTGTTGTGTGAATATGAAGAGGAAAGTGTTGGGACAAACACAAACACCCAGTCCCCGGGCCAGACGAATTAATCATAGGCGATTAAAATCCCCGACCCGGCCGGGAATCGAACCCAGGACCCTTTGAACAGAAGGCCTCAACGCTGACCATTCAGTCAATGAGTCGGACTCACGGAGGCTTCATTCTCATGTCGTATATCACCAAGACGTCTGATCACGGCTTGATGTCTCCATCCGACAGGCGAATGGCCATTAATAGCGGCATATCCCCTCAATCCATATGAAGACTGCGGACGCCTTAACTATCTTGCCCGCTGGGCATGTAGCAGATCGAAGACTCAGGATGCTTGTAAAGTGATTATAGAGTTCCCTCTTCTTAACAGGTGTTAAAAAGGGAAGGGCACAATTTAAGGTAGAGAGGTTCATCAGGAATACTATTGTACGCAACATAGTCTCTCTTAGGTACGTAAATTATGTGAATAGATTTAGATGGCAGAGGAATTAGGACGAAAATTGTCTCTGTATTCACCATATGAGGGTGCGGATGAGAAGAAGGTAGAAAAGTTTTATGAAGCACTGAATGATATCGTAGTCCGGGTAATCAGCAAAGATAGGGTAGTGCTAATGCACGATTTTAATGCGAGAGTTGGAAATAGAACTGAAGACTATGAGGTGGTGATGGGTAAATGTGGGGAAGATATGGAAGCTAATAGGAATGGGAAGCGTTTACCGGACTTATATGCTGGTATGGGATGCCCAGTTACGAATACATTCTTCAAGCTTAAGGCTATTCGCTGCTATACATGGGAGGGAAGGGGGAGCAGATCCATAGCAATATATATCACTACATCATAACCAACTTTGAATTCCGGAAATCTGTTAGGAATATGAGGGTATTCCGGAGATTCTTTGATGGTACAAACCACCATCGATCTGTAATGAACTAAGTATATCAAGGCCTTGGATAGAGAAAGTGAAATCTGTCTACAGACGAATAAGGGTAGAAATCTCGAGGACGAGGAAATTAGAAGTACATGGATATGATCAGTTAAAAGTTCCAAACAAAGCAGGTTAGGATAGAAAAAGAGAATGGGTGGCATACAGGAGTGCTGTAGTAGGAACGGAAAGGGAATGCTTAGGAATAACTGTGTATAAAAACGGGGGGGGGGGGGGAGGGAAGCGAACATCTTGGTGGAACATTCTGCTTGGTGGAATGATGAAGTGAGGGCAGCCTGTAAACATAATACATCGTATCAGAAATGGCTCTAGACGAGAACTGGTGGAGACCGGGAATTGTAGTACATTAAAGAAACAGAGCGAAACAAATAATTGTTGAATCTAAGAAGTCATGAGGAGATTTCGGTAATAACCTGGAGAGGCTAGGTCAAGCGGCAGGGAAACCTTTCTGGACAATAATAAATAATCCTAGAAAGAGAGGGGAAAAGTAAATGAATAGTATGTTATGTAAATCAGCTGAACTCATGCTAGATTCCAGGCAATCATTGGACAGATGGAAGGAATATTTTACCGAGCAAGTAGCTGTATAATTTGAGTCACGTAGCTATCAGCTTGCATTCCGGAGATGGTGAGTTCGAACTCCAATGTCGACAGCCCTGAAGATAGTTTTCCGTGATTTCCCATTTTCACACCAGGCAAATGCTGGGCATGTTCCTTAGTGAAGGTCACGGCCGCTTCCTTCTCCCGCGTAGCACTTTCCTGTCCTATCGTCGTGTAGGTGCGACGTAAAGCAGATTGTAAAATTGAAGAAGTGTTTTGAAAATCTTCTCAACGTAAAAGAAAATATTTCTGGTGACATCGCGAACAACAGAGCACATCAGGTGGATTGAGGAAGCTGTACGCATTAACCGGCTTCGGTGCAAGGGTCATATGAAGTGAGGATGATAGTTAACCTGGAAGAATAATGGTCTCGGCCATTATGGTAAGACAAGTAGAGGGAGACCAATACGACGATGGTTAAAGGCAGTTTCTAATGATTTAAAGATAAGAGGTATAGAACTAAACGAGGCCACAGAGCTAGTTACAAATAGAGGCTTGGAGGGAGGGGCATTTAGTAAATTCAGAGGATTACAGACTGAGCGCTGAAAGGCATAACAGTCTATAACGAAGATGTAAATAAATCAGCCTTGTGCCTATAGATTTATCAGCACATTATGGATGTCTTAAGGGACAACATTTTCAACACCTCGGTAACTCCGAAAAATCTGTAAAATAGTTCGTGGGACGATAAAGCATTGCTGTTATAATAATAATAATAATAATAATAATAATAATAATAATAATAATAATAATAATAATGAAATGAAATGTCGTATGGCTTTTAGTGCCGGGATATCCCAGGACGGGTTCGGCTCGCCAGGTGCAGGTCTTTCTATTTGACGCCCGTAGCCGACCTGCGCGTCATGATGAGGATGAAATGATGATGAAGACAACACATACACCCAGCCCCCGTGCCATTGGAATTAACCAATTAAGGTTAAAATCCCCGACCCGGCCGGGAATCGAACTCGGGACCCTCTGAACCGAAGGCCAGTACGCTGACCGTTCAGCCAACGAGTCGGACATAATAATAATAATAATAATAATAATAATAATAATAATAATAATAATAATGTGGTTAAATGCACTTACTATGTTTGACGCAAGTGTAATAGACTAATATAACTTGGAAACAATATTCTTTAACCCATGGGTAAATAATGCAAATACAGTATTGATTATTATTATTATTATTATTATTATTATTATTATTATTATTATTATTATTATTATTATTATTATTATTATTATTATTATTTACGTAGTTATGTCCGGACTATATTTGGTATAAATCACGATTATATTATCTGTGAGGCTATGTCATTATATATATTATATATATTAATGAGTTTATTTAATGTAAGAACACGTAATTAGTACTATATAATTTTTATTACCGGTATATATGATGTATAATCCAATGTAACATTGTGCAATACGCTGTAATAAGTCCAGAACAATGCAATGTGCGACTAGATTTAGGTAGAAAGTTCCTTACATTGTATTTAGGCTGTTGGAGACTCTCGAATTTACGAGAAAACACGATATGTCATATTCTAGAAGCCTGGCCAGGAAGCGTGTATAAAGAGGCAGTCTTGGTGATAGAGTGGAGTTGTTTTAATGAGACTTATGTGGAAGTCATGTTAACAGAGTGTTTGAAGTCAAGTTGTGAATTGGTTCTGTTGGGTTGGTAGTTTACATGCATCTATTGCAGTCTTCTTCTGATTCTTCGTGTAGTGTTTTGTTATGATGACAGCTTATTAGTACGTCCATGCGGAAGATGTAAATATAATTTTTGAATAAAATAGGGTACACAACTGACAGCATTTTGTGTGCGTCTTTGTGAATATATCATGTTCAAGACAGCATATAGAGATCCTCAGTGGAGTTAGAGCCAAATTTCCCCTTGCCCATACGTAGATATTTTTTGGTGTATCGTGTTTGACTCTTACCCAGATGCCCCACATTCGATTCCTGGTCAGTCCAAGGATTTTAATTCTAGCCTGAGGCCTGGAGTGGAATTCATCCGTGAGACTGAGGAGGTGTGCGATACGAGAAGGAGCGGAACCCGTCACGGATACCAAGTAATCCATTTGGTCGCCGAGCACATGACTCTCCGATATCTGTAGATCATCTGCCTAGGTAGCATCGTTTTGGTAGGTCACGACCCTTAATGGGGTGTGTTAATATGCTACTGTAATTGACTCTACGAGTGCACAAGTCAGTGATATTAATGGCTTGGGAAATAAGCCACTTTTTCTTTCTTTCTTTATATTTCTCTTTCTTTCTTTCTTTCTTTCTTTCTTTCTTTCTTTCTTTCTTTCTTTCTTACCGTGTCTTTTCTTATTTACTTAGGCTCGGCAGCCCGTACGGATGTATAAGCCAGTTTTTACGGCCGAGTGCCCTTCCCGATGCCAACCCTGTATTTCGGAATATATTCACTATTGCGTATTTCTGTGGTGGTTAGTGGTGTGGTGTATTGTGTAGAAGTGAAGAGGAATGTATTAAGATGAACACCTAGTACTCGAGCCAGAGGAATTAACCTGATGCGATTTAAGTCCCTGACACTTTCGGGAATCGAACCCGCGGTCAACTGAACCTAAGGGCCACTAGGTTGGCCATTCAGCTAAGACGCCTGATGTTGGGTAATAAACCCTATAATTTATAAATAAAACCGAGCGAACTGACCACGCAGTTTGGGTCACGTAGCTCTGAGCTTGCATTTGGGAGATGATGGGTTCTAATCGCACTGTCGACAGCCGTGAAGATGGTTTTCCGTGGTTTCCACTCCGACTGCTGCCATCCTAAGACTACCCCTTTCCCGTCCTTGTCACCAGAAACCTATCTGTTTGTGGAACGGTACCTATAATCTTTAAATAAAATCAGTGAATACAATTTTAAGACGATAAGTCAAGAGGCTTAAAACTCGGGAGCATGGAACGATGACCAGTGGACTCCTAGCTGAGTAAATTATTTCCTATTACTTGAGCGATGCTCTTCATTTGTGACTATTGTTGTCCTTCGACCTCAGTGGTATTAGGTTCATAAAGCCTATTGGGTCAACAGTTTTCCTTTTCTGACTCTTCCCTTTCTATTTCCGAGACATTCATTCTTCTTTCATTTATCAAGAGTTGTGCAGTGTGGCTATTTCTAGCCGGGTGCAGCCCTTGTATGGCAGACCTTCCGATGAGGGCGGGCGGCATCTGCCATGTGTAGGCTACGTAACTGCGTTTTATTGTGGTAGAGGATAATGTTGTGTGTGGTGTGCGAGTTGCAGGGATTTTGGGGACAGCACAAAAACCCAGTCCCCGAGCCAACATAATTAACCATAGGTTAAAAATCTCCGACCCGGCCGTGAATAGAACCCGGGACCCTCTGGACCAAAGGCCAGCACGCTAACCATTCAGCTATGGAGCCGGACATTTAACAACTTAAAACAACGAACACCTCTACCACCACCGCGACCACAATCACTATCGATAAATCTAATACTGTCTTTTGGCATATAGCCACTTTAAAAGTTGCGAATGATTTGAACGTCGGATTTAAATAGGGCATCTAAATGTGATGCCAATTTCTTCTATGTACAGTGATATATTGCATCCCATTAGTCTCAGGTAGCCACTGTAAACGCTGGAATTTGAGGTAGGGATCTTAAACAGAGCAGATTTCCATTGTTGTGGAAGGGGATCATGAAATGTTTCTACAACGTCAACTCCGTGATATTAATCCTGAACGGCGTGCTGGCAGTGGGGCTAGGTTACAATTAATCGGTACACCAATGGCTCTGCGTGTGACCTTGGACTTTCCGTCCTGGATGTCCGTTTTATTATTGTATTATCGTGTCTTAGGTGCCGTGACGTCACTACATACCGTAACAGCACTGGGCTAGCACCGAGTTAGTTCTATTCAGATGAGCCAAACAGTTACAGAGACCAGCTCCCATCTGCCGTCAATTCTTAGTACAGCCCTGCTCCTACCTGTGATATGTTCTGTCCATCATTCTTAGTCGAAGTCACCTTTCTACATAGTCTTACAAAATAATACGCTTTGATATTCAAAGACGACCTTGGAATTTTGATCTTCAACAATGTTTCACAGGCGTGACCTCACACCTGGGTTACATATGTCGTAATTATTAGAACCTACAGTAGAGAAGGTCCAATTTTTGGAGCGCAATGGCTTAGCTGGTGCGTTTCCATCCGGAAAACCGAGGTTCGAATCATAGTCGATCCTGGGTTGGAATTTACACCTGAAAAATTACGTGTCACAAGGAAGGACATCCGGTCTTAAACCCCTGACCGAAACCAAAATGTATCTAGATGGCTCTAGCAATTGTAGAAATATTTGAATGGCTGAATATAGCTGGCGAAGGTCCAGTTCAATTTCTGTCCACTGTAACATATTAGTCACAGAATGGTAAGCAGACTGTAATGAACATTTTCCTTGATGCCAGCCGAAATTGCTAAGAAAAATTCCTGTACTCAATTACAAATCTAAATTATTTCAAAAAAGATCACTAACAGCTCTGTATGCATGTGTCCAATCATTGTCCCCTTTCTCTATGGGGTTGGGTATGAAGTGAAATGAATCTCCGTAGCGATTTCCTACAACCGGATGCCCTTCCTAACGTCAACCTCATCAGAGGAGTTAATGAGATGAAATGAATGGTGCGATATATGATATTAGGACGGGAGAGTGAGAAACCCGGTGCCGGCACATAGCCTACCAAGGAGTCCGCTCAAAGGCTTAACGTCTCCACCCGATGGACGAATCCCCATCAACAGCTTCATATGCCCTCACTCCGAAGATGGGAATTGAATCCAGAATTTTGGCACGCACTCTAGTGATTAGAAATTTATACTACAATTTCTCTTACCCCACCGGCCAACATTCTGATGGTGAACATTTTTTCGAACAACGGAACTCTCCGGCTAACTGCGTTGTTAGGTCATATAGACTTCACGCATTTAACGATCATGGCCACTTTACTAACAGGTCTACATACTTCTAGGTAATTGCAATACCTGTAGTTACTAAACGTAACAACACTTTGTCTGCACAGGAATGCATTGATGCAATGTTATCAGTTAAACAATACTCTGAAATGTGGAGATTGTCTCAAACAAAACACGTTTGCCAGTTACTGCGAGGATAAATGCCTTCTGCGCTGCAAGAATCTTGCACTCTAAACACAGTAAGTGTACGTCTGAATCAATAAACAAGGTTATACATCTCAGTGACTTATTAGTTCTTTATAACGATGGAGTGGCCAAGATCAACAGCCATCTGGCAAATGAAACTGGGCTCTTCGCAAGTCTGCATGATACTTTACTTAGAGGTTTCATTATTTGTGCCAGCTAACGGTTTCTGTTATGTTCATCTCAGAGTGGGTAGTATGATCAAGGAGAACTTTATGATTATAAATTCATGTAATGTGGAACATATCTAGGATTCTTAACATTACCGCCTCTACCAGCTCTTATACAAGCCATTCATACTACTTTTAACTCTGTTTAAATTAGGATAGAGCGGTTATATCATTGTATTAGTGAAATAAGTAATTTACTGCATAAAGCTCTCTTTCTGCTTTATACCGATGATGCGTACTAACTTATACTAAATTTAATAACAGTTAGTCTTCTATGCTGCTTGTTTGCCCTTGTTCAATTGTTGCAATTTGAGGTCGTAGTCATAATACTCTTTCATTACACAGTCTACTTCACTGCTCGAGATATTCTGCACAGCCGAGCCAATTATCTCGAAGTTAGTATACTTACAGTACCATCACTATCTACTCCATTCGATACCAATTATCTCCTACAATGTATCTATTATTCATGAAATGATCACATTACTCACTTTATCTAAGGCGAACACTCATTCAATAAAGATCAACATCTTCATTGTCACCAATATATTAAGTAAAAATTCCTCCCATTACAATACTTATTTCACATTCTTATTTTGAAGGAGGTCCGACTCGTTAGCTGAATGGTCAGCGCACTGGCCTTCGGTTCAGAGGGTCCCGGGTTCGATTCCCGGCCGGTTCGGGGATTTTAATCACTTCTGATTAATTCTTCTGGCCCGGGGACTGGGTTTCTGTGTCCGTCTGAACACTCTCCTCTTCATATTCAGACAAAATACCATACTACCAACCACCACAGAAACACGCAATAGTGATTACATCCCTCCATAAAGGGTTGGCGTCAGGAAGGGCATCCGGCCGCAAAACAGGGCCAAATCAACATGTGCGACGCAGTTCACAGGTGTGGGGAAAAAGCGGTAGGAAAGAGAGAGATTCTTCATTTTCAAGGAGTATCCGTCCAAAACTTTCAAAACAATAATGGGTCATATGATGAGATGATGATTTCGTCTTTCTTTCATGTCAGAGTTAATAAAATATAAAATTCTCTACAATACAACATTAAAATTGGCTAAACGGGTAGCCCCACGAACCAGCAATACGAAAAATTCAATACAAATACGACTTCAACCGAGTGAATTTGGAACGGACCTTGTAACTATACGCTTGCGTTCCGGTGATGATAGTTCGAATTCAACCATCGGCAGTCCTGAAGAGAGTTTTTCGTTAGTTTCCCATTTTCACACCAGGCAAATTCTGAAGCTCTACCTTAATTAAAACCATAGCCTCTTCCCTTCCATGGTGTTACGAACGACCGTACTGAATTCGTATTTTTACTCTCCTTTTGTGGTGATAATCTATCGGATGACAGTTATATTTTAACTGATGCAGTGAGGGGCTTCCCAGTCGAGCTCGTAAAAGCGAGCTCAGTTCACCCGAAAGGAAGAGGGTTCGATTCCACGTCAGAAATTCGAAAAATTTAGAAATGATATTTCCATTTCTGAAGAGGTACATTTCATTGAGATTAACTCTGCCTCTACCAAAAATGAGTATCAGTTGCTAGGGGCTAAGGCGGCCGGGCACATATCTAGCCACACTATCCCATTTAATGCCAAGGTTACGAGCAGTGGAAGCCTTTATCACCCACCTCTCCAGGGCTTTCATAACCTGTATACAGATTATTTGCTGTGGTGGTGGTGGTGGTGGTTTTAAGGGGCTAAGCAACATACTTGTTAACCCCTTTTTTGATGTGAGAAATTAAACTTTTGCTTGACAGTTAATATGCGTACAGTGTTTACAAGAGGAATAACGCTAAATCTGTACCGTACTCCATTATTACAAACACAAAGGGATTGAAGATATTATCTACATCATAATTAAAGTCAAATTAATGCCCCGTTTATGAAAAAGCGAGCACGATATATTGAGACTTACTATAGTTCATACCTGGCGGTAAATTATGAGAAAGACATTACCCTATAAATGACACACAATAGAGATAAACAATCATAAAAATAAACATTTCAAGAATGGTCTATTGGAATTCGGACCCATACATTTCCCTAATGTATGTGTAGCTACAACCGTAGACAACGCTTGAAGGCACTGGGCTATCCCGTCCATCAAAAATGGGCGCATACTCTTTGAACAATGTTTTCATTCCTACCATGCAACACTTAACATTACTGTAGTCTGATAACGAACACGGGACTCCTCGTTGAGTCTCACTATATTTTAAGTTTTAATCAGAGTTCAAAAGAGGACGATTACCTTGTACTTATCCTTCAAACAATTATCACCATATTTCATGACTCTCTACTTACTTTAGATGTATGTATGTATGTATGTATGTATGTATGTATGTATGTATGTATGTATGTATGTATGTATGTATGTATGTATGTATGTATGTATGTTGGGTATTTAGTCCGAAGGCTGGTTGGATCCTCAACAGGTCCACCATTAGCTGTCATAGATGGCCTAGGTATCACTGAAGAGGTATACTAGGGAAATGAATGAGGTAGTTTCCCGTTGCTTTCCTCACTGAGCCAGAATTTGATATTGCATATCAGTCTGCCAAGTCCACTGAAATGCATGCACCAACCGACCCTTTGAGCGACATTTTCACACCATTCATAGCAGGGACTGGCTGCAGAAGGAATGGTATTACAGTACTAGTATCACTCATACCTCAGGTACCTTTCATATTGTCAAAGCCAAGGATAAGATTGAGATGGGTCAATGAAAGTAACACATTTATTCTAGCCCATACCAGAAGAGACAGTGCACTGTAAACACTACATCTTGCCAGCAAAGGCACTATTATCTCGTACTTCCACTTAAAACACCCTAGAACATAACGCATGCCATTTCATGCAAACAGATGACCGTAATATGGCTATTGTCCAAGCTTCTCCAGTTCTGAAAAGGACATTTTTTCACAGCTATTATTTTCTCAACAGTGCAGTGAAGGCAACACAGTGGCTTCACAGACATAATGCATAGTATTCTGAGATGATGGGCGTGATGTCCTTAATAACAGATTAAAATATTATACATTATATACAATTAAATCCAAATGGATTATCAAGTATGGAAAGGAAATGGACTACTCAGCATTTGTCTAAAAGTTCGCATTTCATGAGATGAAACACCCAGCGTCTCTACGTTTGACACGCATGTACATTTGACCTTACTAGGACTATAATTAGAGATTCAATTACGGAAATGTAGTAATAACTTTAAAGTTCTGATGTTCTTCCTCCTTCATGTACTTATTTCTCGGTATTGGTCCTTCAGAAGTTCTACTAACGGAGAGAGCTCTACAGCGTTTGTTCTGCATGTTTCTTCTCTCACTCCTCTCGCAATACTTTCCTTGACTGACTCGTTATCAGTCTTTCTTTAGTGTGCCATGAGCTGGTTAGAAAGGACGGACTTAGTGACAGGTGTGCATTTTAGCATTATGTGTATTTGGTAGCATTTTTCCTCCGATGAGACAGACTGGTTACTGTCCTCTATATCTTCTAATATGGACTACAATTTCATGTTTGGAATATTTTAATATATTCTCAGTCGATTAAATTGGTGCCTCCGTGGCTCAGGCGGCAGTGCGCCGGCCTCTTACAGCTGATTTCCGTGGTTCAAATCCCGGTCACTCCATGTGAGATTTGTGCTGGACAAAGCGGATGCGAGACAGGTTTTTCTCCGGGTACTCCGGTTTTTCCTGTCATCATTCATTCCAGCAACACTCTGCAATACCATTTCATTTCATCCGTCAGCCATTTGCCCCAGAGGAGTGCGACAGGCTTCGGCAGCCTGCACAATTCCAATCGTCGCCGCTAGATGGGGGCTTCATTCATTCTATTTCCTGACCCGGTCGTATGACTGGAAACAGGCTGTAGATTTTCATTTTTCAATCGATGAAATTAAGTTATTGTTTCTTTCTGGGAACTTGCTTTATATATAAAAGCCAAGCAGGTATTTATACAAATGGAGATGCATATCTCCCGTAGTCCTCCATCATTGCATTGAGTTACAGAGCTGTAGTGATGGCTCAGCGGCGCACTGGCGTCTTAGAAAGGTGTGACAATCAAATTGACGAGTCACACTGGGGCGAAACATTGATAAATTCACGACTGAAAAAACCCAAAGAGGTTGAGTAATAGAAGAAAGTTGTTTCACAGACATTATGCATACTATCTGGGATCAGGGATGCAGTGGTATCGGAACGCACCGGAACGGAGTCCGAAACCTGTCGGAAAAGGGGGGAACGCAATCCAAAATCAATTTCCCTTTTACTTGACGCAAGTTTCTTTGTTTTATAATATGTTAATGTTTTAAACCTCTCACATTATTTCAAAGGCCCATAGTGAAGAACTTCCGTATCTAATAATTAATGTGAACTGTATTTTTACCTACACTGCTTAATCAATCTGTGGAATGAAATGAAATGTCGTATGGCTTTTAGTGCCGGGATATCCCAGGACGGGTTCGGCTCGCCAGGTGCAGGTCTTTCTATTTGACTCCCGTAGGCGACTTGCGCGTCGTGATGAGGATGAAATGATGATGAAGACAATACATACACCCAGCACCCGTGCCATTGGAATTAACCAATTAAGGTTAAAATCCCCGACCCGGCCGGGAATCGAACCCGGGACCCTCTGAACCGAAGGTCAGTACGCTGACCGTTCAGCCAACGAGTCGGACAGTCTGCGGAATGTGTGATACTAATTATTATTTGAAACGTCCAGGTGTGATAGAACCTTTTATTTTCAAATTAACGGAAAACATCTTTATTGTTATTATTATTATTATTATTATTATTATTATTATTATTATTATTATTATTATTATTATTTACTACATACACTAGAAAATTATTAAGACGTATAATAACTAATTGATAATGCTAGGGTAAATATGCCTCAATATGGGAACCTGTTACAACTTACAAAACTATTTTAAATAGGTGACCACCCATTGAGTTAAGCTAACAAAGCACAATATATTCTAATCTTTTGCTATAGCTGTCGTGTGCAGGTTTCTTGCCGTTCTGATTTTACATTTTCTTCAAATAAACAGAGGTATATTGAGGCATTCAAATATTTACAACTAACACAATTATCTTCCTGTTTTAATTGGTCCAAAGCCCTTCTAAGCAACCCGTTACACGGATGTTCATATTTAATTTTGTCATTTCACGATTGAGTTTGAAACCTATTTCTGTTTCCACTACAACCCTGTCTGGGATGATTCCTTTAAATCTAAATTTTTGGCTTTGATAGAACTATAGAAAAGTGACCGAGCTTTGAGAGTTGCGAGTGACATCACTACTTATGCAGCCGGTCCCTGCGATCTGTAGCGTGAAGGTGACACTCGATTGGTGTACCTTATACTGTACTAGATTTCGACAGACATGGCGGACTATTGTGTGATCGCACATTCTGGCTCAGCGAGGGACGCAGCAGGAAACCACCTCACTAGTTTTCCCTGTTCGGCTCTTCACCGACGCTTAAACTGCCTGTGATAGCTGTTGGTGTTTCAACCAGCCTTCGGATACTGTGGCCGGGGCTTGATAGCCGAGTGGCATCGCCACGAGCTTCTCACAAAAGCAACCCCGGTTCGAATCCCAGCCAACACATGTCAAGGCATATGGGATTTTGAAATAAAATGCCGTGTCCTTGTGGTTCGGACAATATTGACGATCACGTGAAATCTGCCTTTTTGTGATTGTGACCGTTCACAACATGGCAGTTCATTGTGTTTCTCAGTGAAGTGTAATCACTATCAGGAGGAAATACAGCATCTAATATTTATTTATTTATTTAGTCTGATATAGGACACCCTAGATTTGCCATAAGACACAGAGTAATACGCAATAACAATTTTGAGGGAAGATAAAAAAGATTAATGTTTTTAAAAAATGATAGGTTACAATTAACCATGTTAAATGGCATGAACTCCATATAAATGGTGACGAAGAATCGAAACGGAGTATTTGATGAGTGAGACGACTATCTCATCTTGTAGGCTTCTCGTTAGTTTATATTTTTGTCGCCATGTGACGAAAGATTTGGGAATTGTTCCCCTCGCGCCAAAGAAAAATCCAGTCACCGTAATTTTTTTAAGGTTATACGACTCAAGAAAGAAAGGGATGGTTGGATTATAGATATCCTTTTTCTCATTGTCTACGTCAGTCGGGGGCCTCCGTGGCTCAGACGGCAGCGCGTCGGGCTCTCACCGCTGGATACCGTGGTTCAAATCCCGGTCACTCCATGTGAGATCTGTGCTGGACAAAGCGGAGGCGGGACAGGTTTTTCTCCGGGTACTCCGGTTTTCCCTGTCATCTTTCATTCCAGCTACACTCTCCATTCTCATTTCATACCATCTATCATTCATTAATAAATCACTTTGGGAGTGGCGACCCCATCGTACTAACAGCCTATATCTGCTTCATTCATTACATTCCTGACCCGGTCAATGACTGGAAAACAGGTTGTAGGTTTTCATTTTCTACGTCAGTCGGCTGAGAGGCTGAAGATTCAAAGCGTACCGTAGGATCAATAATTTCTGCTTCGTTCCTCCGTCTGTCAATCGCTATAATATCAATCCTGCGAGTGAATGAATGAGTTGCTTTCTTTATTCTGCATGTAGTCTGGTGGCGATGGATATTGTTATTATTTCAGCATGCACCACTGTTCTTTTATTAAACAAGGAATACGCTGCACGGAGAAGAAAAACATGTGATGAGTATGGAGGGTAGCGAGCCTGACTCTTACGTGAAGACCCCGGGTTCGATTCCTGACCAGGTCAGGCAGTTTTACCTGGATCTGAGGTCTGGTTCGAGGCCCACTTAGCGTACGTGAGAAGAGTTGATGATGTGATAGCGGTACCGGTCTAGATGGCCAAAATAATCGCCGAGAAGATTCGTCGCTAATTACAGTACGCGTCTCATCGGGAATCTACAGACCTTTGGGATGAACAGCGGTCGCTTGGTAGGCCAAGACTCATCCGGGCTGTAGTGTCAAAGGCTTTGTTTTGTTCCTATGGCAAGTGTGCTGTTAATGAATCATTTAAGAGAAAACACAGATGGGCAACCATCCTATCTTAACACTAATCAGTGAAAATACGGAGGAGGGCCGGCCCTTTGAAGAATGAAAGCCGGTAAGGGCGTGAAAATGACACACCCATGGCCTCTCAAACGTAATAGAGTCAGGGTCTGAAGAGAACAAGTTTTAACTAAGGTAGATCGAAGAAGATAGTAAGTGAAACAGCTAGGTGTCCCGTGGATGCCAACAAACAAACAAACAAACAAACAAACATGAAAAACAAACGAACAAACACGCTGCTCCCCGTGGAAGTATTCTATCACCCTAACCCATAAGGGGAAAAGATGAGGCCTGCTGTAGAATATGCTCAGCATGGACATCAATCGTAGAAATAACATTCGTGACAACCATATTTAAGGTCTTGGAAGTTAGCAGACACACTGAACATTCCGCAAAAACTGTTCATGAGCCTGTTATGAGTACACTTCTCCTTGTGATCTTTAGATTCTGCTTAGCCTGTTAAAGGAAAACTAAACTTCTTTTATCCTTCAAATTATCATAAAACATCTTTCGACAGGCCGAGAATCGTGCAAGAGGCAGAGATAATCAGAATGCCGGATTTTTTGTGTGGTCAAATTCACAACTGACTTAGTACTTTGACTCAGTTTACAGAAGTAATGCTAGAGGATCTAGCTGCAAGCTAGGGTAGTTAACTTTATACACACTCACTCTCACAACGACCTTGCCAAAGTCTTGGTCGTGACAAACTGCTGACTCGCGCACGTGTTTCTATGACGGCTTGAATATTAACAACACAGCGTGTTCGTGAGGAAGGAAAGGCACTGCTGTACATCATTGTTACTTCTGTGGCTTCCATCTTCCCACACAATGCGCGCGAGAATTTCTACTTTGACTATATATATTGAACCCTTTAGGTCCATATTGAGGGATACTTACCTTCCTTACCTATCAGCAAAGCTCATGAGATCTGTCTCTTGGGTCGTTTCGGGTTCTTCGTCACTTGCTGAGGTAAAGGTAGGGTTCATTAATTCTAATCTATCTACTGGAATGAAAGGTCTATTTAAAGGATTCCTATTTATTCAGGAAAATTCTGAAGTAATTTACTATGTCAACGGTGTCATAGTCAATTGTGTCCACTGGACACCACAATCATTTTACATAAATGTCAGAACACTGGTGTGAGACTTTAACGTAACTGCCTGATGGGCAATCGTACTAGAAACCATTATCTCAATTATTAATCATTTAAGAAAGGAAAGTCTGGAAGTCCTTAAATTCGGCTTCCATGTGAGACCACATGTACCATCATAGTGATTCGTTATGGTCCAGCCCTCGTAACACGAACTCTGGACTCTGAGTATAATTAAGGCCGTCCAATCGGTGTGTGCCACACAGTGGTTCTACGGCATGGACCCTTAATTGAATCGATGTGACCTGCGTCTATGTCATGGACCGACATCTAATCTTCTAAGTTACTTTAAAGTCATTGTGGATGATGACCGCAAGGAAATGATGCTACAATGGCATATGGCCCTAATCTAAGTCACTGAGGTTGATGACCCCCTGACCATCCAAGTTTCTAGGCTGAAGGCTAAACACAATTAAGTTACATCGGTTGATGACCAAAGTTCCACTTTACTATCCCCAGCACATTCACTGCTCAATCAATCAAAGTTCAATAATTACAACAACAACAATGCTCACAAACTTTGTGGCAGAAAAATCCATTTCCTTCGGATATGTCCCCTTTATCTTTACTTTATTTTTTAATATTCCCCAGACAACAAATTAAAATTTCCAGAATGCACCTCCAAGTTATTCGCTTGATTAAAGTTATTTCAAAATGCGGTTTCACTGAATTTAATAATTTAATAAATTTAAATGATTTATCGAAATGTTAAAGAACAGTAAATTTTATCTCCGCGGACTCTGGTTTCTTCACAACTTTCTAGGCAGCTGTGATGTGAATTCAATATTGCGATGTTTATCTGGCTGGAAAAGAATTTGTTACATCATTCATGTCCAGCTATATATCTCGTATCGTGATATCACACTTTAAAAATCTAATCTAATCCTAACCGTTATTAACACTTGGATATCCTAATAATCTACGTACAAACCAAACAACTCGCCATATAATTACGATGTCATATCTCGTCATCACTGAATTTTGCACACCCCTCGCAGACAAACCGATCAATCACGACCATCGCTCTATATTTTGGACAACCCTGAAATTGGGTTACTCTGTTCCTTATACTCAAAGTTCATGGTTTCCAATGTTCATTACGTCCCCAATTACAGTATTTCACAATACTTAGATCATTACCGGCTATGAATTTTCAACTAAATCCAGCATTTTAACGTTTTCCTGGCCGAGAATACAGTCTCAATACCAAGCCTGTCCCGTTAGATAGCTGAGGTGTCTCACCCCCCCTCGCTCGCTTGGCAGTTACAGGAACCACCTGGTTTATTCACAGTTGACTGACTTCTCAAAATGTTCCCTTTAAACTCTGCCGACATAATTAAACAAATACGATATTCTAACCAACAAAATGCACAGATTATGCTTCAAGATGCCCACACTAATTATACGCGTCGCCAATTATACCGCTATGGATTTCTATGAATTTCTTTCCATTCTCAACATTATAAAATATTCCTCGGGTTATCATATCCCGGCTTCAATGACAGGACTCTAACCTGATTCGCACATCTCATCTCAACTCATATAAAACACTCCTCGGGCTTCCGTATCCCGGCTTCAATGACAGGTCCAACCTGATTCACAAAACTAACCTCTGTTTCCCAGCTCCACAATTATCATCGACAAAGAACTGGAATAAAATCCTCACTAGAAATACCGACGTATAATATCGCACAATGCATTAATCATGAATAACTTCGCACAAATGATATCGTATTTAATAACTTGATTTTTACGAGAAATGACTGAAACATTCTACTAGATCTTTTATTTGTCAGTCAGACACAGTTTAAAATGGGCATTAAATAAAAACGTTTCTCTCCGTGACCAAATTCATCCCCTAGGTTCTCACCCGACAGCGCGCTTCCACTCGATTGAAAATGAGTAACCATGGATTATTATTATTAACGTCAAATTGCAGACAGAAGAATTTTACATCGAATGAACATCTTACTTCGACATCACAAAATACAGGCAGTACACTCACACGGATGACGATCTACATTGGACGTGATATCACTCCGGAATCCTATTCAATAACTTTTTACAACATTATACGGCCCTCGCAAAACTTCAAAATTATTTTATCCAAGTGGAAAATAAAACAAATGACTCTTTTAGTCGTACTCTCACATTTACAAAACTTAGTAGGGGTGACCACTGCGTCGTATATCCCCATGCAAAATACACTTTTAGAAATCACGAAACGAGATATAAGAGGTAGTAAGATGGAAAGTCACATTACCTTATGTAGTCACACCATTGTTCGTCATAGGGCTCACCTGCGACCCTGGCATTTTATTTAGCCATTTTTACATTCATGGCTGTACATATCATTGTGTTTCTTCAGGTTTCCTGGAATAAAGCATAAAAAAAAAGAAAATACCCTTCACTTGATTGCTTGAACGCGCACGATGGATTATAATTACTCCCGCACACGAATTACTTAATCACATTAGAATATTTCAGTACTTTGACCGTCCTATCTGATACACTTATTTCTCTCAAGAAAACTATCTCCCCATGGAGTCAAGACTTAGCCACACTGGCTAAAATCTGCAGTTGAACTCAGTTTACTTTCGTTGATTTGATTTCGCAGAGCAGCTCAACAATTTCGTCCGCTTTGTATCACAAATGCCGGAGAAGGAAGCTTCGTCATGGCGTCCCTTCATATTTATAGCAGTTACCCCCTCTCTTCGGATCTCTCCCTTTGCTGCCAAGAAAAATTTTATAAATTTTCTGACTTACCTAAACTGTAATTTCAAGAGTTTTGAAAGTGACTACATGCTTGTTACATTTCTGGCGGTAGTGTTCATGGACATTTAAAAATTTTACGGGTTCGATTTGTGAGATGATTGACCTCCTTTGATAGGCACTATATTTTTTTGACTTGGCGTGGTCACGCCGTGTACACGCGCTTTGAAATAGTTCATAAAAATTACTTGAGATTCTTCCGCCGTCGACACGTGTGGTTGACGTCACGTACCCCAGAGCGTGGGACCGAAGGTAATCACCCTCTCGTCACGTGTCAAATCCATGCTATCAAGAATCCAACTTTTAATTTAATTGTTATATAATGCATAATGTTCTTAGGGCACAAAGGTCATGGGTTCATAATGTTTTATAACTGTTAGGTACTTCAGTCTGCCGAAACTAATTTTGAGTAACAAATTTATAGACTGCCTGAAAAAAAAGAAAGTAATATGGTAACAGTATGTTTATTTATTTATTTATTTATTTATTTACTTATTTATTTATTTATTCTGCACCATCAACAAAGATCACTCTCCAATTACAGGTGGTTTACATAGTCTACTTTCTCAATGTATGATACAAAACAATACAAAACTGTGTACCGTAATATAGACATGAAAACAAACCAAACTAATACATTAACACTGGGAAACTGTTTATAACAATTCTCTAGAGTACAGGCAAAAATACTTGAAAACGAAGCAACAGTATACTATTATTACCATATGTTTTTCCTTTTCAGTCCGACTCGTTTGCTGCATGGTCAGCGTACCACCCTTCGGTTCAGAGAGTCTCGGGTTTGATTCCCGGCCGGCTCCGATATTTTAATTGCTTTTGATTAATTCTTCTGGCTCGGGGACTGGGTGTTTGTGTAAACCCAACACTCTCCCCCTCATTCAGACAACACACCACACTACCAACCACCACAGAAATACGCAATATACATTACATCCCTCCATATAGGGTTGGTGTCAGGAAGAACATCCGACCGTAAAACAGGGACAAGGCCAACTGTTCGACGCAGTTCGCACCCGCGACCTCACTGGTGTGGAAAAAAGCGGTAGAAAAAGAATTATTTTTCAGGTAGTTTATAAATTTATTACTCAAAATTATTTTCGGAAGACTGAAGAACCTAACAGTTCAAAATTAACTGAGTCGAAACTGAACAGAAACGGCTTCAGATATTATTTAAAAAAATGGCTGTAAGTCGTGATTTAAATTAGATCGTATGGGGTTAAGACTGAAAGCTTCGCACTGCAATAACAAACTCTCCTCCTTCCTAAAGATGAGACCCGTACCCTCACCGCGATATTCATATCATGATATGAACGTTTATAAACTCATTTCCAGGAAATGACGCGTGCAACCATTATCATGTAATTAAATCGGAAATACATTCCAGTGATTATTTATGTAATTCACTTGTGATTTTATGAATTAATTTTATATTCGTACGTAACGCTAGTGTATTTATGAAGTCATTACTCCAATGTATAGGGTCGACGGTGCATTTTGAATAGGCCATCTTGGCCATGGGAAGCCCTGTTTGAATCTTATAACCTTAAAATGATGATATTGATGGCTGTTGTTTAAAGGGCGTAACATTTAGGTCATCGGCCCATAACCTTAAAATTGTTCACGATTTTGAGAAGTGATAGGCCCCTAATATATTATATATGTCTTATTATCCGGAAAAATACATAATTTTCCAATTTATCTTGGTAGTAGAGAAGATGGCGACTCAGAAACATCTGATAATGCACTGAGAAACTTTGACGATTCTATTTATACCTGGCGGCCCCCGATCTACGGGTAATGAGCTTCTCTCTTACCTGAAGGCCCGGGCTCGACTTCCGGACGGGTCTGCGACTCTTTACCTGGATCTGAGGGTTGATTCAAGGTCAGCTCAATCTATGCTAGAGCAATAGGGATGTACTGAAACACTACCTACAGATATCTCAGGAGTAAAAGACAGTGTGCGCTTTTCGTTCTTCATTCGTTTGTTTTGTTAATGGGATTTTTCCGTATACCGACAAAGTTGTGCGCTGCTTAATTTCTAATACAAAATAACAAGTACAGAGAAACGAGGAAAAACTGCAATCCATGAATATCGCTGCGTTTCAATCTGCTAAAGTAAACGTTATTAATAGAGGAACAGTGGTTGCATGCGATTTACAGGGAGAACTTAACAGTTTGACCCACAATATCAAGGATTGGTCGACCTCGTCTTGTACTATAAAAATACTGTATTGGATTGTATAGAACATTTTATAAAATCAATGAACTTCTGTATCCTGCGAATCACAGACTGGCATATATAATTTACGACTGGAACATCGTCTAGTTAAAACTTTTTTAAACGAAAATATCATCAATTCCAGGTATTAAATGTGTATTTCTTTAATGAACTGCAACACGGTCTTGTAACTCGTAAATATTTGAAGGAAAATTACATTCAGATCGACTAACAGAAACTACTGTTACTTCAGTCCCACCTATATCGTGCTTTGTGTACGATTCTAACCTAAGGTAAGGTAAGGGTGTATTCTGCCCGAAGGCAGGTCCGAACCTCCGCAGAGATGTCCTGAGCCGGAGTTTACGTACGGTAGGGTGGCCAGTTCCTTTCCGCTCCTCCATTCCCTTACCCCCACCAACAGCGCGTGGCAACCCATCCAAATTCTGACCACGCCCAATGTTGCTTAACTTCGGAGATCTCACGGGATCCGGTGTTTCAACACGGCTACGGCCGTTGGCATATTCTAACCTAAAGAAAAAAATAATAAAATTCAGTCATATTTTTCAAAAGCCTATTTGCGCCGAAAAAGTAAAAGTTTAACAAAGTCACTTTAAAAAAGTTGCTATAATGTATACTTCGCATTATATCGACTCTTGCTTCTGTCCGCTTCTTTCCGCCTCTATTCTTCAACTCTGCTTTTAAATCAGAGGATGACAACTCCATTTTCTATATAAAAGAGAAGTTTCAGTTTGACGACAATTAGTTCTGAAATACTTCATATAAATAATACAAAGGAGACACGGGCACGGATCAGCCATTATGCACACGCTGAGTAGCGGACAAATTTGGGGTAACATTCCTATTCAGGAGCTATTTGACAGTGAGGGAGTGGCCCTGGTATAGAAAGCAAAAAACAACGGCCGAGAGGATCCATGCGCTGACTGAGCGTCACTTCATAATCTGCAGGCCTTGGAACGGAGCAGAGGTCGCTTGGCAGACCGAGACCCATCCCATGAGCATTGTACCGCCATGAAGTTACAATCGGGGTGCGAAGACGAATTTTATCCTCCAGGATTGTCAGTGGATGTAAGTCTTTTATAACACTAAAATACTTCAGTGAAAAGGTAGGAATCTAAAATATCTTAAATAACTTAGCACTTGTATAAATAATCGCTTACGGAGTAAGTGGCTGCGTGGTTTGGACCACGTAATTGCCAGTTTGCATTCGGGAGATAATGGGTTCGAACTCCACTCTCAGCAACTCCGATGATGATTTTCCATGGTTTCCTAGTTTCACACCAGGCAGGGTTGTACCGTAATTAAGACCACGGTCGCTTCATTCCCATTGCTAGCCCTTTCATACCCCATTGTCGGTCGCCATAAGACCTATGTGTGTCGGTGCGACGTAAAGCAAATTGTAAAAATAAAAAATCTCTTTCCGTGGCATAATTTAAAGCGAAATAATCGTATGACAAAGGGTTAAGGGGTTTGTTGATTTCTCACATAGGCCATATGTGTAAAAATAGGCCTATGCGTATTACAGCATAGCTATGATTGTTATTACCTGTTGTCAGTTCAGTAGTTAACTACAAATTTAATGTTAATTATTGTGCCATTATGGTGGAGCTTCATTCGGAAAACTAAAGGTACGTCCATACTGACCAAATACAGTATAATCGGACCTAGGTTCCTCAGCCAAGACAGACAATTCTAATTAATTGTTTTCATGATCAACAACATGATCAACGAGTTGGCCGTGCGGTTAGAGGCCCGCGGCTGTGAGCTTGCATCCGGGAGACAGTGGGTTCGAATCTCACTGTCGGCAGCCCTGAATATGGTTTTCCGTGGTTTCCCATTTTCTCACCAGGAAAATGCTGGGGCTGTACCTTAATTAAGGTCACGGCCGCTTCCCTCCAACTCCTAGGCCTTTCCCATCGTCGCCATGAGACCTATTTGTGTCGGTGCGACGTAAAGCCACCAGTAAAAAAAAAAAAAAAAAAAAAAAAAAAAAAAAAAAAAAAAAAAAAAAAAAAGGGGTTCCGTAATATACTAGTATACAGTACGTCTCCCTTTTCCGAAGTCTTCCCAGCCCAAATTTTATAACATTTTTGTAACGCTACTCTGTTGTCGGAAATCACCCAGAACAAATCGAGCTGCTTTTCTTAGGATTTTTTCCAGTTCTTCAATCAAGTAATCCTGGTGAGGGTCCCATACACTGGAACCATACTCTAGTTGGGGTCTTACCAGAGAATTATATGCCCTCTCCTTTACATCCTTACTACAACTCCTAAATACAACCCTTATAACCATGCGCGGAGATATGTACCCTTTATTTACAATCCCATTTATGTGATTACCCCAATGAAGATATTTCCTTATATTAACACCTAGTTACTTACAATGATCCAAATAAGGAACTTTCACCTCTGCCATTCCACTCTATACCGTCAGAAAGTTGATTTGAAACAGAATATCAATTTACTTTTCACTCGCGTTTCATGATCCGAACTTACTTTGTCGTCTTTAACGTAGGAGACGTCATTAACTTTACGATAGCGAAAGCATCCGTAATCGTGACACCGTTACTCTCACTGTTCGAGGAGTGATTTCAGAATGGCTCTCAATTTGAGAAAATTGAGTGGCGACCAGGGTGTCCCTTACTGTGTCTGGCATTTCTTAACCTTACTTGCATTAAGCTCCTTACTTTCATCTCTTCTATTTGATGTCCCTTGTTCAACTCTGGTTCTCTTCCGATTCAGATGGTATTAGGTTTCACATTTTCATGTTTTGCTGATAATAATAACCTTATTTATTCGACGAGTCGGACCTCTTTGTATATATGTCTCTTCTGATAAGATTGAAGAGGGAATGGCTATCTAGATGTAATTCCCCCAAAATAATAATCATAGTCAGCGGACATAATCAACGCCCAAAAAATAAAGAAAACGGCAGTGAACCACTCGTAACAACAGCAACAAGGAATACCAGCAAGCTTGTAGTTTTGCGTAGCTGTTGTTATCGTAGTCATAGCCAATGATAACAACAAACACTTTTGTTACGTTCCTCATTAGGTGTTCGGATAGATAACGCTTACAGTGCATTTTTTGAGATGAAAAGCGCTTTACTGGAATTCATGGTTAAGTTTACAATGTAAGTGTTCATTCTGAAGTCTGGGTGGATCTCAGACTCCACCGTCATACTACACAAATAGCCTGGGTGTCACTGAAGAACCGTACTAGGGAAATGTGCAGTGACGTAGTTTGCCTTTGCTTTCTTCACTGAATCAGAAGGTTCTCTTACACATCTATCAAGAGCCTACTGAAATGCAAACATCTACCAACCCCATGATCAACACTATCACATCATTCACAACAGGGAGTGGCTGCGTAAAGAATGATGCTGGTACTGAAGCCTTGCTCATACCTCAGACACTTTCATATTGTCAAAGCCAAAGATGAGACTGAGACAGATCAGTGAAAGAAACTAATTTGTTATAACCCATACCAGAAGATAAAGTGCACTGTAAACACTATGTATCACCAGAAATGGATGTGGGATTAAGTTTACAATAGTTTAAAAAATTCATTCAACACTGTTTTCGTAAGTAGAACAGATCTCTTGGTAAGATATCATGAATTATCCTCTCGAAGGTTTTCATATTTCTCCTAACCAGATACCTGTACGATAATTCCAAAAAAATCATTAGCAATAACATTGATTATATAATTAAATTTTTCCTCTTTCAATAAACTCGTCTGAAAAAGTAATTAATATTAGCTATTGTACGAAATGTGGAAGAATTATTTTTAAATATGCCTACAACTATAGGAAATAAGAACTATAGAACAACTTGGGATGATGAGAGATCCCTTAATTCTAGTGATAATCAAAGAGGAACTTGCTTTTGATCTCAGTGTCCCGCACTGTCACACCCACATCACGGTGTATTTAGGAGTCTGAAAGCGCTCCAGACGACGTGCCGCAAGTAGGCCAGTGTAGATGAGGCACGGAAATGATATGAATCACAGGACCTAGTTTCCTCGCAGGTAGAATAATGTGGCTCATGGCCAGGTTGTACTTCAATCACTAACCTACATCAGCAGAGTAAGACTCTTGTTTGCTCTAATATCCATCACACGTTAAATACCTGTAGCTCCCAAACACGAGAGGATGGTCAGAAGCTGAAATCCACATTGTCTTTTGTGTTTTTGTTTCTACTATTCATCCCCTTTTCATGCAACGGAAATACCATGTTTAAATAATCACACTTTAAATTAACTTTGTGCCTTTACGAAATTAAACCTTCAGATCGAATTTGATCAAAAAATATGAATGTAGAGCTCAGGCGACTTTGAGTTCACAGTAGGGCACTTAGTCTACAGAAGAAATGGCTTCATGTTTCACGACCAGAGCATTGATTTATCATTTCAAAAAGAAAACACCGGAAGCTGTAACTAGGAATAATAATAATAATAATAATAATAATAATAATAATAATAATAATAATAATAATAATAATAATAATAATAATAATAATATGGCTTCAGGAACCCGCCTGGAAAATCAGTTACGGGAAAAATCTAAATAGCATAGTGTTCCTAAACAACAACTCGGAAATGAATTAAGTATTTTCTCAATAAATTAAAAATAATACAACCACGATTCCAAAAAATACATTGGAAAAATGAAATAAATCAGAAATGAAAAAAGCGCTTGATATAAAAGGAAAAGAGACATGGGAGACCACTAAAAATATACGGGTGGGTCAGGGGAGGGATTAGGGTGACCTCACCCGGCGGAAATCTGACTTCATGTGAAATGAAATACATGTTAAGTAATTATTTAAAAGTGGCCGGTGGTAACTACAAAGATAAATCGCATCATACTGATCAACTCTCACGTCAATAAATAAAAAATGAAATAAAAAATGATCTTTACGGCTGTTAAGTTGATATTATTTATCGTGAACTAACTTATCTAGCTGAGCACCTGACACCTCAGATGGCTGAGTATAGCCCGAGCATAATATTGTTTCAATACATTGGGTAATTTACACAATTTGTACATCATGAAACTTTTGTTCTAATTGCCACAAGTCTAGCGCAAAGTACAATTATGTTGGGCATAAGATTCTCTGTTCAATGATACAGACATCATGGGTCTGGATTTACATTTAGAAGACGATATGAAGCAAATCGAGAAATGTTCACATCTTCGACCTCGCATAACCATGACCCCAACGGTTGTAGGGCGATCGTTGTGGTATCACCATCTCTGGCTCAGAAAGAGATTTATAATGTGGTGTCGGAATTTTAGACAGGCAAATCGTCCATTTTTCAACAATTTCATGCGAAATTTCAGTGTTTGCAGACACTTATTCACAAACTGTACTTGAACTCGCTATAAGTCACTTTTATTTGTTAGCCAGTTTATTTGCGAACAAGGCGAGACTATAATATTTTAAATCGGTCCACACGTTCACTCGCTAAGGTGCTCCAAATTGTAGCGAGTACGTGCAATCGAGCGCTTAATGCACGAGGCCCCAGTAGGGATAGGTTGCATCATTACGGCGCTAAATTTTTTGTTGTGACAGCTGAGGCCTTGAGTTACCCTGCGATATTGGAGTATAGAATGTAGGCGTTATATGTTATAGTTTGTCTTTTTGTAACGCCAGCTTTCCGTGCATGCTGCTATGTGAGAATATGAGAACTTATCATGTACGAATGATGGAATTTAGATCGAAAGAGGTCAAAATACGTAATTCATGAAAGCAGAAAGGTAAGGAGAATCTGTGCTATATTTACTGGGAGTGAATGAGTGAGTGGAATCCAAAAGTCGAAACTGCACACAAAATATGTATTCTTATTTGTCGACGATATAATAATCCCGAACCATTCATTTCAACGAACATTCCTCCAGCTTGGATGTAGAATTTGTTCTAGATAATACAAGCTTGTGTCACTTTATTTCCACTAAAAGTTTATTCTTCGGTAACTCTGAATTGCTTCGCCAAGAACAGAGTGTTAAGAGCAACTAACTTTCACATGTAACGAGCAAAACAACATTAAATAACAGTATGCAGAGACAGAACCCTGAGTATTAGTTTCTTCCAAGAAAACATCTGTCTTAACTTCTCTAATAGTGACAACTAGGACAACTTAAAACATCCCTCCTCAAGTTTATGACTCAAGTACTGTACAAAAAGCATAAGTAAGTTGCGTCTTAAGAAATAAATGAAAAGACTGGTGGATATATTCGTCGATGAGGCTGTGACGGGATTAAAACTATAACTTTAAAGTTACGGCGCGAGAAGAGTGAAGTCATACGAAGACTTGCGGTGCAATAATATATCGATATGTGTAATACTCTATAAACTGTCAAGTTGATATCTGCCTGTCTACGTCGCAATTAATTTCAATGAGATCTTGTTTACAAGTGCGGGTACTATGGTTTGATTAGGATTGATTCACTGTTTCCTCTGTTACAGTCAATATAATAACTTCGCATTTTCAGCTGGAAACAATGAAATATATTTTTAAATCGAATGGACGGGTGGTCAGTTAAAAAATGAAAAACATATGCTTGTTAGAAGAAAATATAACCTAACATTAATCACATAAGCATGTTACATATTTAATAATTGAGCTACGTATCATCGCGTTGTATTAAATGTAGAACGTAAAAAAGAGAAAGTGGAGTAAGCGGATCAGATTGGGCAGTAGAGACTCTGAAATATAAGTACATCATCTTAAATGATGTCTTAAATGGCAGTAAAAAGGACCATAAAGGTAAATATTACTCAATGATCGAATAGAATCTCCCGCACAGTGGAATACTCAACGACTCGGCAATCACTCGAATGTGATTCAGTCAATGAAATTTCAGAAATCGCCTTTATCGTATCAATGTAGTGGACACACCCTACTGTACACGTGATGGCCAGTCGATTAAGTACCTAAATCATCTGGTTTTTTTCAATGTGCTCATTATCACAAACTACAAAATGTGTTGATTACATCTCTGATCCACGCCAAGCAACAGTTACCATCCTGCATCAGTACATTACTGGCGACTAAAGGTAAAGTGTATACAATTACTGTATTAGGAACTATTTAACAGAATCTCGCCTACATATTTGAATTATTTTATATGAATAGTTATGTAATTATAATGTGAAATGTGCCATAACTATGCATTTAAAAATATATAATCCAGTCTATGGCAATGAATTGTAAGGAACTGTAATGAATTGTACAGTTTAAACTAGCATTATGTAGTATCCTGATGGCTGTTTGGTAGGATACTGACCTAAAGCCACATAAATTTTTTAAAAATGGCGGTAATGGCGCAACACTGTGATACGGAAAATCTATTTATAACCCTTAATTAGTTCTATAAAAATGTCCATACAAGCATATACTCTATTTATAATTTTAAAAAACTAGAAAATACGTTTGTGGTATTACGTGGCAGTTGGTAGCCGAAATCACAGCCACGGGACCTACAGTTTTACGTAAAATCTGCTCCACGGGATCGCGGAGTTGAAAAATCTCATATTGATTGCCTGATATTGGAACCACAGCCGCCTTGATAAGAAGATAGTGATTACTCCACTCAGCTATCACGCCTCCTTCCATGAGGTTATCTTCAATAAATAAAGCTGGGACAACCTCAGGGGTGCAATGGTTGGTCGCCGTTGTCCTTCTCTTCATAAGACAGCAGGTTCGATCCCAGCTGCCGTCGGCAACATTTCAAGTTCAAAGGTGCCAACAAGCCTTTGGCATCCAGCACGTATTATTATTATTATTATTATTATTATTATTATTATTATTATTATTATTATTATTATTATTATTATTATTATTATTGAAAATGAAAATCCACAGCCTGTTTCCAGTCATTCGACCGGGTCAGGAATGGAATGAATGAAGCCCCTATCTAGCGGCGAGGGTAGGAATTGTGCCGGCTACCGAAGCCTATCGCACTCCCCTGGGGCAATGATTAATTAATTACAAATGAAATGAAATGAAATGAAATGAAATGAAATGATATTGTAGGGTGCTGCTGGAATGAAATATGACAGGGAAAACCGGAGTACCCGGAGAAAAATTCATCCTGCCTCCGCTTTGTTCAGCACAAATCTCACATGGAGCGATCGGGATTGGAACCACGGAACCCAGCGGTGGGAGGCCAGCGCGCTGCCGTCTGAGCCACGGAGGCTTACATTATTATTATTATTATTATTATTATTATTATTATTATTATTATTATTATCATAGCACTTATGTTTAACCGAGATTCAACTCATTAACTTAGAAATGGGACAACAGTCAACTAATTCCAAATACCAGGTATCTGTTAAGACTAAACGAATATAATAATAATAATAATAAAATAATAATAATAATAATAATAATATAATGTGTCGCCTCCGAGGAGTCCTGATATGTCCTTCGAGTTTGACCTCCATGCATGAACCGCGCGTCGGTGAGAATGGAGTTTGACGTTGAAGACGGTACAAATACTCAGTGCCCGAGCGAGAGGAAATAACCAATTAAGGGAAAATCTCCAATCCGACCAGAAATCGACCCCCGGACCTTATCTGTCATTAGAAAGGGTATCCGGCATTCAAACCTCGTCCAAAAGCCAAAATCAGCCAGAATGGCTCTGGTGACCCCATCTGGAGCTCCAGCAGCGCAGAAACTGCCTCACGATATTCGACTGTCTTAACTTTTGAGAAGCTGCCGATAAGCCTTTTGATGCTCGATATTGACGATTTTGGACATATTAGAATTCTGAGAAGCCGTTCTATTCTGTATAATGCGTATTCGATTATTTTCAAGACAAATTTGACCATATGCCGCGACATTTTATAAAATAAATAAATAAAGAAAGAAAGAGCCGGGCTGAGTGGCTCAGGCTGTTGAGGCGCCGGCCTCCTGACCCCAACTTGGCAGGTTCGATCCTGGCTCAGTCCGGTGGTATTTGAAGGTGCTCAAATACGTCAGCCTCGTGTCAGTAAATTTACTGACACGTAAAAGAACTCCTGCGGGACAAAATGTTACCCAAGCGGCAGGGTGACTTTGTATCTCAAAATGGCAGCACTGTTGCATCACCCGATGACGTCATACCGAGGTCAGATTCATATTGTTAGATACACTGATCCTTAATAATAATAATAATAATAATAATAATAATAATAATCGTATGGCCTCAGCTACCGTGTGCAGACATTTCGATTTGACGCCATCTGGCTGTCTGCTCGTCAATTTCGACGTTCCGCTTTACTCTAGGTACGCTAGATGGCAGACAGAGTAAACCGGATCTCTCTTGGGCGTCTATGGCTGAGATTTAATTAATTTTGTCGTGTAAACACGAAATGTGTCACCAGAGATCTTTTACATGCCGACATCGTACGACATAGTGTCGAATGGACGTTTTTCCGCCCTTCAAAAATCCGACTACCTCTGCCGGGTTTGAACCCGCTATCTTGGGATCCGGAGGCCGACACTCTACCACTCAACATTGTCGTCGCACGTGTTGTCAAGAAATTATTTCGGTTTTAAGACTTTCATGTTTTTGTAACTGTCAGCTTTCATTTGGGAGATAGGAGTTCGGACCCCACTGCCGGCAGCCCTGAATATGGTTTTCCGTGGTTTACCAATTTTACACCAAGCACATGGTTTGGCTGTACCCAACTAAGGTCACGGTAGCTTCTTTCCCACTCCTAGCCCTTTCCTATCCCATCGTCGCCTCCTGCGTCGGTGCGACGTAAAGCAAATTGTGTTAAAAAAAAGAATAAGTTTTCAGAACACTCTCTGACTCAAGTATGGTTCCGAACGCAGGTCGCCTACGGGAGTCAAGTAGAAAGACCTGCACCTGGTGAGCCGAACCCGTCCTGGGATATCCCGGCACTAAAAGCCATACGACATTTCATTTTTCATGGTTCCGAAACCGAAACTATAGGCCTAGACGTCGAAAGATTGTTTGGCCAAATTTTGTATATGCTATGTGTAAAAAAAAAAAAAAAAAAAAAAAATCGCTTCATGTTTGTTACTTCTTGGTTTACAGTACAGATTTACAGACATCAGAGGTCTCGTTAATTACTTTTATCCGTCGCCATAAGACCTATCTGTGTCGGTGCGACGTAAAGCAAAAAAAAAAAAAAAAAAAAAAAAACTTTTATCGAACTTAAACTCCGACACAATACTTCTCGTAGAAAAGTAGTGGATTTGAAGCTTATGTGCAGAACTACCATCTTACAAACGTAGACACACTGTTTCCTCTTTGTTACATCTCAATTAAATCCTTTCTCTACGTTCCCTCACTCATGCCAGCTTGTAATTTCATTAAGTGTTGATATAGTGGTTATAGCCACGGACCCCCAGTTTTACGTGGTATCCGAACCATGGGCGCCCATAAGATAGTTTGTAGGGGGGGGGGGGCTAGACCTGGGGGTATGTAGTATTTTTAATATTTTGGATGATGAATAGCGACTTGTATTCCACGGTAGAATACCACACACGGTATCCCCTACCACTTCTACGTAATACCGATTTTAAAACCATTTTCTTGAAAGAAAAACACCTGACTATATTAGATTTTTTCCTTTCCCTGAGAGCTAGGGGGTGGGGGGCGCGTCCCACCTTGCCCCCGGGCATGGGCGCCTATGAGCCGAACCACAAGGACGTAACTTTTCATTTAGAAAATCCTACATACATTGGCCACCGCAGCCGTCTTGGTGAGAAGCCATTGACTATGCCAGTCGGCTGTCATGCCCCCTTTCCATTACTTAAAGGTCTTTCTCTTCAGCCAGATGTAGACCCTCTTCAATAATGAGATGAATCTTGACCTTTTGTCCTCCTACAAATTCTTCTATTTAGATATGTCCCAGATATCCTCCTTTTTGTATTTATTTGATGAAAGTTATATTACACGTGGTATTGGAAACTGGATCAATGAATTTGGCCTAGTGCTATTTTTGTGATGAATAAAATTTAAAAAAACAAATGAGTTTGAAGTTGTTGACCACAACTAGACCCCACTACATTGCATATAATTATTAGACATCGCCGCGTTTGGGGTTAGATAAACCTTCTTCACAGCAGTTGTATTGGATTTCTAAATTCTGCACATACGATAATAGGCAAAGCTCTTAACTTAGTTAACATTAGCATGCTAACTTTAAACTCTACAGTGTGCGGGTGTCTCTTACTTAACTTGTGCAGCTATTTATATGCGCTCTGTGTGGCCGTTCAGTTCCGCCGTATTTAACCAGGCAACGAACGGGCTCATTGAACTCGGTCATTAAACAGTTTAGTATCACCAATATTTCAGTAAGATCTTAAAAGCTATCTTCCGTAAACCTAGTGGCTTGACGTGAGGTTTACGTTAACACACACCACACAGCTGCTGATGATGCTGTTGGGAAGAAAGAGGGTCAGCGAAGCTCCTGTCTTAATGCTTGTCAAAGCTATAATCTCTGTAAGAGTAAACCAAATCACGGGTTGCTTCCTCACAACACACAGTGACGGAGTTGGACTCAAACCCGTATTTAAAGACTTTGCACACGACGTGCTTATGTTATGCAAACCGTCCACCTTAATATTCTATTTATTCGGTCTGACACCAAACGTGTTCGCTGAAGGACACAGAATAGCTTACATGTTCTTTGAAAGAAAAATTGAATTGTTGGTTTCCTAAAAGAAATATGAATGTACTCAAGAATATGGAATTTTTTATGATGCCGGGAGGAGATGTAGTGTTATGCTTTCCATACAAATGGTTCCGCATTGTTGCCACAGATAATTTTATAATCGTGGTAACAATTTTGCCTTGAATATTTCTGTCCAGTCTGTACGATTACCGCCATTCGACAAAATTTCTGGGGATAGTCCCTCCCGCACCCAGAAGCAGTCCCCTTACTCTTATGTTCCTATTCTTTGGAAAAAGGGTATTGTTGACGCATATACGATATATCATGCTTTTCTTTATCTACGTCATCTGGCTGGGAACGAGAGTCGTCAAACTGTATCGTAGGGTCAATGATTTCTGCTTTGTTTGGTCTCCAATTGATGACAACATATCTATACGACGGTTACTTCCACCTTCTGCTACACAGTGGACTTCTTCATGAACCTCAAGGTTCTTTTTCTTTGAGACCGCTCGCTAATAAAGATCTGACGGTAATGCAAAGTAACTCTCGCCGAGGGCAGCTCCCGAGCATATGGGGTAGAGTTTCAATCTCACTGCAGTGCCTGCTGTGGCCTGTGCTCGCTGAACGGCCAGGTAGATTGCGCACTGGGGTGACCATTGCCGTCATTTTCAGCATGTCTTTCCAATCCGAGGATGACAGCCCATTGCATTTCATCACCCATGAGTTGTCAGATGGTACTTCGACTTTATTGTACGGGTAGCTACTCCAATCATAAAGTTCCTTTATTCGTAGCGTTTCTTGGATCTTCTTACCACTCTTGCATCTGTCGTCAGTACTTAGCTGCAGCTCTGAGAAGCAATTATTACTGATGGCATTATCATATCTGATACCACTAACATGAGGATCATTCACTACTTCAAGTTTGGGGTTGATGTTCAATTGTTGGCGATATGCTTCCCACGTTGCACGAAATATAGACAAGCCTTTACAGTAGTAATAGTACCGGTAGTAGTAGTTTATTGAACGTCACAGGTTTCCACCCAATACATGGCTCAAATTTGGAATTTGGAATAGCCTAAGTTAATTACAGGATGCAAAAGGACAGTACATTAGAATAAAATAAAAAACAGCAAAATGAAATAAAATGAAACTAAAATAAAATAAAATAAAAGGCAATCATTACCCATATGCACTGCCATATGGCCCATGATCAACCCTTATTAGTGATCCTTAGGCCTTGGCATGCAATGGGCATAATCGGACAAATAAACAGAATAAATGAACAAAACAAAATAATAATAATAATAATAATAATCAAACGAAAAGAAACACGCTCCTCCTTGGACATGCCATGAGGCCAATAGGATACTCCGGAAACGTGACCCCCAAGGCGAGAGTCACCATGCCACGTCCAATGTCCTCCCTGAATATTCATATTGCCTTTTCAGAATATGCAGTTTAAATAAAATAGAATTAAAAGACCTAATGAAGGACAAGCCTTTATATTTATTGCTTCTGTAAACATTCTGTTACTCCCTGTGGTTGGGGGACAGATGAAGAATACACTCACGGTATCCTCCTGCCTGTCGTAAGAGGAGACTAAAAGGGGCGACCTTGTCACGGACATGGATTGCGGCTTGGTATCATGTGTTGGACCCCCTGTGGATGGGAGGGGCTGAATGCATTCACAGGTAATACCTGCCTGTCGTAGAAGGTGACGAAAAGGGTCATGTGGCCATCGGCCCCCCTATTTATTTATTTATTTATTTATTTATTTATTTATTTATTTATTTATTTATTTATTTATTTATTTATTGTAGGCCGATTCAAAATTCTTGATGTGCGCGCTCCCCTCGTAGGACAAAACCCCGTCCCCAAAATAAGTCGAAGTTCTGGGCGTCCGTCCCCTTGTCCGTTGACGATGGGTTGGACGTTGAGCTTTCCTCTACATCTACGGATGTAGATGTTGATGTTAGTGCTTAGGTTTTAAGTATAAACTAACACACTTCCCTTTTAGTCCACACTATGGCACTGTTACAGTGGAATTGTAACGGTTATGATAGGCAACTTGCTGAGCTACGCCAGCTCATTAGTAAGTATTCGGCAAGTATAATCTGCATTCAGGAAACAAATCTCAGAGCAGGTCATCATACGATCTTGAGAAATTTCAGACTATATTCGACAGAACGACATTACGCCAACCGGGCTTCTGGTGGCGTTGGTTTTTCGTTCATTCTGATACCTAAAGTGAAGAGGTTCCATTAAGAACCCCGCTAGAGGCTGTAGCAGTTCGCGTTCCGCTGCCTGTCATAGCAACAGTGCGTAATATTTATTTTCCACCCGGCCAGCCTCTTCATATAAAGTATGTAACTTGTCTTATAGATCAGCTTCCACCTCCCTTCCTCTTATTGGGTGATTTTAACGCCCATCGCCCTATATGGGGCTCTGAAACGCCTTGCTCCAGGGGAAGGGAGTTGGAAACATTAGTAAGAGAGCTGGCTTTATGTATTTTGAATAGAGGTGAACCAACTCATTTCAGTGCAAGTTACGGCACGTACTGTCGCACAGACGTTAGGGGAACCAGAGTACGGCTGCATAGACTGTTTCGGTGGGATACACATTCTGATCTCTGTGACAGTGATCATTTTCCCATTGCTCTTACTTTGTTGAAACAGAAATTCGTCGAGGCTCCTCCTCGTTGGATTCTTAAACGTGCTGATTGTCCAAAGTTCACATCACTAGCTGTCTTTAACGACGTGACCAGGCGGAGCGTAGACGGCGATATAACTTACATAACACAAGTTGTTCTTGCTCCTGCTGCTGCTGCTACTGCTGCTACTGCTGCTGAGGAGTCCATTCCAACTTTTTCAGGACTCCTCGCCGAAAACTCGTTCCTTGGTGGAACGAAGAAATAGCAGCAGCTATAAAAGTTCGTTGCGCTCATAAACGCTATCGTAGGCAGCCTACTGTGGCCAACATTTAAAAAATCTCCGTGCCAAGGCGCGAGTTCTTATTCGGAGTAAGAAAGCTTCGTGGGAGTTATGTTGTCTATGACGTCACATACACCGTCATCTCAAGTGTGAACTAAACTTCGACGTATTTCGGATATACATGGATCATCTTCAGTACGGCAAATTTCCATTGCAGGCAGTGTCGTCACGGAACCACTCTCGATTGCTAATCATCTATCCAGATATTTCGCGGATGTGTCTGGCTCCGGGAATTACCATCGTGATTTCCTCACTCTGAAGTGAGAGGCAGAATATCACCTCTGTTTTGCCACTCATGCTTCAGAGGACTATAACGCGCCCTTTAAGGAATGGGAACTCCGCAGCGCCTTGGCGCTTTGCAAGAACACGTGTCCCGGACCAGACAACGTCCATAACCATATGTTGAAACACCTTAGTGATGATAGTCTACTATATCTCCTTCGTGTGTTCAACCGAATCTGGATAGAGGGTGGGTTTCCGTTTCAGTGGCGAGAGGGCATAGTAGTACCTGTCCTCAAGCCTGACAAAAATTCTAAGTATGCAGGAAGTTACAGACATATTTGTCTTACTAACTGTTTGTGTAAGCTATTTGAGGGGATGGTAAATCGCCGACTTGTTAGTGTCTGGATAAGAAAGGACTTTTGTCCGAGTACCAATGTAGTTTTCGAGCCGCTCGCTCGACGACTGACCACTTAGTACGCCTGGAGGATGCATTTTTCCGAAAACAGCATTTGGTGGCTGTTTTATTTAACTTGGATAAGGCCTATAACACTGCATGGCGATACGCTATCCAATCAGTCCTGCACCAATGGAAATTCCGAGGTAACTTTCCGGTATTTATTGCGAATTTTTTGTCCCTCCGTCTATTCCGAGTCCGAGTAGGGAGGGCATATTCGCAATACCACGTTCAGGAAAATGGAGTCCCACAGGGATCGGTTCTTAGTCACTGTGTTCGCGATTGCCATAAACGGTATTGTCGCTGCTGCTGGTTGAGTAGTAATACCATCGCAGTATGTGGACGATTTTGCTTTGCTTTATAGCTCGCACAATATGGCAGTCGCGGAGCGACAATTACAACAAGCTACTAGGAGAGCGGAACAGTGGTCTTTAGAACATGGCTTTCGGTTATCAACCACAACGACCTCAGTTGTACACTTCTGACGAAAGCGCACTCTTCACTCGCATCCTGAGCTTTATTTAGGGAATGTCGCTCTTCCCGTAGTTGACACCGAATTCTTGGGCTCTTTTTCGATAGCAAATTATCGTGGGAGCCACACGTGCGGCAGTTAAGTCCAATGCACTAAGAAGTTGAATATTTTGAAGTATCTTAGCAGCTCTTATTAGGAGGCTGACCGCAAGAGGTTCCTACGATTTTATAGGGCACATATATTATCCAGGTTAGACTACGACAGTACAGCACATGGATCAGCAAGGCAAAGCGTCCTTGCGAAACTGAATAGCATCCACCACAGCGGGGTTAGGTTGGCAACGGGTGCTTTTCGTACAAGCCCCATTGCTAGCCTGCTTGCTGAATCTGGTGTGCTGCCTTTACACCCGAGGCGCCAGCAAATGCTTCTGTCCTATGCTGCAAATTTGCAACAAATGCCACTTCACCCAAGCTATCCTTGCGAATTCCACAATGGAAACCGTCGGCTGTATGCTGCTTATATTCGAGCAACATGGCCAGTTGGAATACGTTTGGATAGCAGTCACAGATTGTTTGACGTACCTTCGGTTCCCTGTCTTGTCAGACAACAAAGTAGGGTACCTCCGTGGATAATACGACGACCTGAAATAATCCTGGATCTGCACACTGGCCCGAAGGAAAACACGGACCCCTCGATTTATCGGAGGTTCTTCCTATCGTTCTTGGCCGGTATCCAGATTCAGTCGCCGTTTACACGGATGGTTCGAGGGCAGAAACGAAAGTGGGCTGTGCGTTCGTTGTCTACAATGATAGGTTTCTTTTTACTCTCCCGGAAACCTGTAGTGTGTACACAGCAGAGCTATCTGTGCTGTCTATGCTATCTGTGAAACTGCGATACGCACTGTCCGATGAGCGCCGACACTTTCTGCTGTGTACCGACTCCTTGAGCTCGCTACAGTCTATTGATACACGTTTTCCTCGGTACCTTCTGGTGCAACGGATCCAGAACCTGCCGGCTGGGTGTTCGGATGCCGGCACCAGAATCACGTCTGCGTGGCTCCCAAGTTACGTGGGTGTAGAGAGAATCGAGTTAGCTGACAAGGCTGCCAAGGAGGCTGTTACATTGCCTTCGTTGCCTTACAAGGTCCCAGCAAGTGATATTCGCTTTCAGCTGTGACATTTGGTTATGTCCCATTGGCAGGCCACTTAACTTCCGAATAAGCTGAGCGCGATAAAAGGTACAACGAAGGTATGGAGGACTTCCCTTCGGGCTTCTCGGGGGGTGTTATGTCGTCTTCGGATCGGCCACGGTATACTAGTAACGCACCCCTATTTACTGAAAGGAGAACCCCTTCCGGTGTGTACTTGCGGCGATCGTCTTACCGTGGTACACATCCTTACGGAGTGCGTGGACCTGGTCGATTTGTGCCTTAGTCTAAAACTCCCGAGTACCATATCGCTCATCCTGCGATATGACGAGCAATTAGCAGACCTCGTCATCCGTTTTATGAAGAGTAGTGGTTTTATCTCATATAAACGTAGTGTTTCGTATTACACTTTGCACTGTTGTTCACTGCGTTTTATTAATTATACTCTGGTTTAGTTTGTGTTTGTATATTGCAATGTGTTTTTAAACATATTAATTTGTATGTTATTGCATTTTAAGGCAATGACTTATTATAAGATAAGCTATCATCTATCATCTTACCTAAAATAAGGCATTGCGAATTAGATCAACTGATTATTTTAAATTCGCAATCATTGTTCATCTTCATTTGTTTTAAATTCTAGTCAGTGGATACATTTTAAAATTTTAATTATCATATAATGTCGTCCATCTCGTAACATTAGGGACCGATGACCTTAGATGTTAGGCCCCTTTAAACAACAAGCATCATCATCAACATTCTGTTAGGTGTGCTACTTTGTAGCTGAAGAATTTCCTTCACCGCACTCTTGACTACATTTTCTGCTTTTAAAAAACATTTCTTGAGAATTTTCTCTACAGGTGCCGATTGAAAAGGATATATTAAAATGGGGCCTTTGAGCTGATTTATAACAGTTAATTTTTGTTGTGATTGCAGAAAATGCAAGGCAGCATTGTGTAAAATTATTTTATGCTCGCCGATGCCGAAATATAAATATTACATGCCAGAAAACTGAATCTTTATGAGGCTCATTATAGTTCCTGTTTCATTATGATACAGCTTCTTCACCAATCAGAGTTCAAATTTCCATTATGATACAACTGTTTGACCAATTAGATAAGGATAGCATCGCACATGTGCTCAATGCACTAACTTCGCACTTGTTTCCAAAATCAAACATGCCGGACACACATAACATCAACGCACCTTCTACTTCCAATATTCCACAACCACACGGCACATTCCTGCAAATTCACTTCACCAACTGTACAATAAACAATTTATATTTGTATTTGAATAAAGCCAGGTTATGATAACCTTCTATCAAAGCTTTGAACACATATGACATTGTCAAGGTCTCTCTGATCCACTCACGGAAAATCAATAATCCAGCGCGTGCCCTCTGCGCTCTGTTCAGTAAACTCAACTGTCAAGCGACATCTCGACAGAAATATATGAGTTATAATTATCGTCGAACAAAAATAGTCGCCTATAATGGTTTCGCTCGTTTTGTAAACATACTCGTGTCTTAATTATTGCCACGTTAGGCGCGTTGCATAATGTACTATTCTCTACTCTGTATCATTTAGACATTTTATTATTGATAGGTTTTAAATATCGTATTTAAAATGAATGCATTTGCTTATCATGGAGTAAAAAATTGACACCCTTAAATGTTAACATCATATATTTTATTTTGTCCGTGGGATATTGGGGTCCGGTCTGAGCAAGTACTTTAAAGAAAATGCTGATATGTAACAAAGCTCTGATAAACTGTCATGATACAATCTAAAGTAATTCAAAATAATTTAAAAAAGTATATTTTAAGTGAGTACATAGCAGACTGAAATATGCTCTTTGCATTAGTAGTCGTTCTGTAGAAGGTGGTAGGTTGCTCTGGGAATAATTTTGTGTCTACGTTCTACAAGGATTCTTCCGATTAGAATTTTCTCCAAAGAAGTGCTCGTTCCAGATCGTCAAACTGTGCAAAATTACACTAAGATACATCAAGGCTGTAGAGTGCCCCCAACTTGATGTTTTGGAGTCCTATATATTACAGGCCCACCGAGGGAGTTGGTCGTGCGGTTAGGGGCCTTCGGGAGACAGTGAATTCGAACCCCACTGTTGGCAGTCCTGAAGATGGATTTCCATGTGTTCCCATTTTCACCCCAGGAAAATGCTGGGGTTGTACCTTAAGACCACGAACGCTTCCTTCCCACTCCTAGCCCTTTCCTGTCCCATCGTCGCCATAAGACCTATCTGTGTCGGTGCGATGTAAGGTCAATTGTAAAAAATCTTACAGGCCGTGAGAGGGCGGGCATTATCATTTATGATGTTGATCGTTTTAGAAAGAATATTGTTTTCTCTCTCGCTCTCTCTCTCTCTCTCTCTCTCTCTCTCTCTCTCTCTCTCTGAGCTCTACGGTTGTGACAATCTACTGTTCACTTGGCCCTCTCCATTCAGCCCTAAAAGTTTGTGCGGTACAGGCACGAACAGTGTGATATTATCCTACTGGCAAACGATTATTTCGCTTGAAAATGCGCATGACGAGAGTTATTTCTTGACAATAATATGTAAACAAGAATGAAATGAAATGAAAACTAGATGTGCCTGAGAAGTGTAATGCAACCAACGACAGTCCAGTTACAATACATAGTCCTAGCCCTTTTGGTATGATAGACTTCCTTGGGGAGGAAAATCGTGTTATAATACTGCGAGCGATCTCATTTTCAATTGTTTTGACTTTGAGGAATCTTGACGCTTCCAATTCTATGTATCATCGCATGTTTTGGAGCCTATTATTTCAGCTATGGGAAAGAAACTGGATGTTGTTCCATCTTCCTCGCGATGAGGGCACCCCGCTTACTGGATTTATTCCACGAACAAGACGACCAGCTTTAGAAAGCATGTACATACTCATCGCAGAGTTGCGTTTCGAATAATAATAATAATAATAATAATAATAATAATAATAATAATAATAATAATAATAATAATATAACCTCCAAACACACCAGTGTTACGTGCGAACGTATTATTAGTCTAGAGAACCATTGTCGCCGAAATGTATTTCCGATTTCTATACACGATAACAGTTGTATAACGGAAGAAGTTAACATCTAAGCACTGTGTCCATTACATTGGCACAGAAGTACGAGTCCTATGTTTGAATATGTTGCAGTACAGTAATAATGGCTATTCAAAGAAAACAAATTTCATAGAGTTTTAAATGCAATGCATTATTCACTTTTCGTTAGTTTTCTCCAGGAATTGCTACGAACTGGATTGGTGAATGTGCATTTATTGGCATTGTCACACTATCTCCGATATTTTTGTTAAGTTCAGCACCAGATCTCACCCACGAATAACACTGCACTTGTAGCCAAACTTCCACGTCTCGTCCCAGGTGAGGAAGACACCTCTTGATAACAGCTGAAGTGCATCTAGGAATCAATAAGCCTCTCTTACGGCATTCACTAGACGACAGCGTTGCCGCGCGGTCCGAATAGTGAGGCTAATTTAACGATATTATTTTCCAGCTAGCAACAGAAAGTATTTTATCCGTATTTTTCAGTATTTATATAAATGGTTACGTCTTCATATTGCATCACTTCGAACCAAACAAGACTCGTCTTCGAGGCTGAGTCCTTAACTGATGCTCCATGTTAGGTGTGAAGCTCATTCTGAGATTGGAATGTAGATTCGTGGCGCTGATAGTGGTTACCCTCAGTATTATGTTCCAAGTTTGCTCTGTGGATCAGTGGTAGATTGTCGGCCTCTGGATCCCAAGATAGCGGGTTGAAATCTGGCAGAGGTTATCGGATTTCTGAATGGCGGAAGCAAAACCATTCGACACTCCGTCATACGATGTCGGCATGCAAAGATCTCTGGTAGCACATTTCATGTTTACCCGACAAAATTCATTCAAACCATTGTCGACGCTATAATAGGCTTTGTTCAAACTCAACCTCAGACGCCACCCAAGAGAGGTTTGGTTTACTCTGCCATTTAGTAGGCCTAGAGTAAAATGGAACGTCGAAATTGACGAGTAAGCAGAGAGATGGTGTCAAATTAATATGCTTGCATATCGTAGCTGAGGCCGTACCAAATAGCTAGAATAACATAGAGGGGCTGTATGCCTGACATCAGCGTTGCGGAGGCAAGTTCAGAAAAGGCAGCCATGTTTTAAGCTGTCAAAACAAAGCGAGTTGGCGCGAAAACATAATAATGATCAGGTGACTGGGAGATTGTGCGTGGCGATTGAACGTCATAAGTTTTAAGAAGTGAAACGTTATATTCTCGCCTTCAAGAATGCCAACCGTATGCTCAGCGTACGGCTGCACTAATCGGAGTAAAACGTTGCGTATGCATGGTGAATGTACCCCTTTTCTGACTTATGATAAGTGATGATTTCTTGGTACATGCTCATGCTTATCTTTTGCCCTTGAATGTTCATTTTTGTTGTCATCTGTAATTGATGGTGTACGATTCATTAAAGGGCAAATAGGCTATTTAAAAAAATATAATGGACAACTTTCAGGGTTACCTTTCAGCTAGTAATCCCAGTATGATACGGTCATGGAAAAAGAAACGATATGTCCCTTACATTATAATAAATAATTATATTAAACAATTACCGGCATAGTGGTACTTACGGGAATGCAATATGTTTAAAAATATGATCAGAATGGGTTGTAACCTATCGTAGGTCCCTTTCGTTTTTACGATTTCCGTCCCACGTTTACTGTAATTTACGCTTAACCATAATAGTCAAGTAGGGTAATGCTCTTGTTTCGATTTCGTGGCTTGTTCGTATGTCACTGTATGACTATTCTCCTTATATCCTTTTCGAACTACCCTAGAATCAACTGATCGTGATGTTGGCCTCGCGCCGCAACATGAAGTGGCGCTATTCGCACTCTGATTATTAATGTTCTAAGCTTTCGGCTAACGGTCTTAATTTTGCACTAGTGATTCTCTAATGCGTATTTTCAACATTTTTCGTCATTCGAGAGCCACGCCCCCTTGTGTATATGACCACTGAAAACATGGCGGACGTTCGTTCAATTAGCGTCAGCCGGGCAGAGTTCCCACCTCCCTGTTATTCTAGCTCGTTGAGCCATACGATTATTATTATTATTATTATTATTATTATTATTATTATTATTATTATTATTATTATTATTATTATTATTATTATTATTATTATTATTACTACAAAATATTTCCACACTTATTACAGGAAATGAAGAGAGAATACTTTTTTTTAAAATTCATGGTAGTTTAGACTCAAATAATTACTATTGCACAATCTTCGCCAGACTCCACTAGTTCACGGAATATGAGACAATGAGAATATGAAGGTCTTTCCATTGGTTTTATGTCGCGCTGACTCGCACGTTTTATATTGACGAAGTGATAGGACATGGCTAGGAATAGGAAGGAAACGATAGTAGCCTTCATTAAGGTGCAGCCCTAGTATAGAAACAACTTTTATAGCAGTGATAAATTGCCAAGCTCCGAAGTACTGAAATTATCTTCAATAACTACTGGCTACAGATCGTTCACCTGTCAACCAAATGAACCACTAAGCATATAGTCCATCAAATATATGTTCTCTCAAAATGTATCGTATCTAACAATAGGCTTCCAAAGCGCTTCTACGTATTCATTTTATATTCCATAGAAATGCTTTTAAGTATTTTAATCGCAAAGATATAAAGAAATCAAAATAAGATCAATTCACTGGCAATCAAAGAGAACAAAAATGGACTAAAAGCAATGAAAACCCGACGAAAACCACGCAGCTGACTAATTCTCGGGCCAGAGATTTAAATCATAGTTCAGTCAATTGCACTCATATAAAAACTATTAATGGGCATTAAACAGTTAATGTTTTAGTTATTTCCTTTTCAGCATTTTTGAAGCTGACTTTCATTAATTTTCCCAGCACAACAGTAACCACTTCATCTCCTTATATGCATTATAACGCTATACCACATGCATTTATTGAGCAATAAAGATATTGTACGCTTCTGTTAACTAATGTTTAAAAATCACTGTCGCTGACGAGCCTGGAGTATTCTATACAACTTTCACTTTTGTAAATATGGAGAATCAGAAGGTTAAAACTGTTACTTAGAATTATCCTGAATATTAACTTAATTATTTCAATGAATTAATAAATTAATTGGTATATACAAATCTGTTGTAGGCGATGAATGAATCACCCTAATTCTGCACATAAAACATCGAAATAGTTAATAAATACTGTGCCATCATTGTGCTTGAGTTGTACTTGTAATTCTCTTACTCTTTATTGGTGAGACTGTTAGTCGAATATATCCCTCTTTCAAAGCAATACTATGGCACTCCTGAAACTGAGGAGCAGTTTATAGGATGCTTTAAGATATTATTATAACATTATTAGGTCTCAGAAACTTTCGTCTTTCTCATACAGCATTATTTGTCTATACATCCTACCATGTGTACACACTTGAAGATTTCAGCACTTTCTTCTCTGTCTGCCAACTGCCACTGTCTTACTGTACGTAGGATTGGAGTACAAATTATAGTTTGTAAACTATTTTATTGAGCGTTTTGAAGTCGTTTTCTGACTTGGCATATTATAATAACGTAAGAATTCATAAATTTGAAATTTTAAACTAGGATGAGGTACCTATTATTGTAAGTGTAAATATTTTTCCTGGAGTAGCAATAGTTAAATTCTTGATACTGAAATAATTTGGTGGTCTTTCAGTATTTTCTTATAATCTGTTGTGTAATCGATAGTGCCAGTACACTCGACTTTATTTTGTTTTTTAGTTTGTATACCGCCGTCGTAAGATTTATTTTCAGTAAAATAATTTGCTTGAATTGACACTAAATTTCATCAATTCAAACCCTTTCGCCTCAGTATCCTACATATGCTCATGAGCATAGCTTCGGTTAATATTCTTGTTCCAACCAATATTTTATCCAAGTATACCTTACTTATCCACATGACGCAATGACTAATGACTGTGTAGTTCGAAATAAAATGTCATTGACACATAGATCATAGCTAAATAATTTAATTCGTATATCTTATATCTTATTTCCTATTTTTTATCTTATTGCCAAACCCAGTCTACTTCTCGCTCTATTAGAAATGATCCTTATTATCATCAGTGAGAGCTCGGTCCTTGCATTTCCATTGCTTTTGGAATAAATGTAAATAGAATACTTGATCTGGATTCACAAGTGACGTAATGACGAAGAGAGTGCGGTGTCAGCCTTGGTTTCTCGAAGTGATCGCGTGACCCAATGGTTGTCATGTTGTGTACCATAGCGCCGTGCGGTCTCACATTATATACGCTGTGTCATGTTCCACAGCCAGCAAGAGAACGCCTCGGGTTCACTGTCGTCAGAACGATGAATCCGTGGATTACCTTTATTTTATTTATTTATTTATTTATTTATTTATTTATTTATTTATTTATTAGATACAGCCTATGGAGGGCCATTTTACACTAATAATATAACACACATTTGAATAAATATAATAAGATAACAATCGGTATAAACAACAATATTAAGTATCAACAGTAAATTATTAATAACAATGTATCAAGAATGGCAAGGATAACCGGAAAGGGTCGGTTACAGAGTTAGAAAGATAGGTCATGGGTTGGAAGGACGGAAGTAAATGGAAACCTGGAGAGGACTTCAAAGGAATACTTTAATTTTGTGTCTGAAGGATGCAAAGGGTGTGAATATGTCAATATCGGGTAGTGAGTTACCGAGGGTACCTATGGTCATCTGACGAGAAGTCACGTGGAAGGGTGTTAGGGGTAAGTATAGCTACTGCGCATGCGCCTATCTCAAGTCTCAAGGCCTGACAATAAACATCTGTTCCGTCTGCGATGACTCTTGCGAACTGAGATGCTGTAGTGGAGTTTCAAGGTGGTAGAGCAATTGTGCGTTACCGGTACCCATTTGTTATAAGTACATACATCTGTTTCAGAGAGCTCGCCTAGTCTGCACGACTAATGTTTGTAGCTTAGTGTGTAGTTTCTGTTACTCGTGCCGCACCTACAAGCTGCCCCGACTTCTCATCAGTCGCAGATAGTACAGCGTTGTTGTAAGGTTAGGCGTGGACGGGACACGTGATGAGCATGCCGGGTGCGCGTTGGGATTTAAAAAAAAAATGCTTATTCCCTTCTTCCTGGTATAGAAAATGCATTCAATTTAAAAATCCCGGTTCTCATTCCTTTCTTTGCATCGTCGAGCATAGCAGGCACGCACTTGACCAACTACATTAGCTGCAGAACAATTTCTCTTCAAAGCATCCAACGCGAGGTGAAGGATTAAGAAGCTCGATATGAGGACTCACGAATACTACGTTCCAATGAACTACAGAGGTTTCAGTCTGTGTTGTACGATGTACTTAACTCTGCTCGCAGGTACTACCATGCTTAAAGACAAGATACCGATGATTATTTCCAACTTTCCTGCGTAGTACTAGACGGGGAACGAAATCCTAGTGTCACAATATTGGAACGTATCGGCTGATGAATCGTCTCCGAAACATTCAAGATGATTACGAATCAATTGATTATCAAGGATGAAAGTGACAGAGGAAAGTGGAGAACACGGAAAAAGCTATCTAGCCTCTGTTTTGACCAGTACAAATTCACATACAGTCATTAGACTTTGAATGTCAAATGGATTTGTGACATTTTAGGCCTAAAACCAATCAAGCTATAAAAAAACTCCTTCGAATTTTGGTGTGTGTTCCTCACACGTGTGTGCTAGTTGTAAACAATTGTACCAACAGGGACAAAGTCATTTGACAGTTCTGCAACTTGAGACGTTAGCCGGTATAGCTAAATAGATGGAAAATTGCGCATGTTATTCCGCTGTCTTAAATGTACCATTTGGCAAGAGGTTCACGATATCATTTTTGGCCGCCACAGTCACTACTAGAGAATACGGATGGCACTCTCCGTACATCCAACATTGGGAGGTCCTCCACATCAATGACCAGGACTGAAGTAAAGCTTCGTAGATCCTGTCACTATATTTTAAATTTATTTTTAATTGCCCTTTTAATTTTTTTAAAATTCAGCTGGCAGAGAGGCCAGTGGACTAACTTTCCCTTGTGTTCCTTATTTTGTGCTGTTATGCCCACCAGTGTGGGGTATCATTGTATCTTTATAAAGTATTGTATATGACATCTAGGTTTCCTGGTTTTTGTCTTTGCTGTAATTGTCGTAGTTTTGCATGGTTTTTTTTTTTTTTTTCCCAATTGAGGATTGCAATTTTTCTCTGTTAAGATCGATTAGGTTGTGTAAACTGCAAGATCAGGAGAAAGATAAAGGTTTACTATTACTGTCACTATAGCTAACACATGGAGAACAGCGAACTGGCGATCTGACCTGTTCAGAGATCCAAGGTTCGTGTCCCGATGCTGACTAGACTATTTGGAGCGGTCTTCCCTCCTTCCTCGCCCCACATTCACACAAGCCAAATGCATGCCCAGCTCTTTGCATCCTTGGTCAGCGCATTCAGTTCAGAGGGGCCCGGGTTCGATACCACGTCGGTCCGTGATTTTAAAGTGATGGTGATTACTGTTTTTAGAGTAAATACAACTCGGCAACCACCATCTGTATAACACTAATCAGAGAGAAAAAATGGAAGGGGTCCAACATTTCGAAAAATGAAGGTATCTGCCAAAAAAAGACAAGGGACACTCCCTAGGCCTCCAATGCTCTAATACCGTCGGGGTCGGAAAAGAACAAAAGTTGACCAAAGGATTTGGATAGGGTAGATGAAAGTGAGGAGCCGGGCACAAGTAAGTGGAAGCAATGCAGGACTCGGTTAAGGGATCCGTGGTCGCCAACCTTCGTGATTTTAACCACGTGCGGTTAATTCCTCTTACTCGGGATCTAAGCGCCTAATACACGCCATTCCAACGCACCATTTGAGGGTTACGAAGCCCTGACGGTGCCTTGTGCCTGCCCAGGGCTGACCCCTACTACTCTTTGTCGCTGCGGCTGTTGTGATGTAAGAACGTAGCACTGGGTTGCTGACCTTGACATTTTAACCGACATTGTGAACCATTTGGGTGATATCTGAAGCCATCTCTTTTCAGTTTCGACTTAGTTAATTTATAACTGTTAGATTCTTCAGTCTGCCGAAACTAACTTTGAATAAATAAATTTATAAACTACCTGAAAAAGAAAACATATGGTAACAATTATACCTATTCTATGCTAGAGTGGAGAGAAGTGAGAACTTAATGAAGTTCCAAATTTCAAGTTTTTAAGGCTTTAAACAGAAATAAACATAATCGTTTATACATTTATAAATCTTTTTGAGTGTGATTTGATAGAATCTGATGATTTCCTTTCAAGAACGAACGAAACATGTCATTCTATTTTAATACGTAAATTGATTAGAGGTACCGAAGAAATATCACCTGCATGAAACATTTTTATCATGTCTGTTTATGTAAATTTTGAACAGACTCCAGTCAATTATCAAAGAGATCTGATAAGTTTCCAATGTAACACAATTGTGAAAAATACTTATTACAACATTCCAGACAGCCTCCTCAAATTTTGTAAACATTTGGAACAAAACGTTTCCACGTATCCACACATTGGCATGCAAATTAGTTACTACGTTTACGTCTACATATCGTTGCGAATACACATCTTTATTCATGAGCCTGAATATGAATAAACTGACTCATATTTTTTTCGATGTAACTTTGGAAGTAGGATTACGTATTCATTCTGCTCAAGTGATTTTTCCTGACGTCACTAAGCTAGTAAAATCATAGGAAGTCAGGTGTCGTCCATAATGCAGAAAAAAGGACAGTTTTATTTTACTGTACTATTTTTAAAGATGATTTTTGTAATTCTTGAATTATTTTTCAGAAAATGTGCCGTCCAAACACCTCACTCCCCTCCGTCTCTTTACCAATCATTTGCTACCTCTCTCCTACGGGTCAGCCTTGAGAGCGCGGAGCTGCCCTGGGCAACTAATCAGAAGTGAGAAAGAAAGAGACTGGACACTTCGAAGACTGAAGGTATCGACGAAAGAAAGGGAAGAGACTCCCTTGACCTCAAAATGCTATCACTGGAGGATGGAGAGAACAAGTTATGGTCAAGGCAGGGTGTAGTAATTATTGTTTTAGAAGGAAGTGCAAATGGGCGACAATCCTCTATTAACAGAAAGAAAATGGAAGAGGTCCGACACATCAAAAATGAAGGTATCGGCAATAGAAAAAGAGGGCTACAAAGGGCGTAAAAATGGAAGACGCCCTAGGCCTTGAAATCCTAGTACCGTCGGGGTGGGAAAAGAACAAGAGTTAACCATATGAGGCTGGATAAGATAGATTAAAGTGAGGAGCCTGGCACAAGTGACCAAAGGAAGGTCGGCTTGAAAGATGAAAGTGAGAAGCCTGACGTAACTGAGAAGAAGGAATGCGAAACTCAGCTAGGAGCCCCATGATGATTGACTGAAGGGTGAACACCCGCTTTAGTCGGCAGGCATAGAAATCAGAGGATAAGCCCGTATCATTTGCCTCATCTCAAGAGAGTCTGAATATTGTTCCTCAATATGGACATACTGCCATTATCTACAGTGTGAAGACTTGAAGCTATTCTCATGTATATATTTCATATCATAACGTTATCCTCGAGGACTAAGGCAAGACCATCACCAACAGTACTGTCTTGACTGGGGTCTGTGAATGTTGTGCACTTGGTCTGTATTGCGACGTCAGGAAAAAGCTATGCGAACCATGTGCAGAGTTAGGTTTTGTGTCACACTGCTTCTGTGGTATGCCACACTAGTCTATCATTCCACTGTTAAGTTGCTGGCAGCAAGTCTGCAAGACATCTCAGAGACCGCGCTCTGCGATCTGCTGATTTCGTATATTGGTAAACCTGAACTTGAAACAAATGGCTGTATCACACAGCTGTTTCGGCTCTCTACATCTCTCAACAGCTATATTTTCATTTTTACTACGATACGAGAAAATGTAAGAGGTTGTGGATAATACATTAATAGGTTACCTGATTTCTTCAGCACAAATTAAACCATATCGAACGGGACTGTGTCCGGGTCACGGCTGCTAATATTGACGTAGAATACGTACCGTGTGATAGGTTTTATCTAAATAAAGCTTTAGTTGGTATGAATATGAAATCCTTCCACCATGGGACAGTAGATGTGCTCGGCTGGGGCTCCAGTTATGCGGAAGACGCCTCACGACTCTCAACCATCTTTACTTGAGACGCTCCCGGTAATGCTTTCCGACGCTCAACCGTCGTGATTTTGGTCTTTATCGAATTCTGAAAAGCCGCTCTGTCCTCTCGCATGCATTTTCGACCATTTTGAAGCAATTTATTGTTCATATGTCGCGATATTTTGCGAGAAAGTAAGTTTTCGCAATTCTCCGCAACATATTTTCTCAAATGTTCACTATATGGTTTGTTTTTCATCGTATACTTCAATAAATCACTGACATTAATCAAATAACTCCTCGCACATTATGCTGGCACGCCATAGTCTTGAGCTACACTGTTAGCCACGCGTCCCCCTGTCGGTGGGGCTGGGGTTTAGAATAACATTCACGGTATTCCCTGCCACTAAAACGAATCTCAGTGGCTCTTAACTTGGGAGTGTGGGTTAGCGACCACGAGGTACTTATCTAAGTCCTAGCATTGCTTCCACTTACTTGTGACAGGCTCCTCTTTTTCACGTATCCTATCCGACCTCACTTGGACAACTCTTGTTCTTTTCCGACCTCGACGGTATTAGGTTTCGGGCCCTAGGGAGTCATTCATTTACACGCCGTTCATGGCCCTTGTATTTCTTTAGCCGACACCTTTATTCTTCGAAGTGTCGGACCTCTTCCATTTTCCCTCCAATTAGTGTTAATTGAGGATGATTGCCCAGTTGTACTTCCTCTTAAAACAATAAATACCACCACTACTACTGTTAGCCATGCGATGTGGTGAATGAAGCACCCCCAAGATAGCGGGGCTATTGCATCATCCTATGGGTTTATTGGTCCTTTCCCTTTATAATGAGATAATGAATACTGTCGTCGCACGTATGTCAAACCTTGTCCCGTTTCTCTACGGGGTCGTGTATGAAGTGAGATGAATACTCGTAGCGAGTTTTTACGACCGGATGCTTTCCTGACGTCAACATTATCAGAGGATGAAATGTGATGAAATGAATGACGTGATTTGTAGTCGGAAGGAGAGCGTGAAACCCGGTGCCGGCACGTTGTCTGCTAATGTAGCATAGTACCAAAGGATATGCTCAAGGCTTTACGTTCCCATCCGACGGACGAATCACCATCAACAGCGCCATATGCCCTCACTCCTTACGAACAGTGCGGAAAGGTTTGCATTTTAATCCAGGCTTTTGACACGCAATCTAGGAACACTTGTCATCACACGTATAGTCTAAATGTTAATTCTATTTTAAAACTTTTTTTTTTGTGTTTGTAAAGCTCACCGGCCCAAGTACGGTCCTGAAACTATAGACGTAAAAATGTTGTGTACTGTCAGTTTGACAGAATAACACGGAAATAAATAATATTTCACTTCAATACCTTGTTGGCAAATTAAATTGAGGTCTTCACAGTGCACAAGAATATACCGGATGAAAAAAGAAAAGTAGGGCTATGCCGTGCAGGGTACACAAACTGATAAGCTTTATACCTATATTTAGGCCAACCATAGGTCGTATATATTGTATGCCCTGCCAGGCTCCTTCAGTTTTAAATAATAAACTAGTATATATTTGTCTTATTTTCTCCATAGGTGTTATTATTATTATTATTATTATTATTATTATTATTATTATTATTATTATTATTATTATTATTATTATTATTATTATTATTATTATTATTATTATTATTATTATTATTATTATTATTATTATTGTAAGTAGGAGCCCCATGAATATTGACCCAAGGGTAACCACCCCTTTTAGTCGACAGGCATATAAAAGAGAATAGTCCCATATAGTTTGCCTCATCTAAAGAGGGCTTGAACGTCGTTTCTCAATGTGAACATGCTGATTAATCAAACAACTCGTTCTCCTGTGCGTGGGGGTGGTAGAATAATATCAACGTTATTCCCTCCCTATAGTAAGAGGCGACTAAAAGGCTTCCATATTTGAGTCCTAGCATTGCTTCCACTTACTTATGCCATGCTCCTCTGACCTTGGCCAAATACTTTAATATTAAAGTATTTGCCTTGGCATAATGTCATAGGGTGATGAAATAGCGCCGCCATATTGAGGCATTGTTATTAAATTGAAGTTACTCATTATACAGTAAAATTTGCATTTGGTCTATAATAGAAAGTGATAACAAAGCTAATGCTGGTATTTTTTAAATGTTTAAACAATAAAACAAAATTATTATTCAATCCAATCAAAATAATTGCTCGCCATTCATCGAACAATAGTACGAGTAATGTTATTACCAATTGCATTACCTTCGTACCATATACTGTATAATGCGCTAGCAAACTGTTAGATTATTTCAGTATGAGTGACTCTAGACAACGAATGAATGACAAGTGTTTTCATTCCCCAACCTGAGGGGGTAGGGCGGGCCACCTAGAGGATGACGCCCTCTTTCTAGACAACGAGTTAGTCTTTCTGCCTAGTGTTTGTGTCAGTGTGGGTGATGTTAGTAGTTTTATCGGAATACTAAGTTCAAATTTAGACCTATATATAAGTTAAAGTTAAAGACGAACATCTGGAAGGTTAGACTGTATTAGTCAGTTAATTTGCAGACAAGATAAGTTTTCAATAATAGGAAAAGGACAGTCATTCGAAAATATTCGCTATAAAACCATCACGGTCAGCGGAATGGAAGGTGTGATCAGCAGTATACACTGCAATTTGGAATTTCAAGAAATAGAAAGCGAATTATATTTTAAATCATCCCCTCCCCACCTCACCAGATATATATATATATATATTGCTGTTGTTACCAGGGGAACTGATGGATTTTTTCCATTTTTTTTCTTGTATGCTCGGCAGTTCTCTACGGATTTTCGTTATACTTTACCATTGTTCTACTTAATTAAACTATTTCGATTTTCGAAGTATGTTTACTGGATGAATTTCAGTGAAATCCTTCAGCATTTTTGGTATAACTATTTTAATTATGTTTAGTTTGTTTTTCATGAATTTCGTAGTGTATAGATTCTTATAAATGTATGTATATTTCAGTATATTTTAAAGATGAGGAAAAATAGATTTGCGGCAAAACAGGCAATATACTAACGTGGTAGGGGTAGTACCTATGAATCGTCATGGCAGTGGGCTTGAATTCGGAAGATAGTGAGTTCGAACGCCACCGTTGGTATCGTGAAGATGGTTTTCGGTGATTTCCCATTTTTACACTAGGCTAATACTGGGGCTGTACCTTAATTAAGGCCACGGTGGTTTCCTTCTCACTCCTAGGTCTTTCCTGTCGCCGCAGATAAAGTGTTACAAGCGAATATCTCTTAAATTAATAGATAAAAGTGAATGCTTTGCCTTCCAAATGTTATTGGTGGAAGGGACCTTACAAACTGTGATATGGGCAATATTTTGCCGGGGCCCTTTATGGGGCGCCGTGGAGGGTGGGTAACTTTAGAATTTTAAATGAAACCATGAATATTAAAAAGTTCGATATTGTGGTTTACCTTAGTAAACTAACCAAATTTTATTAACTGTCTAAAATGAACTGTTGAGCATTTTTATAGGGTGTTAAATATGATGCTACCATCTTCTAGTTCTCAATCACCAGAAAATGAGGAGAGACTATTAGCAATTATGCATAAACTTATTACAGCAAAAACAAACAAACAAACAAACAAACAAACAAACAAACAAACAAACCAAAGAAATACACTACGAAGTACAAATCAATGAACAGACATACTACCAGCTAGATAAATAAACATATACATGACGGCAACAAAAACTAAACATTTAGTAAAATAGAACAAATACTAAAAGTAAAAAATATTATCGACTCTAATCATTTTTGTCCAAGATGTTCATCGCTGACTCTATACTGTTCCATACTTTTGAGTCGGAACTTTGTATTTAGTACATGCATAGTTACGAAACCTCATACTTGCTTCCCCCAGACAGGTATAATACATAATAAATTAGTTATTTTCTACATATTAATGTCAACTCAAATTTCTCCATTTTTAACTGTTTATTCACTGGTGAAAGATCAAATTTTGAGTCTTCCTTTTCTAACTTCGTTTGAGCGAGGCTGTAGAGACGAGAATTGGTTAATTCGGAACGTTTGTATGCATATCTGTATGTGTATTATAACCATGCTCTTATTTAACCATGAGTACTCTTGATGGTTCCACTGTATTCGTATTGTTACTTGTCAAGGGTTAAGTCCCTAATTATTCGCACCTTCGACTGCATAAACCATTCCTTCATTCAAGTCTTCAGTTATTTTCTCCCACAATATTTTTACAAGTATCATAATTTTAATAGTTTTCCTGGCCTTCTCCATTCCATGCTCATGATTTTAAAAATAGTATGATATTCAGATTCCCTTTTTTTTTTAAACATTTTATTTCTCTCTTCTGTTTCTAAATACTTAACCCGCAATGCCCTTGTACTTTCATAATGTCTCAAAAGCGTGCATTTTATATATCCTGTTCACACAATAAACACGTCTTCTTTCCCAACTCCCTCAAATACCTAATCTTTGTAAACTCCAACAGCAAAAATATAATTCCCCTATGTTATCTTTTTATTAATACATCATTTATTATTCTCATGCCTGGATATATATATATATATATATACGTGAATTCCTCCAGAATTCTCCTATTGTTACTTACTGCTCTTAGGATTGGATTTATGTATCTGCTACACTCTGTGCCACTTTCCTACATAATTTTGTTATAAAAAAGAATGATGTTCAATGGAAAATTATTCCCGGGTTTCAGACGGACTTGCCACAATGAAATATGAAAAATAGGCTGCATGTGCGGAGTTGCCACTACTACGTTTTCTTATTGCTCAGAGTCTGGCAGTCATCCTATTATTTCTATCTTATCTGTATTATTGTTGATGTTTTTATGAAAATATACACAGTAAAATACATTGATTTCAGTAATATATGTGTTACATTTTCCTCATTTTATAATGAAAGAAACCCCCCTGGGCAATTTTAGTGGGGGGGGGACCTTTGAGATAAAATCATCGGTGGGGGGGAAACCCTCCCTTCCCCCCGCCCCCGCGATTTCGCACCCTGGATTTACTTCTACAGCGGCAAGAATATTTTTAGCATTTTCTTCGTTCGCTTTTGATTTCACATTTAAGCGATTCTTGTGCTGTACACTTCCATACCTAAGTATCCGTGTTTCTAGTTGTTTGAATTTCGTATGCGACATTTGCATGCCGTATCTTTCATTGGCCGGACTGAGTGGCTCAGACGGTTAAGGCGCTGGCCTTCTAACCCCAACTTGGCAGGTTCGATCCTGGCTCAGTCCGGTGGTATTTGAAGGTGCTCAAATATGACAGCCCCGTGTCGGTAGATTTACTGGCACATAAAAAGAACTCCTGCGGGACTAAATTCCGGCACCTCGGCGTCTCCGAAGACCGTAAAAGTAGTTAGTGGGACGTAAAGCAAAAAACATTATTATTTATTATTATCTTTCATTGAATACTGCCAATGAATTTCTCCTGCATTCACTTAGTACTAAAATCATATTAACCTCTACATAAAAAACTGCCATTTCTGAATCTGAAGAGCCACAGTAAATAATAATCCTGGGCAACTACTTATATTGAGAGTTTAAGTGGATTTGAAACCAGAATACTTATGCCTTTTCGTTCGATGGTTTATTTTTCCTGAAGGTCATGAAGCGTACCTACTAACTTAAATTAAATACTATATAACTGCTCAACAATTTATTTTTTAAAAACATGTTTTTGTTAAAAGATGTTTTCCTTATTGAGCGGAATCACGAGATCAACAAGTTGTATCATGGTTTCATTTATTCTTAAGCTGATCCCCCAATCCCCATGGCGCCCCGTAAAGGACATCGGGAAAATATTTCCTATAATAAAATTGAAGATATATTCGCTTGTAAAACTTATGTGGGCCACCCTGTATATGAACTAGACCGACGAGCTAAGGCGGTAGAGTGCTGTATTTCTGAATACAAGTTGCCAGATTCGATCCTGGCTAAAACCAGTAGTATTTAAAGGCGCTCAAATACGTGCTCAAGAACTCCTGTGAGACAATTCGGTACCTCGCGGTTTCCAGAAACCGTAAAAGTAGTTAATGATGCGAAGTAGTAGTAGTAGTAGTAGTAGTAGTAGTAGTAGAATGATGATCCAAAATAAGATGTAGTAGCAAAGTAAACTAATTTTAAGAATATCGTATGTGCACTGGTATTCTTTTTGAAATGCCAATCGTCCATTTCATGGTCTCGCATGCGAGTTTTATGCAATCATCTACAATATATCATGAATAGCTAAAATTATGCATAAAATGTTTTAGATACAATTCTGAAAAACATTCTCAGCAAGACAAAATTGATAAATACTTCAAACGGAAGTACAGTCGATTTGCACGAACAAATGAGAATTCATTGTGCAGAGTACTAGATGCATATTTTAGTTAGAAGCAACGATGTGTAGAACCTTCTTCCTCGGCTCTTCGGATTGAATTACATGTATCACATTAAGCTGGAGTCCCAAACGTGTCACATTTATAAGCCTTTGGAGCTATTATGCACTCCCTTACGAGCAGAGTTTTTCTTTTGTCATTAATCTCCAAATAGATTAATGTTATCATAAACAATTCCACGTTTAATTTCGAAAGCAAGGAGCATGAGTGTTCAGTAACATCGTCTGTAGCTTCTCACCAGGCGGCCACGGTTCAGATCCCAGCCAATCCATATGGAATGTTTGGAATGATGCGTCACGTTAAACTTGGACATATTTTGATACGTATACATACAGTATTTAGCAGGTAATTTACGTGAGTATAAGGCAATTTCTCTTAACGTTCTATATTTTAAAAACTCGCTAAGGATTAACAACTAAATCCTATCGTGTGCTGCGTAACAGCCAAACATATTCTGTAAAGATGGTTTGCTGGATTTGATCTTTGCTCCTCGTGTGCAGTACCACAGCGGTGTGTTATTTAGTGGCGCTCAAACTACTTCAAACGCCTGTGCGGTAGGCAACCTGTTCAACTAGCGCTGAAGCATGTAGTTCTGATCATTGTCAATAGATGGCTGATCTGTACTCGTATGTTTTGCTGCGCATTCTGATCGACATCAGCAAGTAATAAAAGTATAACTCGTCATTGAGAAAGCAAACCAAAACAAAACGAAGGTGAAGTAAATGTAGTAAACGGATGCTATGTAAGGTTTCCACTATAGTTTCATCCATCTCAGTTACGTATGTGCTGCTGCCTATCGTTCGAGACGATCGACTGACAATGCAGTTGATTCCAAGATGCCGTGATCTTCGCAGTCGTACTTCAAAATGGCAGCCGTATCGACCCATGGTTCGGAAAATGGTAAGAAAACTAGTTCTTTTGCTCGTAAATTGTGGATGTAGTGAACTGAAAAGAATGCAGACACTTGCCGGGTTAAATGTTTTTGTATTTTATTGACTTGCACAGTATAGTGCAATTGCTATTATTTCAAGCTCAGCTGTTAACTTGCAGACAGTTTGGCATTTAGCCACAATGTTAGCTAATTAAATGATGTATATGCATTATTATAATATATTTGTGACTGCATTCACTGTCTTAGTAGCTGAGTATATGTGCTGCTATTTTTGAGTTGTCATATTCTTGCTCGTTGACCAGTGTGCAGGTATTTTTTTGTGCTTAAAGGAGAATTATGTATCAAGTAGCATAAGAGTTCGTAACCCCTGTTAGTACGCATCCCCTCTGACGGGCGAGGGAAGCGGGGATGTATAGATGGCAGGGGAAAATATCGAGCGGTCTGCTGGATTTCATCGTCTGGGCGTGGTTTTATTTCATGTTTGCCAGAATAATTTGAGCACAGTTTCTAAAATCGTGTGTTATTTCTCATGTGTCATGTTCCTTCTTGAAAAGAAGTCGGTTCGATTGATGTGAGCTTGAGGGATGACGGTATCCCTGTAGAGATTTAAAAATGGTTATTTTATTAAATTTCACAAGTGGTGTTGAAAACATTTGTATTGAATTTATAAAAATGGAAAGTGCACTTGCGGTTTGGAGTGCTGTGTACTGTCTCCTGCGCTAACTACAGGAACGGTGTGGTGTAATAAAATAAAGTGCCTGTAGGAACATGCCAGGTGAATTTAACTATTTCCTTCTAATAACATCGCAAAAAAATGTACATTGTCAGGCTTTCTATTTGTTACGATACAATACGATACCGGTATATTACTCTTACAGACCACGATTCCTGACAGTATTACTCTTACAGACCACGGTTCCTGACAGTCTTTACATGTTTCTTCACACTATATTTCACTCCCTGGTATTATGAAGTGATGTAGTCCTATTGTACCATTCAGCAGACATTTATTGGCTGCTTATTAGTGAAGTAATAAAGTAATTCAACTTACCTGTTAAGACTATTGCAGGTGCAGGTTGCTGAACACCAGAGTATGGTGAAGCCATGGCCCCCCCTTTCGAAGCGCAGTGTGCAACAATGGTTTTGATGATCTGAATTTCTTCCGCGAGAATTAGTTACGGGTAAAGACATCTTTATGTATAGGTTATGAAGTCCAAATGAATTTTTGCATGTGATAGTTCCAATGTGTGTGAGTAATGTTACGCTGGACTTGGTGAAACTTGTAGATGAGTGTTGGAATTCGTTCTACACGACTTAGTGTTTTGATTATCAATCAGTATAAAGTTCGCTTTACCTCGAAGGAGATGCTGCTGAAATAATCCGAGGTTAGGGACGAGAAGTGTCAGATATGAAACTTGCGTTGAGTTTATCAAATTTAAAATCATTTGGACGTGGTATTATTTACCAAATTGCTTCATTTGTCAGTGTATTGTCTACATTGTTACAATCTAATTGACATTTTGAACTAGTTATAATGCTGTGACAGTTTTTCTTCTGAAATGGGTGCAGTTCCTCATTGGCGGTGCTGTTAATGTGGATACGTGTGACACATTTCTGAAACGTAATAGGAACGCATTGTCATTTAATCATTGTTGACTGTGGATAATTCAAGAGTATTTCTCGATCCTGATTAAGAATATTGCCCCACGCCCGACTTTGTAAATCCAACATAGAGTAACAAGAGTGAATTAAAACTGTTAAACATATCATATGGTATCATACATAACCTCATTAATCACAAAATAGGCCAGTATATTAGAGATTTTGACTAACCGTATTATTTGGAAAATAAGGAAGATTTTATCCCTCTCGTGCAGAAGAGATGTAAACCTACTGAAGGATAATAATTAAGAAAAATAACCTGTCATACACTGCTGACAGAAGGGTGGGAAGGTTATGATAATATGCAAGTTGTGAATAATTTAAATGCTCATTTTTAAGATTATAAAAGGAAGTGAAGGGGTGCATGCCATGCAATTTCAAATATTTGTAGGTATCTTACGAAAGTCATTTATTGGTTAAATACTATGTCCTCTTTATTCTTTGAAATATTAGTTGCATTGTTTGGTGTACAGCAAACTTGTACAGGAGGCCAATGACCTAGATGTTAGGCCCCTTTAAACAACAAACATAATCATCAACTTGTTCGGGTGAACTATAGCTTCCTTTATTTGCATCTGCTATGAGAGACAGCTTCATGAGCAAATTATGACCTGTACCTCAATGCAGATGTAATTCATCCTCTTTCTATTTGAGACTGCAAATGTGTAAGTGATGAATGAGCATATAATTAAACTGTTTACTGGTCTGATACTTCTTCCAAAAATGTTAGTGTGTGCACCAGGTGTTCTAGAGCAGTCTTGAATGAACTGTTGGTGAAAGTGTAATTTGTATGCAGAATGAAATTATCAGCATGTGATTTGCTACTTTGATTGTAAACTGTGGTGTGAGATAAAAGCATGGGGAAAAGCAGATGGTAGGGTAAAAGATACTTGAGTTAAAGTGAATGACCAAGGCATACTAAACATCTGCTATATATTTTGTCTTCCCAGATAGCAGACTAACCAGTGATGGGGGAAAATGAAAATGATACGAATCATCTGGGACAGATCCAGTGAAAAATCCTTGGTAAGAGTTAAATTTTCCATCTAGATTTGACATACATTTGACAGGCATCTCTACCATACATCTCATGTACTGATAAGCTTAAACATCTTCTAGAAATTACATATACAAGGCATATCATGATGGATTGGCAGAGTTCTCTACAGCCTTCTGTAACTTGAGAATTTCTGTGCCCTAGTGAAGATTGGTGTTGCTTCTCCTTTCTTGTGCCAGATTCATTACTCCTTTCTGTTCCTGGTTAGTCTCCCATATTCAGTATTAGGTTTGCAAATGCGTACGGAGTTCCGTTTATGCTTTTCATTGCTGAATAATCTCATTAATCATGGGGACAGAATCCCCATTCCCAGATAATTCTGTGAGGGGGCAGATAATTCCATACCCCTCAATGAAAACCAAAAATATCATCACACCTACACCACCCTCACCATCATCAACTCATGAGAAACAGCCCATTGCTAAGTTGCAAAACCTGTTTTCATTTGAAGTACTAACATGCCTGCTTTTATAGTATTTTAAAATTTGCCCACAAACTGTAATTTCCAGGTTACTGTAGCGTACTTTTTTTAATTTCGGAGTCTGCCTTAAACAGTTATCTTCCTTATATTGCGCTTTTAATTTCTCGATTTATGTATGTATTTTAGTGTAGTGGTCATTGTGAATGGTTATCTAGAGCAGTTTTGGAAGAATGATTTTTTTTTCTATTGGAGACGAGGTTTTATTACTGGATATCAGCAAGATGATGTATTTAAAAAAAAAAAAAAAATTTAGGATCAGTGATCTAATGGTTTTCAACAGTTCTAATCATTTAGATGCCAGAACATTGTGTACATTATCCTAATAGACAGAGTAATCATCCCGTGGATTATTTATTTCCTTGGGTAATAATAATAATAATAATAATAATAATATATTACTTAAATAAACAGTAATTATCTATGGCATCATCTTAATATTTTACACTGAATAATTTTATAAAATTATAAATCAGAATTTATCCCAGCTATTTCAGTCGCCAGCATCGCAGGCAAGACCACTGCAGATCCCCACAGCTCTATGCTCTTTTGCTACAAGTAATGAACTTCATGATAAGATGCATATTGACATAAAACTTGAGAATACTCTTTTTACGAGATACATTTTTCCACCTTTTTAAATACTAATGGATATCCACTAAATTTAAATGTTGGAATTCAGTCATATTAATTAATGTAGGCCTAGTACATGTTTTGTCCTCCTTCAAGAACATCCTCAGCTACAACTAACAGCATATCATAGTTAAAAAATTCATACAGTATAGTACCAGAGTAATCTGTACACGTCTTGTCAGTTATGCTACCAACTCTGGACGAGGTGCTTCTTAGTTACAATCCATTGATCAGGGCAACTCTAGCTTGTAGCGACACTCCATTTGTGTGAATCTTCAGCGGTGCATAATGAAGAGCCTACTGTCACTTTCACCACTTGCGCTATCGTTGCTATCCAATGAGTTGCCATCTAATTTGTCATTTGAATCAATAAGATGAATAGTTTCATCATCCAAATGAGTGCACTCAGCCATTATGTACGGAAAAAAATACAATGAAATATTAGTGTGCACTGTGGCGCAGCAAATCTGAAACCTCCTGACATCTATAAAGCGATCATAGAACTACACTCAAGAAAAATAAGAGACGAGCTAACACATCCTGCCCAGCAGATAACAATTTTCGAAGTTAACTTGTCATTACCCGTTCGAATAACAACTATTGGAAGACAAATTAACTCGTCACGCCCAGTTAAGAGGTTAATTATCCACTTCAACAAAGCATGCTGCCAGCAGACTGAAGGGGAATCGAATTTCAAGCGTGCAGTTCACACAAATTCAAAATGCCATGACAAAAATAAAAATAAAAGTACAATAAACCTCAGGGGTGCACGGATAACTTGTAAACTGGATAATCCACACGCAGATAATTGTGAGTTTGCTGTATATCTCAGCCCATTGCCTTTAGTATATCACCAGAAATCCTCTCAATCCCAGCTGCTTTTCTAGTTTTCATCTGTTGTATCTTTTTGTAGATATCCTGATCATCATAAGTAAATTTCAGTATTTCACTAGTATTAGTCACTTCCTCTACCTGAACGTTATCCTTATGTCTAACTATCTTGACGTACTGCTGACTAAATACATCTGCCTTCTCTATAAAATTTTGGAAATACACTTCCCTTGTCCATTAATCTGCAAGGGGTTGCGTCAAAAGTGTAACGTGATGGTTTGCGCACGGTCGATTTGACCATGGATTATAAAATACCAGTTATTGTAGCAAAACGCATTGTATATTTAAGGAAAAACATGTTCATGAAACGGAATACCAAATTTCTTGTGAATCACATTGTATTGTGTAAGAAAAGTATATCCATGAAACAAAATACCAGTTTTTATAGCAAAGCACATTGTATTGCTGAAGAGAAATGTATCCGAAACACTTCTATACCGACAACAAAGACCGTGGATGGCGAACGTCAGGAATCGCGCACGGTGTAAAGGACCAGGCTTACAGAAAAAGCTTTCCACTGACTGGTGATGAAAGTGGGAAACGGTGAACATAAGCATGTATAGTGGATGAGTCCATTTAAAGGTATAGGAAGGGATAAAGCTTTATGCTGTGAAACTAGTTCGAAAGAATAAAAAATGTATGCGCCCGGTCTAAAAGAGTATGATACGACCCCTCGCAGGTTATATATATATATATCCTTCCATTTTTCACCAAAACTCATACGACTGCCAGTTAAGCTTGCTATCATATTATCCTTAGCTGACAGAATGTTTGAAGAGGTCTAAGGCAGTTGCTATTAGTCATGTATTCAGATATATGCATTATAAATCAATAAGAGCAAGTATGTAATAGAGAGCAGTGCAAGTTGCATCATCAGTGGTGGGTCGTAACATATCATAATATGCCGTAGTCTTCTGAGTTTCAACTTTTGAAAGTTGGCACATCTGGATGCCCAACAGAGCTCTAGTTTACTCTGTCATCTGGTAGAGTAAATAAACAAAAAAAAAAAAAAAAAAAAAAAAAAAAAAAAAAAAAAAAAAAAAAAAAAAAAAGTCAAAATTGATGCACAGGCAGCCTAGTTGGCATCAAATCATAATGCCTGCAAAATTAAAAAATTGAAATAGCGTATGGCTTTTAGTGCCGGAGTTTCCAAGGACAAGTTCGGTTCGCCAGATGCAGGTCTTTTGATTTGACATCCATAGGCGACCTGCTTGTCATGATGGGGATGAAATGATGATGAAGATGACACATACACCCAGCCCCCATGCCAGTGAAATTAACCAATTAAGGTTAAAATTCCCGACACTGACAGGAATCGAAGCCGGGTCCCCTGTGACCAAAGGCCAGCACGCTAACCTCTTAGCCATGGAGTCGGACTATAATGCCTGCATAATATTATTATTTCATCCCACTAACTACGTTAACGGTTTTCAGAGACCTACTACTACTACTACTACTACTACTACTACTACTACTACTACTACTACTACTACTACTACTACTACTACTACTACTACTACTACCACCACCACCACCCACTTAAGAATCTTGCCTTCACTAATAATAATATGGCCATAAACTACACAGGTCTGATGAATCTCTGCTTCTGCAACATTTTGTGCTGTCAAGAACCATAGAACTTGATCTGATGTCACATGCATTGGGCTGCTCGATTATCTTCAACATTTCCATGACAGTCTGAACTGAACATCCTGCTCGAAATAGCATCTTGATTGTAGGGAAGGAATCCTTGGAATCAAAATTATGGCCATGCGTTGGATTTCAAAAGATATTGAGGAACAGTTCTTAATTAAAAATAGTCCTTGTTCACATAGACCTAATGGACTAGGAAACAAGTGTAATATAGTTAAGAGATTCAACTTCAGTTGGGGACACAACTAAATCTCAGGATAATGGAGAACTTATGGCCTCTGGATAGTTCTGATTCCACTTCTATTCATGATGCCAAGATTGAGCAAGTGCTGTTTGCTAGAAATTATACGACAACTGCAGAGTGCTGTGTGGAAAAATATACACACACAAAAGCACAGTGTACTGCACTATGATCAGACTAATCAGGCTATTAGTCCTCTAACCGAGCTCGATAGCTGCAGTCGCTTAAGTGCGGCCAGTATCCAGTAATCAGGAGATAGTGGGTTCGAGACCCACTGTCGGCAGCCTTGAAGATGGTTTTCCGTGGTTTCCCATTTTCACACCAGGCAAATGCCGGGGCTGTACCATAATTAAGACCACGTCCGCTTCCTTCCAACTCCTAGGCCTTTCCTATCCCATAGTCGCCATAAGACCTATCTGTGTCAGTGCGACGTAAAGCAAAAAAAAAAAAATAGTCCTCTAGGGGAAGGAATGGTGGCTTGCAACAATATAATCAAGTACTCAGAGTGATGAAAATGAAGATCTTGCATTGATCTGTTGGATAGGCATAAGTAGACCATATACGGAGGTATGATGTGCAGAAACTCATGTTGTTCCATTAACTGAATATATGTACAAATCATATCTGTGAGGTATAGACATCCTGTGATGCTTAAGTTAGCAAAGACGGTCCTTTGACAAGGTTGCTGGCCTTAAAGATGATTGATGTCATCTTTAGACATGCACCTCAGATGCTATGGATCTTGAAAAATGAAGAAACTGGTGCAGAGATGTACACAATCCCTGCACCCCCATGACACTAAAGCCGAGATGGGTCTTGGCCTACTGAACGGCTGCTCAGCTCAAAGGTCTGCAAATAACGAGGCAATGCGTGGTTAATACAGCAAATCCTCTTGGCCATTATTCTAGTCTTTCTAGACTGGGACCACTGTCTCACAGACAGATAGCTTCTCATTTGTTCTTACATAACCTGAGTGGAGATGAACCAGCCTTCAGATCCAGATTAAAAAAAAAAAAGATACTGACCTGGTCTGGTATAGAATCTGGGACCTCTAGGTAAGAGGCAGACTCGTTACCCCTGGATCGTGGGGCCAGCATGTACACCCCACTCACATAATACTCACTCGTCAAACTAAGTAATTGAGATATAGAGCATTTAGCTTTCTGAACACAGTTCAGCAGGTTCAATCCTGGCTCAGTCTGGTGGTGTTTGAAGGTTGTTAGTAAGTTATCAGCACATAAAAGATTATTCATTGGCCAAAATTCTGGCACTTTTGACATCTTCAAAAACTTCAAAATTATTTAATAGGACATAAAAAATATTATTAAAATACCTGTAAGAATTGTGTGTATTTCAATTTCCATAGTCATGTTGGGGGCTCTGAAGTTATTACACACGCGCACACACACACACACACACACACACACACACACACACACACACAATATACCGGGTGGTCCACCAGCCCTTGCGATCCAGTTTTATGCATCCCTTCACGTTTACTACAATTCTGAAAGACATTGGTCCCTCTCCCTAAACCGGGGTAATATAACGAGATGTGTGCTTATGGGCTAGAAGACAGCAGGAATCGTGAGCGCTACTATTAATTCATTATGGGTACCTCAAATGAACCCGTACGAGTACAGATACGCAGAACACGTACTTTAAAACGGGAGGTGGATGCACAGACCGGGAGCATGGTACTGTATAGGCTGGGAAGTCGGCGCCATAGGTCAAGTGTCGCAGTAGCTCACATGGCTAGCGGGCGGGGAGATATGTGATAGCGGACAGTGTTCGAGATAGGAGGTTCGAATCTCGCATAAGAATTTCAACAGCCAGTTGCCTGGGATGTGGTAGGGGTGCATACTTGATAGCTTCCAAGGACTGATTTGTTTATTTGACCCTGTAAAAGACAGCATGCATCGTTGCATTGGGTATGGTACCAGGGTGGACGAGAATGAGGAGATGATGGTCTGTGGCCAGTTAGCTACGTTGTACATGTTCCACACTTCGTAGACCACAGGTAGGACAAAGTGTGCACCATTGGAACAATAACAACATGCGATGGCAGGTAAGTATGTAGCTGTGCGAACTCCCCTCTTTTGAAGCAATTAATAACACAAAGTTTATTCACTGCCTCGAGATGTATTCCGGCGATGAGTATGTGGATATATTACTGATCTATAGAGAAGCTAGACAGAATGCATACCTGGCACAACACACGTACCAAGAACGCTATCCGGATAGACAACAACCGATGGGCATGACATTTCGGAGTGTCATTAATAAGGTAAAAGAAAAAAGTATAAAATGGTTCAACCTTTCAGTACTATTAAAATAAGAAATGTAAGTTTACATTCCTATTTAATTAAAATTGGTACTGGTTTCGACCCGTATTTTTGGTCGTCATCAGCCGATCACAAATACTGTAGGTGTAAAACAATGCACAGATGAATAAATTGCGAAGTATAAAGAATTCTGTGGGTTGCTGATAGTGAAGCACTAAAATCTTTAGGGAGTAATGTGTGTTGAAAGATGCACAGGTAAAAATATGAAGTTTAGATGATACTGTCAGATGCAGTTTATGACACCTATTTATCAGCTGCAGTTTATAAGGCACTGTACAATTTTAAGGATACTGTGTGTCAATCATGAACGTTAGTAGGACATAAGCGTTAGAGAGCACTGTACGGGAAGAAGTCCTTAATCAAACACGTATCCAAATTTTGTGCTGAGCAATTCTTGAAGAGTTCAATTGCAGATTATGAGACACTGTGTAATTTTAGGGAATAGCACCGCCCGTCGATAGATCCAAAAATTATGAAGAAGTCACCGATCAAATACACAAATGTACTACAGAGCAAGTTTCCAAAGAATAGATCAGCACTGTGCTTCTAGAAGCCCTTCCCAAAATTTATAAAACCAACATTCCGATCCAACCTATAATCAGTTACAGACCTAGCCCCTTGTAAAACATTTCTAAATTCATCCAAAAAAAATTATTAAAAATTATCGATTTTATCTAATAAATTTATCAAAAACACTTCTGAATTAATTGAAAAATTAAAAAATGTTGACATTCAAATTTCTCTCTCAATTCTTTTGATATTGTGAACATGTACCCCAGTATTCCAATTTCCAAATTACTATCCATAATTGATAACAACTTGAATAAATACAGTCATCTAAATAAATTAGAAATTAAGAAATTAAAATTAGTAATCAATAACTTTTTCACCTTCAGTAACACCATTTACCAACAAGATGGTCTAGCCATGGGCTCACCAACTTCAGGCATTCTAGCTGAAATATATCTTGATTTCTTGGAAAATACAAAAATCAATAATAATAATAATAATAATAATAATAATAATAATAATAATAATAATAATAATAATAATTTCTCAAATGTCTTATTTTGGGTTAGGTGTGTCAATGACACTATAGTTATTTTAAATGAAGAATCATCTAGTGCTGACTCCACTCTTCTTCTTCTTAACAACATTGACCCTAACATCAAATTTACCCTTGAATCTGAACATAACAAAACCCTTAATTTTCTTGACTTAACTATTAAGACATCCTGAGAATCTGGCAAGATTCTATACATCCACAAGCACATAAACAAGCCTCCTATAACACCCTAATTTTTCATTTATTTAAACACTCCTATGTCTAAAAAATATTTAAATAATGAATTAAACACCATCCGTAACACTGCAAAATTAAATGGCTTTAACTACTGTATTATTAATAAATTCAGACACCACCCCAAAAACACATTAACAAAAGATAAAACCAAACCCACTGCAGTTTCCACCTTTACTTTCTCCCAAAACGCTTATAAAATCACCAATATTCTTAAAAAACATAACATGAAAATATATTTTAGAACCAATAACAGAAATCTTGATTTATTACACAAGTCTAATTCAATTAAAAAATCTAAGATTTTTTCTAAATCTGGTGTGTATAGATTCCAATACAATAACTGTAGCTCTTTGTATATTGGACAGACAGGACGTAAGTTTAATATCAGATCTCGGAACACATCAACAGCATAAAATAGAACAGATTCTCTGTAATAAATTACAACAGATTCTGTGCAATAGGACAACACATACAAGATTCTAATAAAAATTTCACCAGCATTGATAAAGGTAAAAATAATTGAAATTTATTGATAAGTGCCCCCCTACTACTGAAAATTTTTTATTCTTCTTGACCAATACTTCAACCCCAGTTTGAGTTTTAAATGACATTTCTGAGAAACCTAATATTTTATTTGACTTCCTTACCCACTTCTTCAAAAATGCTAAATTTACAAACCCAAATTCAATATTCCATTGCTTATATAATTCCCACCAACATTTTCCACTTCCTATAACCCACCCTCCTGATACACCTTAAACTACTTCACCTCCTCATATATTTCCAAATTCTTCTCTTTATTTTTTTCATTATTCTTCTGTTTCAACTTTTTCTTTCCTCATTACATTCCTCTTTTTTCATTCTCCCATTTGATTTACATTTTCTAACATCTCTAATGATTTTGACCACTCTAACTTTCAAATTTATATTTTACGCTATTCTAAGTTCGACCTCAACTCTTACCTTCAAATATATCTCGCGCTATGCCATTATACACTCCTCAACTGTTCCAATATTGCTCTTTTTAGTATTTTTTTCTCTTCATAATTGTTTTTCTCTATGTTGTATGTTTTAAAAACTTCATTGATCTAACTTACGAAACTTTTGGAAGCACAGTGCCGATCTACTCTTCAAGAACTTGCTCCGTAATATATTTATATATTTGATCTATGACTTTCTTCATAGTTTTTTGGATCTATCGACAAGCAGTGCTAATTCCTAAAATTATACAGTGTCTCATGGCCTGCAGGTGAACTCTTCAATAATTTACTCCGTGCTACATTTAGATACGTATTTGATTCTGGACTTCTTCATACACATTGCTCTCTAACACATCTAACTTAAGAGACTTTTAGAAGCACAGTGCTGATCTACTCTTTGAAAACTTGCTCCGCAGTACATTTGCGTATTTGATCAGCGACTTCTTCATGATTTTTTGATCTATTGACGGGCAGTGCTATTCCCTAAAATTATACAGTGTCTCATAATCTGCAATTGAACTCTTCAAGAATTTGCTCAATACTATATTTGGACATGTATTTGATTATGGACTTCTTCCCGTACAGTACTCTCTAACGCCTATGTCTTACTAACGTTCGTGATTGACACACAGTATCCTTAAAGTTGTACAGTGCCTTATAAACTGCAGCTGATAAATACGTGTGTTATAGTGCTTCATAAACTGCATCTGACAGTATCATCTAAACTTCATATTTTTACCTGTGCATCTTTCAACGCACAGTACTCCCTCAAGTTTTTAGTGCTTCACTATCGGTAACGTACAGAATTCTGTATACTTCACAATTTATTTATCTGTTCATTGTTTTACACCTATTTGTGATCGGCTGATGATGACCAAAAATACTGGTCGAAACCGGTACCAATTTTAATTAAATAGGAATGTAAACTTACATTTCTTATTTTAATAGTATTGAAAGGTTGAACAATTTTATACTTTCTTTTATTAGTGAACTCACTTTAATATGGAACAATACAAAATTCTTATCTCTTAATTTCGGAGTGTGGAAAGACGCCAGAGGGATACTGCATCCCTGGGAAGGACATGGCCTCTTCAAGATCATCCCGTGATGTCTGCTGACAATGAAGAGGTCGTGTTTGACGCTGTCCGGCATAACCCTCATGCTAGCACACGGGCCATTGTACAGGAGACAATCATCAGCCGAACATCTGTTATGTGGATATTTGCATACCCACTGGTTTCACCCATATCATCTGCACTTACACAAAGAGTTCCATGGTCATTATTTTGATGCCCGCGTGGAGTTCTGTCAATGGATCCTACAGCATGTGGACACTGATCCTGCTTTCCTAGTGACTCTCTTATTTACGGACGAAGCACAATTTCACAACAATGGAACCGTTAATCACCATAATATGCATTACTGGAGTGTGGTTAATCCCCATTGGGTGTAACAGACAGCTTTTCTGGTACAGTGGGGCGTGAATATATGGTGTGGAATCATGGGTGATCACCTCATCGGTCCCCATTTCTTTGAGGGCCACCTGACCAGCTACCACCATTTTTGGAACATATGCCACTCCTTGACCGCTGCAGAATGTGGTTACATGACTGAGTTCCACCGCACGTGGCGGTGGTCGTCTGGTACCATCTCCATGTGCCATATCCTGATGAATGGATAGGAAGGGGAGGACCTGGCCCGCCAGATCGCCCGATCTTACGCCCTGGATTTTTTTCCGTGGAGCCATGTAAAACAACTGGTGTATGCACAGGAGCTGGCCAGTCTTTGTCATCTTAGACAACTCATCACCGAGGCATGCCGATCCGTTTCGCCAGAGATTTTGCAATGGACCAGACGGTCCTTACAACATCGCACGCAGCTCTGTATAGACCATGGAGGTCGTCAGTTTGAGCAGGTGCTACGTTAAATGACGTGGATCACTGAAATCCTGTCGCATGTTTCCTAGCCTCTATCAACCCAGCTCCATACGAACGGCCCTTTTCAGGGCGAAATAAATCAGTCTGTGAAAAATACTGGTATTGCTACATCACAGGCAACTGGCTTAAAAAAGTTGCTTACAATGAACGTGAACCTTCTAACCCTCGAGCACTGTCAACTATCACACATCCTACTGTGTGCTAGCGATGTGAGCTACAATGATAAAGATGTTGATTCTCATAGGGAACCTGAAATATTTGTTCCGAATGTGACACTTGACCTATGGCGCCATGCTCCCGGTCTGTCCGTCCACCTCCTGTTTAAAGTATGTGTTTTATGGGTTCCTTCGAGGTACCCATAATTAATAGTGGCGCTCACGATTCCTGCTGTCTTCTAGCCCACAAACACAAATCTCTTTATATTACCCCAGTTTAGGGAGAGGGACCGATGTATTTCAGAATAGTAGTCAATGTGATGGGATGCATAAAACTGGATCGCAAAAGGCTCGTGAACCACCCGGTATATAGAATGTAACAATAAGGTACAGCTAATCTTTCAGGACACATTCCTTATACATAGAAGCATTGATACATGCATCATCCTGGATACGGGATTCAGTGCGATGGCGAGTATCAATACTGTTAGTGGGCATTGTGAACATTTAATTTAAGAATGAGTTTCATGTGGTATGCTGGTACAGTCTATTCCTGTGTTTTTCCTATGGTTAACCCTTTCCACTCTAATTATTTACAAGTCCTGATTTCTCCCAACTCGTATTTATTTCTGTCAGCGTTCTTCATATTTTAAAACCTGGTATTAGGTACTGGTTGTAACAATATATATACAGGAAGGAACTACAAAATTAATGAATATATGGTATTTACCATGTTTTTCACTTTCTTAACGGTATGTCTTGAGTGTGTGGAAGCGTTCAAAGCAAATGCCTGGATGGAGCCCTGCTTGCTTATCCAACCAGTATTCACTAAAATAATCCTGCATTTCTGCCTTACTGTTCATCCCCACGTTGATAATTACACCAATAAATGCCTTCAGCTCTTCTAAAGTCACAGCTTTCCAAGAAAACCAGATAGATCTCTTCTGAAGTGGAGTATTTTGCTGTATTTTCATTTTGGGTAATTTGTTTGTCTCATGGACAATAGAGGTTATCAACTAATCAGTAAAAAATAGCTACCAGTACTCTAGTTCTATTTTAGGTCTATTGCCACAACTCTTGAATTCACTGACTAATTTGTAAGGAAATTTGGCTAATCCTGCATCACCCATTCTCCACAATCTCCAAGGTATGTTTGAAGTCAGCACTGTTTGACTGGGACTGGGACAAGTCACAATACTATCGCCTCCTCCATGATTTCTTGTGATGCTGATATCATCATTTGAATCACTAATGGATATATCACTTTCATTGCCAGATTCAAAATTTTCATCACTTTCATGGTCCCTATCATCAAAATCAGCCGAAAGGGATGCAAGAATCTTGGCTTCGGTCAGACTGTGCGCCGCCATATTGCTTCACGTGACTGCTTTCCATTGTCAAGGAAACGGAGCAATTTTGCCAAGCAAAGAGAAACTAAAACACACCTATTTGGTTTCTTTCGGTTTCCAGAAGGGACTAACAAAACGAAATACAAAAGCCCGGGCATTCCAGGTAACCTAGCAATGAGTTACATAAAATCAGCTTCATGGTCCGTATCGCACTTCAATAGATTCACAATTAAGTATTTATTTATTTTCCACCTAGTCGATACAGTGATTGCTTAAGGCAATTTTCAATGGTCAAAAGTGGTACATGTTTCATATATTATCAACATCTTCAGCCACATAACACTGTTTAGATAAAAAATATATAAATTGACAGTAATGCTTTAAAGGAAGTGTCCTTAAAATTAACATTTAAGATGTTGATAATATACAAAACTTGTACCACTTTTGACCATTAAAAATTGCCTTAAGCAATCATTGTATCAACTAGGTGGAAAATAAATAAATACTTAATTGTGAATCTAGCAACGAGTGACAAAACATTGTGTCGACTCAGGGTCGACAAATGAGCTATAACGCTAAGTGACGGCTGTCGACTTCAGGTTGACACACGAGCAGAAAGGGTTAATGTACAATGTAGAGTTGCTGGTGCTGTTTTAGAAAGAGTAAAACCACATTCCTATCATAATTTGTGGTAGGCCTAAGTATTTATTGTGGATCCTGATGAGATTGAAGAAATCCTAAATGAGAGCACATGTGTGTCTGAACTTAGTGACATATCAGTATCTGGAAGTGAATATTTACCATCAGATACTGAAAGTTATAGTGTCCTTGTAAGTGTGGTAGAGGAAAGTGAGGAAGAACAAAGTGATGCAAAAAGAAATGACTGTGATCCAGTACAAACGATAGTAAGTGCTATTCATAATCATCACGTAAAATATTTTGCAGTGGACTGAGTTGAAAGCCATGTGTGGGGAACAGTGGCGTATACTGGGGCCTAGTTGGCATCGTTTTTGGTTAGAACTAGGCCGGTATCTGATCGCCTTCGAACCTCTAACTTTCGTTCTTGATTAATGAAAACACACTTAGCAAATGCTTTCGCTTTGGTCCGTCTTGCGACGATCAAAGAATTTCATCTCTAACGTCGCAATACGAATGCCCCTGCCTGTCCCCATCAATCATTACCTTGCATTCCGAAAACCAACAAAATAGAACCGAGGTCTTATTCCATTATTTCATGCACACACTATCCAGGGTGCAGCCGGCCTGCTTTAAGCACTCTGATTTGTTCAAAGTAAACGTGCCGCTCACCTTTACACTCGATGAAGAGCACCGCGGTAGGATTTCATTGAATTTGGATATAAATTGGTCTGAATGAGTTTGAGTTGGTTGATTTTCATCTCCTATACCTGTGGTTCTAAGAGAAATCCTTACATTGGCCAGCATTCGCCTTCATTCAGATTATATCATTTGAGCAGTTATAAATTAATGTTAGTTCAATGGCAGCAACATAAAAATACTCATAAAGTATGAAAGATTTTCCCTTTCTCAAACAACATATTCAATTCAATGCAGAAATAATTAATGTGAGATTAAAGATTGATTCGAAGAACATAAACAAATGTGGTACCATGAAGTGAAGAATAAATCATCTCAACATACTGATAAAATGAGAAGAAAGTGGCATCATCCTAGAGTGTATAAAGTACATCCCACAATATTACAATATAGCCACACTGGATCAATTCTGGATTTCTCTTCAACGAAAGGCTGAAATAAAATCTCATGCACAGACATAATATTACAGTACTACTGCTGGTGGTTACAGGATTAATTCTGGTCAGATTCTCGTGGAAATACATCTGTAATAAATAACAAGAGCAGAACTCGGCATACGGCTTCTAATATTCGTCGATTAATATCGAAGATTGCTACATTCTTTTACCTTTCTCATTTCATTGCTACAAGTGATCTATTCATTTCTATACTCGAAGACTCTATGCAACATAACACATAAATAACACACCGATTCAGTAGCTTGTAGACTCATAAACACGTAGATTCAATAACTTGTAGACCCAAGATACAAAGATTCAATAATATGTAGCTAATACTGTCTTTGATTCTCCTGTAAAATAAGTTACTGTTCAAATCTGCTAAATCTTCTGAATACTCTGAAATAGAATTGCTACCCTCTACCATGTGCTTTTAGTGTTCGCTTTTTCTCCCAGGTTATTGGAGATAGGGTATAGCTTTCATCTTCAGTATTAATCTGTTGACACTGGTGTATGGTTTTGAACTACTGGGTATTCAAATTAATTAAGAATGGCAACTTTCGAGAAAATGTCTTCATCTCTCGCAGCATAAATATAAATTTCAAAAATATCAATCACGATATCATCATGAGCTAAATTTGTGGCTTGTAGTACAATAACATTGGATCCATCACCCTTTACAGAGGGATAGTCGCCGCTACCGATTTCTTGCAAAAAATTCAGCAAATTCCATTCTTATGTGGTTTGGCATGCATGTAAGCGGCATGTTTTGAAGAAGGGTCAAAGAGGGGAGACTGTTTAATACAATTATAACTAAATAATTGTTTGTTGATAAGCATGTGTCAAAACAGCAAAACGTGTATAAAATCTCCCCCAAGAACAATTTTCCCACCAGAAGGAATGGAATGTTATTACCTATGATATATTGTAGATGATGTTTCATACACATTAATTAATGACTGTTTGCCATTGGGGCTTTATCCCATTTAATTTTATTCCAGACACTGAATTCTCATTAAACGTAGAGGAATTTTGAATGTAATGTGCTCTGTTCAACTGCTGGGGTGCAAAACAGCGACTACTCTTGTCCATGAAATACAGCCAACCAGTAAGGGTATGAACATGCCGGGTGGATTACTTCTCATTCAGCACTCCTCACTCCTGTTTCTTCACACAGGAAGCTGAGAGATGCAAGGCAAACCCATATATTTCAATAGTGGCCAGCACTTCCCTCATCCTTCTTCTCTCTGCTTCTCCCTCAAGAATCAAATCGGTTTTATTTTGGAGCAAAGTGCTTCTTGAGTGCTGTTCTGTTATTGGTTGGCTTAAAGCCGAGGCTGCCTACTCATAATATTATCGGCCAATGTTCATTGAAGGTAAAATATCAATATTAAATTAGTACATTACTTGTTTAATATTATCTTTATACTCTACAAATGTAATCTTTTGATAAAGTACGGATTACTTCATTAAAATGGAGAGTAATATTGTTATTGTAATGACCTGTTTTTCTTCATGATAGTTGCTCTACTACCATGGTTTCATATTGCCTTCAATTCCTTTTAGTAAATATTGGCATTTTTGCATTCTTATTCTTCTTATTCTTCTGCTTTTTCCCACACCTGTGGGGTCGCGGGTGCAAACTGTGTCGCACATGTGGATTTGACCCTGTTTTACGGCTGGATGTCCTTCCTGCCACCAACCCTGTGTAGAGGAATGTAATCACTATTGCATGTTTCTGTGGTGGTTTGTAGTGTGGTGTGTTCTATGAATATGAATAGAAGAGTGTTGGGACAAGCACAAAAGCCAGTCTACGAGCCAGAAGAATTAATCATGCGATTACAATCCAACCCGGCTGGGAATTGAACCTGGGACTCTCTGAACCAAAGGCCTCAATGCTGGCCATTCAGCCAAGGAGTCAGATGTTGAAATGTATGTGTTGGCATTCTTAAATAGTCGTGGTATTTCTATAGGTCTTTCTTCACTTCCTGGTTAACTGATGGAATTCATCGAATCTCTGCCTTGTGTTAACCTTAGTTGATTCTCTTAATCACACCCTTTTCCCAGTTGTATTTACCTTGGCTGGAATTTCAGCATTGGGCTTACCTTTTAGATCAGTCATCTATTTTATGCTTTAATTGGATGTGTGCTGTACCTTCTGTCAGAACTTGAAATAGAGTACAGTTTGCTTGTTATTGTAAATTCAGCATCACTACTGCTACTCTACTTAACCATTATGTATACAGATAACTACAAACATTTGCATAAAAACATACTCATATTTAAAGTGATCTTCTTGTGAATGCTGCACAATCATAACTGGATGGAAAACTTTTCCTCGTTAATAAAGAAAGAGCGAGCATCCCCCACCTGGCATGTGCATCTCTGAATAAGTGATGTGAAGAGCACTACTATGAGCGCTGAGTTAGAAGTAATCCACCCATGATGTTTGTACCCAAAGCCGCCTGACTGCGCATGCGTGCCTACCCCTTTCCGCATCCACTATCATGCCACCTGCTCATCGCTCTCGCGGTCTAGGCAGCGTGGAAATACTGGTGAGCGTATTTACCATTGAGAGTGCTACAGTTTCTTTAATAATTTAAAAATATATGGCAAGAAATGTTTTTGCTTTTAAAGACACACTGCAAATCTACAGGCCAAGAGCTTTTGTCGGAATGGTTTATGATGTAAATTGGTTCAGTCATTCTCTCAAAATCAATGTAACAAAAATTAGCCTAGTGTTCTACAGTAAAATCTGTCCTCAGCAGAAACCCAAGAGATCAGAAATTTTTTCTGCTGTATGTAGGATTCCAGTTCATAAAGGTGGTTAAAAAATAAAATAAAAATCATAAGTACATAGGCTATCTCCGTTAGATAATCCAGCAGTAGATTTATAATTTTGTGCAGAGGTAGATAACACAAATCACACACGCATATACACTATCACTATCAGCACTATCACTTGCTTAGAACGTCCTCACAGTGCACAGTAGTATAGTACATATACATATTTAATACTCATTACATGTTTTATACAGAGGGTTGCCCCAGTTGAGTTTGGACGGTTTTGACATAACTTTTGTACGATTCCTTTTCTCCAGACCTGGTTGTGCTCGATGTGATAGCCACGGGCACAGACTATTGCCCTACATCTCAATTTCCACTGTAGAAGACTTCAACGGAGTATAGGAAGAGTAATATGTCTCATACCTCCTTGCACTCTTTCCAAAGCCCCTCAATAGTGGTGGGACGTCCAGAAGAAAACCCTCTTTTCACGAAACTAAAGACACAGAAATCTATTGGTGAGCCCAGGATTTGACAGGAATGTCACTGAATGGTATGACATGGACACCTATCTCTGCTTCTTTTCTCTCGTAGTAGGTGATTGTAAAAGTAAACTCGTGTCCTCATCCTCAGGTGTTGCAGCTCTTTTCAGGCACACCCCCAATGGAGGTGAGCTGCATGTACCATTTCATCTACATACCAGCCCTCCTGCCATTATTAAATTTCTGGCAGTACCGGGAATTGAACCCGGGCCGCCAAGGATGGCAGCTAATAACACTAACCATTACGCTACGGAGGCGGACAGGTGACTGATGATCTGGCAGTATGACTGTATACTTTATGCGTATAGATCCAGATATTTGAAACATCCTCCCCTTACCACTTCGTCATAACAGGAGTCCATGACATTCTTCTGGAAGTAGGCAGCATTGATTTTCACATTTTTTGGCACCCTGAGGATTCTGAATTTACCCTGGGTACAATATCCTGAGACTACCACGAATCTCCTAGCAAAATTTTCTTTGTTTTTCTTGATGAAGTTTGAGTGCCCCTTTTGGGCGATAGTAAATTGCCTGGGGCTTGTTGGTGTCATACAAATAAACCAAAGCTTCATCCAGGGTAACAAACCACTGCCATTTATCCCTTGCTAGGTAGTGTTTGTATAACTTTCTGGCATTAGTGAGCCGTTCTTCATCATACCGTGCTTTCAAAGCATGTCCACGTTACTTATGCTGCTTTACCAGGTTTAGATCTTCTTTAATTATATGGTAGACTGTACCTTTAGATGTGGTTGTGTGGCTGGTAAAATGTCTTTGAGTCGGTGGATTTTCCTTCAGGACAGCAGCCTTTACCTCCTTAATGATGTCAGTCCTGGATGGTCGAACTCTCTTCAGCGGCAGTTTTTTGAAGTTGTTGTTTCTGGCAGGAAACCATTAAGATGTAATTTTATCACATTGCCTACAGAGGACTTACTAGTGTTGAGACCTTGCATTTTACACTCTTATACAATCCTTGATAATGAGAAATTAGCATTCGGAAAGGCCAGCAATGTAGCCTTGCCATGTATCTGCAATTCGGCAGGCCATGAGGCAACAGCGGTATGATATGACTGTTCGCGACACTTCTCTAAATCACACTGACCAGACAGAACCAAAAAAAAAAAAAAAAAATGGCAACATGCAGCTGCTTCCAGGATTGGCACTTGCGCTCAAGGTCGCGTCCTGTATTAACTGGGGCAACCCTCCATAGAACTAATGACAGCAGTAATACTGTACAGTACTGTCATTTACTTCTTCCAGTAATCTGGAACTGTACACTAGACACAACTATCCCTGGTAGCATGGTTCTCAATTAAAATGCAGGCACAGCAAATAATGTCAAACAATTCTGCGTCATTTTTTGCTAGCTGAAAAGACTGAATATCCTTTACGACAGATAGAGCAAGTCAGCAGGACTTCACGTTACATAAACCATCTTCATCATCGTTTTCGTTCTCGTGATCGCAACAATTTCTGTTTTCTTGGAGGTGATGGGTGACTAAATCATGTATATTTTGTAATGCTGCCTCTATCTCAACTTCTAGGCCACATAATCTGCACTGACATTAACGTAATTACATTACACTGTTTGAGAGTTGTTGAAGCACATCAGTATTTTCGTTCATTGCGGTTTCTTCGTCAGAGTGTGAGATAAACTTGCCTTTATGCAAACATTGAGGTACCATATTTGGTGACACCCCTTTCACTGCTTCTGCAAACCAAATTACAGCATCGAACACAAAGATAGCCTTGGTCAGTTCGGTGGCAAAGGCCGTTGATTCCATGTTTGCAAGCAGTGATGCCATTATCAGTTTTCTGGTCCTTTGGCTGAATTACACTAGAACTTTTCGTAGCAGACCATGTGAGCTTAATTTTAGAAAGCTCTATTGCTGGATGGAGTGTAGCATTATCGAGAAATACAATGACATTCCTGGTTTTGTGGCTTCATTCTAGAGTCGAATGACGCCAAACGTTCTTCCGTTAGTTGTGACATCCATGCCCTATTACTGGATCTGCAATCAACAGATATTTTAAATCAGTGTTTTTGAAGCATCTGAATTTTACTGAATTTCCTATCATTGCCAGGTGCAATTCGTATTCGAGTAAACATATTCTTCAGCAGTTTACATTTTCACATTTACAATGCTTTGTGAAGATGATTCATATGACTTAGTAGCCCAATCTTGGCATGAAACATACGTCCACACAGTTCACATGGAATGGCTGGGGGAGGGCAGGGCTGAGCTTGACGGAGCTTTCATGCTTTACAAGTTATAAATCTCATTGTAAAACCGTATTGGATTTCAGAATAAGAAGTTATTATATTAATAAAACCACCTTTCCAATACACAATAATCCTTTATATTTAGGATAAAACTATTTAATTACAAGTAGAACATGCTTCGCTCAATCTTAGTGAGCATCATCAACTATAGATAACATAATCCATGGTGGGTCAGGGCCCTGATCCTGGTATATATAACAAAAAAACGTCTAATATACATTGATAAAATACGAATTTTAACAATTTAAAAATAATCAATAGGATTATATTATGTCTATTAAAACAAATATTGATCATTAAAATTGCTTAAAATGTAAGTGGAATGAATTTATACGAACATTTAATCACTACATATTATAGTAACATTTCATGTCATTCATTCCACTTACATTTTAAGCAATTTTAATGATCAATATTTAATTTAATAGACATAATATAATCCTATTGATTATTTTTAAATTGTTAAAATTCATATTTTATCAATGTATATTAGACGTTTTTTCGTTATATATACCAGGATCAGGGCCCTGACCCACCATGGATTATGTTATCTATAGCTGATGATGCTCACTAAGATTAAGCTAAACATGTCCTACTTGTAATTAAATGGTTTTATCCTAAATATAAAGGACTATTGTGTATTGGAAAGGTGGTTTTATTAATATAATAACTTCTTATGCTTTCATGCTTGTCGTTTATTCTCTTCACATAGTTGTCGTTCTTCTTCAAACACTGTAAAACAATATGGCGCCAAAGTGTGTGATTCTCAGCAGTCATATCCCAGGATTGAGTGTTAATTCCATATCTTTTCATAGTATGCTTTAGCTGATCCTTGAAACGCCTCAAAGGGGCTCCATGAAGTCTTATGCCAGAGCAGAGTTCACCATACAGGAGTTGACGAGGAAGCCTCGTTTCACTCGTGACAGACGTGCCCTATCCATCTGAGATGGTGGCCAATGACGGTAGCCTCAATGCTTATAGTATGCGCTTTCTCAAGAACTGGAAGGTTGGTGACACGGTCCTCCCATTTGATGTTCAAAATGGATCTAAGTTTCTGCAGAAGGAAGCTCTAGTGTTTTAATATCCTGATGGTAGGAGGTCCAAATTTCACAACCATAAAGCAGTGTTGATATGACAACACCATGGTAAACCATGATCTTAATATGCATTGTAACGTCCTTATTTGTGAAGACACGACAGTATAAACGTCCAAATGCTGAATTGGCAGCACCAATTCTCCTATCCACATCTCGTGAGCAGTTAGCATTTGTTGAGAGGATACTTACTAGATATAAAAAGTGGTTGACCTGCTCCAGTGGAATATCCACAGTGGAGATATTCAAAGCTGGGAGGTTTAACCCAGGTGCAGGCTATGCGAGTACTTTGGTTATCTGAACATTAATGGAGAGACCAAAACGATCGCAAGCACGGACTGTTGTAGCTCATAAGGTTAAGAGCAGGTGCGGCAGAGTCACTTGCGTATTGCAATTCTGTAACGGAAGAAATCTTAGTAAAGATTTGGGAGTGAAGTCTAGCCAGATTGAATAGTTCCTCATCGATGCAATATCAACCTTTACACCCTGGTTGTCTGTAGATGTTCCATATAGCATGGCAGTTAAAGAGCGAAGAATGTTGGAGCAAGCACACATCCCTGTTTCAGTCCACCCTATAACTAACGGCTTTTTAAGTTCCCCAAAAGGAAACTCACGTAAAAATCTGGTCAATCTCTCTTTGGAAAGTTTCCCTCCTGTACATCTATCTCCTTTCAGAGATAATGTTTTGCTAGGTAGTGCTTGGAAAAATAGTCCACTTTCATCACCATTAGCTGTGTTCTGGGATTCATAGCCTTTAATTAGAGAGCCAATTTTTGAAGTATAATCTGCGAATATTTCCTCAGTAATGTCTCCTGCATCTCTGCAGGCTTTCCAAGCTTTTCTATAATTTTTTTTTGTATAGCATTGTAGCCTTGTCCCTGATGTGGGCAAATTTCTTGCTCTTGCACTGATAAACAGTTCCATAAGTTTTATTTCCTTATTCCCAGTAACTCTGAGCTTTTGTTTCACTGCTCCATTTCCCCGTAACCACTCTTCATTTAATTCCTCCTTTTTCTTAAGAATATCGCAGGCTTGCATTTTTCCAATCTTTTAACTATGCTATGATCTGCTTAACAGACAATTTGGCTTTCTCACTAGCTTCTAAAACATTAATTTTTGTGTTCAAATCTAAAACCACGCGTATCTTACCTTCCATCACTTTTAAAATTACGCTGTAACTACAACACAAGTTCTGCGATTGCTAACCATAAGCACACTAAATATGTGACCTATCCAGGAAAACTGCACTGTATTCCCACCCTCCCTAATTCCTGTGTTCCATTTGGCAACAACTCGTTGAGGCTACACTTGCATAGTAACTAAATTAGGTTAGGGATGAAAAGGTCCCTAAGTTTCCTGCCTCAAGTTTTGGTCTTTCTGCATTCCACAGTAAAGGATGTGCAAACATGGAATATCCCTGTCAAGGTCTACAGGTAGAGTTGCCACCTTACAACTAGATGGTCCAGGTTCATTTCTTGGCCGAATGCTGTCTCAACCATCTTAGATCCATTTGGAATATACATGTACTGAAATGGGTTAGGAAGGAAATTTACATATTTTTTCTGTTATAGTAGCAAAATTTCCTTCTGTTTTCATGTCAGACAGGTTCCGCTAAATACAGGTAAACTTACATGATTATTAAATCGTAATTTACAGGACCAGGAAAAATTTTCCTATCTGGACAGTTTTCCGACTCATAAAGGTTCCGCTGAAGGCAGTTTTTACTGTATGTTAAATAATTTGTTGGTAAATAAAGAGCTGAAGGATCTAACAAAACTGAACGTGGGTTGGGGGAAGAGTCTCAAATGGGTGGTCCCCTGTAAAACCGGGTAATACGGTAACCATAGGTTTGGGCCACATAAATGTCGGCTTCCATTTGAGAGGTAGTAGATTTGAACCCCGCTGTCAGCAGCCCTGAAGATGTTTTTTTCCATGGTTTACCGTTTTCACACTAGGTAAATGCTGGGTCTGTAACTTAAGGCCATGGTCACTTCCTTCCCACTCGTAGCCCTTTCCTATCACATTGCCACCATAAGACCTATCTATATTGATGCAACATAAAGCATTGAAAAAAAAAAAGTGTTGTGAACAAAATAAGCCTGTAATGGCAGAAAGTATTAAGAATGAAAGATATATATAAGAGAAAATTTGTACGATGAATAAAAGTTAGTTCAATGAACAGTATTAAGCTGTCTGACATAACACAGAAGCTCATCTGATCTTATTGTTGTAAATGAGACAGCAGCACGCAGAAGTATGTCTGATCGTATTACTGTAAATGAGACAGCTGAGTGAGTGGTGAGCACTGTGAATTTCTCTCATCATCTTCCTGCAATCTGTCTGCATATCTTATGCAATCTGCTCAAGCGAAAGTTGTAATGCTGATCGCCTTGTTCGTGTGTGTGCATCAACACGTGCTCTCCAGCACTTTTGACTGTAGAGCAATACAGTGTGGTGCCAATATCTCGAAAATAGTTGGTTTTAAGGCCTTTAAACATATACAGAGATTTGTTCCTCCTTTTGTAGGACTTTAATTAGCTTTTCCTCGTCCTTGTACCACAAATTCAATTTTCAACTATATTAGCCTATGCTATTGTGCAAAGGGTCTAAAACTAAGGCAGAATGTGAATTTTGAAAAATCCTTTAGTGTGCCTTTAGGGCAAAAGATTAACCTATGTTCGTAATTTCAACTTTCTAAGTCTTTTGGATCTGGAAAAATAGTGAGCAGTGAGTCGTGTTTGGCTTTTATGTATGTGACCTGTATTGCGGAAAAGGACCTAAAGTCGGATTTTTTACTTTTGAGATTTCCATGTTTTCGAAATTGACATAAGATACTGAGCCTTTAAAAAAAGAGTTCATGCTTCTAGGTGCAATACTTCAGAAGATATTAATTATTTACTGTTGGTATTAAGAAAACTTTTTTTGAGAAAAACACAATTACAGCTTCACTAATTTTCTTACCAATTATACAAAGTGTTCATGACATTGAGGGGTGAAGACTCAAATTGCTGCGTAACTTAGTTAAGAAAACCCATAGGTAGCGCAAGAAGTCAAAACATTGAAATGCAATTTTTACATCACAGACACATTTGTTCAGCTCTGCTGTAAAATTTTCATTGCCGACTTTGGGTCCCTTTCCGCACAACAGATAACTTATATAGATTGGGAACAAATGTATATAAATTGCAGTGAAATTACTGGAATATGTTTAAATCATAATCATATTACTAAGAAATATTTTATAATGCTTTCTTCTTTCAAAGGGCTACCCCTCTAACAGACAATTTTTTGTGGAACTGTCGCTAGTCATTTAACATATTCACTGCGTATTAGCAGAGCGTGACATACCTGCCAACCTGAGCAAAATATTTGTGTGGTACTCTTTAAAAGTTGTAATTATCGAAGTTTTGTACGTTAGTAGGACGAGTTCTATCAAACTCGTGGACTTATTCTACTCACGCGCCTGGTGCGTGACCCGGACGTTGGTTGAAACAGAGAAGTAACACTGGTCACCGGACGGATCACGCGCCACGCGCGTTGGTAGATTACTGTGCATTATTTACCGCGGATAGCAAACAAATGCAGAAAGTATGTTACAGACATAAATATATTCATATTTACACTTCTCTATTACAGAATTTGACAAACAAAAATGAAATACTTTGGCTAATTGGGTGGGTCTTGTGATGTTAAAGGAACCACCTTGTCGGTCATCTGAAAAAAATAAATAAATAAATAAATTTAAAAAAAATGATAGCATAAGCGTCACGACGCAGTCAAAAATGATTACTGCACATTCTTTCAAGTAACTTATAAAAGTGATAGAGGAATAAATGACAGAGTTCTTTCGTGTTATACACATACATGATGCAAGAATAAATGACAATTACAAGTTCAGTTCTTTTACAACATATTGCAGTAGTGGATTTTTTATTTAGAAAGCGGAATCACTCTTAATTCTCTTGAAGAATTAATAAACAAAAAATGCAGTGTCTTACCTCGCATTGAAGTAGTCTTGCTGCTCAAAGATCCTATAAATGAATGATGACGTATGACGACAACTCTGGAGAGGAAATATGCAGGAAACGGAATGCGCATGCGCAAATATGGCAACGGATTAATCTGCTACTAGAATGAACTTGCACGGTGTTCTATTTCTTTCCTGAAATATTGTCATCGTACTGTTGATTAAATTGAGAAGATCCTATTAGGTTTCCAAAACATTTCATTTTCAATCCTTCATTGTTTGCCTTATTCTTTCGTTCAGGTGTAAGGACTCTTATTCTTGAGTTAAATGATCTGATGATCTTCCACCAAACTTGATCATTAGGGAGTCATCTATGAAAGCCGTGATCATACAGTCCAGGTACACAGAGGGTAAGAGTATCAGTCTGCATACTTCTGAAAAGCAGTTAAGAATATAAAGTACCGAGCTCGATAGCTGCAGTCGCTTAAGTGCGGCCAGTGTCCAGTAATCGGGAGATAGTGGGTTCGAGCTCCACTGTCGGCAGCCCTGAAGATGGTTTTCCGTGGTTTCCCATTTTCACACCAGGCAAATGCCGGGGCTGTACCTTAATTAAGGCCACGGCCGCTTCCTTCCACTTCCTAGGCTTTCCTACCTCATCGTCGCCATAAGACGTATCTGTGTCGGTGCAAAAAAAAAAAAAGTCAGGTTTGATTTAGATGTAATGTACTTAAGTGTCTGGCCCTATTTGAAAATACATAAACAGTTCAGCTTGATAATATGGTTATCACTCCCAACTTGAAATTTGTAGTCCTCCCATGAGCCCGGTATTGGAATATTCAAATCTAAGATGCGAATTGTGTAATAAATACAAATACATTCATCTCGATGTGTGCCACCAGTGGTACATGATTTTAAAATGGTACCTTTCAAAAATTGCTTTGTATTTATCATTGCATTCCTTAAAAAAAACACTGAATTTTTTTCAAAAACAACATTGTTTCTCATGTGAAACCCCTTGATCGCGTATTATAACAGTTTTAGACATTTTTTGGACTTTATTTTGTGTACCACCGGTAGTGCACGGCGGCATTTGGCAGCAATCTCATGTCGTCGTGCGCCACCGGTGTTACATGCAATTTCATGGCTGTTGAAGTAGATTTACAAGTTTTGTAATTTCCAAAACTGCTTGTATGTCTGCAACAACTCCCATAAGCAATCAGTAGAACGCTCTTTCAGTATATCTGTAAACCTCTCACGTTCAAAAATATTGAAACAGTTTGCAGTTCATTGTTTATGGTTTTCATTGTTTTAGTAGGCCTATAGCATAAAACAGTACGTTTTTCTGGCACTGTTTTAGAAAGAGTAAAACCACAGTCCTATTTTAGGAATTTGTCCTCTTCTCCAAAGAAAAATATACTGACCTAACAATAGTATGTATGAAAATGAGGTTATAAAGAAAACTATCAGAAGGGACCGATTTACTAGATTTTGATTTGCTACTGTTTTCTTTTCTTAAACATTTTATTTTTTGTCAAACCTTTGTAATTTTACTCTATGAAATTCAATTTGCATTGGAAATTAATAAATCAACCTTATTTTTATAACTTTATGCAATTCTGCAATTTTACAACAAGTTTAAGTAGATAAATTGCTATGTTTTGTAATTAAAGGAGGTTATTAAATGATGGTTATTTACAAGCTTTTTGTGCACCAATTTTTGTTATATCATGTACCACTGGTGGTACACAATGTATACAGTCCTAGTAAAGCTGAAGCATTACTCGTATTTCCTTGCACAAAATGCTGACTGCAATATAAAGCAACATTGTATCTTGAACCACATTGTGCACCCTGGTGCTGCACATCGGAATTTGGGAACTTGATGGTTGTTCACCATCAGGCTCAGCGTGTTAACGGGATAGTTACCATTTAAAAGAAAATACAAATATCTCGGAAAGCATTTATGAAAATCCCCCTTCCCGATCAGGAGTTCCCAACGGTTTTCTCAGAAGAGTTACGTGAACAGTATTATCAATCCTAGATAGCACTACTCCATATAATCAATCAAGAACTAGGCTGAGTGGCTCAGATGGTAGAAGCACTTTATTTCAGATCCCTAGTTCACAGGTTCGATTATAGTTCAGTTTGATGGTATTTAAAGAGTGGTGGTGATTATTGTTTTAAGAGGAAGCACAAGTAGGCAACTATCCTCTATATAGGATAACACTAATTTGAGAGAAAAAATGGAAGGGATCCGACACTTCGAAAAACGAAGTTATCGGCCAGAGATAGGCAAGGCCCATGAAGGGCATGAAAATGGAAGACTCCCTAGGGCTTGAATGCTCTAATACCATCGGTTTCAGTAAAGAACAAGAGTTGACCAAGGGAGGTCAGATAGGATAGATGAAAGTGAGGAGCCTAGCACAAGTAGAGACAATGGCAGGACTCAGCTAAGGACCCCGTGGTCACCAACCCACGATATTTATTCAAGATTTCCATAAAGAGGCAAACATTTCTTTCATATTGTAATTTGTTGTACTATATAAATGGTGATTTACAATTTGGAGAGAGAGCGAGTGTCCCCAAGAATTTCTTCCAGTTCCAACAAGCTAATTACAAAACTCCAAAAGAACTCTTTAAGCACCAAATAAAAGCACAATAGGATGTTGTATTTCTCCTGTGGATGTTTTTCTAATTTTGTGTTTTATTGTGTAGAGAATGCTTCTGAGAGCCTGGGGGTCTGTTAGGGAGCTATACAATTCTATTTACCAGACATCAACAATTTTTGTTACTAACAAAGGAACATCGGCAATGGTTAAGTCTCTGATCGTGATGAAACTTGGAAAAAACATTGAGGTACACGTAAAAAAGATGTCAGCATCAATTTTGGGTGCCGATATTCATTAGGGCATTAACTAAGGGGCCTAAAAGTTGCAAAATTTCAAGTTCCGCGCAAACAGAGATGAATACCTGCTGGCCAATGCTAAGCCTGCCTCGTGCCAAACCTCTTTACCTCCTCCCTTCCCCCATCCTTCTGGTTCCCCGCCGCACGTTTCCCTTCTCCCCGCGCCTGCCCATCTGCTTAGCTGCTGAATGGGACTGGTGCTACACTTTACATATTCTATCAGCCTTCCTCGTAGCTCTCCTTTGTAATTCCCACATTGTATTTGTCAGTTTACTTTTTCTGAAATGTTTATGAAAATGTTTGCGACGATTCCTTAAGCGTAATGTCGTTGAGTGTGTCAAAAATTATCCAGTGTTGAAAATCAGAGCCTAAAATTCCACACGCATTGCAAAATACCATGCTTCAATCTACATTATTACCGCTTATGTCACGCAGTGTGACATCACCTCATGAGCGTCAAAACCTATCTGTAAACAGTTGACCCGAAAGTTCAGCGGACCTTCTTTACCGTGACTTTGTGATTTGCTTGAAGATGAAAATAATTTTTGACATGCTCAACGACATTACTTTGGGAAGGCATTCTTTCTGATTATATTACACATGTTTGTGAAATTAATAACTGGTTCGATAGAAGGCAGTTTGTTTTAGGAAAGGCTATTCCACTGAAGCTCAACTTGTAGGATTCCAGCAAGGTATAGCAGATATCTTGGATTCAGGAGGTCAAATGGTCTGTATCGCGATTGACCTGTCTAAAGCATTTGATAGGGTGGGTCATGGGAGACTACTGGCAAAAATGACAAGAGAGAGACTGAATGGGTTGCTATATTTCTAGAAAATAGATCTCAGAGAATTAGAGTAGGCAAAGCTTTATATGACCCTGTAACAATTAAGAGGGGAATTCCTCAAGGCAGTATTATTGGACCCTTATGTTTTCTTATATATATGAATGATACGAGTAAAGGAGTGGAATCAGAGGTAAGGCTTTTTGCGGATGATGATATTCTGTATAGAGTAATAAATAAGTTAAAAGATTGTGAACAACTGCAACATGACCTCGATAATGTTGTGAGATGGACAGCAGTCAATGGTATGATGATAAACAGGGTTAAAAGTCAGGTTGTGAGTTTCACAAATAGGGAAAGTCCTCTCAGTTTTAATTACTGCGTTGTTGGGGAGAAAGTTCCTTTTCGGGATCATTGTAAGTATTTGGGTGTTAATATAAGGAAAGATCTTCATTGGGGTAATCACATAAATATGATTGTAAATAAAGGATACAGATCTCTGCACATGGTTATGAGGGTGTTTCGGGGTTGTAGTAAGGATGTAAAGGAGAGGGCATATAAGTGTCTGTTAAGACACCAACTAGAGTATGGTTCAAGTTTGTGGGACCCTCACCAGGATTACTTGATTCAAGAACTGGAAAAAATCCAAAGGAAAGCAGCTCGATTTGTTTTGGGTGATTTCCGACAAATAAGTAGCGTTAAAAAAAATGTTACAAAGTTTGGGCGGGGAAGAACTGGGAGAAAGAAGATGAGCTGCTCAACCAAGTGGTATGTTGCAAGTTATAAAGCTGTCAGCGGAGATATGGCGTGGAATGACATTAGTAGACAAATAAGTCTGAGTGGCGTCTTTGAAAGTAGGAAAGATCACTATATGAAGGTAAAGTTGGAATTCAAGAAGACAAATTGGGGCAAACATTCATTTATAGGAAGGGGAGTTAGGGATTGGAATAACTTACCAAGGGAGATGCTCAATAAATTTCCAATCTCATTGAAATAATTTAAGAAAAGGCTAGGAAAACAACAGGTAGGGAATCTGCCACCTGGGCGACTGCCCTAAATGCAGATCAGTATTGATTGATTGATTGATTGATTGATTGATTGATTGATTGATTGATTGATTGATTGAACTTTCTTAGCACTGTAAAGAAATGAATCATGACTATAGTCAGTAAATCAATAATTTTTTTTCTTTGTCAGTATCATCTAAGAAGCCTCACAAAATTTTTTGATAACAGGGCACATTGCAGTGGATTAATCAAGCTGGGTCAAATGTGCCAATTTATTGTTTATTTTCTGATCAGGCTTAAGAAACTCAGAGATCATGAGTTTTATTATACTACTGTTTAATTTATAGTATCTTTTTTGTAAGGACGATTTTATTATTGAATGTAACCCCCAGGTATTTATATTTTCTTTATGGAAGTGATTTGGATTCCATGTATGGTTCTATTAATAACAGGTTTCAGCTTCCTATATTATATCACTGTAGAATTTGATTTAGTAGCATTAATTAGAAGACCAACTTGATTTAAATAATGGTTGGTAGTGTCAATCATACAAGATGCTGAGAGTCTTCATTTTTAGCATTTAAAACCATATCGTCCACAAAACCTAATGCTGCTAGGCTACTCTGATGTTCTGTAAGTTGGTACATACTTAAAATTTGGTCCTGACAATGCCTCTGGTCTGAAACCACAGTAGTTTTCATCCAATTTACCCTCCACCACTGATTATACCCTCTTTTCTAAAATGCCTATGAACATGTTGCCTGGTGTACTGACCAGAGGGGTACGTAGACAGCTGTACAATCCTTGTTCCATTGTGTAAATAGTCCAGTTACAGCTTTCATCTGATCAGAAGGTATCATACGCAATTTCCATATTAATTGTATTACCCTGTGAAGCTATTTCTTCCCTGTCTTCCCACCTTATTTAACCATTTCAGGTTGAATTTCGTCTGTTCCTGTTACTTTACGACACCGGAATTTACCATTTATCAATTTATCTACCATCCTCTCAAATTACCATCGTTCTCCTCCCATGAACACCATTGTTCATGACTTCAGCAGAAAAATTTCCTTGTACATTGGTTTTTCAAACAAAATATTCCTCCATCTGTCCAGTGATTCCCTAAGATCTACAATGAGTTCACTTGATTCACCCAAAATGCTATGCATTGTCCCTTTGAACATTTTTTCTTTCTTAAAATTCAGAAAGCTTTCCCTCCAGCTTGATTAAGCCATTTCAGGTTATTTACAAAATCTTCCTGTGATTTCTTCTTGGTCTTGATAGTTATTTGTTGTGATCTTTCTTATCATCTACATACAATTCCCTACCTACATCAGTTATTTGGAGCCATTTCTGATATTGCCTGCAAGCTTAACACAGCTAGAAACATTATCTTCAGTTGGTATTTATAAATCAGTTACTGTAAATTTTCTTCATTCCACAAACATTCTGGTAATAAACTGAAATAGTTTTAGGTGTTTAATAATTATCCTACATAAAATAATTGTCATATATGGCAATTACCTTTGTTGCGTGAGATTTTATTGCCTTTATTATTCTCTTACTCACTGACAGGAACTGACACTGTGTTTCTCTCCTCACCGCTCATACCTGAGTAAAAGTTTCTTTCCTTTAAGTGCTAAACTCTTATTCACATATACAGTACTATATTTTCACTTTACAAAGGAAAAATTAAGTGTATCCTCCTAATTCAATACATCAAATAATTCTATCATTAGATGGAGTAATCAAATTCCAACATGTTTTGACTTGTTTGAACCATCTTCAGTGAAAAAAGTTGGTTTGGGAGGGGGGGGGGGGGCATGGTTTGAAGTAATTTACATAATACAAGCTTAAAATCTGCCAAAAAACATAATGAAGGAACAAATGAAAAAACAAAAGAGAGACATGACGGAAATAAAAACAGCACAGTATACAATATTTACATTATCATATGAAAAAATAAACAACTCGCTGTGATAAAACTCAGTGAAAACAGGGGTTAATAAAAAACATAATTGAACCTAAAGGGCCCCATACACGCGCAGACTTCTGGAATACTTACCTGCACAGACTTGCCTCCGGGAGGTAAGTCGGAAGTATGCAGTTGCCCACACACACTCAGACTAAATGACTATTTACCGAGGAAGTTGAATACGTCACGCTCAGCTGTTTTCTGTTTAAGATTATGGGCTTCGGATGGTTGAAAAATGTATACGGATCAAAATTAATTAGATAGTCGGTATGGAAGATGAGTTGTTATTTGGACACAATTTAGCGCTCTGCACGGAAAAGACGCGTAAAAAATAAATTTCAGTTTTCATATTTGTAGGTTACCACATTTACATTTTCTGCCGCAACTCTGAGATGGCGCTTTCGTCGCAAAGTCTCCGGCTGAATTCAAGCAGCGCTAGAATGTCAGAGACTTGCCTGCAGACTTTTTGTCGGCAGACTTATCGGCCATACACACAAAGACATGTCTGAAGAGACTGGTTTGTGCAGACTTACCTCCGACTAAGTCTGCACGTGTATGGGGCCCTTAAGAAGAAAAGAAATGAAAACAAATGATACAGATAGAAACGAACAATAAGTGCACATAGCGAGGTTGTGAACCTCTTAGTCTAAAAATTTTTGGTTTTATAACAATTCAAAACAGGATGAAATCACGGTGTCAAAAAAATTCAGGCCGAAAGTTTGCCTTTGTAGAAACATCATCACATCGAATGGCTAGGAGGGTAGCAGGAGCAAGAAAGTTTGAGAAACCAAGCTTGAGATAACATTCAGGTGAAATGCATGTGACAAATGTCCTTACCATGCCTTCACTATTACCATGTATATTACTCTATTCTTTCAGAGTCTGTTACATCTACAACAAATATGAATCATAAATATACTCCATTGTTCACAATTCACATGTGTTGTACGTACAGAGTTTAAAATCTTTCTATGCCTTTCAGGAAAAATTATATAAAATCCCTTATCTCATTCGTTATTTATCACTTCTGATGGAATGGAATGTTGAGAAGCAAGTTTAGTGTTGACACCACTGTCGGCAGCCCTAAAGATTTTTTTTATTTTTTTATTTTTTTATTTTTTTATAGTGTTTTCCCATTTTTACATCATGCAGATGCTGGGACTGTACCTAAATTAAGGCCATGACTGCTTCCTTCCACTCCTAGCCCTTTCCTATCCCATCGTGGCCATAGGACCTAACTGTGTCGGTGCAACGTAAAGCAACTTGTAAAGAAAAAAATCCTTTAGGGTACCCGTACAGTTAGTGTAAATCATTTTGATATAAAAAATATAATATTGCACGATAGGCTCAATAACCTGTGATTAATGACTTCCGGAAACAGTCTTCAAAACATGCAAAGTAACTTTCAAACTACTTAGGTTGCCTTCTTTCTGTACCACTTCAAGGCTCTGTTTCCCAGTCCAAACTCTGCCATTTTAAGTGAATTTCCTGTCACTTTGAGGTCTCAAGGTATTTTTCTTTTCATTTAGTTATTACTGCTAATGAATACCTATAACAGTTGATCGTGAATGATAATACCTTTGATATTTTAAATATATGACCATACACTTAAATTCCAATTTCCTAACCAAATCGGTATTTATGGGAATTTGTAAACTGCAACAGTTTTCTGTATGATATTTAAACAGTCATATTAGCCCAATATTTGGAGATAAGAAATTTTGTAAAAAGTTTACTTCCTTAGAAATTACTGATACTCGTTAACCACTTGAGATTACCAGCACGTTATAACAATTCACCACATTAATAAAATCATAGACATTTGGCCTGTTCACTTGTAGAAGATTTAAAACTACTTTCTTCATAACTATAATAATAATAATAATAATAATAATAATAATAATAATGTTATTGGTTTTGTCCCACTAACTACTTTTCAGGGATTTTGAAGGCTTTATTACTTTATTTTCACTAAGTTACTAAAGGATAATACTGTAAATGATTAGCAGTAGCATATGGTATATATGACTGTAATGTTTCTTGTTTTACCACTGAGCTTCTTGTACTATGTAAGCATATTATTTGTTCTTTGGCTTTCCTCCCAATCATGAGCTTTTATTTTTGGACTGAGTAGCTGCTTCAGTCTCCCCTTGAGCAGGTGTGGTAACTCAGAACTAAGTTAAGCTGTGTTGTTCTGTGCTGAAGGAATTTAATGTTTGAATTCTACCTATGAATGAGTGTGTTGTGGGTGGCCAAATAAAGACATGTCTGTCATGCATTCTGGAAACTGTAACATTTTGGCAGGGTACTGGAGATGCAGACACTATTCAAGACAACTGTCTTATGAAACATAAAAGTAAGAATGCATTATATTTTAATTTACTCCTTGTGTGTTGTTTGTCCTACTTTCTTCCTTTCTTTAAATGGACATTTTTGTTTGTAATGTGCATTTTAGTAATTTAGGTGGTTACTGAATTTTGGAAGACATAACCTTAGTAAAATATCCTTGGGTTCCACTGGTTGGTTGTTTAAATTCAATTTTGATGCATCAGCTCTTCTAATGACCATTGTGCGCAGTATGTTTGCACAACTATTGACATATTAGCATCTCTTTACTTTCTGTCTTGCATTTCCTTTCATACTTTGGAGAGCAATTTGTGCCAAACAAAGACCAGTTTTTTGATATTATAAATAGAACATACATACATACATTATCATTATAGACTGTTATGCCTTTCAGCGTTCAATCTGCAAGCCTCTGAGAATTTACTAAACGTCGCCACAATCCTCGATTTGCAACTAGTGTTGTGGCCTCATTTAGTTCTATACCTCTTATCTTTAAATCGTTAGAAACCGAGTCTAACCATCGTCGTCTTGGTCTCCCTCTACTTCTCTTACCCTCCATAACAGAGTCCATTATTCTCCTAGGTAACCTATCCTCCTCCATTCGCCTCACATGACCCCACCACCGAAGCCGGTTTATGCGTACAGCTTCATCCATCGAGTTCATTCCTAAATTAGCCTTTATCTCCTCATTCCGAGTACCCTCCTGCCATTGTTCCCACCTGTTTGTACCAGCAATCATTCTCGCTACTTTCATGTCTGTTACTTCTAACTTATGAATAAGATATCCTGAGTCCACCCAGCTTTCGCTCCCGTAAAGCAAAGTTGGTCTGAAAACAGACAGATGTAAAAAGATAGTTTCGTCTGGGAGCTGACTTCCTTCTTACAGAATACTGCTGATCGCAACTGTAAGCTCATCGCATTAGCTTTACTACACCTTGATTCAATCTCACTTACTATATTACCATCCTGGGAGAACACACAACCTAAATACTTGAAATTATCGACCTGTTCTAGCTTTGTATCACCAATCTGACATTCGATTCTGTTGAATTTCTTACCTACTGACATCAATTTAGTCTTAGAGAGGCTAATTTTCATACCATACTCATTGCACCTATTTTCAAGTTCCAAGATATTAGACTGCAGGCTTTCGGCACAGTCTGCCATTAAGACCAAGTCGTCGGCATAGGCCAATTTGCTTAATACATTTCCACCTAATTGAATCCCTCCCTGCCATTTTATACCTTTCAGCAGATGATCCATGTAAACTACTAACAGCAAAGGTGAAAGATTACAGCCTTGTCTAACTCCTGTAAGTACCCTGAACCAAGAACTCATTCTACCATCAATTCTCACTGAAGCCCAATTGTCAACATAAATGCCTTTGATGTATTTTAATAATCTACCTTTAATTCCATAGTCCCCCAGTATGGCGAACATCTTTTCCCTCGGTACCCTGTCATATGCTTTCTCTAGATCTACGAAACATAAACACAACTGCCTATTCCTCTCGTAGAATTTTTCAATTACCTGGTGCATACTGAAAATCTGATCCTGACAGCCTCTGTGGTCTGAAACCACACTGGTTTTCATCCAACTTCCTCTCAACGACTGATCGCACCCTCCCTTCCAGGATGCCAGTGAATACTTTGCCTGGTATACTAATCAATGAGATACCTCGATAGTTGTTGCAATCCTTCCTGTTCCCTTGCTTATAGATAGGTGCAATTAGTGCTTTTGTCCAATCTGAAGGTACCTTACCAACACTCCACGCTAATTTTACTACTCTATGAAGCCATTTCATCCCTGCCTTCCCACTATACTTCACCATTTCAGGTCTAATTTCATCTATTCCTGCTGCCTTACGACAATGGAGTTTATTTACTATCCTTTCCACTTCAAGCATAATTTCACCTACATCCTTTTCCTCCTTCCCATGAGCTTGGCTGTTTGCAACACCACCATAATGATTTCCTTTTACATTGAGATGATGTTCAAAATATTCCCTCCACCTCTCCAGTGATTCCCTGGGATCTATTATGAGTTCACCTGAATTACTCAAAACACTGTTCATTTCCTTTTTCCCTCCCTTCCTAAGATTCTTTATTTCTGTCCAGAAAGGTTTCCCTGCTGCTTGACCTAGCCTTTCCAGGTTATTACCAAAATCTTCCCATGACTTCTTTTTGGATTCAACAACTATTTGTTTCGCTCTGTTTCTTTCATCTACATACCAATCCCTGTCTTCCTTGGCCCTTGTTTGGAGCCATTTCTGATAAGCCTTCTTTTTACGTTTACAGGCTGCTCTCACTTCATCATTCCACCAAGATGTTCGCCTTTTCCCATCTTTACACACAGTTGTTCCTAGGCACTCCCTTGCTGTTTCTATTACAGCATCCCTGTATGCCACCCATTCACTTACTATATCCTGAACCTGCTTACTGTCTACTGTTCGAAACTTCTCACTAATCATATCCATGTACTTCTAATTTCCTCGTCCTGGAGACTTTCTACCCTTATTCGTTTGCAGACAGATTTCACTTTCTCTACCCTAGGCCTAGAAATAGTCTATTATGGATCTGGTACCCCTAGCCTCCCATGTGTAGCAGTGAATAGCCTTATGCTTGAAGAATGTATTCGTAACAGCTAAACCCATACTAGCACGGAAGTCCAGCAAACGCTTCCCATTCCCATTAGCTTCCATATCTTCCCCACATTTACCAATCACCCTTTTGTATCCTTCAGTTCTATTCCCAACTCTTGCATTGAAATCGCCTATTAGCACTATTCTATCCTTGCTGTTGACCCTGACCACAATGTCACTCAATGCTTCATAAAACTTGTCAACTTCATCCTCATCTGCACCCTCCTCATCTGCACCCTCACATTGTGAATACATGGAAACAATTCTTGTCCTAATTCCTCCCACTGACAAATCTACCCACATCATTCGCTCATTTACGTGCGTAACAGAAACTATGTTGCGTGCAATGGTATTCCTGATAAAGAGCCCTACCCCAGACTCTGCCCTTCCCTTTCTAACACCCGTCAAGTAATATTTATAATCTCCTATCTCTTCCTCATTATCTCCCCTTACCCAAATATCACTTACTCCTAGCACATCCAGATGCATCCTCTTTGCTGACTCAGCCAGTTCTACCTTCTTTCTTCCATAAGCCCCATTAATATTGATAGCTCCCCATCGAATTCCATTTCGTTCGCCAAGTTGTTTCCAAGGAGTCCCTCGCCTGTCAAATGGGAGTGGGACTCCATTACTCCCATAGGTCCGAGGCTTGTTTAGTGTTCTGAGCTCGGTAAATTCATGAAGCAGGATGCTGCCCTACTTGCACATAGTCCAAGTGAGGATCTCTCCTCAAACGGGTTATGGACCACCGGTGAATTGTATAGTCCTAGCCGCCTGAGCACAAGGAGGGCCACGACTCAGAATATGTCCGAGATGCCCACTCCCATTCCATAGCAACTGGTATCCTGACTCTCAGGACCACTTACTAGGCCACTCAGCCGTTGCCCATGGTTCACAAACTAGGACGTGACTACAGTAACCCACAAACATGAACCATTATAAAGAAATGAGTTGCTATTTTTTTTTTTTTGCTAGGGGCTTTACGTCGCGCCGACACAGATAGGTCTTATGGCGACGATGGGATAGGAAAGGCCTAGGAGTTGGAAGGAAGCGGCCGTGGCCTTAATTAAGGTACAGCCCCAGCATTTGCCTGGTGTGAAAATGGGAAACCACGGAAAACCATTTTCAGGGCTGCCGATAGTGGGATTCGAACCTACTATCTCCCGGATGCAAGCTCACAGCCGCGCGCCTCTACGCGCACGGCCAACTCGCCCGGTAGAAATGAGTTGAAAATGTTCAATACTTTAAGGATTCAAACTGAAACTGTGCTTATATCTTGTGGAATTTTATAACTAGTCTGTTGGAACAGCCAATAATTAAAATCATTACACTGTCCACTCAGGTGAAACATGCATATAAAGCACTAATGAATCATAGTTAATATTATATAACAACGCATTGGCATTGTTAGCACACTTTTCCTTCCGACCCCAACAGTTCAGGTTTGGGAAGCCCAGAGTCTTCCATTTTCACAACTCTCAAGACCCTTTCTTTTCCTCATACCTTCATTCTTCAAAGGTTCAGACCTATTCCTCTTTCTGTGATTTATAGTTAAGAGGAGATGGTAAACTTGTTCTACCACTTAAAATAATCATCACCACCTGTCAGCACAACTTCAGTTTATATCAAGATATCCAATATTTTCTGCTGATTCCTATTTAAAAACCACCTTATTGAAACAATAAAACAAATTTATGTACGACAGTATCTTCTTACAGTGTATACAAGAATAAACTTCCCTTGGAAGTGTTTTTTTTTTTTTTTTCCCTGGGCTGATTCTAATCTTTTAACCTAAGATATTAATTGCCAACCTCTTGGGGATTTTTCTGCAAAGTATTTGTGTCAACTACACATTTTGAAATTGTCAAATTTAGTGTTTTGGAATGCATAACAGTGAATTCAAGTATGAGCCACGCACAGCGTTCACACTCTGTGAATGTGTTCAGTAGTAACAGGAAATGTCCACTATTTTTATCACAGTAGATCTGTGATGCATTAGTCGTACAGTCTATAATTCTAATTCAAATGAATTCCATCTTCTCTTGCTCATTGTGTCAGCTTTAGAACCGTCCCACATACCTGGCACTTTTATTCCTCTTGCTTTTTCATTATTTAAAAATGTGAAAGTTGTTTGTCATGGTTTATAATATCAGAATGTTGATAATCCAAAGTATTAATGTTCAACCCTGTTCCTAGAATCCGTTTGTTAGGTTTTTGAACATACATCGAAACCAACGCAAACAATTTTAACTACATACTGTATTAACTTTAAAATATTTCACTAGGCCTACGTACTGTTGTACAAAAAACACTAGACAAATTTTAAAGTGTCTGATAATTTCTTGAGTTGTTACTGAGCTTTGTTTCTTTGCAGCCAAGTCTCTTTAACTTGTCATAGACAAGCAAGCTGTGTTACTGTACACACATGCATTTATCCATCCAATTTATAGCTGTCATTAGAGCATTGAAAGCTTCACCGTGACTAGGCTTAGGGCTTTCTTCATCCTTGTTTTTAGCTAGTAAGATACGGTATTAAAAAGAGTCGTGCCGGACTGAGTGGCTCAGACGGTTAAGGCGCTGGCCTTCTGACCCCAACTTGGCAGGATCGATCCTGGCTGGTATTTGAAGGTGCTCAGATATGTCAGCCTCGTGTCGGTGGATTTACTGGCGCGTAAAAGAACTCCTGCGGGACTAAATTCTGGCACCTCGGCATCTCCGAAAGCTGTAAAAGAGTAGTTAGTGGGACGTAAAACAAATGTATGTATGTATGTTTTGTCCTCAACCCGAAGGCTGGTTGGATCCTCAACAGTTCTGCCATCAGCTGTCATAGATGGCCTAGGCATCACTGAAGAGGCATACTAGGGAAATGAGGAGTGAGATAGTTTCCCGTTGCTTTCCTCGCCGAGCCAGAAGTTGCTCTTACATATCAGTCTGCCAAGCCCACTGAATTGCATGCACTGACCGACCCTATGAGCAATATTTTCACACCATTCATAGCAGGGACTGGCTGCAAAAGGAAAGGCATTACTAGCATCACTCATACCTCAGTCACTTTCATTTTGTCCAAGCCAAGGATAAAGCTGAGACAGATCAATGAAAGTAACAAAAATATATTGCTCTATATCAGAAGACATAGTGCACTGTAAACACTAGGTCCTGCCAGCAAAGGCACGTAAAACAAATATTATTATTATTATTATTATTATTATTATTATTATTATTATTATTATTATTATTATTATTATTATTATTATTATTATTATAAAGAGTCGTAACTTCAGGTAAATCATCAGCTTATGCACATTCCCCCCTCTTTGTATTTCCCTGCTTCTGTACCTACCACAATTTTTCCATCACAAGCATCAGCAATGATATAAACACAGTCCTTCAAGTTAAGCTTTTTTTTTTTTTAAAGCTCACATTTTCATCATTAGGCATTGCCAGCAACATTTTGTGCAAAAGGTTTTCTCTGTAACCTTTTTTCATCTTTTCAATAATGCCTTGATCCATGGGCTGTCGGCGGTGGCGGCTTAACTCATTTCTGAGCAATAAACTTCTTCCAATAAATTCATTCTGTCAGTTGATATACTTTCAATGGTTGTCCCCCTGTGGGTGGGGGCGGTAGAATAACATCCACGGTATCCCCTGCCTGTTGTAAGAGGCAACTAAAAGGGCCCCCAGGGGCTCTGTACTTTGGAGCGTGGATGGCGACCACGGGGCCCTTAGCTGAATCCTGACATTGCTTCCACTTGTGCCAGGCTCCTCACTTTCATCTATCCTATCCGACCTCCCTTGGTCAACTCTTGTTTTTTCCCGACCCCGACGGTATTACGTATGGAGGCCTAGGGAGTCTTTCATTTCCACGCCCTTCATGGCCCTTGTCTTTCTTTGGTCGGTACCTTCATTTTTTGAAGTATCTGATCCCTTCCATGTTTTCTCTCTGATTAGTGTTATATAGAGGATGGTTGCCTAGTTGTACTTCCTCTTAAAACAGTAATCACCACCTTTTGATGGTTGAACAGACCAATTCTAGCATGGAACAAGCGTTCACACAGATTGCACAGAATTGTTGGAGGAGGGTATGGTTGTGCTGCACGAAGTTTTCGTGCTTCTCTCTTGGCCTCTTTACATCTGCATTTTTCCCCTTCAAACATATTGTCAGCAGCAAGGATGGTCTCGTGCCAAACTGAAGGTCTTTAGCTAGCGTCTCCCAGGTTTGTGGATTGAGACTTGTCATTTTCATAGTGTGCTTAAGCTGGTCCTTGTAGCACCTTATGGGGGTTCCACAAGGTCTGGTGCCAGAACCAAGTTTCACCATACAGGATTTGGCATGGAAATCTGGTATCACTCATCCTACGGACATGGCCAATTCATCTAAGCTGATTTATGTCTTGCCTTTACTTTGATTTTGACTGATGATCTCTGGTTAGACCGAAACTAGTTTCAACAAATATATGTAACTTTTTTAAGGTTCCAACAAACAGTATTGAATAGGTGGAAACCTTTAGCTTTTGTTTACACTATGACTATATTGCTCTTCAATGTGGATTAATATGAAATTTATTACCTATGATTTTTTCAAGTCACGTCGGTAAAGGGTCCAAGTTTCATAACCATACAGCAATATTGTGATCACAACAGCATGGTACACCATGAGTTTTATTTTCATGGTCAGGTCTTTACTCATGAACACCTGGTGTGTTAATCATCCAAATGCTGCATGAATAATACCAATTCTCTTTTACACATCTTTCTCACAGTTACAGCACACATATAGGATACTACCCAAGTACGAAAAGTGGTCTACCTGCTCCAGTGGAATATCGGAGATGGAGATGTTGAAATGTGGAAGGTTTGTGCCTGGTGAAGGTTGTGCCAGAACCTTAGTCTTTTGAACATCAATGGTGAAACCTAAACAATCACATTCACTTATGTAGTGGTTAACTGACTATTGCAGTTCCTCTGGTGTGAGTGTAGGTGATGCAGCCTCATCTGCTTACAGCATTCTGGTTACCTTTGTAACCTGGGTGAGCCTCAGGGAGCGAAGTCTGGCTAGGTTGAAAAGCCCTCCATCGAAATGATACCTTCCTCACCTGGGACGTTCGTAGAAGATTTCATGTAGCATGGCAATCAAATATAATGCATATAGTGTTGGAGCAAGCATACACCCCTCTTTATCTGAAATGCTATTCTGATAGCAAACCTGTCGTGGAGGGCCTGAAGCAAATCGACAAGATGCTGTGGACAGCTGAAGAGTTTCAGTACCACCCACATAGTAGGTCTTGGAACAGAGTCAAATGCCTTTTTCAAGTCGTAGAAGACTAAGAAGAGAGGATTCTGTTGCGCTCTGCATTTTTCACTCGTGAACAGCAAAGTCTGTCCATAAACAGACTAGTGTAAAAATAGCTTCATGGAAGCTGTCTTCTTTCTTACAGAAAGGGTAGGTGATGGCACCACGTATGTCTTTCCTCTCTCTCATATTGTTTTTACTAAGGCCTGCACAGTGTGTCCTCTCTCACTATGCTCAAACATGCCATCTGGCCACAAGTAAGAAGACAGAGGTTTGAATGTCCTGGAACACACTACGCAAGCCTAAACAATGACGATGCAAGAGAGAAGAAAATCGTTGGTGGCAGTAACAAATATACAAGAAAGAGGAAATTTGTTGGGGCCCCGCCACCACCTAGCCTTGAAATACTTCAAAATACTGGTGCATACCAGCCTGTGCCATTTCATCATGACAAGGGTTATTACAATGTACCTCAAATGTTGACACTTTTAAAATGTCTGCATGGCCAAATATCCCAAAACATTAGTTTGTCGATTGACATCGGCTGTGAAAGCCTGCACCAGTATAAAATAAATGCTCTTCGGAATGTCGTATATTAAACCTGAATGCAGTAAAAGTTGCTGTTGGATTCAACTGTTATCTGTACCTAGAAAACTTCCCTTTTTTTCTTTCTTTCTGCTTTTGCAACAGTGTTTGAACTTCACGTAATGTATTAAGATAGTTACAGACTTGAGTAATCTCAGACAAAGCAAGCTTAAACCGATATGACATATCCAAGCTCATGATATCCAGCTCAAAGGCTACAATTGAGAAACATTATAGAAGACATGTGAAATTTATCTTGAAAATAAATAAATAAATAAATAAATAAATAAATAAATAAATAAATAAATAAATAAATAAATAAATAAATAAATAAATCAATCAATCAATCAATCAATCAATCAATCAATCAATCAATCCCATGCTGTCTGAATTCTCTTCTTAATTCCAGCTAGGAGAAACTAAACAGGCTATTGATTAGACTATCTAAAAACCTGAAAGTGCAGCTGGTGTGGTGGTACATATCCACAGTTCATATTACATCTTGGACATGCTGCTATCAAATAGTTCACTCATTTCTTTTCTAACACCCCCTGTGAGTAGGAACAGTAGAATAACATCCAAAGTATCTCTGCCCGTTACAAAGAGGTGACTAAATGGATTCCAGAGGCTCTTAACTTCAGAAAATGGGTTGACAACCGTGGGGTCCTTAGTTGAGCCTTAACATTGTTTCTGCTTGTATCAGGCTCCTCACTTTCATCTTTCCATATGCATTTGTTCATCTACCGAGATAGCCCCAATTTCACTTGTGATATGTTGAGTTCATCTAGAGTGTGAGGGTTTGTTGCATAAACCTTATTTTTCAATTTTTCCCTTAAATGAAAATCGCAAACCGTAAGATCTGGGGCACAATGGTTTACTAATTACCTTGTTGTCAAAAATTTCCTCAATTAAACTTAATGACATGTTAGCCGTATATGCAGTTGCAGAGTCATGCTGGAAATATCCTGATTAGCATTCATTGTCTGTCAATTGTAAAAAAATGGTATGAGAATCATTCCTATATCTGCCCAGTGATTGTGGTTTCAAAAACTATAGGCCCTATTATCCTGTCTGCAGTTACTGGCACCAACATTCCCATTTTCACACTTTATATGAAGTCAACAAAATGCTGTTGAGGCATTTTGAATTATAACACTGGACATGCTCAGAAATATGTCAAGAAGAATATGGAGGCTTATAGAACTGTGTTTACATTCAGATATATTGGACGCTTAATACGAAAGTGTTTGTTTGTCCAACCCTTGTCCCGTTTCTCTGCGGGGTCGGGTAGAGGTGAGATGAATCTGTTGTGGCAGGTTTTTATGAACGGATGCCCTTGCTGTTGTCAACCTCATCAGAGGAGTTAATGAGATGATATGAACGACGTTATATATGATAGTAGGGAGAGGCTGAAACCTGGTGCCGGCACATAGCCTACTCCTGTCGAATAGCACCAAGGGGTCTACTTAAGGCTTAACGTCTCCATCCGACGGACGAATCACCATCAACAGCTTCATATGCTCTTGCTCCATACGAACACTATGGAGGGGTTTGGAATTTAATCCAGGCTTTTGGCACACAATCTAGTGATTACAAATTGTATACCACCACCTCCCCAACCCTGGTGGCCAACATTCTGATGGTGACATTTTTTCGACCAACGGGACTCGAACTGGCCAACCATGGTGTCAGACCGTTTAGGCTTCAGCGTCTTAACCTAAATAACATTTGATACTAAACACTTACCCCTGTAAGTGCTTGAAGGCCAGCCCGAGAAATCACAAGTTAATCGGCAACCTGTCTGCTTAAGGGCCTGGTTTTGATCAACCAAAAAATTATGGGTATAGCTGAACAGGTACCTTACTAGTCAAGGAGTGTGTAAGTTCCGAAAACACACATAGGTACGTGGGTTTCCAAATCCATATGTACCAGATGTATGCATAAGTTTTTGCTATTTTTTTGTGGTAAAGGGAACATGTAATTTTCAAGGGAAATTCATTTTTTTGTATATTTAAAATATTGGCCATTGGCTTCTACCCACCCATCTTTCAGGTAAGTTATGAATTCCATGACAGAAAAACTGCTTGTCTTTTGGGGCGAACCATTCGTCGAGCCATTTTCCAACTTCCTCAAAATTGCTGAAGTGCTGCTCTGCGAGTGCGTGCCCCATTGATGTGAAGCAGTGATAGATGGTGCCAGGTCAGGGGAGTGCGGCGGGTGCGGGAGGATGTCCCATCCAAGCAATTTCAAGGTGTCTTTCACTGGTTTTGCTGTGTGAGACGGTACATTGCCGTGTAACAAAATCGCTTTGCCATGTCTTTTGGCCCATTCTGGTCATCTTTCAATCAAAGCGTGATTTAAATTAATAATTTGTTAGCGATAGCGTAGTGCAATAACAGTTTTGCCGGGCTTCAAGAGTTCATACTACACAATACCGCTACCAGAGCACGCACTGCCTTTCACAATGAAATCACCCCGTTTAAATTGTCAAAACCATGTCTCGCATGTTCTAATTGATGAAGCTGTGTTTCTATCAGCAAGCGATGACTTTCCACAGCCTTTTTTCTTTTGATTAAATAAGAAAAGCAATGCTTGCCACAAATGTTCTTTTTCAGGCACAAACGTCGACATGATCACTGAACGATACAACACAGACACTAGTGTTCGGTGGAATCAACTTGTGTGTGTTGGTAGGTTAATGTCAGATGAACAAACTGACGTATGGGTCAAATTCATACTTTGAGTACTGTTCACTGGTGCCATTTCTTAGTGAAACTGGAAAAGACTTATGCATACACCTGGTAATGTAATGAGTACCTTGTTATTTTTGCTTTGGATAACCACTACGATGGGTACATGGATACCCACATATTCAATTACCTAAGTCCTATCATCAGCCTGACTAAGATTACTGAACAAGTACTTGAACATTTTCGTTGCTGGTCCTTCAGACCCTTGTATCATCAAGGAGCTAAAATCATAGTTATAAGAATTCATGAAGTTCGAGTTCTATAATTACTAAACATTGACTTCCAAAATAATTCCTTAACACCAGACTGTTTTAAATGCAGTGCCTCTGATAAGTGTTGGCTACATAGGCTCACAGCATGCTCTGACACTTCATCCACAGTGAATGTGTTAAAACTCCCTTGGATTAGATAGCCAGAAAACTGTTGTGTTTATTTGCCAATTACAGAACAAGTTACAAGCCAGCGGTATCATCCAAGGACATATTCTATAATACTGCAAAAATCTCAAGTACCAATACTTAGGAGTCACCCTCAACAGGTCACTGACCTACAATCTTTTTTCTAATATCTAGGTTACGATCAGAGCAACTTCTTCAGAAGTTGGCTGGCATCTATTGGAGAGCCATTGCCCAGGTCCACAGCCTTAGCTCTTTCTTACTCTATTGCTGAACACTTCTGCTCAACATAGCTTATACACCCAGCTGAATCAGGCAGTATGCTTCATCACAGGATGCATCCAGCAGACTGACATTCACTGGCTTTCCATCCTAAGTAAAGCACCACCTTTAAGAAGACTCTTGTCACTGTTAAATACTTGGAAAAATGATAAAGAACCCTCTCCTTGTTCATTTTGATGTTTCAACACTCTCCAAAGGACTTAATCCCAACAACCTTCTTAACATATTGCACTTAACCTTTAGAACAACTTTTTCAGTATATCAGATGGTTGGGAGGAGCTATGGCAACAGCATTCTCAACTGTCCCATAACCATGTTGTTGCCAACCCCTGCAGAAGGCCAGCTGAATTCCATCTAACAGAGTTATGGCTTGTCACAGCAGGTGTGGGGACATTCTGTTTAAGTGGGATGAAATTGGAAAGCCTTGCCACAATTCAGCTGTAAAGAATAACAACAGACTGTAAATTATACTGCTTTTAAATGTTCCTTGATAGCTTTCAGAGGTACATCAGAAGATCTAAATAGTGTACCAGTTGGTCCCCTTCATTGGCTCTCACACTTGGATGTGGAACTGTAATTATAAATTTGAGAAAAGTGTATCTGTTTACTTTTGTGTGCGTGTGTGCGTGCGTGCGTGCGTGTGTGTGTGTGTGTGTGTGTTAAAAGAAATTAACTCATGTCTTTGTACGCCTTGAGATGATGCAGCTCAGTTCAGGCATACCTCGCAAGCTGCTCGTATGCTTGTACGGTACCTTTTTAACCACATACCAGCCCTCCTGTCAGACTTAAATTTCTAGCAGTACTGAGAATAGAACCTTGGCCTCCGAGGATGACAGCTAATGTTGCTAACTGTTGCACTATGGAGATGCTATCAAATCCGTCCTTGTGATGAGAGAGGTTTAAGCATACAAAATCATTGTTACAAAGTTATTTCAATTTCGGTTTCTTGTGGAAATCTTGCTTAGACTATCTCATTTTGTTGACATGTTATAATACTTTAAAGTTTATTTTTATACTTCAATAAATATTATTTGTGGGGTGATGGTCCTTGGTTTATAATATGTTACAAAATAAAGTCCCACATGTAATTTCATTTAAAATATTCTGAAGTTGACATCTTTTTGTACAGGAAACAAGACGGACCACTGCACCATGTAGGGGACGAGTCCACAGATCAGAACAACAACATCACAATGACAAGTGAAGACCTGCTCCAGCCAGGCCATGTAGTCAAGGAGCGATGGAAGGTGGTAAGTTATCATTTCTATTGTTGTATTGTGTAATTTATGTAAGAACTGTATAGAGTGGCATGGCACAATTGGCTTGATACTACTTTTAAGATTTTTTAGTGTAAAAAATTCACATGGCTTTCCAGTGAAATTTATGGCAACCATAGTTTTTAAGAGTTCATGTAAGAGACTAGACATAACAATATTTTTGGAATCTGTACTTACCCCCACCCCCAATACCCCTCTCTCAGAATACTTTCTCTCTTGAGTTGGGGGCAGTAGAATACATCCACAGAATACCTTGCCTGTCGTAAGAGGCAACTAAAAGGGATAAATACCTTGGGGCTCACAACTTTGGGGCACGAGTTAGTGACTATGAATCCTCAAGCTGAATCTAGCATTACTTCTACTTACTTCTGGCAGGCTCCTTGCTTTCATCCTTCCTATCTGACTTCTTGTGCTCAACTCTTGTCCTCTTCTGACCCTACTGGTAGTAATTTTTCATGCCCATTGCAACCCTTTCCTTTCGCTGATACCCAACTTCTTTGAGGGGTTGTGATGAGAGAGGTCATAATTGTTAAGAGAGGATGGCTGCCAATTTGTAATTCCTTTTAAGACAATCACCACCACCACCACCACCACCACCACCACCACCACCACCACCACCACCACCACCACCACGTTCGAAATATTGGTGGAGTTCTTATGTTTTTCTTTTGTTCCAACTGTTGCTGTACTTCCTATATTTCACTTTGTTATTGCTCTGTTAATTGGGTTTCTCTTACAATTTTCATTCTGAGCTCTACTTCCTCGTCTTAAATTTGTAGTTTTGGTCCCTTTCCTCATAGTTTACAGTTTGGAGGGTAAGACAAATGCTGCTAATTTAACTAGCTTTCATTTCTCGGGATGTCCAGCTCCATGGCTAAATGTTTAACATGCTGGCCTTTGGTCCAGGGGGTCCTGGGTTCGATTACCAGCCGGGCCGGAGATTTTAACCTTCATTGGTTAATTCCAGTGGCTCGGGGGCTAGGCGTGTGTGCCTTCTTCAGCATTAGAATTCATCACAGGTAGGGCCCCATCCTCACAGACGCGCAGGTCGCCTATACGGCGTCAACTCGAAAGACCTGCACCAGGCCTCTTTGGAGGCCACACACCATTATTATTTATTATTTCTTTAGATGCTTATTGGGAGTTGTAAGATTTTGTGTGAAACTTTGTTATTTTGGTTTGGATGGGGAAATAAATGGTGAATTACTCACTTGTGCATGAAAGATATAAATAGATATATCATTATTTTTATTATAATAATAATAATCATCATATGGCTTACGACGTGCAAGCATTTTATTTCACTTCACCTGACTGCTTGCTCTTTCTTTTTACTCTACGCCTACTAGATAGCAAGGTAAACCAGAACTCTCTTGGGCGTCTTAAGACAGAGTTTTAATTAATTTTGTTGCGTAAACACCAAATGTGTTACACGAGATCTTTCACATGCCAACGTCCAATGTGGAGTGTCGAATGGACTTTTTTCTGCCCTAAAAAATCTGAATACCTTTGCTGAATTTGAACCCATTATCTTGAGATCCAGAGGCAGACACTCTACCACTGATCCAGAGAGCGAGCTTACAGTATATTAATATAGATATGACCAAGCAAGTTGGCCGGGTGGTTAGGGGCATGCAGCTGTGAGCTTGTGTTCACAGGAGAGAGTGAGTTCGAATCCCACTGTCAGCAGCCTTGAAGATGGTTGCTTCCTTCCCACTCCTAGCAGTTTCCTATCCCATCGTCACCAGAGACCTGTCTGTGTCAGTGCGACGTAAAGCAACTTGTAAAAATATATAAATACAGTATATATATCTATTTTAAAAATCTGTTGTGGAACAAAGTATATACTGTAGTTGTATAGTAAGAGGTTCATCATTTTTGCAAAATTTCAGTAGTATGACAGTTGTAACTAGTGCAGTGCTTCTTCTTCTTTTCTAGCCTATTTCAATCCACTGCTGGATATAGGCCTCTTCCATATGTTTCCATCGTCTTCGGTCTTGAGCCACTTGGAACCAGCGTGTTCCAGCCAACAGCTTTACGTCGTCGAGCCATCTCTTCTGGGGTCTTCCATTGCCTCTCTTGTGTCCCCATGGTCTCCAGTGAACAATCCTAGAGGTCCACCTGTTGTAGTCTTGTCAAGCTACGTGTCCTACCCATTGCCATTTTAGTCTTGCTACTCTCTCTAGGATGTCTGTTACATTAGTTCTTCTCCTGATGTCCTCTGAACGGATCTTATCCCTAAGGCTGATCCCTAGCATCTGTCGCTCCATAGCTCGTTGTGTTCGCTGAAGCTTGCGAGCGCTTTCCTTCGTCAGAGTCATCGTTTCCAGACCGTAAGTTGTAACTGGCAGCACGCACGTATTATAAACCTTGGTCTTCAGGTTAATTGGAACATCCTTGTTGGTGAGGATGAATCTTAGTTTTCGGAATGCAGTCCAACTCATACCTATTCTGCGAGGAATTTCTGCACGTTGGTTGTCTTTTCCAAGTTTTATCTTGTGTCCAAGATAGATGTACTCATCGACAGCTTCTATATATTGGTTTCCCATTTTAAGTGGTCGACTCTCTGGGCTTAGTATTTTCGTTTTATTAATGTTCATTTCCAAACCAATCTTAGCAGAAGCAGTTTTTAAATCTTGGATCATGCTTTCTAGCTCATCTATATTTTCACTTATGAGCACAATGTCATCGGCAAAACGCAGGTGGTTCAAATATACCCCGTTCATTTTTATTCCTTTATTATCCCAACGAAGGGTTTTGAATACATCTTCCAAGGCAAGGGTAAACAGCTTTGGAGAAATTGTCACCTTGTCGAACTCCTTTGCCAACTGAGATTTTATTGGTGATGAGGTCTTCGTCCACTCTGACTACCATTGTTGCTTGATCATAAATGTTTTCCAGAAGCTTTATATACCTTGAGTTTATCATGGCATTTTGAAGTGCCTTCATGATTGCCCAAATCTCCACTGAGTCAAAAGCTTTTTTTATAATCAATGAAGGCCAGATGAATCTTGATGTTGTACTCAGTGGTTTTCTCAAGAAGAAGACGAATAGTCTGGATGTGTTCAACAGTTGAGAAACCTTTACGAAATCCCGCTTGCTCGGCAGGTTGATAAAAATCCAGTTCTCTTGTGAGGCGGTTGGTTACAATTTTAGTCAGGAGCTTGTAAAGGTGTGATAACAAACTCACAGGACGATAGTTCTCTAAATTTTCCTTATCACCTTTCTTGAAGAGAAGTATCACTTCAGCATTTTTCCAATTTTCTGGTATTCTTCCAGAGTTAATACACTTGTTCACGAGTATTCTCATGGCTTCTAGCAGATCTCTTCCACCTAATTTCAGCATTTCATTCGTTATTTTTTCCTCCCCAGGGGATTTTTTATTCCTTAGTTGTTTAAGTGCATTTTCAATCTCGGCAGTGGTTACTTCCGGTGTTACTTCATGTGTATAATTCTGGGCTAGTTGTTCATCGCTGGATGGTTTATTAATGGTTGATGTATACAGGTTGTAGTAGAAATCTGTAATAACTTCAGTAATGTTTTGCCTATCTGTGACTATTTCTCCATTTTGGTTCTTAAGTTTTGTAATTTTTGGTCTTCCTGTAGACATGTTGTTCTTTAAAATCTTCATGTTTTTATTTTCTTCAATTGTTCGCATGATCATGTTACTATTAAATTTCCTTAGATCTTTCCTTATTTCCTTGCGAATGGTCTTGTTAAGATTTTTGTATTCTGCTGTATCCCTGTCCATTGTCTTCCTGTCTTTAATGAGCTGCATGGTATTAAGTGAAAGTCGGCTCCTCTTATTAGTTTTCTTCAGTGGGATCTCCTTTGCTGCATTTTGAATACTGACTGTAATTTTCTCATTAAGTTCGTTCACGTCCAAGTATTTCAAATCTTCTGTTGGGTTAAGGTTTTTGGTAAGAGCTTGTTGAAATGATTGATGTTTTTCTAAGTCCTCTACTCTTGGAAAAGTGTACCCCCTTGTCATTTTGGACCGTTCAAGTTTGAGGTCAAATGTGAAGGTTGCTCGAACTAGCCTATGGTCGCTTCCTGTATCAAATCTATTGAGAACAGTAACATCTGTACAATATTTCTTCTTGTTGGTCAGGATAAAATCTATCTCATTCTTGGTTTGTCCATTGGGGCTCTTCCATGTCCATTTTCATTGGATGGGTTTTTTAAAGAAAGTATTCATGCAATAGAGATTTTCGGCTGTGAGATATTCTAGCAATCTTTCTCCTCTTTCGTTTCGATCGTCTAGTCCATATGTACCAATGTTCTCTGGGTCTCCAATTTCCTTTTGACCCACTTTTGCATTGAAGTCTCCAATGATGATAGAGAGTTGTGTCTTTTCTGAATTTTTCGCTTTGGTGATATCTTCATACAGCTGTTCCACTGCCTCTTCGTCAGAAGTACTGGTTGGAGCATAGACATGTATGACTTGTATGGAGAATTTACTGTTCAATTTGAGGATGATATATATCACTCTGAAAGAGACACAAATCATCTTGTGTATGAATTCTTTGATATTTTTATTGACAAGGATAGCAACCCCATGTGTAGAAGAATCCCCATTATTATGTAAGATGACATGCCCTGATGGAAGGGTGTCAGCTTTTTCTCCTTGAAGGCGAGTCTCACAAATACCCAGAATATCCCATTTTATGTCATGCAGTTCTTGTTCTAGCCTTTCCAGGTCTTCAGCTAGTCTCATAGTTCTTTTGTTGTATGTGGCTATTCTTACTTTTTTAGTCTTTCTTTTCGAATTTTTGCCTCCCCCAGAATCCTTGAGGCAGACTGACGTATTGTCAGTGTGAGATTCTGAGTCTTTCAGTCTACTCACCTGGGGTACTTTCGTTTGAAAATTCGAAGTCATAGGAGTTTATGGAAGGTGTTCGGCAATAAAACACCACGCTTGCTAGACGTGTTGGTGAGTTGTGCTTCAGCCGCCCCTAACATGGGGAACAGACGCTGTCGGGGTACCGCCACTAACATGTGGAACTGTCGTGCCCTTTGTGTGTTGTACTCGTATTAATCCCCAAGTACAGGGCTGCCTCTTCCAACATCTCCGCTGTACCGAAGGTTACCCTCTCCGCCGTTGATGTCGTTGAGGTCTTCACTCGTAACCCTGAGCTGGGACCCTTACCAGATACTACACACCGGGTCAGCGTGCTCTGGGACTCACATAGGCAAGGGCGCCACTCCCTGGGTAGAGCTGCCTCCAAGGAGGGTCTCTACCTGCTACCTTGTGCACTTGTTACAATGTTGGTGCCATCTTCAGTGCAACCTGAATGGTAATGGTTATTAATCAGAGTTGAAGCTAATGGTCAACACACTTGCTAACCTCATGTAGGATCACGTGACCAAGTTGTTGAGCAACTCGGAGAGACCCTTTGGTTTACCAAGTATGTGATCAATGACCTCAAGTGTAGCCAGGCTGAGTGTCTCAGAAGGTAGAGCACTGGCTTTCTAAGCCCAAGGTTATAGGTTTGTTTCTGGCTCAGTCTGGTGGTATTTGAAGGTGTTTGAGTACAGCAGCCTTGTATTAGTAGATTTTACTGGCATTTATTGAACTCCTGCAGGAGTGGAACATTAAAAAAATTTTTTTTTTTTTTTAAATTGTGACTTGGAATGTTTTGGAAGGAAGAGAATAGTTAAATAATCTCTCTTTGTATAAAACTCAATGTCTGCATGTATTGGTGTTCACTTATAACTATCGTTCCGTTTTTATGAGTTTTGACTTGACATTTAACCGGAAGGCAGACGGTGGTGCCACATTGCTACGAATACAAGCAGGTGATTTACGATACACAACACGAACGCAAATGTATATACTGGAATAAAAGTCCACAATCAATTATTGTTTGTAGCACCATACATGATTCACATAAGATGAACAATAATACACAACACATTTAGGATAAGGCTACGAGATAAAAATGTCAATGCTCGAACAGATAAATTTGAGAACATTAAATTAAGTTGCTACTCGCCCTGTACAATATCTCGCATTGTTGTTAGATTTATTTTCCTATAAGGAAGGAAATAATCCTACAAAGGGAACACACCACTCATTTCTGAGTCACTATCGGCATTGTCATAGTCTGTTGAGGTTTCACTCTAGCCTGACCCTAAAGAGATAATAGGCTTCACCATAATCGTCTGTGAGACTTTCTTTCTCCCAAGCTTTAATCATCTTGGATTTCATGTGTCTCACAACGTTGCTCTAGTCTTCCGCAATTATACGGCCTACGGCTTCGAAAAATAAGTCTTTCAACTTTCAGAACTGTGAAGAGTCGGTTGTTCTTAGATACATAATCCCTCACTTGGGCCCAAATCAGTTCTTTGGCATTAAAATGGCAATGGTATGGTGGAAGGTGAACTACTTTATGTCCCTGCCTTCTGGCTATTCCATCCACCACATAAACTGGACATTTGGCCTTGTTTTGTTTCACAAGATGCACGAGGTCCCCCTTCCTCATGTCCTTCAACCACTTAGTCAACTCATTCTTTCTAGCCGAAATTGTTGGTGCTTTGTCAAGAATGACTCCCTAACATTACAATTTTCTGGCCTGGCTCCTTATTGGAGTACCACGTCTGAAGGGCTTTCTTCTCTTCCGAACTTCATCCTTAGATGTAGGCATCGATATGATAGAATATCAAATTCACACATGGGTAACCTACTATATAACTACCGAACTAAATATTAAACTAAGCTACTATATAAACTAGATCACTATTATACCTTGTTACACACTATTCACTACAATATAACGCGCTATACTATTAAAAAATGTATAAACTCTACACTATGAAATACAAACGAACAACCCAGCACAAAGACCGCCAAAAGAACTGAGGTAAAATACAACACACAGCTGATAGCACGTGGTTATAGTAAACAACAGATCGATAACGCTGCTAACCGGAACTGGAGTCCAACGCGCTCTATCGGAGCAATCGGCTGCCTATGATTGGCTGTTGATTAATTCACTTACCCTCCGCCAAAAGGCAGCGCTCAAACGTCAAGTTGAAACTCATAAGAACTGAACTAATAGAACTGCTGGCTGTCCAGCACTTCCGTTTATTATGCTGCCTACACTATTAAAGATATCCACAAATGAATTATATGCGTAAGAGTTGTAGAGTATAACTCTTATGGAAGTGTTTGTGTGCCATCACTTTCTTTGAGTCCATAGATTTACTGGCACATAAAAGAACTCCTGTGGGACTAAATTCTGGCACCTCAGAGTGTTCAAAAACTGTAAAAGTAGTTAGTGGGACATAAAGCAAATATTATTATTATTATTATTATTATTATTATTAAAACCAAATTCATTTGCAAATTTCTGTTTGAAAACAATGTTTGGAGGCTGAATCATTATTTTCATCAGAACAAAAGCTAATATTAATAAACTACAAATAATACAATGTTGTTGCCGTTTGAGTCATCAATCCATAGACTGGTTTGATGCAGCTTGCCATACCACCCTATCCTGTGCTAACCTTTTCATTTCTATGTAACTGCTGCATCCCACATCTGCTGTAATTTGCTTGTCATATCCATACCTTGGTCTACCCCCTACCGTTCTTATGGCCTACACTTCCCTCAAAAACAAACTACAGAAGTCCAGGGTATCTTAAGATGTCCTATCATTGTATCTCTTCTTTTGGTCAAATTTAGCCGCATCAATCCCCTCTCTCCAATTCGATTAAGTATCTCTTCATTCCTGATTCAATCTATCCATCTCACGTTTAGCATTCTTCTGTAACACCACATTTCAAAAGTGTCTATTCTCTTTCTTTCTGAGCTAATTATCATACATCTTTCACTTCCATACAATGCCACGTTCCAGATGAAAGTCTTCAAAAACATCTTTCTAATTCCTATGTCAGTGTTCAAAGTGAACAAATTTCTTTTCTTGAGAAAGGCCATCTTTGCTTGTGCTAGTCTGCATTTTATGTCCTCCTTACTTCTGCCATCTTTAGTTATTTTACTACCCAAGTAACAATATTCATTTACTTCCTTTAAGACTTCATTTCCTAATCTAATATTTCCTGCATCACCTGACTTGATTCTACTGCACTCCATTACTTGTGTTTTACTTGTGTTTTGGACTTACTTATTTTCATGTTGTACTCCTTACCCAAGACTGTCCATACCATTCAGAAGTTTCCCCAGATCTTCTGCATTCTCAAATAAAATATCAGCAAATCTCATGGTTTTGATTTCCTCTCCAAATTCCTCTTTGGTTTCCTTTACTGCCTGTTCTATATAAACATTGAAAAGGAGGGGGGACAAACTGCAACATTGCCTTACTCCTTTCTGGATAGCTGCTTCTTTTTCAAATCCCTTGATTCTTAGACTGATTTTTATACAGATTATATTCTTCATTCTTCATTCTCGGTATCTGATCCCAATCACCTTCACAGTCTCAAATAGCTTCGTCCAATCAACATTATTAGAAATGCCTTTTCAAGATCTACGAACGCCATGTATGTGATCTTGTCCTTAATTTGGTCCTCTAAAGGCCGGTTTCCACTGATTAACATTTAACACCAACATGTAAAATTTAACATGTTACAACTGACATGTATATTGTGATTGTGTCTTCCAATTGACTGTGCATGTAAACTAAGATTGTTGAGGTTAACACTTTTAACACGTTGGTGTGTTTTCCACTCCAAGTGGAAAACGTGTCAAGTCAATTCATTGTTCGTTAATGTCGACACAGATTCGACTATTTTTGTACTGTTTCCATACCAACAGATAGCCCAAACGACGTGCTTCTCGTGAAGTAGGATTATAGTTACAACACTCGGCAACACTCATTCTCTTTGTTATAAGCTACAAATACAAATACAGTACGCGAGATTACTCTGGACTTAATGATATAATAGAAAAACCTTGTTTGTGGGATGTCTCATCAAAGGAATACAGAGATAAAGTGAAGGAAGCCGACAGTTTCCAGGAATTTGAAATTATCTGTAATTGTTCCCGCGAGTGTATAAAGAAAAACTAGTGTCCCTCCGCTTCCAGTACAGTTGAGAATTGCGAAAGGTTCAGAAAAGTCTGAAGTCGGGGGCAGGAGCGGACAAAGTTTATACTTCAAAGTGATTTGCTTTTGAAGCAATGAACAGGAAGCAGCAGTGGCAATAACAAAGGCCAAATCCTCTTCATCTTCTTTCTTTTTCCTAGTGGCTTTACATTGCGCCGACACAGATAGGTCTTATGGTGACGATGAGATAGGAAAGTTACAAGTAACTAATAAGAAAAGCCTAGGATTTGGAAGGAAGTGACCATGGCCGTAATTAAGGTACAGCCCCGGCATTTGCCTGGTGTGAAAATGGGAAACCACAGGAAACCGTCTTCAGGGTTGCAGACAGTGGGATTCGAACCCACTATCTCCCAGATGCAAGCTCACAGCCACATGCCCCTAACCACACAGCCAGCTCGCTCGGTAATCCTCTTCATCCGAGTCCATTGTCCTTGTTTGAAAATACTAGACACCACCTAAATGTATTACCGCAAATTGATATAATGAACTGCTGAGCATTATGAGTCAAGTTTAACATGTTTGTTAAGTGTGGACACAGTGTTAAATGAAACATTTAACATATTGATGGTGTCACTAGTTAACATTTAACACTTTCAACATTTAACATGTTAAATGTTAATCAGTGGAGACCGGCCTTAAGATCAGACACAAAGTCGTGGTTCCTTCATGTGTTCCTACATTTCTTCTGAAGCCAAATTGATCTTCTCCCAACTCAGTTTCAACTTGTGTTTCCATTCTTCTATAAATAATACATATTAAACTTTTGCCAGTGTGAGATACTAAACTGATGGTACTGTAGTTTTAACACTTGTCAGAACTGGCTTTCTTGGGAATAGCTATAACAACATTCTGCAAAAACCGGATGGCACTTCTCCTGTCTCATACATCTTATGCACTAAATGGAATAACCTCGCCATACTGGTTTCTTCTAAGGCAGTCAGTAATTCAGAGGGAATGTCATCAATTCCAGGTGCTTTGTTCCTGTTTTGGTCTCTGAATGTTCTGTCAAATTCTGACCTCAAAATTATATCTCTTATTTCATCAGTATCAACAGCCTCTTCTTGTTCCAGAACCACATCATCTACGTTTTTACCTTCACACAACTGTTGGAGATGTTCCTGCCATCTTTCTGCCTCGTTTTCTTTCCGTAGAAGTGGTTTTCCATCTGAGCTTTTAATAATACCATTCCAACTATATTTTCAGAATTATACCAAGTAAACTAATACAAAAACAGCTGTGTATATGTAACATTAGTTAGTGTAAGTTTGTGCCTAACTTCTGACAGTGATGGTTTACCAAGCTTTATTTATATCCTTTTCATTGCATTAGCTGTAACTGGTACACCGTATGCTCCATTTAGTAATTTTTTTTACAACAAAACTCGAAGGACACAATTACTTTGGGTTCATAAATCCTGGTCAATTCAGGTGGAACCACAGTTCAAATCTGGTTACAAAATAAAACTGACAGTTCAGAACACCTAAGAAGACAGTATGGGTGTGTATTTTATGTTGAAAAAGACAGCACACACACAGACTATATTGGTGTTACATGTGATATTATAGTGGAGCTCTGAGGACATCAATCATCATAATATGAAATTTTAGTAACATTTACCAACATTTCTGATAATGGAACGTCAATATTTCATATGGACCACTGCTACTGGACACTGTCAAATACCCTGTGGTCTTACCTATTAGTGCAAGTCTCTTTCCCTTAGACTGCCCCATTGTTAATATGTTAAGTTATCCTTTGCAGGACATACCCTAACATTTGAGGCTGTTATCCTTCACAACTGGTAATCTACAGCCAACGACTGATATATTGGCATTTCTTCTTCTTCTTCTTCTTCTTCTTGTCGTTTGGTCCTACTGAGGACCACGGGGCTCGTTTCGACTCCTTGTATGGAAATTGTTTTTTTTTTTTCTTCGCCCAGAAAGCTTTCATCTTCTGGCTGTGTGCTTGTTTCCTTTCCTCGGTCCACTTTGGTCGGGTGGTGCCTGTACTCTGCTGGTGAGAGACTCTGGAAAGACACCTTGAAAGGTCAACTGCCAGAATTGGTATTTATATCATCAATGAACATTGTTTTTCTAATTGACTATCCCTACTGTAATATGACAATATTATATCTTAGTATTTACAATTTAATTACAAATCAGGTACCTGATTTATGCCTTGAGGTAGTACTATGACTGATGATGCCTTCAATGAAGGGCGAAACATGTCTCTTATGGAATTAAAGATAAATTCCTAAATGTTTAAAAATTCTAATGTATTGAATAGGGGACTTAATAAACTATTTAGCATCCTACTTAACTCTCTTGGTGCCAGGCGGTAGTGCGAGCATCCGCCCTTTAAATTGCCAGAGCCGATCTGGTCGGCCGTTAACAATCCAATCGGAAGTTGCCAGAGCCGATTACATCGGCCGGCTTAAAATTCTGTGATATACGTAATTTTGAGGCAACCTATAGTGAAGTGCATACTTTTGTTACAACTTGTAGTAAAGGGGCTACACGTTATTGTGTGCCTGGCCTTGTTTTGGTAGTTCTGAAAGGGTGTTATACCTTTCACAAGAGTCGTTTCCTGTGTTTACAAATACCGCTAACCGGTCAGTAAGAGATTGCTCCTTGCAGTGAGTGGATTTGTGACAGGAAAATGGCATGTTATTCACGTGATAATTTTTCAGCAGGTATTGATGACAATAAATTAATGCAGTATTTAGAACAGTGCGAAGTTAACGCTGATGATTTATCGGATAGCGACAGGGAATTTAGTTCAGAGAGTAGCGACGAAATTATACCGGACACGTCCGTGGAATCACCACAGCTAAAGAAGAGACATTTAATTGTGTCTAACAGCACTAAAGCTACTCTGAATATGGTGGTAGATGAAACTAGTGATAATGATGATGATGATGATGATGTCTCTGGAGAACATTTTGTGGAAATTTGTCCCAATGAACCCAACATACCTCAACCGCCTGTCTCCTTCAAGGAAGTTCTTGGACCTAAACATGCCCTACCGTCTGATTCTCCGCCCATATCATACTTCAATTTACTTTTCAATTACTCTCTGCTAAACCTTATAGTCACATTTAGTCCTCTATCATTACCTAAATGCCGGTCTCCGCAGGCCAAGTGTAGCGTGCCTGCCTCTCACCCGGAGGTCATGGGTTCGATTCCCGCCCAGGTCAAGAATTTTCGCCTGGTCCTGAGGGTTGGTTCTAGGTTCACTCAATCTAAGTGACCCTAAGTGATTGCAATTGAGGAGATATCTGAGGGTGAGAGGACCCCGGTCTGGAAAAACAAGAATAATTACTGAGAGGATCTGCCTCACTGACCATGATTCACCTCGTAAACTGCAAGTACCGAACTGAGCAGCGATCGCTTAGTAGGTCAAAGCAAATCACGGCTTTAGTGCCATACATTTCTTAATTTCGTAAATTCTGTTGTATTGTAAAATTATTTTTCTAATATATACTACAACCGAAAACGAGAAACTGTTTTTTCTGAAAACAAAAACTATAATATCAACTACTATTTTTACTTATTTAATAATTCAGAATTATTTTAATACTGTGTTGTCCACATGTAGAAAATTTGTTGTCAGTATTTGCCAAACATCGATACATACACGCAAATTTTATTGGTGAGTAAAATTGTCTTGTTTTTATTAGTAAGATATGTTTGAATTTTTATTTTTTACGTTTTTATTTTTCTCGTTCAAATTAGTTATTCTATAGAACTGTATTTAGAAATACATGATACATAATTACGTATATTCTTTTGTATCGTAAATTATTTTTTCAAAGTAGATATCGAGAGAGAAAGTGCGAAAATATTTTTCTCCACCTAGAAATAAACGTTTTCGACAACTATAAATCAACAATAAAACGTTTTTGACTCTTTATCACTCCAAACCAGTTTCTTATTCTACGTAGTCGATATGTAGAAAATTTCATGCCGGTATTTGCTATAGACCGGTAAATATACTCGAATTTTAAAATACATGTATTTCCACTGAATACGGCCTGGCACTTTACAGTAGTAGAGTGGAGGCGGAGCTCTGGCCTCTTCCAGCTGATGGGGAGCAGCCGACTAGATCGGCTCTTGGCTCCAAGAGGGTTAATGTAAATCTCGGCCGTTCAGATCCCACCTTCGTCCAGAGGAATTTTTTTCATGTCGTGATTTTAACACTGATACCATTAACCAGTTATTCATTAGGGTACGAGTCAGGTGAGTCTTATTGTTTCAGCAGTGTTAGCTTGTCTGACACTTCTATGAATCTCTAATGTGATTGCATAACTCTGCACAGGACATTGTATTTTCAAGTTCATCCAGCTGATCACCTTTAAAATTTAGCAGCAGTTCCAAATAATATCTGACCATATAACTTTCACATATGTCAACTAAAGCTCCATTTAGTTTATGACTTGTTGACTACATTGGCAGTAATACCTCACACCACAGCCACTCCTGTTTTATAATGTGTGTAAATACAACAGACATTGGTCTCTCACTTTACAAGAGTGTTAGTTTGCTTGCGGGTCGAATGTTCCTTCAGATATCCTGAACTTAGGGTACTGAAGGCCACACAAATTTAATCTATACATATAAAGTAATTTGTCCTGACTGACTGACTGACTGACTGACTGACTGACTGACTGACTGACTGACTGACTGACCGACTGACTCATCATCGCCAAGCCAAAACTACTGGACATAAAGAAATGAAATTTTGGGGATGCATTTATATTAACATGGTGCTCGCTAAGAGAAGATTTTTGGATATTCCGTTGCTAAGGGGGTGAAAAGGGGAGCGGATTTTTAAAATGAGGATATTTATATCCCAAAAATTTTAAAGTTTACAGATGTAAAAATTGGTAATTGGAATCTCCTTTAAAAATAAACACGTATTTTTTTGTTTTTGGAAAATCCCATTAAGGGGGGCGAAAAGGGGGGTAAAGGGGTTGAACACCTTTTATGAAGAGACATATCTCAAAAACTGAAGATGTTAGACATGAAAATAGATATTTGGAATCTCCTTTGAAAATAAAGAAACACATATTTTTGTGTTTTTGGATAATCCGATAAATAGGGGGTGAACAGGAGTGACAAACGGGGTGAACTTTTAAAAAGACTCTATCTGCAAATTATCTCAGACATGTAACATATTACAGATTTGAAAACTGATATTTGGAATTTCCTGTAAAAATAAACATAAATACTTTTTTCAGAAAATCCAATTAAGGGGAACTGAAAAGGTGAATTTTTAAAATTAGCGTATCTACAGTATATCTCAAAAACTTAACATGTTGCAGACATAAAAATTTGTATTTGGGGTCTCCTTTAAAAATAAGGAAACACGCATTCTTTGGTTTTCGGAAAAAACCCTTAACGGGGAGGGGGAGTGACAGAATTGAAAAATTAGTTCAATTATTTGTATGAGAATGTACCACTTAAAGTCCACTTAATTACAAGTGATTATATTTCACACAAGCAACACAACAGGACCTCCTCGTAACGTCTAAAGGACTTTAATGCACCCACCAGCTACACACTACATCCAGAAACCAGTGAACTGCTCTTCAATCCACACTGAATAACTTCAAAAAGCTCCAACAAAACAACATACAAAAAGTTTATATGGTTATGTAATAATCCGTTATCTAACAAAACTTGATCAAACTCTCTAACAGATTTCTTGCCATCCACTTTAAGGCACCCCACCTTAAACTGATACTCATTCTTCTAGAAGTAAGGTTGACTACAAAATATTTAGACCTTCCCAAAAAAGCATATAAGCTGAACGTGTTTAATGTCCTACAAATATAAAAAGAAATATTTAAATGCTATGACTTCAATAGACTACAATACCATATCAGTATCAGGATTATCTCCATTCAACAGGACATGGGTAAGACATCCCATTGAAACTTCAAGACAAGGTCGAGCAGTTCAGTTCCAAAACGTAACATAAGTTTGTATACATTGGTGTAAATTGTGTAAAAAATAGTTTTTAAGAATAGTTCTAGCACAAGTTAATCTCCAATAAGTTGTAAAAATGTACAGATGGTTTAAACCCATGTATCATGCCATTCTCATTACTAACTCATGAATGTTGACAGTTAATATTATCTCCATTAAATATGAACAAGATTTGGACGTCACATTAGTACTTTAAAACACGGATGGCTTGATCACTCCATTGCAATTGTTATGTAAGTAATATTTACTATGATTAATCCTAATATAGCATCCACTCAGAGCTCTGACTTAGAGATAGAATTTATGGCTGATGATGCTTGCAATGCCAGGCGAAACATGTATAATACTCAAACTTAATGTAATGACATTGTTATAGTCATAAAGACTTAACTAGTACTGAATAGGTGGTTTCAATAAATTAATTGTTTAACATTTAATAAGTCAACTTAAGGCGGGAGAGGTGTGAGAAGGAGAAGAAGAAGAAGAAGGAGAAGAAGAAGAAGGAGGAGAAGAAGAAGAAGAAGAAGAAGAAGTTGAATATACATTTATCTCAAACTGAAGGTCTTACAGATATACAAACATGAAAACTGGTATTTGGAATCTCCTTTAAAAATAATGAAGCGTGTTATTTTTGGAAAATTAAGGGGGTGAAGGGAATTCGAAAAAAAAAAAAAAAAAAAAACTGAACATGTTAGAAACAAGAAACTCCGTATTTGGAAAGTCCTTTAAAAATACAGGAACACGTAGCTTTTTTGTTTTTGAAGAAGGCGCTTAAGGCAGGGTAAAAAGAAGTGAAAAATAGTAGAATTATTTTTTATGAAGATACTTATATCTTAAAAACTGAAGATTTTACGGACGTGAAAATTGGTATTCGGAATTTCCTTTAAAAATAAAGAAACGTGTATTTTTGTTTTCGGAAAATACACTTAGATAGAGGTGGAGGTGGGGGAAGGACTGATCAAGAGGTTGAATTCTTTTTATGAGGACACTTCTGTAACATCTTCAGTTTTTGAGATATACATATGTGCGAAGAGGTATTTGGAATCTCCTTTAAAAATAAAGAAAGATGTATTTATTTTTTCGAGTTGATAGAAGACTGTTTTTCACATGTACAGTTCTATGTTGCATGGACGTCTTAGCCCCAAAAGGTAATACCACAAACATGGTTTACAAAGAATTTCTGTCGTAAATGAAACTCAGTTTTGGGGTGAGTTTTTATACTTCAAGAATTTTCAGATAATGTCTTAGTACAATGCTGTGGAACGATTACTTTGATCAAATCACGAAATCTACGTGAGTGAAGCCGTGGGTAATTTCTAGTAGACTATAAAATGAAAAAGATCTATTTTAGTTTCAAGCACGTATGTTTTTAGACTAAGTGATAATTTTAGATTGTTATACTTTTAAACAAATTCAGTGTCTGTCTATATATTTAGATGTTATGTATTGCTAGTTTTAAGACACAACAGTGTTACAACACTAATAGTCTAATATCACATTGTAGAATAGATAGGCTCCACAACTAATTGTTTTAAGATAGTTAGGCTGATGATGCCCATTAAACAAAGGGCAAAACATGTACCTTAGAACTCTGTAGTACTATGTAAAAATCTAACCACATCAATTGTGGAATGTATTGAATAGGTGGTTCAATAAATATTCCTGTAACATTCTTGATATAAACAAAGGCCTTACCGGAAGGATGGACGTCAGTTGTGATATACCCACTCCACAAGAAGGAAAGCAAGACAGACCTCAATAATTGCAGAGGTATCTCCTTATTACAGGTCACTACAAGATTCTTTCTGCAGCCCTGTTAGTTAGTCACCAGCCAACTAAACTCTCAATTAGGTGAATATCAAGCCAGCTTCTGGGCTAATAGATCTTCCCCAGAGGAGATACAAAATCTCAAGACCATCCTCACCTATAAGAGTTGAAGGGGACATCCCTGGGTAGTTGTCTGAGTAGATTTCCAGAAAGCATACAACACTGTAGACAGAGACACCCTTTTCTTCACCCTGCGGGAACTTTGCCTTAATGAGAAGACCTTAAAATTGGTCCAGGACACCACTTCTAAGGTCAAGTTCAGAGGTGAACTATCTGAGAGCTTTTCCATCGGGACAGGAGTCAAACAGGGAGATGGACTCTCCTGTGTTCTCTTCAACTGCATCCTGGAGAAAATCATAAGAGAGTGGACGGCAGCATCACCACCAGGAGCAGAACGGAAGCTAGGGTACAAGAAAGACAACCTTAACGTCTCATGTCTTGCCTTTGCTGACAACCTCACCAGACTAACAATATAGAAGAGGCTAGCCACTACCTACAGAGCCTTCATATTGTAGTGGCTAGGGCAGCTTGAAGAACAACATCAGGAAGACTGAATTTGAATTCATGACCAATATCAAGGAAGCCCCTTCCACAATACTACTAAAAGACACCACCATCAGAAAGGTCCTGGCGGTCAAGTAGCTAGAATAGTGGATATCTGCAAACCAGAGTGAGAACCTAGCCATAGACACCAGGTGCACAAAGTCTGAGAGAGCTTATCACTCCTGCAGAAGCATCTATGCATCAAAATACCTCTCCAAGAACCTCAAACTCAGGCACCGTAATGCAGTAGTAAAACCATGTGTTCTCTACGCTCCTGAGTGTCTTGTGATGACGAGGAAGAACACACTCAGGAAACTAGAACTCAAAGAAAAGAAGATCCTGAGGAGAATACTGGGATCCGTAAGAGAAGAGGGACAGCACCTACAGAATTCGGCACAACGATGAGCTATGCAAACATCAGGACGACATCGTTACTTGTATAAGAAAAAGGTGCCTGGTCTTTTATGGGCACCTTGCCCACATGAATCCCTGCACTCTTACCAACAGAATCTTCACTGTGGCAGGTAGAGGGAAGGCATCCAGGAACAAGTGGATCTCTTTGGTCAAGTAGGATCTGGAACAACTGGGGATCCCGCATGAGTCCATACATGACCACCGACAGTTTCGGCCAGCCACCCAACGGAGAATTTTTCTAATGTCACTTGCAAATAGGAAGAACACAGGGACCAGCAGACTTATTTGTATGGAGGAAAGAAAGCTGGCTCACAGCCAGAAAATGAAGGAGTACTGGAAGAGGAGAAAACAGAAGGCCCAGAAAAATAATTGAATTTGCTGATTTTTTTTTGCATGAAATCAGTAACGGTGACTACCCCTCTGTAGACGGTGACTGACCAAATGTCATTGAACTGCCAGCCAGAATTATAGCACATGATGGTATTGTGATTTAAATTTATAGCAAAACGGTTCACTTCTGCGGAAGAAGTCATAATTTTCTTCAAATTAATAAATTTGTAAGTCATTAGGCTTATAGTGGTGGTGGTAGTGATTATTGTTTTAAGAGGAAGTACAACTAGGCAACTAGAAAAAAATGGAAGGGATTTGATACTTAGAAAAATGAAGATATCATCCAAAGAAAGACCAAGGACCATAAAGGGTGTGAAAATGAAAGATTCTTGATGATGATGATGATGATGATTGTTGTTTAAAGGGGCCTAACATCAAAGGTCATCGGCCCCGAAAGATTCTTTAGCTCTCTAATGCTCCAATAGCATCAAGGTCAGAAAAGAACAAGAGTTGACCAAGGGAGGTTGGACACGATTGATGAAAGTGAGAAACCTGGCATAAGTGGAAGCAATGCCGGGACTCATTTAAAGGCCCTGTTGTTGCCGACCCACTCTCTCAAGTTGAGACCCCCTGGCTAATTAATTAATTAATTGATTGCATTAAATATTCATTAAGGTGGCCTTAATTTACCTGGTGTGAAAATGGGAAACCACGGAAAGCCATCTTCAGAGCTGCCGACAGTGGCGTACAAACCCACTATCTCCCAAATTCAACCTCTCAGTTGTCCGACCCTAACCACACGGCCAAATTGCTTGGTCCATAATTTTAGCATATGCTGATATCGTGATTGAAATTAATAGCAATACATTCACTTCTGGGAAAGATATAATCATTTTCTCGAAAGTTGCCATTCCTAATTAATTTGAAACTCGTGGGGCTTATACCCCCTTAGTTAAAAACCATACACTAGTGTCAACAGATTAATACTGAAGATGAAATCTAGCTACTTGAATTTCCTCAATAATTCTTGAATTCCTTGGAATTAATGGTTTGCTTCCACACATTCTTATTCTAATAATTAGAGCCATAGTTATGCTCTTTAGAAACTGAACGTTTTCCAACAGCTCCTAAATGGAACCACATTAGGGCCTAATTCTGAAAAGTATGTAGGAAAATTGTTTAGATTTGGAAATAATAAGAGGAGATAAATCTGATCAGAGAGCTCTAATCCTCAAATTGACTTACTGACATCTGATAAAACACTTCCACTTTCTTTCAAAACGCATCAATTTCCAATTTGCTTGGCATTTTGTATCACAATCAGTAAACCTCAAGGGACGTGAAGGTCCCTATTTACCTCAGCCAGTTTTCAGCCATACATACATAACATAACATAACATAACATAACATCTGTTATGCCTTTCAGCGTTCAGTCTGCAAGCCTCTGTGAATGTACTAAACGTCGCCACAATCCTCGATTTGCAACGAGTGTTGTGGCCTCATTTAGTTCTATACCTCTTATCTTTAAATTGTTACAAACTGAGTCTAACCATCGTTGTCTTGGTCTACCTCTACTTCTCTTACCCTCCATAACAGAGTCCATTATTCTCGTAGGTAGCCTATCCTCCTTCATTCGCCTTACATGGCCACACCACCAAAGCCGGTTTATGCGTACAGCTTCATCCATCGAGTTCATTCCTAAATTAGCCTTTATCTCCTCATTCCGAGTACCCTCCTGCCATTGTTACCACCCGTTTGTACTAGCAATCATTCTTGCTACTTTCATGTCTGTTACTTCTAACTTATGAATAAGATATCCCGAGTCCACCCAGCTTTCGCTCCCGTAAAGCAAAGTTGGTCTGAAAACAGACCGATGTGAAGATAGTTTCGTCTGGGAGCTGACTTCCTTCTTACAGAACACTTGATCGCAACTGCGAGCTCACTGCATTAGCTTTACGACACCTTGATTCAATCTCACTTACTATACTACCATCCTGGGAGAACACACAACCTAAATACTTGAAATTATCGACCTGTTCTAGCTTTGTATCACCAATCTGACATTCAATTCTGTTGAATTTCTTACCTACTGATATCAATTTAGTCTTCGAGAGGCTAATTTTCATACCATACTCATTACTTCTATTTTCAAGTTCCAAGATATTAGACTGCAGGCTTTCAGCACAATCTGCAATTAACCAAGTCGTCAGCATAGGTCAGACTGCTTACTACATTTCCACCTAACTGAATCCCTCCCTGCCATTTTATATCTATCAGCAGATGATCCATGTAAACTACAAATAGCAAAGGTGAAAGATTACAGCCTTGCCTAACCCCTGTAAGTACCCTGAACCAAGAACTCATTCTACCATCAATTCTCACTGAAGCCCAATTGTCAACATAAATGCCTTTGATTGATTTTAATAATCTACCTTTAATTCCATAGTCCCCCAGTATAGCGAACATCTTTACCCTCGGTACCCTGTCATATGCTTTCTCTAGATCTACGAAACATAAACACAACTGCCTGTTCCTCTCGTAGCATACTGAAAATCTGATCCTGGCAGCCTCTCTGTGGTCTGAAACCATACTGGTTTTTATCCAACTTCCTCTCAACGACTGATCACACCCTCCCTCCCAAGATGCCAGTGAATGAATACTTTGCTTGGTATACTAATCAATGAGATACATCGATAGTTGTTGCAATCCTTCCTGTTTCCTTGCTTATAGATAGGGGCAATTACTACTTTTGTCCAATCTGAAGGCACCTTACCAACACTCCATGCTAATTTTACTACTCTATGAAGCCATTTCATCCCTGCCTTCCCACTATACTTCACCATTTCAGGTCTAATTTCATCTATTCCTGCTGCTTTATGACAGTGGAGTTTATTTACCATCCTCTCCACTTCCTAAAGCGTAATTTCACCAACATCATTTTCCTCCTCCCTATGAGCTTGGCTGTTCGCAACACTACCAGGATGATTTCCTTTTACATTGAGAAGATGTTCAAAATATTCTCTCCACCTCTCCAGTGATTCCCTGGGATCTATTATGAGTTCACCTGAATTATTCAAAACACTGTTCATTTCCTTTTTCCTTCCCTTCCTAAGATTCTTTATTACTGTCCAGAAAGGTTTCTCTGCTGCTTGACCTAGCCTTTCCAGATTATTACCAAAATCTTCCCAGGACTTCTTTTTGGATTCAACAACTATTTGTTTCGCTCTGTTTCTTTCATCTATGTGCAAATCCCTGTCAGCCTTGGTCCTTGTTTGGAGCCATTTCTGATAGGCCTTCTTTTTACATTTACAAGCTGCTCTCACTTCATCATTCCACCAAGATGTTCGCCTTTTCCCATCTTTACACACAGTTGTTCCTAGGCATTCCCTTGCTGTTTCTACTACAGCATCCCTGTATGCCACCCATTCACTTTCTATATCCTGAACCTGCTTGCTGTCCACTGTTCGAAATTTCTCGCTAATCATATCCATGTACTTCTGTCTAATTTCCTCGTCCTGGAGATTTTCTACCCTTATTCGTTTGCAGACAGATTTCACTTTCTCTACCCTAGGCCTAGAGATACTTAGTTCACTACAGATCAGATAGTGGTCTGTATCATCGAAAAATCCCTGGAAAACTCGTACATTCCTAACAGATTTCCTGAATTTGAAGTCGGTTGAGATATAGTCTATTATGGATCTGGTACCTCTAGCCTCCCATGTGTAGTGGTGAATAGCCTTATGCTTGAAGAATGTATTCGTAACTGCTAAACCCATACTAGCACAGAAGTCCAGCAAACACTTCCCATTCCCATTAGCTTCCATATCTTCCCCACATTTACCAATCACCCTTTCGTATCCTTCAGTTCTATTCCAAACTCTCGCATTGAAATCGCCCATTAGCACTATTCTATCCTTGCTGTTGACCCTGACCACGATGTCACTAAATGCTTCATAAAACTTGTCAACTTCATCCTCATCTGCACCCTCACATGGTGAATACACGGAGACAATTCTAGTCCTAGTTCCTCCAACTGACAGATCTACCCACATCATTCACTCATTTACACGCCTAATGGAAACTATGTTGCGTACAGTGGTATTCCTGATAAAGAGCCCTACCCCAGACTCTGCCATTCTCTTTCAAACACCCGTCAAGTACACTTTATAATCTCCTATCTCTTCCTCGTTATCTCCCCTTACCTGAATATCACTTACTCCTAGCACATCCAGATGCATCCTCTTTGCTGACTCAGCCAATTCTACTTTCTTTCTTCCATATGCCCCATTAATATTAATAGCTCCCCATCGAATTCCATTTAATTTGCCAAGTTGTTTCCGAGGAGTCTCTCGCCTATCAAATGGGAGTGGGACTCTGTTACTCCCATAGGTCCGAGGCTTGCTTAAAATGTTCTGAGCTCAGTAAATTCATGAAGCAGGATGCTACCCTACTTGCACATAGTCCAAGTGAGGATCTCTCCTCAAACGGGCTATGGACCACCGGTGAATTGTATAGTCCTAACCGCCTGAGCACAAGGAGGGCCTTGATTCAGAATATGTCCGAGATGCCCACTCCCATTCCATAGCAACTAGTATCCCGACTCTCAGGACCACTTACTTGGCCACTCAGCCGTTGCCCATAGTTCACGCACTAGGACTTGACTACAGTAACCCACACCATGAACCATTCAGCCATGCCCAGTCAAATGTTCCATTGTTAAGAGAGCTATATTTTATACGGTAGTTGCAATAGTGCCAAAAGGTAATTGTACAAGAAATGCACTGAGCAAGTGGCTGAGTGGTTTGAGTCATGTAGCTGTGAGCTTGCATTCGCGAGGTAGTGGGTTCGAACCCTATTATCGGCAGCCGTTAAGATGTTTTTGTGTAGTTTCCCATTTTTACAACAGGCAAATGCTGGGGCTATACCTTAAGGTCACGGTCACTTCCTTCCCATATCTAGCTGTTCCTATCCCATCGTTGCCATAAAACCTATCTATGTCAGTGCAACGTAAAGACAATTGTAAAAAAATAAAAGATAAAGTATATGAAAGATCGTATGTAAGGGAATCCTTCAATAAAAATTTACCCCATTGACTGTCATGTCTTGATGCATTTCTTTTAATGTATTTATTCTATTTATTCTATTTATTCTCAACTTAGAATATCCATGTTCAGTGAGCATCTAATCACATTAGTTACTAATGTTGCCCAAGATCTTTGAGCATATCATGACTTGACTTTGTGAACCGCTGGGCTTGCTCACTTCTTAGCATGAACACTAGGATGATTACACCAGCCAGTCTGTAACATCATCACATCGTGTTTAGCCTGGTGCCTGGAGAGATAGGCAATTTCCTTAGCTTGAACTGGGCTTGTTTTCATCTCTAATATTTACATTTGTAAGTTTGATGTTCCTATTCTTACAATTTACCGCACTGCCAGCTCATGCACATTTCCTCAAACCACACCAGCAATACTAACCAGAAGGGGTAGTCAAATAAAAACTGAACACACGCCATAACACGTTCCGTATAGAAGATGGCAACACTTTTGTTACGTATTGATAATGCCATGGCTGTGGAAGGGGAGCTGCATAGTGAAAACTCTCAAGTGCATATAGTTGTTGGATTATGACTTTGTTGGTGCACGGACTAGTCTGAAGTGTTTGTCCAGCTATAGAAATGGAGGCAAGCAAGGAAGAGCAGAGAAGTGTGGTTAGTTTTCTGGTGGCTGAGGGTACTGGAGTGCACGAACACTCCATGACGAGTGTGCACGAGTGGCATAGGAGGTTCTGAGAAGGGCACATATCACTGCAAGACAATGCGCACCCAGGACAGGCCTATCGAGCCATTATTCCTGATGTGATAGGGCGGATTGATGGCCTTGCCCAGGAAAACCGACAAATCACGGAGGAAGAAATGAGTGTTTAGGTCGGCATTAGTCATGGCTCTGTGCATGGCATTATCAAAGATCACCTTCATTTCGGCAAATTTGCACGCAGTGGGTTCCATATCAACTGATGGAGGAACAAAAGATTGACGGACTGGCATCATATCCGAGTCATCTGCAGCAGTACCACAAGGAAGAGTATATGAGTTTGTCCCATATCGCCACAGGGGACGAAACGTGGTGTCACTATTTCAAGCCTGAGAACAAACGGCAAAGCCAACCATGGAAACATCGCAATTCTCCCCCACCAAAGAAATCCAAAGCTGTTCACACAAGTTCCGGTAAAGTCATGATGACCTTCTTTGATTGCAGGGGCCCTCTGCTTGTCGATTTCCTTGAGCATGGAACCACAATAAAAGCGCAGCACTATAAAGACACTTTGTAGAAACTGTAACAGGCCATGAAGTCAGAACACCCTGGAATGCTGTTGGACGGAATTATCCTGTCGCATGATAGTGCTCGTTCCTATACTTCCAATTTGGTGAAGGCTGTGCTTCAGCAATTTGGTTGGAAAACACTTCAACATCCTCCGTATAGCCTGAATCTTTCACCTTGTGATTTTCATATTTTTGGCAAGCTAAAGAAAGACATTCATGGACGTCAGTTTCGTTTGGACGAGGAGGTGCAGTAGTGGGTGCAGTCGTAGATCCGTCAGGGACCTACCTCTTCATACAAAACTGGAATTGATCGTCTCGTCTCCCAGTGGGATAAATGTGTTAATGCTTTTGGTAATCTCTTTTGAATTAAACCATCCCATGTTGTACCAGGTGTTTGGTTTTCATTTGACTGCCCTTTATAAATCCTTGCACATGGTCAAATGTCTACTCGTGATCTTTCCCATCATGACATAATTTATGTAGGACATTCCTTGAAGTACCCTTAATGCAACTAGTTAATCATTTAGAAGGACTTCAAATATTTAATTGAGTTGAAGCATTCCTTGTTTATGTTCTTAACACACCCTAGTGCAACATTGTCGTTAAATGACATTGAAGAAAAAATAACTCACTTTAACAAATTTCTCATGATTTTATATGACTAATGTCCACTACTATGTACTGTTCTGGTAAAGCAGTCTTCAAATCCATGTGGCATTAAAAATAATGATACAGCCTGTAATTATTATATGAAATATCCAACACCAGTTTTGAGAAAAACTAAAAACTCTGAAACAAAATAACACTCTTGATTAGAAATGCTAAAATACACCACTCTTGTGAATTTTTAACATTTTTTTCCAATCTGATTTACGTCGCACCAACACAGATAGGTCTCATGGCAATGATAGGATAGGAAATTTTACGAGTGGAAAGTAAGCAACTGTGGCCTTAATTAACTTTTCCCTGCCTGTGGTGGCCAAAATTATGTTCAGGCCGTGCTATGCACATAGCCCGTCGTAAGGTTTGATAAATCACTAAAAATCAATTGAGCTGTACACGCATTCTGGTGGCTACATTGTGTTTCTTCATGTATTAGTTATGAGGATATTTCAACAAATGGCAGTATTTTCTGCCTACGTCAGAGAATTTACAATATTATCAATGAGTATGCATTGGTAGATGTTGTCACTCAATGTGCTCTAAAACATGGCTTCTCGCAGCAAACAAGTGCTTAATGAAAGTGATATTTTCAATATTTTATGTAATCCCTCATATCTAGATAAATCATATCATATCATGACTTGACTTTGTGAACCGCTGGGCTTGCTCACTTCTTAGCATGAACACTAGGATGATTCTTCCGCAGGGCACCGACCAAGTGAGTACATCTAGGTAGAGTTTTATTTGCAAGTTCAAAAGACATATAGAAATTGTCCGCAAAGAAACTTGATCCATGGTCTAAATAAGTTTTATCCCAACAGCTGTAGCATGTGGTAGCCCTGGGTTAGCAGTTGTCCCTTTGCTGCAGTACACTTATGTGTTGTAGGTGTAGCTGTCTGTACCACATAGTTTGAATATTTTCACCCCATATTTATGTACTTTATTCAGGATAAATTGGCAAAATATGTAGATATTCTTATCTATTCACAAAAATCTAAAGCACACGGATACATGCAGTACCAGTAGATTATAAAACAAATTCCAATCATAATGAACTGTAGATGTCAATAATATTTCCATTTCTGCATAAAATTATAATTACATACTTTCCGTATCATCTTCATTCTGAGAATCTTCGCTAACATCGCCTTCCGAGCTGCTATCATCACATAAATATTTATAAATAGAATTTCCTAAGAGGTCCTATTTTTGTTATTGTTATTAAGAACAAATCTTTCTTAATTTAAATTAATCTATTTGCTTTATTTTCCAACAGTCATACTCATCATTGGAGTCTTTCCCTTGAAATGGAAATGCCATTATTTGAATCTTTCTGATAAGTAGTAATATTGTCAATTCCATATTGCAAACTTGGACTGGGAAGACTTGGGAGTGAGGAGATGCTGCTGTACCAGAGGTGCTCAGCTGGGCGCCCATTGAGGTTAGTCCAGTGCAGCTGAGTTGAGCTGATGTACATGCGGACAGCTAAACGTAGTAAGCATACGTCACCATGAAGCGCGCGAGAGCAAACACACTTTGCAAGGAAGCATTGACATCAGATTGTGATTATGAAGCTCTTCTCCTCTACTCAGCGAAGTGCTGATTGGGGTACATTATTTAAAATAAAACTATAATCTCAAAAAAACTGACCTTTTCAAGATATTTTGGTTTGATTTATGCTGTGTTCGATATAAAGTCAGTTTTATTTTCTTATATTTATTCTTTCAAAGAAAACTGACATGTTACAATTTTTGTGTTACACTTTACAAATGTACAGAATTTAAGCATACAAGCTATGATTTACAATTCCTGGGAATGGAAATGACAGTAATTCCATTTTTAAAAGAAGTAAAATTCCTGTTATTCATTAAGCAAAAAGTAATATAATTACATAATGCAACAATGATTTTGCACAGTGTTGTAATGTGTAACTTTCCCTGTTCACTGAATTTCTGAAAATAGTATTTAAAATTTAACTCTAAATGGCGAGTGGGAGTTCCATTTAAAGTTAAAAACTTCATTATTGTTCCGTATTGACTAGAGAAATAAGATGTACAATATAATAGGTTAGGATCCACCTTTCAATACTCCGTAATAAGATGGTAAGAAGTAGTTACAACCTGTTTAATGGGACCGGTTTCAACACATTTTAAGTGTCATCATCAGCCAATTTTCGAAGATCTTAAAACAACTAGCACATTGAATACAGGCAAAAAATTAACAATGTATCATAACGTAGCAATTCAGTAAATGTTCAAAACACAATAATCACGAGCGAGGACGTAGATATTTACTATCCAAAATTAAAGTACAACAACAGTGTAAATGTATCTACTAGATAGATGTACAGTATGCCTTCATAATCGCCACCACCACCATTTCAAATAAATAACCTCACTGATTTTATTCCCAGTAGGCATGATTGGATTGTTGGTGAGTTTATCAGATAATTTAAACCCAAATTACCACAAGCCACAACTTATCCGCCTTAACTCCATATTATATTAGAACTGTTTCTAAAGCACCTCTTAAAATGTAATAGTGAAAATTGTAAATCGTTACGTACATTATAAAAATATTTGAGATTGTAGGCCTAACTCTCGATTGTATCCAGTCAAAATAAATAAACTGCTATGAGCATGAATAACCTACTTGTTACAACATAAATTGAAAATGACAAGGATTTCTGCCCTCTTTCTTTCATTATTTTCTGCCTCCATTTTCTTTTAGACCTGGCGGAAGCCAAACTTGATTCTTACGCAGGGCACTGACCAAGTGAGTACATCTAGGTAGAGTTTTATTTGCAAGTTCAAAAGACATAGAAATTGTCCGCAAAGAAACTTGATCCATGGTCTAAATAAGTTTTATCCCAACAGCTGTAGCATGTGGTAGCCCTGGGTTAGCAGTTGTCCCTTTGCTGCAGTACACTTATGTGTTGTAGGTGTAGCTGTCTGTATCACATAGTTTGAATATTTTCACCCCATATTTATGTACTTTATTCAGGATAAATTGGCGAAATATTAGCTTTCCCCAGAAGGGGGTCATAGATTCGTCAATGTTTCTAGTGGCTCATTTAGCACCTTGGAAGTTCTTATTGAGCTTTAGAACAAGAGGTGCAATTTTATACAACCTGCCTTGACCATGGTTTGCTTCACTGTTGAAATGCCAGAAAAGCAAAATCAGTAAGAACTTGTCCACCTCCATTACATGACCCCCAATGTAATTTTATTCTTTCTTGACCAATGATTATGTAGTTTGGAAACTGTGTTAAGCCCATGCACATCAATAAGCCCAAGAACTTTTTCATGTCAGTACAATTGAAATCAGTCCACTGAGTGAATCTACTCTGCCTACTCAAACGTTTCTCTTCCAATACATTCCTTGCATTTTTATTGGTCTCGTGCACCATCATTTCGATGGTATCGTTGGTAACTATCACACAATAAGAATGTTCCCCGCTAATTATCACTGCCTGGCGATATGGTTGAATCGTCGCATGATACAGCATCGGATTCTTGGACTACTGTCCAATATAGACTCAAAAAAAGTGGACTCGCATTGCAAGTCCAAAATTTCAACATCACTTGATTCAGCACTCTATCCCTTTTCAAGTTTTTCTTCTCTCTCTTTGTTGGTAATCATGGCTTACTCGGCACAGAAATACATATAACATTAATTAAATTCTTATCGCACAACTGCAAATTACAAGGAACTTGCTGAATGGCGCGTACACCAACAGGTCACAACACAGAGGACAGTGTGCCACTACAACAAAGAAAAATATGCAGTCACTCCTATAGAGGCGATGCATACTTTCTCTGTTGCACTGTCAACTTAATAATCGTATATCACCCGAATAGGGGGACACATAAGTGGTAACTTTGAGGATAAAATATATCTTTGATTATCATCTACAAATTAAATTATGCAGATTTGTAGCCCACTGCAACCTGAAATACATATATTGCATTTCCGCAGTTTACCAGTAAAAGAAGCAACTGTACACGTCAATGTTAATGTTTATTATTTATTATTCCGTTTCTCTAGTCTTCTGGCACATGTTTCTGTGTCCATATGCATGTTAATGATCTATACACCCATTGTAGTCCAACAGGTCCAGCAGCCTTTATCATTTCCACATCCATACCTGGTGCCTTCCCCATTTTCATCTTCATCATCATTATGAATTCCTTCCAGCGAGCCGGGTAGGATGCCATAGTTATATCATCTCCTACTGTCGAGTCATCACACTGTTACTACAGTTTCCTCTGCACAATTTCTCACATTTTGCAGCTTATCAAAATTCTCCTACCATCTTCTCTTTATTTCTTCTGGATGTGTTATCAACTCTTCACCTTCCTCTTTCATCAGCTTTGTATAAACTCTTTCTTTCCTATTATTTTGTGTAATTCCATACAGCATTCTTTTACTGCCAGTTTCATCTGTTTCCACCTTTTGTGTAAATTCTTCCCAACTTTTCTTCTCTTATAAATCTTATTCATTAAGAAAATGTACTTTCTAGCTGAAGATGGCTCAAGTGAGTCGCGACATGTTCTAGTGTATATCATGACTGTTTAAAATGTAAATGGTTTAACGAAGTATTGAATAGGTGGACCACTGAAAATTGTATGTTCTGTTAAGGAATAAGACTTATCAGAGTCTACACAATACCTAAGACTAAGTTTATCAGTATTTATATGTACTTATAATGTATCCTTGTTTTGCCATACGAAATAATAAGTTGGAATTTTCTTCTCGTACCAATTTCTTACATTTCCTTTTATTATCAAGATAATTCCTTTTGCTTTTTTAAAATATCTATTCCATTCTTGTTGTGCTTTCTTCTTTGCTTTCACTGCTTCTCTCACCTCATCCAATCATGGTGTCTCCTTTTTTATCAATCTTGTCAATATTCCACCACTTATAAATGCCCATTTAAAGTTGGACCATTCCTCTTCCACATTTCTTACTGCAGTAACTAAAATTCATTGTTTTGGTCTCTCCAGAAATTCCTCCTGTATTTTCTTATCTTTTAATTTCCACACTTTTAGTATACCATCTCTTACCTCCTTTAATATTTTCATTTTCTGCATGCTATCACAACTCTGTGATCTCCATCGAATGCTTCTCCTGGCAAAGTTGTTATATCCATCAACAGTCTGAGATTTATCCTTTCCAACAGAAAGTAATCAGTTACTGATTTTATTCTTCTGTCACCCGAACCATTATCTTGTAATTTTCCTGCTGTTTTTCTTCCAAAATCATGTGTTGCCCACAATCATTTCAATTTCTCTCATAGAACTCAACTAGAGTCTCTCCTCCTTCATTTCTCTTCCCATATCCATATGATCCAGTTACTTCTTCCTTTCCTTGTCTTTCATTTTCCACCTGTGCATATGTCACCCATTATAATCACTTCTACATCAGGTGTCTGATTTTCTAGTTTCTCCAGGATTTCTTCAATATCCTCCTATACGTTCCCTGTCTGTGGTGCATACACTTGTATGAAGTCCTTTACTTCGTTCCTCCTCCTCAGTCTTTCATTATCCTGTCACTGATGAACTCTACTATATCCACATACTCCTCCAGCTGTTCTGAAATTATCTGGCCCTTTCCATTTTCACCTCGTGGCCATCACTCCAGTATATCTTCATTAACTTTGCTCAACCCCATCATTTGTATACCCTCTTTCTCCATAAAATCCACCACTTCTTCAGCATTTCCTGTCAGGGTCATAAGGTTGATTATGCCCTCCTTCATGATGTTGGCTAATGGTCACCCATTTTTCACAGTTTCCCCAGCACTCAAGGAACTGTGAATCGCTTGCAGGGTATGCCCTAACCTTTTCCAAGGCAAGTTTTCAAGTACCATACTCATATTTAGTCTATTATTACAGTGGGGTTACCTCTGCCAGGGGCATTTTATACCTCCTGTCAGGTCTAACTGAGGCTGCTCCTCTGAAGTACAGACACCTTTTACAACTGCTTTACTGAAATATGGATGTTGTTGCTGACAGGAGAAAGCTCTTCCACTTTATCTGCCATTGGGACTGGGTCCTCTTCTCGCAACTAAACCGTAGACCATGTTCTCCTTTCTGGTGAATTTATGTGTCATTTCCTACACAAAGACTTCACCTGGCCTCCTAAGGGAGGACAACGTTGGTAATGACGCACTTACAGATTTTCTTCCAGTGCTACGTTCATGGGACCACCTTTCTGCTTAATTGTTACCAGCCCTCCTACCAGTGCCCACACTAACAAGGAGAAAGCAGAAGCCACAGTACTCCCCTAAGAAGATAGAAAAGAAGCCTTCTCTAACACGATCGGGGGTCACTGCATCCCTCAGAAAGCCTGGCAAATCATCTGCCAGCTCTCCTCCAAAAAGTTCAAAAATAGTGGACATGAGTGAGGAATCTCGACGACCCTTTGTTCGGTCACATTCTGGGAAACTTAGTTCTCCCAGGAAGAGGGCCTACTGTTCCCGCTCAGTTGGATAACTGTCCACGGAGTGTTCAGTCGGCGTGTCTCCCTCTTCTGGGAGACCATGGAGACTGAACTACTTATAATCATGGATGGTGATGACAATACCGACAAGGACAATGGGAACTGGCAGGTAGTGAACTGAAAGGAGGACAAGAAATTGCCTTAATTTTGTTATGCTGCAAATCCACACAATGGCACTGCAATAGTTACACTCGTCACATAACTGAGTTACATCAGTTGATATCTGTCTCTGTGGCCTCCATAGTCTGTCTACAGGAATTTCATTTGAGACGTGGACACAACACGACTATGAGAGGATATAGTCTGCATTCAAAAGGATGACAGGACAACTCGGAGCGTTTGTACGCTAGTCCGCTCCGACATCTTCAGTGACGAAGTACCACTCTGTACTCGGCTAGATGCAGTTGGAGTTCGCGCTCCCTTGTCATTGATGACAACTGTGTTCAATGTGTACATTACACCCGACTACGATCTTCAAGTGCATGAATTCCAAGATTTGTTCGGTTGGGTACTTTCTCCTTTGCTCTTGCAGGGAGACGTGAACTCCCATAACATCCTCTGGGGATCTCAGTCTTCCTGTGCTAGTGGGGAGGATTCTTGAGCAACTGATCAACTAGTTTGATCTTTGCATGCTTAACACAGGGGAACTGTCATATTTCAGCAGTGCATGTGGCATGTTCTTACACCTAGATGTCGCCTTGTGCAGCTGTGTGCTAGTTCCCGTTATGGTGGCGAGTACACAATGACCCCTGTGATAGTGACCACTTCTCAGTACTTCTAACGCTCTTGAATCAAAGACAGTCCGAAGTACCCAAACGCTAGTTATTTTGGCGGGCAAATTAGCCAGAATTTTCAAAGCGCATATTGATGGCCAATGATATGCTTGAGACTGTTGATGACTATGTTTCTTCCATTATAACTGGAATTTTGGCTGCTACAGAGGAAACAATTCCTTTCCTTCCTCAACCAGTATCCCTCGCTGGAAACAGGTCCCATGGTTGACCAACAAAATTGCAGCAGCCATATGTGATCGCTGACATGCATTCAATCATTATCGTTGGAATCTTATAATGGCCAATCATATCACATTTAAGTGTCAACTTATAAATCTCATTTTTTGTCCCGTATTGGCATCAACTCGACTAAGGTTAGGTTGAATGGAGAATCCCATCTTCCAATACTTGTTTGTTTTTTATTGCTAGTCTGTGTAATTATGTAACATAATCCAGCTTAAAATCTAATTACAATATTAAAAAGTACATTTCATTACAAATGTGGAATATCTTCAGCTAAAAAAGATACAAAAATTGGCATAAACAAAATAAAAAAACACTTAAGTGCACTATGTCCTATGGTATGGGCTATATCAAATTTGTTACTTTCATTGACCTGTCTGTCTCATCCTTGGCTTTGACAATATGAAAGTAACTGAGGTATGAGGGATGCTAGTAATACCGTTGCTTTTGCAGCCAGTCCCTGTTATGAATGGTGTGAAAATATCACTCATAGGGTCGGTTGGTGCATGCATTTCAGTGGGCTTGGCAGACTGATAGGTAATAGCAACAGCTGGCTCGGTGAGGAAAGCAACGGGAAACTACCTCACTCCTCATTTCCCTAGTAAGCCTCTTCAGTGATGCCTAGGCTATTTATGACAGCTGTTGGCGGAGCTGCAGAGGATCAAACCAGCCTTTGGGCTGAATAACCAACAACAGCATGATGATGATGATGATGATGATGATGATGATGATAATATGTTCCTTCATGTTGGGTTAAAAGCTCAAGTCATTTTTTGAGTTTGAGATAAAAAGTCTGACTATAAGGGATCTTCTATCTTCAAAAGCTGAAGAAGTATGTACTATTAGTACCTTGAGGATAGACTTAAAATGTAAAATTTTAAAATACGATGATCAGAGGGAAAAAAAACTCCTAAGGAATAACCAAAGTTGAGATTGAATTTTGTTTTGAAGTTTTAAGATGTTGAAGGGATCTGTAACAAAAGAAATTAAAATATGTTTTAAAATAAGAAATAAAGAAAAAACCTTGTAAATATATGGTGGTGAAGTATTTAAGGAACAATGAAAATGCTTACCTCCCAGCCGGTCCTGCTATGTTTACTTCTTCCCTTATGCCGTCAGCTGACTGAGTGTGTATGCGTATGGCTGTGAGAGGAGCATAAGGCAAAGGAGGGGAAATTAGGGGAAATGTCATGGGGAGTGAAGCCAACCGGAGGGAGACATACGGAATGTTTCTCCGGTTCCTTTTTTATGGCCTTCATACATAAATCTAGGTTGGAAGCCTCTTCCAATTCATTTACATTCTGATTAGGGTTTTGTTTTTTATCAATCTCAATATAAATGTTTTCTAAAATATTCATCAATTTACCCTTATTTAAAGTTCGCAAAATGGTTAAGACTCTATTGTAGTAAAACTATGATTATATTCGGTCATGTGTAAGCTCATGGCCGATTATCTCTTGTATTTTTTGACATTTAGATGTTCCTGGTATCTCACTAGGAAATTTCATCCTGTTTGTCCCACATAAGAAATGGCACAGTCTACGCACTTGAGTTAATATATTCCCGAATTTAAAAATCTCACTTATGATTTTGTACCATTTTTAGCTGAAAGATGTTCCACATTAGGAATGAAACATGTACTTTTTAATATTGTAATTAAATTTCAAGCTGGATTATATCACATAATTGCATAGACTAGCAATAAAAACAAATAAATATTGTAAGGTGGGATTCTCCATTCAACCTAACCTTAGTTCATTTGAGTGTCTGTGCACTAAACCACGTTTTCTTTTTTATTAAAAAAAGGGGTGAGGGTTTTTTCAATCTCATTGGTGTGAGTGAATTGTAATACCAATTCCCAAGCTAAGTAAAGATCCAAAGCTTCCGTATTGTCTTACAAAGGCCATTGTAAGCTTTCTGAAAGGATGATGAACTGGTGACTTGTGTGGGCCTTGGAAAAGGAAGGTCTCTTGACTAACTACCAGTGAGGTTTCTGCTCTCATCGGTCTGCCAGCAGTCATCTTGTTAGACTTGGGAGAGCGCCATTCGGGGAAGGAACACCTAGTCGTCATGTTTTTTGACCTTGAAAAGGCTTATGAAAGTTACTTGGTGATATCGGATTATCTCCACAGTACACCAGTAGGGATTTCTGGGAAATTTGCCGATATATATTGAGAATTTCATGTTCCTCCAGCTCTTTAGAGTCTGAGTAGGGAATGTTTCTTCTCAGTATTATGTTAGAGAAAATGGTGTACCACTGGGATCTATACTTAATGTCAAGCTGTTCGCAATTGCCATCGACAGCATAGTTGCTGCTGCTGGGCTCACAGTCATTACAATGCTGTATGTAGATGATAGATGGAGTTTGTTGAGAGATGGCTGCAGCAAGTTATTAATCGAATCTACAGATGGGCCTGCAACATTGTTTTCAATTTTCAGTGACGAAAATCTTAGTTGTACACTTTGTTAACATCAGCTTGTGCATCCTGAACCAAAACAGTGTCTCTTACCAGTGGTAGACACCTGCAGGTTCCTGGGTCTCTATTTTGATAAGAGACTAACGTGGCAGCCTGACATCCATCAGCTGAATGTTGCCTGCGTGAAAAGACTTATTATGTTCAAGTTTCTCACTGGCACCTCGTGGGGGGCTGACTGTGTAGGGCTACGCTTTTATATTGCAACAGTCCTTTCCTGAATAGAGTATAGTAATGCGGCTTATAGTTCAACATGAAGATCCACGCCGAACCTTTTAGACAGTGTTTATCATAGTGGAGTTCGGCAGGCAGTGGAAGCTTTTCATACTAGCCCCATTCTCAGTCTACTCACTGAAGCGGGATTCCACCATTACAAATAAGGAGGCAGCAGTTACTACTCACGTACGCTGCCAAAATTCGTGAATTGGCACTACACTCAAGCTAGCAATGCATCTTTAGTATGCTATACCACCAGAGGTACCAAAACAGGCCGAAGCGATCACATGATCGGTTGAAATTCTAATTGATACAGTAGATTGTTTCGTGAATTAGATAAGGCTATCAGTGATTGTCTTGAGAGGAGTTCAAGTGAGGTTCCTCCGTGGTTATATCCACGACTGGATATACGTCTTAGATCTGCTCCGTGGACCCAAGGTAAACACGGATGCCTCTGTTCATCAGAGGTATTTCCAGGACTTTGTTCACCAGTATCTGACAGTGCAACATGTCTTAACAGATGGTTCTAAGATCGGAGAAAATGTGGGATGCTCCTTCGCCTCCAGTAATATCTATTTCATAGTGTCTGTAGCATGTATACCACAGAGTTTTTCATCATCTTAGGAGCTCTGGAGTTTGCGCTGGGTGACTAAAGAAACCACGTTCTCATGTGTACTGACTTGTTTTCTGCAGTCTATTGACACCTATTTCCTGCAAAATTGGTACAGCAGATTCATGAACTAGCCAGGTTGTGTGATGTTGGCACCAGAATAACTTTCGCATGGCTTCCAAGCCATGTTGGGATTGCGGGAAGTGAACTTGCAGATGAAGCTACAAAGGAAGTGGTACCTTTACTTTGTAGACCTGTGAATGTGCCTGCTAGGGATATTTGTTCTCAGCTAATTTGGTGTCCTGGGAATCGAAGTGGCTAGCTATCTGTACCCCCAACAAGATGAGGCCAATTAAGAAGATGGCTACTGTGTGATGGTTCTCTTTCCAGCCTTCACGGAGAGAGGCTGTAGTTTTGTATAGGCTGAGGATAGGTCATGGAAAAAATATGCAATCTCCTAAAGCGGGAAGCCCCTAATGTTCTTGTGTGCCGGTTTCACAGTAGCCCATATCCTCACAGAGTGCACCAATCTCTCTGGCCTAAGACAGAACCTTGGCCTGCAGGATACACTCAAACTCATTCTAGCCGATCACGCGACTACTGCTGATCTCGTCATTCACTGTATGTGTGAGAGTGGATTAATCAAGGTTATATAAATTTCAAGTGTTCTGGTGCTCTGGGAACTTTTGTTCCCTTCTGATACATTTGTGACCTTTTTGGCTCAATACAGTAATTTCTTTCCTATTTTAAAAATAATTTTCAAATTCCTCTGTTGAGTAGTTAGTTTTGTTTTATTTTAAATTTCATTTCCTCTTAATTTTTCAGAAAGGATGATTACCTAGTTGTACATCCTCTGAAAACAAAAATCACCACCACTTAAGGGAGGACTCTTCCATCCGTAGCTCTTAATCCCCTCTTTGGGTATACTTTGTCTTAGTCGGCATCCCAAACTGTTTGGAAAGTTAAGTTAAATAAAATATATATATATACTTTGTATGTATGTATGTTGAGTCCTCAGCCGAAAGGCTGGTTGAAACCTCAACAACTCCGTCATCTGTTGTCATAAATGGCCTAGGTACCACTGAGAAGGTGTTAGTTTCCTGCTGCTTTCGTCACTGAGCCAAGTCCACTGAAAAGTATGCACCAACCCACCCAATTGAGCGACAACTGGCTGCACAAGGAATGGCATTACTAGCATCGCTCATACCTCAGTCGCCTTCATATAGTTCAAGCCAAGCATGAGACTGAGACAGGTCAATGAATATAACAAAATTGTTCTAGCCCATACTAGAAGACATGGTGCACTGTTGACATCACTTTTCACCAGCAAAGGCACATTAACTTTTACCTTATTTACAAACCAAGTTAATGATCAATAGTAGTAGTTGTTTCAATTTCATTTTATGTGAATAAATGACAAAATATTTATTTAGTTGATGAATGATAAGTGTTTGGGTCATCATTTCTATCGTGGGTTAACCTTTTCATCTCTATGTACGGTAGCTAATGTACCATACTTCTACTTTAATTTGCTACTTACTGTAGCTATTGTATCATACATCTACTCTAATTTGTTTCTCATTTTCATACCTTGGCCTTTCCCTACCATGCTTACTTCTGTCCAGAATCAGTTGAGCAAGGCCTGAGTGTCTCAAGATGTATTCTATCAGTCTACCCATTCTTCTGGTCAAATTTTGTCAGGTTGTTCTCTCTCTCTCTCTCTCTTAATTTATAGTTCGATATACCCATCTTGCGTTCAATATTATTGGGTAACACCATATTTCAAAGGCTTATATTCTCTCTGTCTCTGCACGATTACTGTCAGTCCTTTATTTCCGTACAATGCCACACACCACACATTTCTTTAGAAGTTCCTTATTATGTCATCCTTACTTCTACTCTCATTTCTTATTCTACTACCCATTACGATCATTGATTACTCGTTTTCCCATCCTGCATGCTGGGTTCTAGTATGTCTCTGTCTTAAGTTTGTCTCTTCCAGTTTATTCCAATCCAACCATAGGTGTTTTTATTGCCATTCTGCATTCCTTTCATTCCTTTTGATTTAATCTTGACAGACTTTTCTCTGGTCCTTTTTCCTGAGACAGCCTGATATAGTATATTCCTAAGGCCCTGTCGGTTGTAGGATGATCCCTATCCAAATTTAATCACCACTTGCATATGGTGAAACCTATTTTGGACTGACAAGGCTCTTGTAACCAAGTAACTCCTTGAAGAAAGCAGTCAGGACACCTTCCTGTCTTTGTAAGCATTGGGAAACCATCATGGTAAGTATCCTTATGATATTCCATCTTCTGGTTGGGGCAGCAGCCTGGTAAATACTGGCTGCTGAGGGTTTTGATGAGGACCCTAGGAGTCCATGGGGCTAAGTTCCAGGAAGAAATGGGTGGAGTATGACCATTTTAATGCTACAAAAGCACCTGAACTTGCTGCCTTGTTGGTTGGTAGGGGATGACCAAAGACTAAGTCCCACTCTACACATCATCAACTACTCCAACACGCTGCACAAGGTCTTTCTTGTCCCATATCAAACTGGGACTCCTCCATGATTCTTGTAAAGTAAGATCTTCACATGATCACCTTTGTAACTTGTTGATGACTACTGATAAATAAATATCATGAATAAAAATATATAAATAAATAAAATACTCAAAAACTTCATGAATATAATGTATCAAAATAAATTAATAAAAATATTTAATCGAAATGTCCATAGTATGGGCGCCAGAGTTCACCAGAATGGATCCCTCGAATTTTGATAGAGCATGATAAACTTTATATCCCAGGGTGTGTATATAATGCTGCGTACTGGTACATCTGCAGCAGGCCTTACCTAACCTCCTAAAAACGACTAAATAGGTAGGAACTGCACCTAGGTTCATCAATAACTCCACTGGTTCTAAAATAGCTAACTATATTCTTAACAAAATCCGTGCATGAGCCCCTCGTCAACACACAAAATTATACATATAATACACACACAAAACATTGCTGGAAGACTCCATATTTACAACAACAACAATAATGAAAACCGTGGGAAAACGAAAGCGAGAACTAAGCTACCATTTGTAGATAGTCCGATGAACAATGTACATATATGTAGATAAATACCCTTCACTGTCTCTGTATCAATACTACTTGCCAATTCTCAAATCGGCACTTCTAACATCACGCAGATACTGTACCTTGTAATACTGTGTTCACAGACTTTAACACTTGTTGTAAAGATATATACATTTAAGTAACACACGCTTATCGATCCTGAACATAAATTATGGAAAGTCTGAGATAGCTTTCACCAACATATAATGCCAGGCCGCCACAAGTGCTACAATACTTAATGCGCAAGCACCCCACAATCCGTCGATCAGCCACTTTCCACGAACATAACAAGACTACGCTCCACAAACGTTTGAAGTCCAGTCCATTGCAGCTGTGTCACTCCAGTACAGTGTATCAGCACCACTTCCTTCCCGTACAGTGTGTCAGTTATCCTTCTTGTCCGTACCGAGTGGTTCTCTTCCGTAGTGATGTCAAACTCTATAAAGACCTCAGCATTCCCCTTCCTCTCAGATGATACGTCTGGATTGGTCCTTGCCAGCCAATCATGAGTGAACCTCTAATCAAGATCATGCCCTGAACTCATACTTGCTCCCAAGACATAAACAAATGCTCGGGATTATTACATGAGTCATCGAACTTCCCTAGTACAACAACAAGCTCATCTCATCAGGCTGGGATATATACATGACTCATAGATCTTCCCGACGACAACAACAAATACATCTCATAAGACACTGGGGTAGCCACATGACTCATCCAAATTACCAGAGTTATTAAAGCAATGTTTTCCCACTCGTGCAAAACAAATTACTCATACCTACATGTGTAGAGATCTTCCAGCTTATAAATATAAATGATAAAACATATAAATGAAATACTGATGATAATAATAATAATAATAATAATAATAATAATAATATAATAATAATAATAATAATAATAATAATAATAATAATAATAATAATAATAATAATAATAATAATAATAATAATAATAATAATAATAATAATAATAAATCGAATACTGACAATAATATCTCTAACTTCTACATACAATTCGAGGGTGTGATATACGTACTATCACACCTTGATTCCTCTGGAGCCGCCTGATTTAAGACTTAATGACACTGTTGAATACCACAGCTTTTACAAAACGTGATATATTATTCACATGGATGATATGTTTTACGCTTCCCTCTTAACAAGCCACAAGATACAAACATTTTGAAGACTTATATCCTTTAAGCAAGATTACCAATCACATGTACATAGGTTTAACAACCTTATTCTTTACCCAAGATGTTATAGAATTTTACGCCATGGTCTAATGCACCATATTTACATAAGTGCTCGTACCATGCTTTTAAGCTTATTTTTAACTTATCATTGGCTATTGTATATTTGTCATGTGTTTCTATATTGATTTTGGGTATTTGTAATTTGCACCTTCACATCATTGGCTGATGACATAGAATTAGTATCGAAACTAGTACCATTCTTTTGTGAATGGCATGTGATATAATTTGCATCAAAAACTATTATTGTATTGAAAAGGTGGATCCAAAATATATTTAATTCATTGTAATCCCAGTTCAATACGGAACATTATGAAATTCTTAACTTTCAAAGACTAAGAGTTAATCCTAAAAGTGAATCTTCAACTTTGTTTACCCATTCCATGCACTTGTTTTCTCTATCTTAATGTACACACCATAAACTTGGTTAGCTTGGGGACCAGACTTAAAAACTTCATGCCATTAAAATGTGGTGTTATTGAAGACTTTTACACATTACAGGGAAAGAGAAACGTCCATAAGGGAAATAGGAATCAGGAAGCAAATGCATAACGTCATTTGGCAATTAAGTTAAAATAATATTGACTCTTTGTAATAGTGGATAAATTGAATGGCACGTGACCAAGAGGAGAAATTCTTCAGCGCTTGACAGCTCAGATCTATGAAATGAATAGCAACAGCTTTTGAATTGCAATCTAGGCAGCAAGAGACCGCGAAAAAATGAAAAAGGATCGTGTCACACACTCCATCTGACAAGGGTAATAGATTGCGAACAAGTGTTTGTACATTCCATTACATTCCTTTTCTTCAACTGATCTATGTGTATGTTGGGTAATCCTCCAAATGCAATCAATATTTTGTGATTAAGTTATGATTGGGGTCTGGTTTTAGAGAGGTCTTGCAATCCTACTCTTGGTTTCTGAATCTCTTTACTGATTATGAAGTTTGACATCATCCGGTGTTTGAAGTCCTGTTCATGAATTATTGCTTTAAAGAAACTGACTTAATTCAGGGGTTCCCAAACTTTTAGCAACTGCATACCACTTGAAATTTTTAGAACTTTTGGCATACCAACAGTCGTATTTTTTTTTGTAGAGACATATTTATTGTTGGAAAAGTGCCCAATGCTTTGTTTTATTTTAATGACATTCCTGAGAAAACTTCACAGTTAATTATTAATGCACTTGTATTAAGTTTTTTTCATCCCTCCCAGTCAGCATTGAATTTCACAGTGAATTCACATGTGTCTCACATGTGCTTCACAATTTGCGCCCCATTATGCCACAAATGATTTTGCAGTGAATTATTTGTTAACTCACAATGAACGTGCAGAAAAGTTTTTGGGAGTTTCAACGTATTTAATTTAATTCAGTGCTGACTGGGCTATATCAAGACAACAAGAAATATACATACATTTTTCAAATTTTTTTTGCTAATTCTTATTTATTAATATATAGAGATATATGTATAACTTATTAATTTTTTTATTACTCATAGGTCTAAAAACGTCCAGTTCTATGTACTTATTATTTACATATTTTACGCCCACATTGGAGCACTTAAATCAATATATTTGAGTCAATTTCTTCTTTTTCTTCTCCCAGAACTTTCTCATCCTCTCCGACCTGGAAGCCCTTTGTGTGTCTGATATAGTGTATTGTTTCCGTTCAACGGTTTTTAGTTTGAAACTTATGCTTTTGTTCTTCAAAATCCTCTTCTCTTTTCTGTCTTTGATTTGTTGCCGAGTTATACCCAATTCTTCCAAATCATCCTGAACTTCTTTGAACCAATTATTATTGATTTTATTTCTCAAAAAGTAATCAAATAGTTGTTTCATTATCGTGGTGTCTGGGAATCTTGATATGTGACAGAAAAAGGAAATTTGTTTTACACATTGTAGATATTATCGATTCACATTCATGATAGATAAAGTTGTTAGGCAACAATCTCCACTGTCCGTCAACTTGGTTTTTTTTAAATTAATAATTGTTCTAAGAATTCTTCTGTAAGTTTTCTGTAATTTGTCTGTTGTAGCTTTTACATTTAATTTGAATAAAGTTTCACTAGCATACGTTGCCTCTGGTTTAACTATGGAATTATATTGTTTCAGCTTAGCGTATATTGAAATAGATTTTTTTAAATAGGTTGGCCAGGTAAGTCTTTGTGCTTGTTTAAATTTAGTTGTTCTGTGTTCTATTGCTTCTTTTTCATTTGTGTTCCATGTTATTATTTCCCCAAGATATTTGAATTTCTGAACAATTTTAATCTCTTTATTACTGTTCAGTTGAATAACTGGTAAATCAACTTTAAAAGTTGGCATCATTTCTGTTTTTTCAAATGAAATTCGTAATACCATTTTATTTTTTTATTTTTTTATTTTTGCTATGATTTCTAGTTGTTCAATTTGAAATTTAGCCTCTTCTATTGTATTTGCAAGTAATGCTACATAGTCCATAAAGCAAGAGAGTTGAATTTAATATTTCTACCGATTTTGATAGTTGGTTGGCATTTCTTGTTCCATTCACGCATAACCTTCTCCAATGCACAATAAAATAACAATGGTGAAAGTCCGTCTCCTTGTCGAAGTCCAGTTCTTATAGTGAATAATTCTGATAATTCACCTCTAAATTTAACTTCTGCCTTCGTATTTTTAAAAGTCATACTAATGAGGTTAACAAGTTTTTGGTGTAAGCTAAATTCTTTAAGGCTTTTTAATAATGATTCATGATGAATTCTGTCGTATGCTTTTCTTAAATCTACAAACGTGATGACTAGTCCCTTACTTCGAACTCTTTGGTGCTTCATTATCCATTTTAAACTAATGATTTGATCTGGACAGCTTCTACCTGGTCGAAATCCTCCCTGATATTCTCAAAGTTCCTGGTCGAGTTGTTCTTGGATTCTTGTGTATATAATCTTGGATAAAATCTTGTATGTAATATCAAGCACGGATATTCCCTGATAATTATTTGGATCGGAGCGATCACCTTTCTTATGCAGCGGGTGGATTATCACTGTATTCCATTCCTCGGGAAGCTTCTCCGTATTCCAAATATCAATGATGTATTTATGTAGGTTTTGAATAGTCTGATCATTAGCATTCTTCCATATTTCTGCTACTATTTGATTCTCTCCTAGTGCTTTGTAGTTTTTAAGTGCTTAAATTGCGGTTTTCACTTCATTGTAAGCTGGGGGTATAATCTTTTGTAATGGAGTTTTATTTTTTTGGGTTATGGTCAAATTCTAAATGTTCCACAGGATCCTCGCAATTAAGTAACTCTTTAAAGTATTCTGCAAGGATGTTAGCATTATCTTGATTATTGTGTGTCATTTTTCCATTTTTATTTCTTAACATAAGTGTGGGAGGGGTAAACGTAGATTGATATTGCTTGAATGTTTTGTAATAGTCTCTTGTTTTATGCTGATTGAACGTTTCCTCTTTTCTACTATGTAATTAGTACAAACTAAGAAAAAAAAAACCCATCAACATCATCAAAAATAACTTTCAGTGCAAAACTTGTTGTTTGCCTAAGATTAAAATATCAGTATCCAGAGTAATGGAACTTAACTTCACTTTTAAGTCCTCTTCAACACTTATTCTGTTTCTGTGTTTATTTTTTATGTATAAAAGTTCACAAAATCCACTCTCACACAAGTAACTTGTAACAAACGTCCTCTGTATTCTCTCTCCTTCTATCTTGGATGCATCGGATGGGAGTGTTTGCGTACTCTATCTGTATTATCTCTATGCTGGTATCATCCACGCGCACCACCTGAAACATTCCTGCATACCACCAATGGTATGCATACCACCGGTTGAGATCCCCTGCTTTAAAAGTGATTAATTGTATTTCTCAATAAATTTTCTCCTTGTATTTCATTGTTAAGCATTGATGTGGATATTTCACAGTGGGAACAGGCCTTGGTACTTTGTTAATGATTAAGGGGTACGAATGAATAGTCCCTACATAAGACACATTTCACTTGTTTTGTTTTCATAGAGAGTATGTTTTCAATTTTTTTCCCTGACTGCATGGCAATGAAATAGGTATGCCACACAAAACAGCTTTATCAACTGGCATAAAGTGTGACACTGTCTAGTTGTTGTTCCTGTTAAGAATGCTCTTTATTTACTGAACATATTTAAACTCGTTGATCTTTCAGGTCCGGAAGATCGGGGGAGGAGGCTTTGGGGAGATCTATGAAGGCCTAGATTTAGTCACCAAAGAACAGGTTGCCCTGAAAGTGGAATCAGCACGGCAACCTAAGCAAGTGCTCAAGATGGAAGTTGCTGTGCTGAAGAAGCTGCAAGGTAAGATGCAGGAATCAAAACATCATCTACTTTTATTTCTGGTGGACAAATTGATGGTTCACAAGTTTATTAATTCTTCCAGCCTGGTGATCATAAAATTTTATATGATTTTTATGATATTTAGTACTTCATTACTAAATCATATTTTACTGTATGACAGCTGTGGCATATTGCAGAAAATACTACCTAATAATTAATATAAAATATTAAATAGAAGGAAGGATCCACCTTTTCAATACTCTGTTCGGCCGAAAAAACAAATGCCTACAAGACCTTGCCGAGCAAAAACTATACATAACTGCATATCACAAGTTCAATTTCATACGGGTTATCCTTCAAGTTTCCATCTTATAACAAGTCCTTTAACTCGTTATTGACCTTTAATACAACGTCTTCATACGTCTTCATATGTGAATGCAGCACAACAAGATTATACAAGACCTGCTTGTGAACTTTCAACTGGAATTGTTTCGGCACGAAATAGTGTTAATTATTCTGTGTACTCTTTTTAACTGTGATCATTGTGTTATGTGTTTTTAAAACTTTATGATTTAATTTTTGCTCTGCCTTGCTAATTGCCTGATGATGACACACAAATGTGTTGAAACCGGTCCCAAATGAACAGGTTGTAACTTCTATTTTGTTCAACTTATTAACAGAGTATTAAAAAGGTGGATCCTTCCTTCTATTTAATATTGTATATTTCTCTATTCAATACAGAACAATCGTGAAATTTTTAACTTCAAATACTGATGTTGTGTTGAATTCTACATTACAGCCACTGTCTTGTAGTCCCTGGAGAGCAGTCATAATGCATATCATTTCCTACAGAATTCCATAATTACTGTTACAGAATCCACAATAATTAAAAGTGTGAATGCTCTTTCCCAGAAGTTCAAGGAGACTATAGTATGTCCCAGGCTTCTTGAACTAAAAGTAATCACTCTTCAAATTTATTCTTATGAGGGTTCCCCAAATGAAACAAGACTTTTGTTGGTTTCTGTAATGTTTGGAACACATGAACATAGGGAAATAGAGTGATGCAGGGGAAAATAAATGCATATACACAGTAACCTTGTTGGTACAAACAACTATCCCATTGATCCACAAGGTTATGGATGGATAGCTGGCGTGAAGAATGTCCATGGTTGGCAGCAGAACTATTCTTCAATGGCGTCTCAGTTCTCATCATTGCTTAAGAACCGCCATCCGTTGAGTGATTTGGTTTCTGCACAAGGTTGTCGAGAGCAGCATTCTTGATTCCAAATATAGATTATTAAAGATGCTTATTGTAGATGAATTTTTGTATGTGTACGTAATTATCGTTTAATTCATGAATATGCTAAGACACATTACATCAAAGTACTGGAAAGTTTAAGTTGAATAGTTTGATCCCAAACTAGCCTGCCTGGTAGCCTTGATTGTTAAGTTGTCAAGTCTTTACGGTCTGACACCGTCGTTATTCTGTATATTACAGTGTGTTACACAATATTGTAGTGGATTATACATCATATATCTGTGGCTTGGTTCTAAAAGGGCCTATATCAAAAAACCTGTTTTTGAGCTATGAGCATTTGAAGTTTTGCTTGTAGTTTTTGAATTATTTTTTTCAATAACTAGCACGTAGGGACCCTCTTCGGAGGCAGCCCTACCCAGGGAGTGGCGCCCCTGCCTATGTGAGTCCCAGAGCACACTGACCCGGTGTGTAACATCTGGTATGGGTCCCAGCTCAGGGTTACGAGTGAAGACCTCAACGGCATCTACGGCGGAGAAGGTGGACTTCGGTACGGCGGAGATGGCGGAAGGGGCATACCCGTAGCGTCTGTACTCCAGAGGAGCGGCTACGAAAGGCGTCTGTCTCAATGTTAGGGGCGGCCTAATTTTGAACCTGGCAGTAGGTATAAAATGCCTTTGGGTGTGGCGAGCCCATCGTAACAATAGCCTATATGGACAAAGCAGATATGGTGCCTTGGAAAAGGTTAGGGCGTCCCCTGCTAAAAGCGACGCGCAGCTCTTCAGGTGCTGGGGGAACTGTGAAAAATGGGCAACCAGCACCAAACTACATCAAAATTGCAACAGTTAATGTACTGACACTGACGGGAAAGACAGAAGAACTGGTTGACTTCATGATAGAAAAAGATATAGCCATACTTGGACTGTGCGAGACCAAGAAGAGGGGTACAGGGGAGATCCCTCTGAGAAAAGGATACAGGCTGTATTACAGAGGACCTGAAGCAAAAAATGGAGTGGCCATCATACTTAGAAGAGAAATCCAAGAATATCTGGAATATACAAAGTACGTCAGCGATAGGATGATGATGATGATGATGATGATGAGACTCCAGTTTGAAAATGGCGTGAAAGATCTATTTCAGTTGTATGCCCCACAAACTGGTTGCATAGATGAACATCTAGAGGACTTCTTAGAAGAAGTGGAGAGACAGATAGAAGATAAGGAAGTACTATTGATGGGAGATCTAAATGCACAAGTTGGAATGGAAAGACAAGGAAAGGAAGATGTTGTAGGGCCCTTTGGATATGGAAATGTAAATCCAGAAGGCGAGTTGTTGGTGGGTTTTTGCATGAGGAATCAAATGATTGTTGGAAACACCTGGTTTAGGAAGAACAGTCAGAAGATTACAAGGTATGGCTGGGGAGACAGACGAACAAAGACCATGATTGATTATATAATCATAGAGAAAGAACACCGGAAGAACCTTGTAGATGTAACAGCCATGCCTGAAGAAGCCTTTGGTGGAGATCATACAGTTGTGATAGGAAAATTGAAAGTTGGAAAGGTTGAAAAACCCCAGTTAAGAAGAGAGAAAAGAATTAAAGTATGGAAGTTGAAGGAGAAAAGCATACAAGAAGAATTTCAAAGGGAAATAATACCCTTGGTACCCAGGACAGAGATGGGGAATGTTGAAGAGGAATGGAAAAGATCTAAGGAAGCAATGGTTGGATGTGCAGAAAAGGTGTGTGGTAGAACATCAGGAAATGTGAAGGACAAAGAAACACACTGGGTAAAGATTAAAGTGATTAAAGTGAAGGAAAAGAAAATGGCATGGAAATCATGGAAAACATCTAAGACTGAAGAAAGTAGAAGAAAATATGTGGAGGCAAAGAATTTGGCCAAGAAAGTAGTGGAGGAAGAAAAGAGGAAAAGCTGGGCCTTATTCACACAGAAGTTGAGAGATGATATGCAGGGCAGCAAGAAATTACTGTATGGTATCTTAAGAAACAAAAAGAGAGATCAAGTAAACACCAGATTTGTGAAGGATGAAGGTGGCATAATTTTAACAAAGCCAGAAGAAATAAGAAATAGATGGAGAGAGTATTTTCAGAAGCTGCTGAACACAAGAACGGATGACAGTCATTCAGTGGACGACCAGGAAAGGCAATTAGTTGACGAAGAAATGGATAAAGAAATTACAATGAATGAAATTGAAATGGCAGTAAGAAAGATGAAGAATGGAAAAACTACTGGAATAGATGAAATTTCAGTGGAGATGATAAAGGCAGCTGGAGCTGTAGGCCTGCAGTGGACATATCGGGTTCTCAGGAATGTCTGGGAGAATAAGGAGGTCCCTGAAGATTGGCAAAAAGGAATAATCATCCCAATTTTCAAGAAAGGTGATAAGAAAGTTTTGAAGAACTACAGGGGAATTACTCTAATATCCCATGTTGCTAAGATAATGGAAAGGATACTGGAAAGTAGAATAAGGTTGAGGGTTGAGAAGCAGATACAGGAAAATCAGTTTGGTTTCAGAAGTGGAAGGTCAACAATAGAGCCCATTTTCATGATGAGACAACTAATGGAAAAGCATTGGGAGTACGGGAATGATATGGTGATGACATTCATTGATATTGAAAAGGCATATGACAGTGTCCCTAGGACGAAAGTTTGGGACAGTCTGGTGCAAAAAGGAATTGGACAGGGATTAATAAAAATGATCATGGCATTGTATAAGGAATGTTGTAGTTGCATGCAAACACAAGTTGGCAGGACAAGTTGGTTAAAAATAACTAGTGGGCTGAGACAGGGAAGTGTTCTATCACCAATCCTGTTTACAATAGTAATGGATGACATCATGAGAACAGCAAAAGCAGCATATGGAGGAAGAGAAATGAACATGATGTTATTTGCAGATGATATTTGGGGAGAAGACGACAGGAAGGTTCAAGAACAGTTGAATGTGGTGAATGGGAAGATTGAAGAATGTGGATTGAAAATAAGTGTAGAAAAGAGTAAAACTCTTGTTATGACTAGAGGGGAGAAAGAAGGGAAAGGTCAGATTAGACTTGCAGACAAGCCCCTGGAAGTAGTGAAAACGTTTAAATACCTGGGGAGTGAATTAATGGAGAATGCTCGACTGGATGCTGAGATTAGTAAAAGGATTCAAGCTGGAAGTTGTTTCTATCATAGTGTAAGAAATATGTTATGGGACAAAGATGTGCCAATGGAAGCAAAGGATACTATGTACAAGATGTATTACGTACCCATAACAACTTACGGAGCAGAAACTTGGACAATGACAAAGAAGGATGAGAGTCGAATACAGGCAGCCGAAATGAAATTCTTGAGGAGTTTGATACAGAAGAGTAGACGAGACAAAATAAGGAATGAGAAAATCCGGGAAGAAATTGGAGTAGAAAAAAATGAATGATAGAATAGGGAAGAGCTGACTAAGATGGTTTGGGCACATAAAGCGAATGAGCGACGAAAGAATGCCAAAAAGGGTGATGGAAATGCAAATCCAAGGAAGGAGAGGCTGTGGACGACCACGATTGAGATGGAAGGATACCATCCAACGCAGCATTATAGAAAGAAACCTGGACTGGGACACAGTGTTGGAGGAGGAGTGGTGGAAAGACCGAAGAAAGTGGAGAGGAACCATATTTGCCCCTACCCGGCTACAGCTGGATAAAGGGAAATGATGATGATGATGATGATGAACTAACTTTAAATAACTTTATACTTTCTATGTGGAAGTCACCTTATTAAACGCTAATTTTTTCTATCGTATTCTTTAAAAATTGCTTGGTCTGTAATCTTTATTGGTAATCTAACATTATTGGCAAGGGCTTATTTAATTAAACGTTAACTTTTCGTTTAGTACTTAACAGAGACATTGGCCCTTTTAACACGTTGCAAGCCGGGATAAAACGCGTTTGTATCAGTTAATATCTCAATTTCGATAAAAAAATTACATTGGCCCTTTTAGAACCAAGCCACAGATATATAGGTAATAATAAATGATATGCTATTAATTACGTGCTCTTGCATTAAATAAACTCATATTAATATATATACCACACGTTTCATGACATAACCTCACAAATAATACGATTGTCCGTAAATAATAATAATAATAATAATAAATGGATGTAAACACTTCATAGACATACATCCCAAGTAATAATAATAATAATAATAATAATAATAATAATAATAATAATAATAATTCCAGCTCAATACTTGCATTATTTACCCATGGGTTAAAGAATATTGTTTTCAAGTTATCTTAGTCTATTACACTTGCGTCAGTATTCTGGAAACCTGAATCAAGTTTTAAAAATCTGAGGGCAAACTGAGAATAGTTTAGGACTGACTTTAAGAGTAGTTGTAATTTGAATTTTAAGTTTAGTATTTGGGTTTACAAAGAAGGTGCTATTTTCATTCAGCAAAGTTCCTGGCTTGTGTAATTTTGTACTGTTCTTCAAAGTGCTATGTTCAATTGAGCCTCTTCAGTAATTTTTTTAATAATAGTTGTGAGTTATCAATATTGTAACTGCTATTGAGTTCTTAACACACAAAACAATTAAAAGATCAGAATGTAGAAAATTGAATAAATTTAGAATCATTAAAAACATAGCATAAAATCAAAATTAAACAATGTAAAATACATGGTAACTAAAGGCATGGATGTGGGAGCGGAATGGACCCTACGAGGCAGTGGAATGTAGACTTTTGTGGCTGAACTGCAATAAGGAATAATTTAGTTTAGTATACAAAAACACAAAAGGAAAGGAAGTAAAGAACACCAGCATAAACACTAAAACAGAAGAGCAAAGCATGGTGTAATCAAGTTACAGTCTTGTAAAGATCTTACAGGTACTAATCTTGAAGAAAAGCAATTTAATTTACTGTGGATACAAAATAAAAATGAAGTTAGGATGCGAAAGTGAATTGGTCCACTACGCAGAGTGGGTAGGTTCACTAAAGAAAAACATATGTCGTAGGGAAACAATTTGAAAAATAAGTTGAATTACTGAGGTCAAGCTTAGTGAGCAATTTTAAGTGCAAAACTGTAGAAAAACTTGCCTCGTGCAAACGTGAGGATTGATGTAAAATGGATGTGAAACACATTTACACCAGTATGAATTTCTTATGATTCAAGTTAGTAAAATTGGTGGGTAAACTCCTGTAATAAGTTAAAATCTAAAATAAAGTAAAATTAAGTTACATTAGGAAATGTAAGATTTGCTTACCCCGAGAAAAGCCAGAGCTCCCAGACAACATATCCGCTCTACATGATCCTGAGGACAAAATGAACCTACCCTCCGACGTGCTTCCCAAAGGTAGCCCTCGCTGGGTGGTGCAACAGGAAACAGCACAGCAAAATTAATGACCTAAGACTGCACAGGAGTTACTTTCCGATTTTATTTAGGCCAATGGAATTTACATGTTTAATTTGATGTTGCTTATCTTGTCCTTGGACATTTCTTGAAGCTTGTGTCTTGTGCAAGTCCCAGAATATTTGAAAAGCTGAGCGTCGAAGAATAGAAGCATTTGAACTATGGTGTTGGAGAATACTCCTTAGAATTCCGTAGACTGCGAAGATATCTAATAAGTCCATATTACAGGAAATCAACTCAGGCTGTTCAGTGGAAGGTCAAATACTCAGACAGAAACTAAAGTACTTTGGTCATATTATGAGGAAACATGATTCACTGGAAAATACCTTAATGCTGGGGTAGACTGATGGTAACAGGAGAAGAGGGCGACAACGGATGAGGTGGATTGATGGCATCAAGGAAGGTCACTGCTCTCAATTTAGAAAGACTTCGGAAAATAGTACACGACAAGAAGAAATGGCGCACTTTGGCCTAAACGACTAAACGACTAACAACAACATATCAGATGCCATGCATTCTGAAGATTTTGAGACCTGATCTATATTTTGATTTGGTAGCTAGTGTTGGCTTACCTAGGTCTAATATTTGACTGTTTTCATAAACTGGTTTAATGATGTTAACATTAATGCTGTCATGGCCCATACTTGTAGACATGATACTGTATAGGCTTTTGGGCTTATGCTGTGTCAAGGAAACAAGGTAAACTTCTTTACGTTTCACAGAGAACTTTGCTCTGTGTCTTCAGAAGAAAATCTTGACTGTTTACGAGAAAGACTTCTCCAATAATAAGGATTTGAATTTAAGAATGCTTTACCATTGGTCATAGCAGTACACTCATTCATCACCAGATGGTTTGCTGTATGCTAGCACAGCGCTTGCGGGAGCTGATAACACCCTCAAGCTCCAATTGAGATGTTCCTGTTGCACCGTGTGTGCATGAAAAGTAACAGATAGGTCATCAGACGAATCAGAGACGATGTGGTAGAAGAAAATAATAAAACAAAGTGCAACAAAAGACACCCAGGATAGAATAGAAGAGCTGAAGAATGGAAAGATGATGTGTGAAAAAACAGAGGATAAAAGTGTGAGAATGGGGGGGGGGGGGAATATGGGTGTACACACATTATGAAAGTTTAGCACTTAACTCGCTTAATACACAGCCAGGAATGAACCATCTGGTCATGTGGAATGTACAAATTTGGAAAACGGGAAAACAAAATAACAAAGTGAAAGGACAAGATAAAGAACTGCCTACATACCAACGTAGATCCTTAACGGCTGGCAACCACATATTACTTAATTGATAGCCAGTGTCCCTGGTAAGATTGTTACGACTTTTATGTTTTTCCACAGCTTCCTGTATAAACCTAGACCTGTAGTGTTCAGTGTGGGTAAGAGTTTGAACATCTTGGAACACGACGACATGACCCAGTGATAGAGCGTGCTCAGCTATTGCTGACTGTCTGGCTAGTTTGGATGGATATTTTGTTGGTGTTCCTTGATACAAGTACCAACAGACTTGTATATTTGGCCAATGTATACCTTGCTGCAAGTACAGGGAATTTAGTAATAGTGGCGATAATTTGTCATTGCTTTTACCTAAACTCTGTGAGCAATTTTAGCGACTGTGCCAAACATGGCTTTTATATTGCGCTTACCGAGCTCGATAGCTGCAGTCGCTTAAGTGCGGCCAGTATCCAGTATTCGGGAGATAGTAGGTTCGAACCCCACTGTCGGCAGCCCTGAAGATGGTTTTCTGTGTTTTCCCATTTTCACACCAGGCAAATGCTGGGGCTGTACCTTAATTAAGGCCACGGCCGCTTCCTTCCCACTAGCCCTTCCCTGTCCCATCGTCGCCATAAGACCTATCTGTGTCGGTGCGACGTAAAGCAACTAGCAAAAAAAAAAAAAAAAAATTGTGCTTGCAGAGGACCTTGGCAATTCGATGTGCGGTATCGTGAAAGTAAGGCAGGTAGGCAGTTCCCTTCACTTCTTCTTTCTGTAAGCTTTGCTTAGTTGCCGCTGTATGAATCTGTACATCATTGTAACCAATTACCCTGAAACGTGACTCTGGGTGTGTCCATCTCCTCCTGGATATTCAATGGCAAACAAATTTGTGTTACCCTCATGGTGAATATACAAGAGAATGCCCTGTTTTTATGAATTTAATTGAAGGATGCTGCTGATTTAAGTTATTTTATATATAGATGAAGTTTTCAGGACCTTTTCTCCATGGACAGAAGGTCGTTATGGAGATGGAGTCGGACGGATGCGTTCCTTTCTTGGATGTTCTAGTAAGAAACCAGACGGCTCCTTAGGACATACCATCTATCGTACCCCTACCCACACAAATCGCTATCTCCATGCAGATTCTCACCATTATCCAACACAAAATCAGGGCATTCTCACGACACTCACCATGGGGGCAACATGAATTTGAGAGCCATCTCCAGGAGGAGATGGGCACACTCAGTCATGTTCAAGGGTAATGGTTACAATGATGTACAGATTCATAGAACCCTGCGTCCCAGAGGGACGACCAGGCAAAACTCACCTGCCTTACATTCACAATACCATATATCGAATTGCCAAGGTCCTCTGCAAGCACAATATAAAAACAGTGTTTGGCAAGTCATTATAATTGCTCACAGTTTAGGTAAAAGCAAGCAGAGATTGTCCCCACTATTACACCCTGGGGTGTACAAAATTCTCTGTACATGCAGCAAGGTATACATTGCCCAAACATGCCAGTCCATTGATACTCTCATCAAGGAACATAAACAAAATATCCTTCTCAACCAGCAAAACAAGTCAGTAATAGCTGAACACACCCTATCACATCGGGTCACGATGTCTTGTTCCAAGATGTTCGACCTATTACCCACACTGAACTATAGGTCTAGCATTGATGGGGAAGCTGTGGAAATACATAAAATTCCTAATCATTTTAACAGGGACACTGGCTATCAATTATCAATAATACGTGGTTGCCAGCTGTTAAGGATTTATGTAGGTAGTTCTCTTCCCTGGCCTTTCACTTTGTTATTTAGTTTCGCTGTTTTCCAAATTCAGACGTTCCGCATCATCAGATGGTTCATTCCAGGCTATGTGTTAAGTGTCATACTTTCATAATGTGTGTACACCAGTTATGCCCCCTCCCTCCGAGATAGCCTCACACTTTTATCCTCTTTCTTTTCACACACCTTCTTTCCATTCTTCCATTCTTCAGTATTCTATTCTATCCTGGGTGTCTTTGACGGCAATTTATTTTATTATTTTCTATTTATTTCTTCTACCACATTCATCCCCAATTCGTCCATTGACCTTTTTGTTACTTTTCACACACACACACACACACACACACACGTGCGTGCGCGCGCGCGCGCACACACACTCACACACAATGTAGTCAGCTCCCCCTTGGAATGCTAGCGCTGTGCCAGCGTGCATCGAGCCATGTGTTGACGAATGAGCGCATCACTCACCATGACCAACGGTAAAGCATTCTTAAATCCAAACACTCATTATTGGAGAAGTCTTCCTCGTGAACAGTCAAGATTTTCTTCTGAAGACAGAGAAAAGTTCTCTGTGGAACATAAAGAATTTCACCTTGATTTCTTAACATGGCATAAGCCAAAAAGCTTGTATCATGTCTTACTGGTTTAATGATCATATTTATGAATGTCATTGAAATTATAGAAGACTGTTTTTCTTTAATGTGGTTATCCTATATTTCAGCATGTAAAATATGATCACTATCTTTTAAGGTATTTTTTAAAACTGTCCTTGTGGCTCCTTTAATTCAACTGTACATGTGTAGCAGAAGTGTTAGCACGCCATTATTATTAAATGCTAACAAAGGGGAACTTAAATGTTTGAATAAATTCAGTTATTTCAAGCTGCATAACTGAAATCGCCTAATATACATTGTGTCTATTCTTGTTGTCAGCACAGTGGTGGTGGTGGTGATTATTGTTTTAAGAGGAAGTACAACTAGGCAACCATCCTCTGTTAGCACAGTAGTACCTGTTAGATTCTAAAGGTGAAACAAGGCAAGAATGTGAATTCTATGGCAAATCATTAAAACCTGTTAAAGGTCACGTTAGTGGAGCACATCCCACTGAATACAGCCTGGCAATTACCTCCAAATGTGTGTGTGTTATACAGTAAAACCTTGTCTACACATTTTGGAAAGGGATGGGAAAAAAAATGTGCAAGTGAAATTAACATTCAAATGAAACATCTTAATATATTAAGTTTTCATGTACAAAGAAAGCACACATAGGCCTATGGGTCAAGGTGTAGATGAAGGTCAGATACAGTTATTTAATCGTAAAGAAAATACTAAATTGTGACTTCTCCTTTGGAAGCAACACTACATTCATAGGTCAAGCATTCATAGAAACTAGTGCTCAGATTTTGTCATCACTTTTGTTTTTTGATATTATGTAGAGTTGTGCTACTTCCAATGCCCTAAGAACTTCAGCCAAGTTGGGAGGTTCCAGAGATTCACCCTCTGATGCATCAACTTTCTTTGAATTATTGCTTTCAGCTGGCCATGGCTCAACTTCCGCACTTATTCATCATCATTCTGCATTTAGTACATGAGAACATCTGCATCACAGTCAACACAATTATTTTCCTTGTAAATGCATGCCCTGTTGGTGATTTAATCATCAGTGGAACTCATTTCTGATATTACATACCCAAGATATTTGAATTTATCAGTAATATGTAACTGTTTTCCTCTTTAATTCAAGATATTTCATTTGCTGTTATGTTTTTATAACTACCAGATCAGCCATTTCTTGGTTGAAGACGCTGCCACTATCAATGAGTCTCTGTGATTGTAAGTTTTAATTGATCTTTAGAGCTGTCTCACACACATCAACAAAAAGCATTGCTTTCATTTTAATTGCTCAGGAGGGCATACATAGCAAGTGGAGGTGTAAGTCTTCCTTAGTACGTCGGCACTGCATTTGTGTTTATCACAGGATAGCTTGCAGTTGTGTCGCTGCTGGTGTGCTAGCCGGGTAGTGTCTTGGGAAGGTATCCAACAGATAAACCCATGCTGCACTGGGATGAAACACTGGTAAATTTTTATTATTGATGTCCCTGAATTTTATTTTTCCAAAATTGCTTGTAAAGTTAGGAGTACGGAATATTTTTGTCTGAGGTTAGTAAAAGAGGGTATTTATGCTCTTCTGACAGTACAAATTATCTTCAGTAAGAAACATATTTTACTTACCTATTTGGCAAAATAAAATTGCTTTGTAAAATATATTTAAGAGCAGTATTATTTAGGTCATATCCCAATAACTTGATTTGTTCTATTGAATAAGTAAAGCATCTGTATATCTCTGTTATTCTTTGATATTCAGAAAAACTCTAGATTTCACAAATAAATGTTTCAGGGAAGGAGCATGTATGTCGCTTCATAGGATGTGGGCGAAATGACCGCTTCAACTATGTGGTGATGCAGCTCCAGGGAAAGAATCTTGCAGAACTTCGTCGGGCACAACCTCGTGGAGCCTTCTCTCTTTCCACCACTCTCCGGCTAGGATTGCAAATCCTCAAGGCTATTGACAGCATCCACCAAGTGGGCTTCCTACACCGTGATATTAAGCCTGTATGTTCATCCTAAACGATTAACAGTGGACTTACTGTCCATTTATCATAGAATATGTTATTTTAGATATCGTAAAATGGGAAACAACAATTTAGTGTGGTATTATTGATCCTAAATGCTTTCTGAAAATGGAATTTTCCTTCAATGCGTATTATTGTAAGAGGGCTATTGACATAGACAAGTAATTCTGAAGTTATAGCACTCACTTAGAAATGTTTGAGTTTTGCTAATGGTAGAAGAAAATTTCACCATCAGTTAGGACAATAACATAACAAGCAGTTCAGTAGAGCAACACATACATCAGTCATGCCTTTAGAAAAGGGAAGCTGAAGAGACGGTTATGTAGTCGAATTATGTGCATACACTTCTTAAGTATGCCTCATTGAAGATTATGGCAACCATACCAGCAGGTAATCTTTTCAAAACATTAGTGCACGTGTTAAACAAAACACTGCCTCAGTGAAACAAATGTTATCAGTGGATCAAATTGGGATGAATTCACCCGTATCATGGATAGCAATGATGCTGCTACTCTGCCAACTGATAGGACAATCATCTTGTGCACAAAGCTATTACTGATTGTACAGTCACATTACAAACATTCATTCTAGAACTTGGTATGTATATTGCTTAGCAATTTGTCTCTGTATGTTTTGATGATTTCTGCCTCATTAGGGGATTTTTGTCCAGCACTGAGTGTTTTGGCTATCTTTGACTGAACATTACAAATATCTGCAGCTGCAGTGACACCTGAAGTGGCAGATGGCATAATGTTGCCTTTTCTGACAAATTTAGCAGCATGATAATCTATTCCCTAGATGACAGTAGTATGACAGCTGATTGAACGAGTCTTGCATTTTATATGACCATACCTTATACATTATTAAATAGGTTTACCTCTGATTCTAGTCGCACCAGGGTATACTTCAGTCCCAAGTACATTAACCAACCACCATGACATATCTGAGATATTGATACCAGCTGTTGACTCTTCATCAGAGCTGTGCTGGAGCCATTTACAAATTAAATCTAGCACAACACATACGGCATACAATATCTGACAATTCCTAGATGTACACCATATTGCATACAATCTTTCCTTGGTCTGTACAGTCACAGGTTGTCATGTAGAACACAGGATCACGCGATGACTAGCACACCATAGAGCATGCAGAGTTACTGCAGATGTTCTTGGGCGATGTGTTGAAATTGCTCTGACCAAAAACATAGCCCAGGAACACATCCAACATCCTTTCGTCTGAAGGCTGCACAATAACTGCAGTTATTGCCAACCGTGGTGTGTCTCCAGCAAGTACTTATGTAGTCCCCATTAGAAACAACCACCACCGTTCAACCATTTTGAACAAGATATACTGAAAACAGAAAATTCAAGTTTTAAGTTTCTATTTTATTTGATACATATTTTAAGGTTCTTCATAAGTACAAATATCTGTTAAATAAAGCAAGTGCAAGCAGGGTTAAAACAAGATCTCTACATCCTGTCCATTGACCAGCACAGTCTTATTCTAACATCTCGGTCGGAGGGAGTGCTGTGGTGGTGTTTCCCATTAGGGACAATGACAAATCGCAGGTAAAATGAATACGCTAGGCATGTTGAGACTTAATAGACCAGTAACTAAGCCTTCAGAAAAGAATAAACTAATAAAGCCCCTGGATGACAATCCATGGTATCCATTGAAAATTAGTAAATTGACCAGGTTGATAAAGGAAATGGTTCTTCTGGAGTTTTATTACTAAGCCTTTTTCATTTGCATATCCTCCAAATGTAACTTCTTAAAATTGTTACCCCACAGTCATTGGTGCATAATTCTGTGTATCTCTCTGCTCTAAAATAAATTGCCCACCATTACTCACATAAATAATAATAATAATAATAATAATAATAATAATAATATTCATATGGCCTTGGCTACCATGTACTGGCATTTTGATTTGTCACCTTTTAGGCTACCTTCGTCTCAAGTTTGGCATTCCTTTTTACTCTACTCTGATGGCAGAGAAACCAAAATACTGTTGAACAACATGTAGCTGAGTTTTTCATTAATCTTCAACATACCAACGTCTTATAACATGGAGTGCCAAATGGACTTTTTTTCTCCCCCTTTAGAAATCCAAGTATCTCATCTGTGTTTAAATCTCACAATATTGGGATCTGGAGGCTTACACTCTACCATTGATCCACATAGACAAGAAAAGTATTGTCTTACTGTAACTCCTATTTCTATTTTAATTTTTTCACATAATAATCTGATTCTACTTCAGAAAATATCTCCAATTTGAGTCATTACTCAAATTGAATAGCAATTTAGTCTATTTAACCCTTTAAACAATCACATTTCCTTTTATGTAGTTCTTAAAGAACTCTCAGTTTACTGCTCATGAAATATCCTTGTTATTAGCATTCTTAATCATCTTGCATTATAAATAATTGTAATATCACATGTCTACTGTATCCACGATTTTATTGGATGTTAGATTTATAATTATGTTTCAGTCCAACTTTTCGATTGGCCGACTACCACACAATTGCCGTAAGGTGTACATGTTGGATTTTGGCCTTGCTCGCCAGTATACTACAGCAACTGGAGAGGTTAGAGCTCCACGGGCTGCTGCAGGCTTCCGAGGAACTGTTCGTTATGCTTCCATTAATGCTCATAAAAATAAGGTGAGGAATAGTGTTGATCATAAATTTTTTTTTAGTCATTAAATATTTAATACTTAACCTTTGCAACTTAATGTACATTCTGTGATGGATTGATGGTTCTAGATATCATTATTGCATTCAAAACCTTCATTTTTCGAAAAGCCCACCTGGTAACCACAATCATTAAGGCAAGAAGTCTACGTGGTCTGGCACCATACTTGGCCGGTTGAGTCCCGTTGGTCAAAAAAATTGTTGGAACAAAAGTTAACATTATAAAATTTCAAATATTGTGTATCGTGAGCTGATAAAATGTTTTCCTTTTAATCTAGAGCCAAACAGTCTGGTTTCCTTATTACAAATCCATAAACTCACATTGTTTATAAGATACCCACAGTCGGCAGCCCTGATAGTGGTTTTCCATGGTTTTCCATTTTCACACCACGCAAATGTGGGGGCTGCTGAATTCTCAGACAGGTAGGTGCGACCCCAGTGCTGAATTTTTTCAGCCAACAACCTCTTCAAATGTTATCGCCAATTTAAACATAAAATACAAGCATTAACTACAGAATAACATTTTGAGATGATATTTTAACTCGCCAGTTTGTTCCTACAGTGTTGGAGATATTTCATGTTTGGGATCTGGGGTTTGATTCCAGATGAGGTGTCAAAAATTTCGTCCATTAAGAAGATGATTAGAAATTTTCATTTGCATTATGGGCTATGCCTATTATGTTTGCACACAATGCCAAGCCATACACACAGTTAACAGCATAAAGATTAAATTAAACACACAATATTGATAAATGTAGGGAGGAACTTGTCATAAATTTAGCATCAACTGTCTGTGTTTCGTCCACTACCCTCTGTAACTTCTCTGCATTCACAAATACCCCGAAATAATCCATGTCAGGGCATTCAGGGGTCAAATTATTATTTGACACAGCTAAGTTTAGAGCTTGAAATGCATGCGCCTTCGGCGTAAATTCGTCATCCGACCACGTGGACAGGCCTAGGTCAGTGTCGCTTCTTCCTCTCTCTGGCAGTAAATCATCTCTTCTATCAACATTATTATCACTCCGTATTACTTCACTGATGTCCTCAATATCAATGCCATCACTGTCAAAATCCACATCAGACTCTATCTCCTCTAAAAGAGTAAGAATATCGTCTGGGCGCATGTTACGATCATAAGAGGCAGCCATGATGGAAATACTAGAGTATTTGTTTACATGAGGTCACAGAAGAAAAACATGTATACTTCGTGCTGTATGCGTATAGAAAGGTAACTAAGTTGTTCTAAGGTTAGCCAATAGATGGCAGGAACATATACAAATGTTTCAAGACATATAGAGAGTATATTAGATCGTAGCACTGACAGCGCACATTTCAGGACGAGTATACTCGACCACAGCACTGGCAGGTCACTTCGCGGAGGACGAGTATACTTGATTGCAGCAGTGAAAGGGTTAAGGCCATGTCCGCTACCTTCCCAATCCTAGCTATTTCCCGTCCTTCCATCACCAATAGCCTTCAGTGTGTTAGTGCGACTTTAAACTACTAGCAAAAAATTAATTAAAAATACATTTTTCATAACAAACTGTATAGTATAGTTGGTTGGGCCCTTCCCTCTTTGCTGAAGGTTGCAGGATTGACACTCACTCACTCTCTTAACCCAGATCTGCCCAAAAAAATTTTTTGCTTGAATTTGAAGATTTATGGTATATAACTGACCTATAGGTTGTATGATGATCCCCAATGTTAATTATTTCAGGACCAGGTACGTTGGATGGACAGGAGGGGGTGTCCTATAAAAAGGACAGTGGGCAAAAGGGGTATGATAATAAGAAAAATGTGTATGCCATTCTAATGTTATATTATTCTTAATTCCAATCTAATACAAGAAGTCTGATTACAGAATGAATTGTTAGAGTGTGAACTGAAGAGAATATAGTAAAATACAAGACTTCAAAGGACCTTGGTGCTTCTATACGGCATGTAGTGTTATGTTGCACTTTTTGCACCTCATAGACGCTTTTTTGTGGCATACCCTGCACGTTGTTTGCTTCCCTTGGGATTCAATCATGTGATCTACGTGGTCATATCTGGAATCAGCATTTTCTAGCGCCGATGGACGACTGCGCTTTTTTGCCGTTTTTCTTTCACTGGATTGCAAGAGAGCAACAGCCACTCGTCTTTGAAAAGTTAGATGATCCAATTTACCTCTGTTCAGTTTGTGGATCTGCCAAGCATTCTGCTCACACACATCAATACAGTGCGTGATAAGAGGAAAGTACCATTTTTTTTCCTCGAATTGAAATGCGATAGAGACTGATGTTTTGGTCAGATCTGTCAACGCCCCCCATTCCACAATTATACGAATTAAAAATTTCCGGTTGTTCTACAGTCACCCTCTTTTTCTCAGTTCTTGAGTACCTCTTGGTGAGACGAGTTGGAAACACTGACACTGCATTTGAAGCAGCTGATACCACATTGTTGTCGATCCACTTTGCCACTACTATTCTCTTATGTGTTGATCTGAAATCGAAACTACCTCGATTCTTCTTCTTGAGCTCAATCTTTAGACACGAGGGGGCATTTTGACATTCTGTGTTCTCTTATTGTTCCAGTGGCTTTTATTCCTCTTGAACTGAGCTCATCCAAAAGTGGAATTGTAGTAAAATAATTATCAAAGAACACATGATAAGGGAAGGGAGCGATGTTAGAAAGTATATCAACATATTGGAGAACTACAGCTGGCCCTAAGGGAAGCTCTTTCCTGTAATTTCCTCCTGCATTGCCTCTTGCTCCTTGATATGGTTCCATCCATGTTACATATCCTGCACTGGTAGCTCCAACCCAAAGTTTGAATCCAAAACGGATTTGTTTCCCACAAATGAATTGTTTACAGCCATGCTTTCCAAAGTAGGGGACCGTAGCCTCATCGACACTGTGATGTTCGTGATGAGGTACAAACTCCTGAAATTTTTTATTCAGCAGTGTAATGAGAGGCCTGACTTTGGCAAACCTATCATTGTTATCTAAATGTTCATTGTCACAACAATGAAGATGGTTCAGAATGAATTCAAAGCGATTTCTTGACATAGAATTAGCAGCAAGTTCGTTGTAAGAATCACGACTACCCTCCCAGTACATTCTCCTTCTTGAAACAGATACATATCCACTTAAAAGCAAAATCCCTATAAATATTCTCATTTCATTCTCGGAAATATCACCTAAGCGGTTCTTGTGCGCTGCATAACGGTTAGTATGAGTGACAAGAAGCTCAATTATTTCATCATCAAACAAAGATGAGAACGTTTCTAATGGAGTGAGATTATTAGGAACAAAATCCAAACTAGGCCATTCAATGTTTTCAGTTTCCAAGTCATGTTTTGTCCACACGTATGCAGTTTTAGAAGACACGGTCAATTTCGGGTGGTTTTCCTCAGTAATATCGCAGTTGGAAGTGTTATTTACAACTTCTTCATCTACTACATCGTCTTGTTCATGGTACATCATTTCAGCATCAGCACATAACTGTGATCCAGGAAGATGATTCACGTTCAGATCGTCCTCTTCACCGGATTCCTCATCAGTAACAATGTCATCCATGGAACTAGGTGGTAACACAGCAACAGATGCCACATTGCAGTCTGGTTCTTCCTCCAGAATTGACAAAATCTCGTTCAGAGACAAGCTGGAATAGAGGAGAAACAAACTATGTAATAGTACCCCTTTTGCCCACTGTCCTATAAAGAGGACACTCAAATATAAATAAAAATCACATAGCCAATTATTCGCCACCAAGAATGGAGAGTTTATATATTCATTACTTGTACCTTGACCAACATCACACCAACTGGATTATAAATATCAACAAAAGGTACTGCGTAACTTACCTTTCATTCTTCCGTGGCACGAGCTTTTTCATGATACCAAAGTCTGGTTGTTATGAAGCTATCAACAATGTACAGAAACTTCTTTAAACTGCTTGAAACCAAAACAAATGACAGTTTATATCTTTAGCGTGCTACCAACATAACAATTAGCACCAGTTCTTGCCTGACAGCTTAGGCAGTAGTAAAAGATGGTGGGTATGTCTTCTGTCCTTAAAATAGGACAGTGGGCAGATCTGGGTTAACTCACTCACTCATGAAGGCATCCATTACAAAAGATTTTATTTTCTAGCAGTTTAATGCTGAATACAAGTTTTCAGTGGTAGCAGGATGGGAAAGGGTAAGAATTGGGTAGGTAGTGGCCATGGCTGTAATTAAAGTACAATCTCAGCATTATTTTGTCTGATGTGAAAATATAGAACTGTGGGAAAAGAATCTTCAGGGTTGTTAATTGTGGGATTTGACCCCACCGTCTCTTGAATGGGATTTTACCCTCTCGCATGACTCTCATATATAATCAAATATATCTTAAGTATTTTCTCTCGTTCATGAAATAAACTGAAATACGAGTGTTACTTAATGGAGAAAGAAAGCACGATAAGCCTGATTCAGGTGCATGAGAATAGAAAAATTTTGATGATATTGACCAGAAAAAGAGAAAGAATTTGATAAAGCATATAGGACTATTTTTCAGTTTTGATTACAAATTGTATCACGCTGTACGTCAAATACTTTGGTGCCAGGCTGAGTGGCTCAGATGGTTAAGTCACTGGCCTTCTAACCCCAACTTGGCGGGTTCGATCCTGGTTCAGTCCAGTGGTATTTGAAGGTGCTCAAATACGACAGCCTCGTGTCGGTAGATTTACTGGCACGTAAAAGAACTGCCGCGGGACTAAATTCCGGCACCTCGATGTCTTCGAAGACCATAAAAGTAGTTAGTGGGACGTAAAACAAATAACATTGTTATTGTTATTATTATTATTATTATTATTATTATTATTATTATTATTAGAAATACTTTGGTAACTTATAAAACATTCCTGTTAGTTTCCAAGATCAGCTTGTTCAAAATATATCTGGTACCTATATTGATGTTTGGTCTGGAAGCAGCAACATTTACTGGATCAACAAAATCTTCTTTAGGCAACAGAAACAAACCACAAAAATGGATAAAATAAAGAATGTGGATATCTGACAGCAGCTTGTATTGGAAAGAAGCTTGCTGGAGACCCTAGAACTGAAGTGATTGCAATGGTATAACCACATGAAAAGAATGGATCCCCACAAGACTCGTGGAGCATACTGTATTTACTCACATATTAGAACCCTTTTCTTTTTTCACTTTTACAGTCAAAAAAAGTGAGGGAGAGTCCAATATGCAATAACCTCAATTTTTTTACATTGAACACATGACTTCTAAGCTATAAAGAGCTATAAGTTGTACATGTGAACATTCTACACTATTCTTTAACAAACTTATGTATTCTGAGTTTTACTGGCTATTTTCGTTGGAAGGCAGTACAGTAGAACCTTGATAATTCGAAATCGGTTAATTCAAAATCCTGCTTAATTCGAAGAATCTCTCGTTCCCGGAAACATGGTATGGTTTTGCATGTTATCTAAATTGTGTAATTCGAAATACGGGTAATTCATAATTCGAAGAACAATGTCGGTCCCTATTACCGAAATTCAGACTTTTAATTCATAACTGCCTTTACATTTTAAAAAGAGTTAGTATTTTTTAGAGTAATTTAAATTCCCAATTAATCCGCGTCATTTAGAATGCATCTTCTGGAGCCAGCTGGGGGAGTTTTCCATACTTTCACTCCAGTGCTTCTACAATGTGCTTCATATTTGCTAAGTTTGAGTAAAATCTTAATTCTTTTATATTCAGCATTTTAAGGAATGCCACAATATCACGTAGCAGGCACTGTGCGGAGAAGTAGAATCCGCGAACACTGGCGATGCCGACAGTTGGCGAAAAAGCTTGCATATAATCATTGTATGCATTGAACAATATTACCAATGCTAATGAAACTGCATTGTTCTTTTTATTTTAATGCCAAGCCTAAAGGAGAGAATTGCCAGCCGGGAAATCGTACAAGAGTGGGGGATCATTGTACTGTGTTGCAATGCACATGGAAGCGAGAGACTTCCTTCCCTCATCATAGGAAAGTTCGATAAGCTACGATGTTTTAAAGGCATCAAGCACTTTCCGCGCAAGTATGAGGCATCTAAAAAATGCAAACAGTACAGTAAACAAAAAAATAAAGCATTTGCACAACGGAGCCAGCATAATTTGTCCTAGTCTTTGAATTGTGTGTTTTTTTTTCCTTCATTGCGTAAGGTTATGTTTGCCAGCGAGTTATCCAAGTGTATTATTTGAATACTGTAAATGCACTGTGTTGGATGCATTTTGGAAATATTCTTTTATATGGCATTTGAAAGGTTTAAAGCGTGTTCAAGGTTAATTACATGCAGTAACAGGTCTTACGAATATGTTGTGTTGCAGCAAGGGTTGGCATTTCTGAACTACGTGTTGGTTAATTCGAAATCATGTCATTTGAATTTCTATCTTTGCATCCCGAAGACTTCGAATTAATGAGGTTTTACTGTACTTCTAAATTTAAAGAGACAATAAATGGTTAACACATGACTTTTAGGTGTACATATCAAGTAATGTAGTCGGTTTTAGTTACTCTTACATCACGTCATTCGTTTAATCTCATTAACTGCTCTGATGAGTTTGACGTCAGGAAGGGCACCTGGTCGTAAAAACTTGCTACGAAGATTTGTCTCGCTTCTTACTCGACCCCATAGAGAAAAGGGATAAGGGTATCGTATTATCATATGCCATATTAATCAAAAGAAATTAATGGCCGGTCATTTGTCTCCATCAGTTGAGCAGTAGGCCTACCACACAGTAAACCTGATCACTGCTTTCATTTGAATTATCGCCGTCTTGCGCCGCCAACTTCCCTGCTACTGGCGTGTCATCATTCCGAATGACGTCATCTTCACTGCCATCTCATCAGTCATGCACTGTCATCGAGAGCATTCGAGACCTCATCTTTTTGAAACTCTTAAAAATAGTTATAGAGTCCAAAAAAAGAGAATCTATTTGCAAATAGTTTCTGGAGATGGTCTCTGTTATTCCCATTTGGTGTCTGTGTAGCACAAGCCACCCCCTTCCAAATAAAGCCGTGCTATAGAAAGCGTGCCAATACACCAGCTGATAACTAGTGTATGTTACGAGTTGTACTTCCAAACGTAACACATAGTGACCGGAAGCATTCTTTGTATAATTGCGGCTGTTAAAAGCCAGACCTTTATTTTTAAGCATATTGCATGCTTGTTTGCTACATTTATCCCATCAGGATTTACCTGAACAGCTGCACTTGAGGAAAGAGAGACCGCATTGTTTAGGTTAGGTATGCTATCAAGTGCCATAAGTTCTGCGACGGAAAGAATAAAAATAAATAACAGGAAAGCTTGTCACCATTACAGATATCTACAGTTGTGGCGGTAATACATGTTTAATTTCATACGTTCATTGTCTACATTTTTTTATAAACGCATAGTATGTTTTGTTTGGCATCTCCAAAAATCATCAAAGTAGTTAATGCAGACGTAAAATTAATAACTTAACTATTATTATTTGTTAGGTACATTGGCAAGTAAAACAGTCATTACTAGATTGTTTCCATCATGTTTTATACCTATGTCTCTCCAAAAATTACACATATTGGCCCAAGTTAGGAGATATTAAACAATCACTTTGTTATTGATCTCGCCTGCTATAATAACAACCGTGAATATTTCAGCTCTTTTCCCCCAATGAAGGGGAGCTGCACGTACCAAATTTACCGCATATCAACCTTCCTGGCATTCTTAAATCTCTGGCAGTATGGGACTGGGAATCGAACTCAGGCCCCTAAAAAAAGGCAGCTTTTTATGCTAATCATTACACTGACGGACATTCTTAAGTACAGAAAACAGACATATAGCATGACTGATGCATGCTTGTAATGCATGGATTGGACACGAAACTATTCGCCTATATGTGCGACGTCATCAGAGCTGCAGTTGGTCTACGTTACGAGGCCGGACATTTCTTTACTACGAAACACAATTATCTCAATTCTTAACTACAGAAAACAGGCATACCATGACTTTGACGCATGTTTGCATTGTGTTGGTAGTACAGACGAAACTATTCACAAATTTGTGTGATGTCATCGGAGCTGCAGTAAGGCTTGTACCTGCTTCGAAGCAGAATCGTTGTTCTTCTCTGATGAATTACGTTGCGGGGTGTTGTATGCAAGATTATTAAAAAAAATACTAGGGCCTTTATGGACCATCTCTATTTGTTGCAAATACTGCAATGTTCTTAAGAATGTGTGGATGATCGATACAGAAGTGTTACAGTTGAATCTGTAAAAGGAAACGTTTGTATTTGCAACAAATTGAGATGGTCCATAAAGGCCCTATTTAAACATCGTTATTCAACTTTTTATTTTTATTAAACTGAACCATATCACCATATGCCATTGACTTTCGATTCATCTCTAGTCAACAAGTATTGACGGTCACATGACCGTATTTCACTATTATTTTAAGCTATACTTTTATTAAATACGACCATCGTTGTCATTTTCGTTGTAACCGCTGGTCGGCCAACATAATTTTTAGCAATCCTATCACTCGTTTATGACAAACTGTTGCTTTGTTCTTTCTTTTTAATTATAATAGAAACCTTCTAATGTCATATCACCATTACTTCCACCAATTGTAATTTTACTGACTCCTTGTAATATCTTTATAACCAATTTAACTTTAATTCTTTTACTATATGCTAATTGTAATTTTAGTCTCTCCAAGGTTTTTAAATTTTATTTCATGTATATATAAATCAGATGCCTGTTTCTATTTTTAAGTTAAGATAATGGCTGATGATGCCTGAATTCAAGGCGAAACATGTACCATTTTAGTTAATATGCCAAAGTAAACCAACTAAAGTATGACATTTTGTATTGATTAGGTGGTAAATTCAATAAATTAACTTATTGATATTATTCCATTCAAGTATCATCAATACGGATCAAGAATAATATTTATCACATGTAACATACCACTTAGTCGAGCAGCTCTTCTTCTTTCTCTCAATTCTTCCCAACCCAAACTTTGCAACATTTTTGTAACGCTACTCTTTTGGCGGAAATCACCCAGAACAAATCGAGCTGCTTTTCTTTGGATTTTTTCCAGTTATTGAATCAGGTAATCCAGGTGAGGGTCCCATACACTGGAACCATACTCTAGTTGGGGTCTTACCAGAGACTTATATGCACTCTCCTTTACATCCTTACTACAACCCCTAAACACGCTCATAACCATGCACAGAGATCTGTACCCTTTATTTACAATCCCATTTATGTGATTACCCCAATGAAGATCTTTCCTTATATTAACACCTAGATACTTACAATGATCCCCAAAAGGAACTTTCACCCCATCAACGCAGTAATTAAAACTGAGAGAACTTTTCCTATTTGTGAAACTCACAACCTGACTTTCAACCCCTTTTATCAACATACCATTGCCTGCTGTCCATCTCACAACATTTTCGAGGTCACGTTGCAGTTGCTCACAATCTTGTAACTTATTTATCACTCTATACAGAATAACATCATCCGCAAAAAGCCTTACCTCCGATTCCACTCCTTTACTCATATCATTTATATATATAAGAAAACAAAGGTCCGATAATACTGCCTTGAGGAATTCCCCTCTTAATTATTACAGGGTCAGATAAAGCTTCACCTACTCTAATTCTCTGAGATCTATTTTCTAGAAATATAGCAACCCATTCAGTCACTCTTTTGTCTAGTCCAATTGCACTCATTTTTGCCAGTAGTCTCCCATGATCCACCCTATCAAATGCTTTAGACAAGTCAGTCGCGATACAGTCCATTTGACCTCCAGAATCCAAGATATCTGCTATATCTTGCTGGAATCCTACAAGTTGATCTTCAGTGGAATAACCTTTCCTAAAACCGAATTGCCTTTTATCGAACCAGTTAATAATTTCACAAACATGTCTAATATAATCAGAAAGAATGCCTTCCCAAAGCTTACATACAATGCATGTCAAACTTACTGGCCTGTAATTTTCAGCTTTATGTCTATCACCCTTTCCTTTATACACAGGGGCTACAATAGCAACTCTCCATTCATCTGGTATAGCTCCTCCGACCAAACAATAATCAAATAAGTACTTCAGATATGGTACTATATCCCAACCCATTGTCTTTAGTATATCCCCAGAAATCTGATCAATTCCAGCCGCTTTTCTAGTTCTCAACTTTTATATCTTATTTTTGTATCTTATCTTTTATTTGTGGTGTAACAATTTTATAACATGTTGCTGCGGTGTGTTTAAATTCAGTCAGCTGTCTGTTCTGTCTTAGAAAACATATTTAAAAACACTTTATTTTAGCATTCCATGCTATCTAGGAACCATAGGGAATTATCTGGTTCCAAGAAGTTACATGTTTGTGTACGTATATATATATATATGTTTTTATATATATAATGTGTTATAATTATGTTAGTTTATTTGTATGAAGATTATATTTTAAGAGATTATTGTCATGATGTATTACTGTTGTAAGTAAGAATGCCACACCCTTTCATTGATATGATAGGGAAGTGAGTAAGTCAACAAGGATTAAAAAATTATGTTCTTGCATGCATGCATGCATGCATGCATTTTGTTTGTTAATTTTAGAACATATTATTCTACAAATCCTTGAGTACTCATGTGTGTGAAGTTTATTGCAAATGTTTATTTTGTAGGAGATGGGCCGGCATGATGATCTTTGGTCCCTTTTCTACATGTTGGTGGAATTTGTCAATGGACAGCTTCCTTGGAGAAAAATAAAGGATAAAGAACAGGCAAGTTTATAATGCAAACACAGCTACGTTCAAAACTTCATCTAGAATAAATTATCAAATTATTCTGCACAGTTTATCACAAAAAACTTTATGACCTGTTGTGCGGAATACAGTGGAACCTCGATTCTCAGTTTTTGGAACAACCACGAATAAAAAACGTACAACACGGGGAAACAGAAAATCCGGGAATGAATGAACCAGATCAAAAATTAGAAGTATGGCTTTTCAGACGTTTGCTCTATTAACCAGCGTTTCGTCTTAGGTCTGACACTAGATTCTTCAGAGTGGGATGTGTCAGACCCTACCCAATGACGCTGGGGTGTATGAACCATCAACAATTTGGCTAAACATTAAAAAAAATTAAATATGTATACTTATAATCATACAAACATCCCCAAACCAAACCAAACTACAGCCCCAATGGGCCTTCTGCCTACCAAGCAACCGCTGCTCGGTCCGAAGGCCTGCAGATTAAGAGGTGATGCATGATCAGTCCTCTTGGTCATTATTCCTGGCTCTCTAGACTGGGATCGCCATCTCACCATTTAATAGCTCCTCAATTAAAGGTAATCATAGAATGAGTGAACCTGAATCCAGCCCTCATATCCAGGTAAAAATACCAGAACCTGGCCGGGAATCGAATCCTGGCCCTCTAGGTAAGAGGTAGGAAAGTTAGACCGTGGGGCCGGTTTCAAACATTAATTTCTGGTACACAACTTAAAAATCTCGAAACTTCACATTCAATTATACCGGGGAAACTTCGTCAGTTTCCTCTGAAAACAACTTTTAAGTTCGGCAACTTTGATCAGCCAAACTTTTCGAAAAATCGAATACCTGTAACACCAAGCCAAACAACAATCGACCACAAGTAGTTTTTTATTGTCTAATCTAATAAAATAAAGCATATTAGATACAAAAGCACCTAACATGATGGCGAAACCCCTTTTTTTTTTTAATCTTCCATTGTAATTTGGTCACCGGGATACTGTTCGTAGTCAGTTTATGGAATCTTGTACCATGTAAATTAGGCCTAAATCGACTTAAAGGTTATGTTGAACTCGAGGATATGGTTTCGAATGTATCAGTCCCCAAGTTCCGTAATGCATTATATTCAATTCTGCCCGTCACTAATCACAATCAAATTGGAAAGAGAAAAAATATCATTAACACTTCCAAAATTACGGTTATTCGCGACCTTGAGCTCAGCTGGAAAGCGCGCTCGCTGTACAAATCGATACGAGTGCGAAATGATACAAAGTTTTTAAATGTAACGTATGCAAATAAAAACACTGCGGTTTTTATAACATTTTAACACAAAAACGTGGAATTCCCAATCTTAGGACCAAAACAGTAATAGGCAATCCTGAAACCTCCCATGGCTTTATGTATGTAAGATACAACATCTGTTGTGCTCTCGATAGCATTAGTTTACGATAATATTAAAATACTAAATTTGTGTTAAGATGGAGCAGTTTCGATTCCTGCCTGAAAGCCCAGTGACTATACAGTGCCCTGAGGGAAGTGCAGAAAACCTGTTCGGCAATACACTCGAAAAAAGTATTTAAAAAAAAAATGTAACCCTGGACAATAACGTAGATGTTTTGTAAGTACGAACATTTGACAAAACTCATTCCATCTTAAAGCAGAGCTGTCGAAATGCGCTCCGTCTCCTTCCAGTTGTTGTGGACACTCTGCTTTAAGATTTCCGAGGATTCTCTAAACATTACCACCCGAATGCGATGCTAAGATGATCCCTTATGCAAGTTCACAGCTGATCGCTTTTCCAATATGGTACAGTACTTCCTCAAATTACCGCAATGACGGGATGTTAACTCCAAGATTCGTAAGTATGACATAGCCGTCGTTTCGTGAGATACAGTTTCTTGAAAAAAAATCGTGCGATCGAGGATTTAGCATTCATGGGGCTGAAATTTATGGATGGTTGATCCGGGAAATCGTTTCTTCGAGGAACGGGTAATGCGGGATTTTTACAATGTTATTTAATTAGGATGCTCACGGGAAGACGTAATTTGAATGAATAATACGGGAAAAAGTAGTTTCCGGGAACGAATAATAGAGGTTCTACTGTAATCAGTGCTCATATTCGTGTACCTCATCCCACGCTGTTCCTTTCTTACAAATTGTTTCTTGTCTTGCTCTTTAATCCTTTCCCATGGACTATCATCGACTCACTGTCTGGCGAAACCTAGAGTAATAATTAACTTGTCATGTATAGTTGTGGAGTACCTTCACTAAATAATTTATTCTGTAAAAACTACTCAAGATAACAGTTTCAAATTTTGGAACAGGGGAAAGTACACTATAGTTATTCTAAAATGATACAATGAGATCACCTAATTACACGCAGGAATCCCCTCCACCCCCAGTTCGGAATGATATACCAAGAAGCATCCAAGATGGTGCAAGTAAATGTAAAATTGCTTGTTCTTAAAGTCGGTCTGAATTGCTTGACCTGATTTGGCTCTTATTTTTTTTAGTAACGCAAAGAACGCAAGACTTCACCCTGAATCCCCCAAATTTATTTCAATTTCGGGATCCGTTGGATGAAGATACTTATATAGCAAATCATACTGCCTCTCGGACATACAAATTATAAACTATTTTTCTCTGAACGGGATTGGAAGATAAATTGACATTAGTTGGAATATTATGTAATTATGTATAGGCCCATAGTCCAAAACAGAATTAACTGGAGGATTCCCATCATCATCACAATTTCTTAGCTCCTGCAAGCCGGGTGCAGTTGTGTACGAGCATCTTCCAGTTTGTCTTATCCATCCACAGATGCTGCTCATATATGCAACCCCAGTTCACATCTCTAATTTCAAGGTCCTTCAATATCTGTTTTTTTTCCAAACATCGTGAGGTCTTCCTCTTGGTCTCTTCCTAGGAACATTGGGTTCAAAGTATGTTCGAGGAGTCCTGTGAGGGTCCATTCTTTTCATGTGACCATACCATTGCAATCTCTTCACTTCTAGAGTCCCCAGCAAGCTTCTTTCCAATCCAAGCTGTTGCTGGATATCCACATTCCTTATTTTTATCCATTTTTGTACACAAGAATGGAGGAACTTCATTTCTGTTGCCCGAAGAAGACTCTTTGTTGGTCCAGTAAGTCTTGCTGCTTCCAGGCCATACGTCAATATAGGTACTAGATATATTTTGTACAAGCTGATCTTGGAAACTAACGGAAATGTTTCATCCCAAAGTATTTGACGTACAGCATGATAGAATTTGGAAGCTTTCTGTATTCTGTTGCTAATCTCTTGATGTAATGTATTGTCTGATGACAGAACACTACCTAAATACTGAAAGTTGTGTCTACAATATCCATCTTCTCATCTCCAGTTCTTAGATGAACAGTTGGAGAGCTTCTACTCATCACCAAGCCAACTGCCTTCGTTTTGCTGATTTTGAGACCTAAGGTTATAAAAGCTTCATCCCAGAGATCTAGTCTAGTTTGTACTTCTGCTTCTGTCTCACCCCATACCATTACATCATCAGCAAAAACCAGGGCATTAGTTGTAGGATCCTTTCTTTTAACCACTTTTAAAACCTCATCCATTATGATTATGAAGAGAAGTGGTGAAGGCAGCTTCCTTGCTGGACTCCACTCTTCGTTTTGAACCAACCTGACCTTTCATCCTGGACCTGGACACAACATTTGGTTTCATTATATAATCGTTCTACTCGTGTTATGATCAGGCACTTTCTTATGCCTCAAACATTCCCATATATGCCTGCGTGGAACATGGTCATATGCTTTCTCGATGTCCAGAAAAACCATTATAAGTGTTTTACCTTTCTCCCAATACTTCTCGTAGAGCATTCTGGTGGCAAAAATGAAGTCTCTTTGAGGTCTGAATCCATGATGTTCCTCCTCAAATGTAGGTTCAACATATTTTCTAATGCTGCTCTCAAGGATGGATTCGTAGATTTTGAGGCCATGTGGCGGCAGAGTTATACCTCTGTAGTTGGTACATTTCCTTCTATCACCTTTTTTCAACAATGGAATGATGACTCCTTGCTTCCAGTCATTGGGTATTACATTATCTTTCCAGATTTTATTTAGTAGACCCCTCTGTACATCCACTGTTGTCCAACCTCTCCTAGTGCTTTGATCATCTCAACACTTAATTCAGCAGTAGGCCTACCACACAGCAAACCTGATCACTGCTTTCATTTGAATTATCGCCGTGCGCCGTCAACTTCCCTGCCCTGTTACCAGTGTGTCGACAATTCAAGTGACGTAATCTTCACTGCCATCTCGTCAGTCGCGTCAGCCATGCTTCATCTTCATTCTCTTTGAGCCATGCACTGCAATCGAGAGCATACGAGGTCCCGTCTTTTTGAGCCTTTAAAAAATAATTTCATTCCCAACTATAGAGTCTAAACAGTGTGAATCTATTCCCAAATGGCCCAAATGGTTTCTGGAGATGGTCTCTGATATTCTCAGTTGGTGTATATGTAGCAGAAGCCACTCCTTCCGAATAAAGCCATGCTGTAGGAGGCATGCCAGCATGCCAAACCGTCAGCTGATAACTAGCGTATGTTACGAGTTGTACTTCCGAATGTAATACATAGTAACTGGAAACTTTCTTTTGATAACTGCGGCTGTTGAAACACAGACCCTATTTTTAAGTAGCCTGCATTTCATGCTTGTTCTCTACATTTATCACATCAGGATTTACGTAAACAGCTGTCCATGAGATAAGACAGACCACATTGTTTAGGTTAGGTACGGTATATTATCGCCCTGATAGTGCCAAAAATTCCTCGACAGAAAGAATAAAAATAAATAACAGGAAAATATACAGCATTTATGGATATCTACAGGTGTGACGGTAATGCGTTTTATTATCATAATGCTCAATTCCTTGTGTTCGTTGTCTCGTTTTTTATTAACGTATACCCTAGTATGTTTTGTTTGGCATCTCCGAAAATCGTTTAAAGTATGTGGGGACATAAAATTATTATTTGTTAGGTACGTGGGCGAGTAAAACAATCATTTTAATGGGATAGCTTTTATCACTTTTTAAACTTGCTTCTCTCCAAATATATACCTATATTGGCCCAAGTTACGAGATATTAAACGACCACTTTGTTAATAGCAACAACCGCAAATATATCTCAACTAAAGTAAACTCGTTTCCTCATCCCGAGGTGGTGCAGCTCTTTTTTAGACAGGCACCCAGTGGAAGGGAGTTGCATGTACCATTTTTACCGCAAATCAACCTTCCTGCCATTTGTAAATCTCTGGCAACACGATACCGGGAATCGAACTCAGGCTCCCGAGAACGGCAGCTTATTGTGCTAACCATTACGCTGACAGACATTCTTAACTACAAAACACAGACATATATACATGACTTACATGTGCTTGCAATGCGCGGGTTGGACACACAACTATTCACCTATTTGTGCGATGTCATCAGAGCTGCAGTAGGCCTTTGCTAGCGAGGCAGACATTTCTTAACTACGAAACACAGATGTACCACATGACTTCTACGGATTTTCATTGCATGGGTCATATGGACGAAACTATTCACAAATTTGTGTAATGTCATCAGAACTGCATAAGGCTTGTAGCCGCTTCGAAGGGGAATCGTTGTTCTTCTTTGATGAATTACGTTGGGGGGGTCTTGTATGCAAGATGTTTTTTTGTTTTCTTCGTCTTGAAAAGCCAAAGGGGTCTAATATGCGAGGGGGTCTAATAAATAGGGTAATATCATATTTACTCGCATAATGGCTGCCCTTTTTATGCCAATTTTAAGGGCCCAAAGTAGGGCTGCAGCTATTACGTGGAAAATATTCAGATAAAATTTTTAAGAGACCTGGAGACACTTTGTAGCCATTGAAACTATTATTAGAGGGGTGTTTATATAATAAAAAAGAGATCCTGCGCAATTGTCAGTACTGCTTCTGACTAATGAAACATCATAATGGGCTGAGACCTGTACATCCACCGTCAAATTAAGCATGTTAAATATCATGAAAACGTAGTTAAAATGAGCAGTGCTTTCAATACAACTTCACTGAATGCTGTAAGGGACTTTAACCCATTGAGCCCTACATATTTGTTGGATTGAAACTACATTGGCGTTGGGATTATTTTGAAGGAAATTCAGTGTCGCTTCATATCATGAGAAATTTCTTACTTACAAGACCATTAAAGATTTAAATATACATGAAAACAAAAGGCTTTCATACCACAAACTACGGAACAAGGCATACTGTAAAACCTTTTATTTTATTAGCATCACAGGACCGTACTCAGTCCGCCTGCTGAGTTGTAACACAGTCTTCTCTTTGCACTTCCTCTTTGATTTCCACATCTATTTGTTCTTCAGGAGCATTGTTCACACTAGTACTAATATTACTACTAATTTCGCTGAAAAAATGACATTTCTAATCATCATTACTTCCTAAAAGGGGTTATATATCGGTAAATATCAGTTCTATACTGGCAGCCATCTTGTTTACAAGCGAATCTCAAAGCTAGAGATAGCCCACTTCAAACTAATATTACCAAACACACTATCGATATATATTAGCAAAGACCATATAACATTGCAAAAAAAGAGTCCCTACACAAATCACAAATGCAACTCACTCTGCCATCCCTTGAGGAAAAGTTGAATTACGCAGTAAAATGAGACAACGGAACAGTTCCGTGGTACGGCGTTTGGTCCACCGAGACGAAGCACGGAACGGTTCCATGGCTAGGGCCCAATGAGTTAATGGTCTATCGTTACGCATGATGTCACGCTGGAGCAGACGGTGATGTCACTTTTTACACCACGTGTTGTGAAAATATTAATTGCAATTTTATAATATCCAGTTCATTGTGATCAGTACAATTACTTGAAACAAGTTACTATGTACCTTTAAAACAATAATAACTGTACTAAATGCCAAGATAATAGTTTAAATTTGAAACGTTAATCTCTTTACCCTCCCCTGTGAACCATGTGACCTTGCCGCGGTGGGGAGGCTTGCGTGTGCCAGTGAAGCAGATAGCCGAGCCGCAGGTGTGACCATATCGGAGGGGTATATGTTGAGAGACCAGACTAACGAATGGTTCATCGAAAGGGGGGTAGCAGCCTTTCGGAAATTGCAAGGGCGGCAGTCTAGATGATTGACTGATATGGCCTTGTAATAATACTTAACATGGCTTAGCTGTGTTGATACTGCTATACGGCTGAAAGCAACGGGAAACTACAGCCGTAACTAACTCCCGAGGACATGCAGCTCTTTCTGTATGAATGATGTACTGATGATGGCTTCCTCCCGGGTGAAATATTCCAGAGGTAAACTAGTCCCCCATTCGGATCTCCGGGTGGGGACTACACGAGAGGGGGCGATCATCAGGAAGATGGATACTGATATTCTGCGAGTCGGAGCGTTGAATGTTAGATTAGAGAATCTGAAAAGGGAGATGGATAGACTAAAGTTAGATGTAGTTGGTATAAGTGAAGTACGGGCAGGAAGAATAGGATTTTTGGTCAGGCAACTACCGAATTATCAGCTCAAAATCAAACAGAGGATGCAGGAGTTGGTTTAATAATGAATAAGAAAATATGGCAGCGGGTAAGCTACTACGACCAGTATAGTGAAAGAATTATTGTCGTCAAGATAGACACCAAACCAGTGTCCACTACAATAGTGCAGGTCTATATGCCTACTAGCTCAGCGAATGAGGATATCGAAAGAACATATGAAGAGATAGAAGATTTAATACAATATGTAAAAGGTGATGAGAATCTAATTGTGATGGGAGACTGGAATGCAGTGGTAGGCCAAGGAAGAGAAGGTAATACAGTAGGAGAATTCGGATTGGGACAGAGGAACAAAAGAGGAAGTCAGCTGGTAGAATTCTGCACTGATCATAATTTAGTCCTTGCCAAGACTTGGTTCAAACAACCACAAACGATGGCTTCATACGTGGACGAGACCTGGAGACACTGGAAGGTATCAAATAGACTTCATTATGATTAGGCAGAGATTCAGAAACCAGGTGTTGGATTGCAAAACTTTACCAGGAGCAGACGTGGACTCTGACCACAACTTGTTGGTCATGAAATGCCATCTGAAGCTGAAGAAATTGAAGAAAGGAAAGAATGCAAAAAGATAGGATCTAGACAAGTTGAAAGAAAAGAGTGTGAGGGATTGTTTCAAGGAACATGTTGCAAAAGGACTAAATGAAAAGGCTGAAGGAAACACAATAGAGGAAGAGTGGATAGTCATGAAAAATGAAGTCGGCAGGGCTGCTGAAGAAATGTTAGGAAGGAAGAAAAGATGAACTAGGAATCAGTGGATAACTCAGGAGATACTAGACCTGATTGATGAGCAACGAAAATACAAGAATGCTAGAAATGAAGAGGGCAGAAAGGAATACAGGCGATTAAAGAATGAAGTGGATAGAAAGTGCAAGGTAGCTAAGGAAGACTGGCTGAAGCAGAAGTGCAAGGATATCGAAGGTTGTATGGTCCTAGGAAAGGTAGATGCTGCATACAGGAAAATCAAGGAAACCTAGGTGTATGAATATTCAGAGCTCAGATGGAAAGCCACTTCTAGGGAAAGAAGGCAAAGCAGAAAGATGGCACGAACATATTGCGCCCTGGTGGGGGTGTGATAAGCGTCATGCAATTGTAATTATTTATGGAGGAATATATATTTCATTTTCAGAAGCGAGAAGATCGTACTGTACATACAGTAAGAGCAGGCCAGGCCGAGATGGTATGGTGAAACATGCACAGACTGTTGTCTCCACTGAGATTAACAAAAACAGTGAACGGCAGAATTAGAATTCTCAGAAATTGTGACGAAGGGGGAAAGAGAAAGGCACGAGTTGTTGACAAGTTGCGGAAAGTTTTCATAGCCCCGGGCAGAATAGGTAGTAGCAACAGCGCAGAGTGCCGGGTGCAGATTTCTAAGAAATGAGGCAGGGTATCTCCATGTACTAGCGGGAGTTGAATACGGGGTTGGCACTGGAACAAAAAAGTATGAGCCTTCCCGGTCTCGTGGTTTCTGTGGACCAATAGAAAATTTCATCGACCAGTCGCAGGTACGCCAACTTCGTATTGTAAGAAGCACTAGCGAGGCGAACTCCGCGGATTAAACTGATAGAAGGGAGTGAGTTATCAATTCGGAATAAGGTGGAATTTAGGAGCCTTACTATATTATAAAACTTATAAAAAGTTAATAATTGCGGGAGATTGCATGGTGTAATTCTGAGAGTTCATGAATGCTATCTGATGATTGGCTGGAGGCAAAGGACGCCACAATAGAGCGCGAAATCCCAGGCTGGGATACGGCAGCTAAATTCGCAAATATATCCATTACCAGCGAACGATAATAGTTGAGAATTGGTATAGAGCATTTGAGAACATAATTACATCATTGGATATCATATTTAAGCCACTGGCAAAGGCGCAAATAGTTATATGAGGATATCCGGACTGCGCGTCCTAAGATAACCTCCCTTGAACTCGGAAGAGAGGGGATACAAGTATAAATATGAGGTCGTGGACAAGGACTGGCAACTACTTTTGACAAAGTGTCGGAGCTGATACCACGCCTGGGGTGCGTGACAACTTCTGATATTTTGTTCGAGCCGTGATTACGCCAGGGGTGCATGTGTGTACTTACTCGTGGAGTAGGGTTCGAAGTATTACATTGTTACATAGTACAGTGATTCATAACGTGATGTAGCTCATATTACAGTCTTGAGCAGTATACTAGTATGAAGTGTTTCAAATAGACAGGACTCAGTAAAGCATAACTTACGGAGTGTGAGATTCTACCAACAGATTAGGAAGTGCGTTACGTGAGAACGGTCACGAGTGTTTATGTCACCTAGTAAACAGTCGATTCTAAACTGATACCTGGTCAGCTACACGAACGTGAGACGGGAAATTGAAGTGCGCGCACGGGCCGTTGTAAAGGGGATCCCGAGGTATCTCATGTTCCTAGTGTCCGGGAAAGGAATGAAGAATGTATATCTACATTAAGTGGGCTAGATACAAGGCCGAGAGTGTAAAATTTGTGAGTAGAATTTAGGGTGGAAATTATTCCAGAGTGCAACAGTTATTTTATTTGTTTTTATTCAAAATGTGTAAAGTTGAAAAGGGTCAAGGATTAATTCTTCAAGCTGGCATGAATACCAGTGGAATGCAGGGCTAAGACTGGACAGGGCCTGTGCTTCTCGTCCGGCTTAGCAGACTACAAAAAAGAGATGAGTAACCTTTTCAAATATTTGTAGATTGCTATCGTTAGGGGGAGGAAATCATATTATTTTATCATGGTAACTTGACAAAGGGACAAATTAATATGTACATGATTAGATCGAGCACTCATCATAATTTTGATTATTAAATAGAGTATAGTAGGGTTGAGTTGTTCATTCAAGTGCTTGAGTTGTTTGATATGATATGGAGCACGTTTCACGTAAAGATAATGTTAATATTCATTTAGAAGTGCTTCCAAAGTGTTTTTCCAGTATCGGAACTTTTATAGATATTAAGGCATGTTGTTAAGATAATCCAGAGGTAGGGTTGCCAAGTGATATAAATTGTTGTGGGACAGAATGAAGTCCATTGATTTGTTTGTAAATATCGCAAAGTTCGCCAGTGGACAAAATAATAATAATCTGTACAAGTGTCGAAGTAGTTACATTAATATTGGGTAATGTGTAAAGGCGTGTTTAATAATAATCTTTGAGAATAAAGGCACGGGCCTAGTTGGATAGAATGATTGCCAAAGTAATTTAAAGGTGGGGATATTATGTGGCATGAATATTTTATTTGGACAGTGAATCTGATTTTAACACTAATTGTTGATTTAACGTTTTTTTGGACTCCATAATAATCATAAATAATTTTGGTAGAAACGAGATAGGCATTTTGATAATATGGTCACGCTATGTTTGAGGCCCAGAGGGATTTTGAGCCAAAAGTTGAGATTTGGAGTTTTGTGGGACAGAAATCCGGCCCGAAATGAAAGTGAATTGTACTGATGTTGATGAAGAAATAGCTGGATCTTAAGGCCTACATAGAGGTTGTAATTTCTATACCGGTGATATGAGTGGCAGAAGAGAGTCCACACACCGAGGGTTAATTAATGAAAATGTTTTGAAGAGTTCTAATGGATAAATGGACTTCAAAATGGAAAAGGAAGGAATAATTTAACACTTGCAGAGATTGGAGGTATTTGCCCAACTGCGAGGTGTTACGGGATTTGAGAATTGTCTTAGGAGCATATGGTCTCCATGAATTAACGACAGTACGAAAATAAGGGTGCGGATTCGAACACTATTATGTCCCGACCGATGTGAATTCGGATCTTGGTGATTTCTGTTTGGGAGAGAACGTATGTGACTAAATTATAAAGATGGGGAATAAAAATAAAGATTCTCGAAAGAATAATAATAATAATAATAATAATAATAATAATAATAATATTCCAAGTAAATCATGTCTGGATTGATTAGTGCCAAAATAAATCGGAATTGTAAAATGGGTTATGCGTTAAACATATTAAGAGTGGACTACCGTGTAACAAGCGAAATTAATTTTTAAAAAAAATTATTAATAATAATAATACTAATAATAATACTTGAAGAATCAGAAGAAGAATTTTTATATTTTTATTTATGAACACAATAATGATGTTGGGAGTAGAAATGAAAAATTTGAAATTATTAACTAATAATAATAATAATAATAATAATAATAATAATAATAATAATAATAATAAATATTTGAAAAAGAATAATAATATACTTTTTTTATATTTTGGACATAATAATGATGTTGGGAGTTGAAATGAAAAATTTGAGATTTTTAACTAATAATAATAATAATGATGACAATATTTGAAGAAGGAAGCTACTCTTTTTAATTTTATTTTTTTGATGACAATAATAAGAGCGAGAAGTTGAAGTATTATAGCGAGGATGATTACGGGTTACGATAATCACGATTTCCACTAATAATAATAATAATAATAATAATAATATTTTAATATTTTTATTTTATTTTATTATTTCGGATGCTGATGATGAATGATACTAGGGAAGTCAGCTGGCGAATTAACGTAATAATGTCAAGTGTTGTGAATAATAAGTTACGTTAATAGTTGTAAAATGAAGGCAAATCCCTACATCTGGACCATTAGGTTATAGTCGCTTTGTCATTTCCTTCAACTAACAATTAGCATATCTTGGTTAGGAACCCGGGGAGAGTTTGTAGTTTCCCGGGTTGGTCTCATCTCAATCAAAGTGGAGGTGATAACATAGTTCATGTGATCGCGCCCACTTAGCCAACAGGTAATTGGTCCATGACCAAAATGGTCATGGTGTTAACGAAGGTAAATGTGATACCTTCAGATATCAATGGTTCCACCACCCAAATGGAAGGGTGGTCAAAAGTGATAAATATTACGTAATCATTTTTCAGGAATAATTTGCCAAATTACCGGCAAATCAAGGGTCAACAGATTTTGATTGTGTGTAAAAATTATTTTGTTTACTTAAATAAAATGCTCCTTTAGCATTTGCAAGGAAACAGTTCCAGGTTCTTGTTCTTGTAGAATAGTAAACCCTTGGTGACCGTTTAAATATCCGTCCCCATTCCTAGGACGGAGCCTTCATAATTTCCCTTTGATCTGAATATATATATAATTTGTGTGTTTTATGATGAGCCTTAAAGTTAAATATTAGTGTGTCCCGTTCAACCCTGTAGTACTGATTGGATGGCGCCTTTACATTTAGTTTGAGATCTTACATCTCAAAATATTTTTTATTGTGTATTAGTTGCAATAGATTCGGACCGTAACACTCCCTGAGATAAATGCTGGTTGGGACTCAGGCTTTGAGCGGGTGCAATATCCAACAGTTGTATCAAAGTGAAGATGTAGATAATTCGGTTCTGGAACAAGAAGAGGCTGTTGATGCTGATGAAATGGGAGACCGAATTTTGCGGTCAGAGTTTGACAGAGTGTGAGCAACCTAAATAGGAACAAAGCACCTGGAATTGATGACATTCCCTCTGAATTATTGACTGCCTTAGGAGAAACCAGCATGGCAAGGCTATTCCATTTAGTGTGTAAGATGTATGAGACAGGAGAAGTCCCATCTGATTTTCGGCAGAATGTTGTTATACGTATTCCCAAGAAATCCGGTGCTGACAGGTGTGAAAACTATCGCACGATTAGTTTAGTATCTCATGCCTGCAAAATTTGAGCACGTATTATTTACAGAAGAATAGAAAAACAAGTTGAAGCTGAGTTGGGAGAAGATCAATTTGGCTTCAGAAGAAATGTAGGAACACGTATAGCAATCCTGACTTTACGTCTGATCTTAGAGGATCGAATCAAGAAGGACAAGCCCACGTACATGGCATTCGTAGATCTAGAAAAGGCACTCGATAATGTTGATTGGTCCAAGCTATTTAAGATTCTGAAGGTGATTGGGATCTACCGAGAACAAAGAATTATCTACAATCTGTATAAAAACCAGTCTGCAGTGATAAGAATCGAGGGCTTTGTGAAAAAAGAAGCAGCAATCCAGAGAGGAGTGAGGCAAGGCTGCAGTTTGTCCCCCCCTCCTTTTTAATGTTTACATAGAACAGGCAGTAAAGGAAATGAAAGAGGAATTTGGAAAGGGAACCACAGTCCAAGGAGACGAAATCAAAACCTTGAGATTTGCCGATGGTATTGTTATTTTATCTGAGACTGCAGAAGATCTCGAGAAGCTGCTGAATGGTATGGATGAAGATGAAAATAAATAAGTCCAAAACAAAAGTAATGGAGTGTAGTCGAACTAAGGCAGGTGATGCAGGAAATATTAAATTAGGAAGTGAAGTCTTAATGGAAGTAGATGAATATTGTTACTTGGGTAGTAAAATAACTAACGATAGCAGAAGTAAGGAGGACATAAAATGCAGATTAGCACAAGCAAGGAAGAGCTTTCTTAAGAAAAGAAATTTGCTCACTTCAGACATTGATATAGGAATTAGAAAGTTGTTTTTGAAGACTTTTGTGTGGAGCATGGCATTGTATGGAAGTGAAACATGGACGATAACTAGCTCAGAAAGAAAGAGAATAGAAGCTTTTGCAATGTGGTGTTACAGAAGAATGCTGAAGGTGAGATTGGTAGATCGAATCACAAATGAAGAGATACTGAATCGAATTGGTGAGAGGAGATTAATTTGGCTAAATTTGATGAGAAGAGATAGAATGATAGGACACATCTTAAGACACCCAGGACTTGTTCAGTGTGTTTTTGAAGGAAGTGTAGGTAGTAAGAACGGTAGGGGTAGACCAAGGTATGAATATGACAAGCAGATTAGAGCAGATGTAGGATGCAGTAATTACATAGAAATGAAAGGGTTAGCACAGGATAGGGTGGCACGGAGGGCTGCATCAAACCAGTATGTGGACTGATGACTCAAACAACAACAACAACAACAACAACAATCTCTTTACTCTTGAACCTTGTAATAGAAGAAATTGTATGTTCATAAAACCTTTAACCTGTAAGTTTACAATCTGTTCTCATTCATAGGTTGGTCTCATGAAGGAGAAATATGACCATAGACTCCTACTCAAGCACCTACCATCAGATTTACGTCAGTTTCTGGACCATATTCAGTCTCTGGAATATGCAGATAAACCAGACTATGCGGTATGTACCATATCATATTTCTCTTCTGCTAGTGAGAACAATATTGTACTGTGAATGTTTTTATATTGTTTCTCAATGTGTTCAGAAGCATAGTGCATTTGTGGCTTGAAAATAACTTAGAATGAGACAAGATTAAATTTCAATGAAATCTTGATTTTATTCTTGCCTTTGAATAACCCAGATGTTTATGAACAGTGATAAATTCTTTCTACTTGCCAGTGAACATGTGGAGATCAAGAAATATCCAATGCTTTTTTTCAAATTCCCTTCACAGTGATATTATTTTCCTGCCTTATAATATTAACTTCTTTCCTAGCTGTTCATGCACTTTCTGTTAGGCACTCCCAAATTTATGTGGGGCACATTTAGTCCTGAGAATGTATACTTTTTTTTTTTTTTTTTTCCCAAAAGATCTTCAGGTTGCCTTTGACCTTTCTCTTCCTCTGTTCGGTTCCTCCACATACGAGATGGGATTCATCTCTTCTCATTACATGGTCAAACCAGTCAAACTGCTTTTCTTTAGCCCGTTGGAATATGTCACAGGTGTAGTAGTAGTAGTAGTAATAGTAGTAGTAAAAAAATCCATTTTGTTAACCAGCGAGTTGCAGTGAAAATTTGAAGCGATCAGTCTGTCCACAAACAAGCATTTTCATGGCAGGACACAGTAACATCTGGCTGGGACTGACAATAAAACTTTAAATTTTATTAATTTACAAATTCCCTGTAGAAGTTCCTGTTTTGGTTCATGCTGAGTCACAGTATCTAATCTAAACCTCTCCTCAATATTCCATGGGTTATATTGCTGCTCTCTACAGTCTTAGCTTCATATGCATTATTTGTCATCGAAGAACCTTTTTGTTGACAGATGTTAATTGGGCTGTTTGAACGCTGTATGAAACGGCGAGGAGTGAAGGAATCTGACCCCTATGACTGGGAGAAGGTACCTGCTACAGATAATGCTGTGCCTCAAGTACCTACAACTACACCTGCTATCATTACAAGGCCTGCGACGGGTGGTATTCTGGGAGCCACCCGGATCACAGATAATTTGTTGGAGGATAACCTTATTACCAGCTTAGACAACAACCAGGAAAATATAGAACCCGACAATAGACGAGAACTAGAGGTAACCATGTAGTTATATACCTATTGGAATTTTAATTTTACTGAGCCCTGCTCAGTGTTATTCAATAAAGTACTGCTCATGAAATTAAATGCTTCATATAGTTGGAATCAGAAGTATATCTTTGTGTTATTTCCATAAGAAAATGAATAAGCTTACTATTCTGTTCACCTCCTGTGGGTGGGGGCATAGATGAAGAATACACCCACGGTATTGCCTGCCTGTCGTAAGAGGTGACTGAAAGGGGCGACCAAGGGATAGTGTATTTTGAACCATGAGATTACCTGTGTTTAGTACTCTCATTCAAGAAATACCAAGGATCGACTTGCGATTAGTACCACTGTGAGGAACACCATGGGTTTGTGATTAGTATCATTGGGGGTGGACCACTATGGGTCTACAGTACCCATGATTAGTATCACTATAGTAGAACACTATGGGTTTACTTCAGATTATGTAAAAACACTGTGAGTCTGCGTTACTTGATATTAGTACTGCTACATGAGGAACACTATGGTTCTACTTTACCAGCAATTAGTACCATTATGAAGGGCCAGTGACCTGGATTTTGGGCTCCTTTAGACAACAGGCATCTCATCAATTTAGGATTTTGCTTTGGAAGCAGTCCCTTGGTCATTTTATACCATTGTTTTAAGTTATTTCATAGGAAGCTGGGGCATTGTGGGTTAGGTCCATTGTTGGTTTTAAGTTCATAATCATTGTTCGTCATCTTTTTGAATTCTAGTCAGTGGATAGATTTTAGAAGTACAGTAGAAGTCAGTTATAGCGAGTACAGTACATAACGAGAACCCCGTTATAACGACAATATTTGTCCGTCCCTTCAAACTTCCTATATTAAACTGTATATTATTATTCGGTTACAGTGAGAGCCCTGTCACTGACGCATCCGTTATTACGAGCGATTTAGCGCGCACTTTCTTTCTGTTACCAATATTTATGCACCCAGTCATTATACTGCATGTGGTCGATCACCTTCGGTATCGTTTTCTCATTATGTTCACTAGCGAGCTGTCTCGTCGAATTTCGAAGGCAACACCGGAGCCCATTATTAATATCCGTCGACTGTTGTCCTGTAAATGAAAATGAAAGAGAACATGTTTTCTTAATAAATGCGTAAATAACGTGTCCGATAACAGTTGTTAACTTGTTAAAGGTTGAATAAACAATCGCTTTTTTAAAAATGCTAAATACTGCAATTAATTAAGAACGGGATACACCTCAAGATATGACAGAGTGCGTCATTGATTAAAGAGGTTAGTTTATATTTTCTCGCGTCTGTTAAATTACGGAAAGGCTATTATCACGTAAATTTATAGCGAGAAGGTTATAATTTATCTACTGGCGCTTGAAGTATGTTTTCATTGTGCATATAGTCCAGTTAAGTTAGGATAGGTGACGCTGTTTGAATAAGAAAAACGTTTGCCACAAAATGCGATCGATCATCTTCGGTACGGTATATTTTTCTCGCTATGTGCATTTGTGAGCTCTCTCATCAACACTCGAAGGTGATGTTGGAGTCGATTAGTAATACCCGTCGACTGCTGTTCTCTAAAGTAAATTTGAAATGAGGATAACAGGTTTTCGTAAGAAACGCGCAAATGACTTGTCCGATAGCAGTTATTAACTCGTTAACAATAAAGGCTGAAGTAAACGATTTCTTAATTTTAATGTTATATACAGAAATTAAGTAAGAATGTGATACACCTCAAGATATGGCAGAGTACATCACTGATTTCAGAGGATAGTTCATACTTTCTCGCGTCTAGTTAAATTTCGGAAAGGCTGTTTTCATGTTAATTTTTAGCGAGGAGGATCATTTCTCTTCATGCGTTTGAAATATGTTTTCCTTGATACATATACAGTTAGGTTAGGTGACGCCGTTTGAAGAAGAAAACTGAAATGCTTGCCACAGAAGCCTCTGGAGTGATGCCGTAAATTCTCCGAATCCAAGACTTTTTATTCTCAGAATCTCATATGAAAAATCAAGGTTGTTTTGCATTCGCAGCCTGACAGTAATGAACAGCACTGGCAAATAGCGCAGTAACAGTGCTGTTTCTTTTCACCGCCACGCGCGCACACACAAAACTCGTTGACAATAAACGACCGCCTCTTTATTATACATCGCTAGCCACGGCGACCGGTTGTACAGTGTCTATGTGTAAAGTCACTGGATTTCGGGAAATAGTGAAGAGAGAATGACATTCTATTATCCTCTACAAGAACTTTTCTCAAATCTGCAGAATTGCGTCAAAACATGCCAGCCTTCGAATTCTTAGAAAGGCCACAGCTACTCAGCAGCAGAGTTACAACGCGTCTACTGTACCTGACGCTTAGTAAAATTAAGTTTTATAGACAGCAGGAATATTTTCGTGATGGCTCGTCGTATTGTAAAGATACGTGGAACAGGCATTGCCGGCAAATTTTAAACAGATTCTCGTCGATGTTATGGTGCCAATTTTAAGTCAATGGCTATTAAACAATCGGAAAAGTATAATAATTGTGCAGCTGCAAGAAAATACGGCATCTGCCTAACTAAAGCCAATATTCAGTGTAATTGTGAAGACAAAGGTAGTTTTAAATGCGTACTGTACAAAAAAAGTGCATTCCGTGGGATGCAACAAGGATGCTTTAGAGAAGTCGAAGATGAAATTGTGAGGTATGGTGCACAAAAAATTCTGGCGGAATTGCCATAGGCTACCGCGGCGCAGTCAACTCGCTCTTTGACCTTCAAAGTCCGCGAATAGGCCTACACATCGCTAGCCGCTGAAGTTGGCCGAACCCGGCAATCGAGACGTGCGTGTAGCGGAAGCTGATGCTGAGTGAAAGTAAGTTTTATAGTAAGCAAGACTGTTTTCCTGATGGATCATCGTATTGTAGAGACGCGTGGAATAGGTATTGCCAGGAAATTTTCAACGGGGTCTCTTCGATATTAAACCCGTTGAAATAAAGAATAATTGTACAGCTGCCAAAAAATATGGCATAACTAAAGCAATGTTCGGCGTCTACAAATAGTCTAAAAATGCGTCCTGTATAAGAAGGCATTCATGTGATTTTACAAAGCACTTTTTAAGTCTGATTTAAATGGTTTGAAGGAAAAAGTGGGGGTAGTCTTGGATTTTGAAAAATACGGTAATATAATTTTTTCAGAATTAAATTAAACATACACTTTCACGTAGTATCGGATTTCGAAAAATAAACAGGTAAGACGCAGTGTGGGTATTATCCGCGAAAACGTAAGTTTTGAACAAACTGATTGCCCTTTCATACTGATTTTAATGTGTATGGGGGGGTTTTCCCTGACTTTTACAAAAAACTGATATAACGACAATCCATTATAGCGAGTAAATTTTTTGCCGTTGTGAATTCTCGCTATAATGGACTTCTTCTGTAATTTAATATTGTGAGTTTGATCTGCTGATTTATTTTAAATTCATATTCATTCATTCATTCATTCATTCATTCATTCATTCATCATGTTTTGAATTCTGGTTAGTGGATGAATTTTGGAATGTTAATTGTCATTACATTTCATCTCATACCATTACGGGCCGATGACCTAGATGTTAGGCCCCTTTAAACAAGTATTGTTATCAACTATTCAGTGCTAGTGACATATTACTTATATTTCTCATAACTGAACTTTTCAAATACCATATTTCCTTGCATATAAACCCTCTCAGCCTGCTGTCATTTCTCGATGGATGCAGTACTTTTGCATCCATCTTTTGGCACAGGCCAGAACAAAGTGTAGCTTCCACTGAAGTCGCAGTCGCATCCTTGGCTGTGAAAATATGGAAGCTGCTGGGGTATGAGTTATGCTGAGTAATGACATTCAAAGCATCCAGTGCATCTGAGGGTTATGAAAGGTGTTGCTCATAGGGTTAGTCTTGCTACAATAGCACTGTCTGGCCCAGTGAGGCAAACCACCTCGCACCTCTTCTTGCCTAGTACGCCTCATGTTGGTGCTGTCATTGGTTTTCCTACAGCTGCATAGCATTTGGTGATGCTGTTTGAGGATCCAACCAGCCCCTGGACTAATGACCTAACAGACACATTAGACCCCTTTTTTCCCCCCTGCTTTTATAGCTGCAAAAACTAAGGGGTAGCGGGGATCCAGTATGCGGTAGCCTCCCGTTTTGTCCAGTGACATCTTGGTATAAAGAACTATAGTTATACATTATTCTGTAACAAATTTGTGAATGTCTTCCGAGTCTTACTGGCTACCTTTATTGGAAAGTGGCATTTCTAAATTTAAAAAATAAAGTAGGCAACATTTGGTGAACAAATGACTTTTAGGCTACATATACTGTAAATATAGCCAGTTTTAGTTACTCTTATATCACGTTATCCATTTAATCTCTTTTACTCTTCTGATGAGATCAACATTAGGAAGGGCATTCGGTCTTGCTTCATACTCGACCCCGTAGAGAAAAGGGATAAGGGTTGGACATACAGTTTTATTTATCATATTATGTAATATTAATACAAAAGAAGAACTTAATGATCAGTCATTTGCCTCTGTCACTTCAGCAGTAGGCCTATAATACAGCAGTAATAACTGCTTTCATTTGAATTATATTTGTCTTGTGCTGCCAACTTCCCTGTTACCAGCATTGTCGTCGTCCCATCTTCACTGCCATCAAGAGCATTCGAGATCCAGTCTTTACTAAACTTTTAAAAATAGTTTTGTTCCCCGGTCCTGATTACAGAGTCCAAACAGTGAGAATCTGTTCACAAATGGTTTCTGGAGATGGTCTCTGTTATTCCCAGTAAGTGTATGTGTAGCAGAAGCCACCCTTTCCATATACAGCTGTGCTGTAGAAAGCGTGCCAACACACCAGCTGATGTAATATATAATAATAATAATAATAATAATAATAATAATAATAATAATAATAATAATAATAATAATAATAATGTTACTGGCTTAACGTCCCACGAACTACGTTACAGTTTTTGAAGACGCCGAGGTGCTGGAATTTAGTCCCCGCAGGAGTACGAGGCTGACTTATTTGAGTACCTTCAAATACTACCAGACTGAGCCAGGATCGAACCTGCCAAATTGGGGTCAGAAGGCCAGCCTCAACCGTCTGAGCCACTCAGCCCGGCAGTATAGTAACTGGAAGCATTTTTCGAATAACTGCAGCTGTTGAAAGCCAGACGTATTTTTAAGTAAACAGTGGAACCTCTATTATCCGTTCCCGGAAAATACATTTTCCCAGATTATTCGTTCAGATTACTTGGTCCCACGAGCATCCTAATTAAACCACGTTGTAAAAATTCCACATTATCCGTTCCTTGAAGAAACTATATTTCCCAGATCAACCGTCCAGAAATTTCAGTCCCATCAATGCTAAATCCTCCATAAAACGTTTTTCAGGAAACTGTATCTCATAAAAGGATGGCTAAGGCCTACCTATGGGTCTTAGCGTTAATGTCCCGTCATTGCGATAATTAGAGCAGGTAATGTACTGAAAAAGCGATCGGCAGTGAACTTGCATAAGGAACCATCTTAGCATCACATTCAGTGGGTATTCTTTAGAGAATCCTCGGAAATCATAAAGCAGAGAGTGGCCGTAACATTTGTAAGGAGACAGAGCACATTTCAACAGCTATATTTGAAAACTGAGCGAATTTTGTCATATGTTCTTACTTGTAAAATGCCTACATCATGTCCAGGGTTAGATGTTTACTTTATTTTTTTTATTTTATCACTGAACAAGATTTTGGCACTTTCCTCAGAGAATTGTATAGTCACTGGGCTTTCAGGCAGGAATCAAAACTGCTCTTTCTTAATCTAGTATTTTAATATTGTCGTATACGATTACGTTAGAGACCAGAACAAATCTTGTACCTTTCATACATAACCCTTTCAGACCTGAAAGAAAACCGGCGGTGTGAATTTTTGTTTGTACATCAAAAACTGACTAAAATGCTCTTAAATACATATATTTTTAGTTTATTCTACAAAATAAAAATTAACATCTGAAAAAAAGCACCCGCATAATTGTGCGTGTCAGGACTTAATTCACTACTTACAAAAAGGAAAAATTACCTCAATGCATGTGAATATACATATGTACATGATCAAATGTTCTATTTTACAATGAGGAATAATTTAAAACAATTAAATCTTCGTTCAAACACAAGTAAACGTTACATTTTCTACATTGAGGAAGAGTTTTGCTTTTACTGCCCTTTTGGCAGCAGCAACTTGTCAGACCTGATAGAAATCTGGAGGTGTCAAAATGTCAAAAACTTACTAAAATGCTCTCAAATACATGTTTTTACAGTTTATTTTACAAAATAAGAACTATCGGCTGAAAAACAGAACCCACACAAGTGTGTGTGTCAGGACTTATTCACTACTTGCAAAAAATTAAAAAATTCAACTCAGTACATGTGAATATGCACATGTACTAACGTTCTATTTTACAGTGTGGAACGATTTTAAACAATTAAAATTTTATGCATGACATTTCTCATGAAGAGTACGAGTTTTGCTTTCACAGTCCTTTTTGTGACAGCACCCAGCACTCCAGCATGCATTGCCTGTAAGGAAACCTAGCCCGCACATATGTGCGTATCAACATTTAAAACCTCATGGTATTACGTACGATGTTGTAAGTTCACAATTTACACACTTCATTGATTATATTCTGATATTCAGTAAAGCTTCTAGATCAATATGAATGCAATAAATAAATACTTACTTTAGGCATTACTGCTTCTCACCATCTTGCTAATGAACTGTATTTTTAAACTCTTCTTCCTGTCCCCTGGTGGTCAAGTACTAAATAAAAACAGCTGAAGTACATGCTACGTGTCCCGCACAAGCACTGCAGTCCGGTCTAGCGCCAAGAAAACGTAAAATAAGCTCAGCCGTAAATAAAATACTAACCTGCACAATTGTGCGTACACGGTCTGCAAGGGATATAGGCATGGGAGGTCTTGGGATTGCCTAATACTGTTTTGATCTTAATAGAAGACTGTAAAATGTCATGAAGAAAACTGCAGTTGTTTTATTTTTTGCAATGTTGCATTTAAAAAGTTTGCATAATTTCCCACTAGTACCAACTTGTGCAGCGAGCGCACTTTCCAGCTGAGCTCAAGGTCATGAATAACTATAATTTCTGAAGGTTTGAGGTTATTTGTTCTCTTTCCAATTTGAGTGTGATTAGTGATGGGCAGAATTGAATGCATTTGAGAACTTTCGAGATTCGATACTTACTGTACAATAAGTAAAATTATTTCAAGAATAAATTTACTGTGTCCACCTATTCAATACAATTATATTTTGTAGTGATTAAATCCTACATGAATTATAAACACTAATTAGGAACATGTTTCGTCCTAGTTTTGGGCATCTTCAGCCTAATAATAATCTTAAGGTCAAACATAATATTTAATAGATTTAAGACTTGACCTTAAGATTATTATTAGGCTGAAGATGCCCAAAACTAGGGCGAAACATATTCCTAATTAGTGTTTGTAATTCATGTAGGATTTAATCACTACAAAATATAATTGTATTGAATAGGGGGACACAGTAAATTTATTCTTGAAAGAATTTTACTTATTGTTATCTTCAATACGGAACAAAATGAGATTAGTTACTTGTTACTTGTAACTTACTGTACATTCGGAACCACTTTCTCGAGTTCAACATAACCTTTAAAAGTTGATGGAGGGTTAATTTATGCGGTACAAGATTTCCAAAAACTGACTATGAACAGTACACCGGTGACCAAATTACAATGGAACATTTAAAAAGGAGCTGATTTAGCCGTCGTGTTACGCACGTCTGTATCTAATGTGCTTTATTAGATTAGAGAATTAAAAAGTACTTGTCGATTGTTGTTTAGATTGGCGTAATTAGATTTTTCGAAGAGTTTGGCTGATCAAAGTTGTTGAACTGAAAGAAGTTTTCACGGGAAACTGACGAAGTTTCCCCAGTAAAAGTGAATGTAAAGTATAGAAATTTTTTAACTCGCGTATGATAATTAATGTTTGAAGCCGGCTCCATGGTCTAACTTGCCTGCCTCTCACCCGGAGGGCACGTGTTCAATTCCTGGCCAGGTCAGGCATTTTTACCTGGATATGAGGGCTGGTTCCAGGTCCACTCAGCCTACATGATTACCTTTAATTGAGGAGCTACCTATTGGTGAGATGGCGACCCCGGCTAGAGTGCCAGGAATTGCGGCCGAGATGATTCATCACACTGACCATGCGTCACCTCGTTTTCTGCAGGCCTTCGGGGCTGAGGGTGCTTGGTAGGCAAAGGCCCGTTTGGGCTGTAGTTTGGTTTAGGAGTGTTTGTAAGATTATAATTATACATATTTCATTTTGTGATGTTTTGCCGAATTGTTGATTGTTTGCATTCATTCCCGGATTTTCAGTTCTCCCATTTTGTACGTTTTTTTCCGTGGTCCCTCCAAAAACGGAGAATCGAGATTCCACTGTATTTCATTGTTCTCTACTTTTATCACATCAGAATTTACCTGAACAGCTGTAATTGAGATGAGAGACCACATTATTTAGGTTAGGTATGCTATCAAGTGCTCGGATAGTGCCAGAATATCCATGGAAAGAAAAAAAAATGCAGGAAAGCTTGCTTCATTTATGGATATCTAAAGGTGTGGAGGTAATATATTCTATTACCATAGTGTTTAATTTTGTATGTTCGTTGCATAGTGTGATTTGTTTGGCATATCCGAAAATCGTGAAAGTAGTCAGTGGAATGTAAAACCATTAACATTATTATTATTATTATTATTATTATTATTATTATTATTATTATTATTATTATTATTATTATTATTTTACGCATGTTGACGTGTAACACAATGGCCAGGATTGGATTGTTTTTAGCATGTTTTAAACCTACTTCTCTCCAAAAATGGGCTGTATTGGCCTGAGTTAAGAGATATTAAACTATCACTTTGTTATTGATCTTGCCTGCTATATTAATAGCAACAACCATGAATATTTTATAACTCATGTCCTCATCCCTTTTAGGCACGCCCCCAATGAACATGAGCTGCATATACCATTTTACCATATATCAACCTTCTTGTGATATAGATGTTGATTCCCATAGGGAACCTGAAATAGTTAGCTGGAAAATTTATAATATCCAATAACGGATCTTTTATATTGGTATTATCAACCTTCTTGCCATTCTGAAATCTCTGGTAGTGCTGGGAATCAAACTCTGGTTCTGAGAACAGCAGCTAATTGGGTTAACAGTTACGCTGGCAGCCATTCTTTTCTACAAAACACAGACACATCGCATGACTGATGCATGCTTGCAATGTGCAGGTTGGACATGAGAAATTGTTCACCTATTTGTGCAATGTCATCAGAGCTGTAGTATGCTACGGAGGTGGACAATTTTTTACTACAGAACACAGATGTACCCCATGACTTTGGTGTGTTTTTTCATTGCATGGGTCAGACGGACAAATCTATTTACAAATTTATGTGATGTCATCAGAGCTATAGTATGGCCAGTACCTGCTTCAAAGTGGAATTGTGGGCCGATGACCTTCGATGTTAGGCCCCTTAAAACAACAAGCATCATCAGCAAGCAAAGTGGAATCATCATCCTTCTCTAAGTACGTTGGGGAGTCTTGTATGTGAGTTTTATTTTGTTTCATTTTCTTTGTCTCAGAAAGCTAGGAGTGTCTAATACAAGAGGAAATATGGTATTTTCTTCATTCAATGACAGCATACAGATGAAATACAAGTTGCAAGTTGAAATCTGTACAATATATTTTTTCAAATAATTCATTATATCATTTTGAGGAAATTTTGTTAGAATATTCTTAAATTTTATAATAATCCATTTAAGAGGCTATCTTGTCAGATCTTCAGTCTTGAGGCGGAAATTGTAGGATTAGAAGAAATTCAGACAAAAATTGGAAAAGGAAGGAAGCTTAAAGATAAAAGGTTTTTATAGTAAGATGATGTGCTGTTTTGTGTGTGTTGGGTACCTTAAATAGTGATTCGACAGTGGTAGTTTATAATGTAGAACCGATTTCTGATTGATTTTTGCATTTTTAATTACTCTCTCTCTCATAGTTATTTGTAGAGAGTAATTTGTATCACATGTAGATTCCATCAGTGTTTTTATTGTAAAGTAATTTGGTTTTATCTCTGTTATTTCAGGCACAGTTGGATTATGAAAGTGTATGTCGACGAAGGAGACATAATCTGCACCAAGACATGACATCGCCCTTGGTGATGGAAACTAATCGTGAGCGGGACAAGCTGGTAATAGATAAGAATTGCAATGCAACACTTGCAGCAACACAGACTGCCAATCAGAGTGCTGATGCGAATGTACAACTTCAAGGTTTGTTAACATCTTCCTGCATTACAGTATTTAACTGGATTGAGGATGAGGATTTCTTGAAAAATCTGTGCCTTCAATATCACCTCTATATAGTTACAAAAAATAAAACCTTTAGGATGTAGTAGTAACGTGACAGGCTGACTTGTGTTCAGGGTGGAAAACCATGGAAAAACCATCTTCATGGCTGCCAGCAGTGGGGTTCGAACACATTTTCTCCCGAACGCAAGCTCACAGCTTTGCAACCCTAACCGCAATGCAAATCAGCAGCTAAATTTTTGTGCAAGATTTTTCTTCAAGCTTTTGAGATGTGCTAAATGGTAGGGTCTGTTTTGGTTTTATAAGTCTTAACAGTCTTAAGAAGGGAAGTAATGTAGATACATTATGTTCATGAAAATTGAGTGGAGGATACACTTAGTAATTTTCTATCACAGGGTATGTAATCTATGGTGAAACAGTGATTTACCAAGGAATGTTATAGAAATACTGTATAATGCATATTGTATACATACACCCATAAAAAGGATATTGACACTACCTCTGTAAGTTGGTGTGGTATGTTAATATGTATGACATACGCATGTACCGAGTGAGTTGGTCATGCGGTTAGGGGCGCACAGCTGTGAGCTTGTGTTCGGGAGAAAGTATGTTCGAACCTCACTGTAGGCAGCCCTGAAGATAGTTTTTCTGTGGTTTCCCATTTTCACATCCAGCAATAGCTTGGGTTGGGCTGTACCTTAATTAAGGCCACAACCACTTCCTTCCAACTCCTAGATTTTCCTATCCCATCGTCACCATTCTTGTGTTACGAATTATGCTGAGTGATTTGCATGCTAAATTCAGACCTAGCCTTGACAGAGTACAAGAGTGAAATCTAAGCAGCAGAAATGCTCTTCTGAACTTACAGTAGGCAAATAGAGAAAGAGAAATATGTATGGTGTAGAAAAAGGATAGTAAAACAGTGGTAGGAAAATAGACTGTGATGGCTTGAACATATTTAACAAATGGATTAAAAGAATAATGTCAAAACCAGTTGTGGAATTACAAATGCACAGAAATTTAACCAAGGAAGATGTTACAGTAGAATACCTAGAGCAATAGGGAGGCAAGCTAGAGACAAGAGAGGAAAGAGTAACCAAGGTTTTGCTTTGTAGTGTTTAGTCCTGGGTCTCTTGAAGTGACTTGGAGTGTGGGAAGGGAGATATAGGCAGGTAATATATCAACGACTCCAGTATTAGAACCTTAATCAAAGAAGGGATTGTGAAATTTATTTTAGGGGAGAAAGCAATTGTATTATGTTTTTCCAGTCTTTCCAGAACCCTCTTAGACATAATTATAATTCTTTATTCACACAAGTACAAACAGCATAATCATGTAGGCTAGTAGATAATATTCTCCCTCTCTTCCTCTCTCTCATGTTGATCTTGGTGCCAAAGGGCCATTAATATCAAACAATGTTATGTGTTCTTAACTATTTATAAACAAAAGTAATGGAGTGCAGTAGTATGAAGTCAGGTGATACAGGAAATATTAGATTAGGAAGTCTTAAAGGAAGTGGATGAATATTGTTATGTGAGTAGTAAAATAACGAACGATGCCAGAAGCGAGGAGGACATAAAATACAGTCTAGCACAAGCAAGGAAGGCCTTTCTTAAGAAAAGAAACTTGCTCACTTCGAACATTGATACAGGAATCAGAAAAATGTTTTTGAAGAGGTGGTGGTGGTGGTGATTATTGTTTTAAGAGGAAGTACAACTAGGCAACCATCCTCTATATAACACTAATCAGAGGGAAAAATGGAAGGGATCTGACACTTCAAAAATGAAGATATCGGTCAAAGAAAGACAAGGGCCACGAAGGGCTTGAAAATGAGACTCCCTAGCCCTCGCAAACCTAATAGCACCGGGGTCGGAAAAGAACAAGAGTTGACCAAGAGAGGTCAGACAGGATAGATGAAAGTGAGGAGGCTGGCACAAGTAAGTGGAAGCAATGCCAGGACTCAGCTGAGGGCCCTGTGGTCACCAACCCACGCTCCAAAGTTCAAAGCACTTGGGGCCCCTTTTTAGTCGCCTCTTACGACAGGCAGGGGATACCGTGGGTGTTATTTTTCCGCCCCCACCCACAGGCGGTGGTTTTGAAGACTTTCGTTTGGAGCATGGCATTGTATGGAAGTGAAACATGGACGATTACTCGCTGAGATAGAGAATAGAAGCTTTTGAAATGTGGTATTACACAAAAATGCTGAAGGTGAGATTGATAGATCGAATCACGTATGAAGAGATACTGAATTGGATTGGTGAGAAGATCATTGTGGCTAAATTTGACAAGAAGAAGAGATAGAATGATAGGACACATCCTAAGACACCCAGGACTTGTGCAGTTGGTTTTTGAGGGAAGTGTAGGAGGTAAGAACAGTAGGGGTAGACCAAGGTATGAATATGACAAGCACATTAGAGCAGATATAGGATGCAGCAGTTATTTAGAAATGGAAAGGTTAGCACAGGATAGGGTGGCATGGAGGGCTGCATCCAGTCTATGGACTGATAACTCAAACAACAACTATCTATATATTATATGTATCTTATATTACTTTCCTTTTTTTAAATCTGTTTCCAGGCTCACCAAAAAAGCAGGTTCCACAGAGACGTGCTGTTTCTATGGCTGGCGCCGATCCAGTTCCTGAGAAATCTGTTGCTCCGGCTACAGATAAAGCAGTGGACTATGAGGGTGATGCAGTGATGGCGTCAGCACGAAGTAATTCAGATACACAGCATCAGCATGCCAAGAAAACTCCACCTTTAAACGTTCCAGCATCAAACCAGAATCAGACACGAAAGGGAGGAGCAATGTTTGGGCGATTACGGGTGGTCACAGCTCCTGCAACATGTGTGCAAGATTTAGGAAAGGCATTGGCAGAACAGGACAGGGGTGATGGAGATGCAGGGGTGGGTGATGAGGACAAGCTGACAACTACTCATGATCCCAACAACCCTCTCATTTTGCAGTGCTCTGAACTGCCCAGCCCTCGTATCAGGGAAGCTACCACAGAACCAGATGGCTCCTATTATTCTTACGAAGCAACGAAAGCAGGTTGGTGGTGGGCTTCTATATCTAGGCTTATGTACTCTCCAATCTTGTAATACTTGGTGGCGTGGCTTGATACACATTAAATTATTACACCGTTTTTCCTGTGGTTTGAGAAGAACTTGTAAATTTTTACTAACTTGGGCAGAAGTAGCGAGCATGCTGGACTTGATGGTAATTGTGAAGTAAAATGTACATTCTCTGACTATACTGTTCCTCTTTGTGATGCATGTTTAAAAACTATTACTTTGTTATATGATTCAGTGGACTGTCCTCTGCATGATGTATTAACTCTGTTGCTAATAAAAATTTAGTAACTTGCCTGACAATCTTAATCATTGGTGTATGTTATTTTGTGTCATAGTACTCTTCAGAAATATTGAATATGTTGACTTGTATATTATCTATGCAGTCATTAATCGTAAAAGGAGGTCTGGGTATCATAGTAGTATACCGTATTTACTCTCATATAGATTGCACTTTTTATGCATATTTTAAAAGTCCCAAAATAGGAGGTGCGGCTATAATGCGGACAATTTTCAGACAAAATTTTAAAAGACCAGCGGGTATATCGTAGCCATTAAAATATTATTAGGGAGATATTTATATACAGTGGAACCTTGATAATTCAAAATCGATTAATACAAAATCTTGCCTAATTCAAAGAAGCTTTTGTTCCCGGAAACATGAGGTACAGTTTTATATGTTATTTAAAGTGTTTAATTTGAAATACGGATAATTCATAATTCCAAGAACAATGTCAGTTCCATTACCGAAATTCAGACTTTTAATTCAAAACTGTCTTTACATTAAAAAAAAAAAAGTATTTTACAGAGTAAAAATTGATCCGCGTTATGATGGAATGAGTATTCTGGAATGTGCCGGGATAGGTTTCCGCACTTTCTCTCACTTTGGTGGGTCTGCAGTGTGCTTCATATTTGCTAAGTTTGAGAGGAATCTTAATTCTTTTGTATGCAGCGTTTTAAGGAATGGCACTCGCATAACAGGCACACGAGGGCGAAACGCAGGCAACCAAGAATGAGTTAGCTGGAAAATTTATAATGTCCAATAACGGACCATTATATTGGTATTATAACAGGCAGTGTGCGGAGAAGCAGAATCCGCGAACACTAGCGTTTGGCGAAAAAGCGTGGTTCATATAATCAATTCGTACGCACCAAACAATATTGTCATTGCCGATGAAACTGCATTGTTTTTAATGTGGAGCCCAAATGGACTAATGGTTTTAAAGAAGAGAATTGCCACCCAGAAAATCATACAAGAGTGGGGGTCATTGTATTGTGTTGCAATGCACACGGAAGCGAGAGACCTCCTCCCCTCGTCATAGGAAAATTTGAAGAGCCACGATGTTTTAAGGGCGTCGGGCACTTTCTGTGCAAGGACAAGGCGTCTAAAAACTGTAAACACTACGGTAATCCAAAAAATAAAGCATTTGCACATGGGAGCCAGCATAATTTGTCCTAGTCTCTGAAACATGTATTTTTTTCTTTCATTGCGTGAGGTTATGTTTGTCAATGACTTATCCAAGTGCATTATTTGAATAATGTAAATGCACCTTGTTGGATACATTTTGGAAATAGCTTTTTTTTCAATGGCATTTGAAAGGTTCAAACTGTGAATCAAGGTTAATTGTATGCAATAATGTGTCTTAGAATACTTCGTGACACAGCAGTGGTTTGCATTTCGGAAGTACTTGTTGGCGGTTGATTTAAAATCACGTAATTCGAAGTCCGATTTTTGCATCCCAATAACTTCGAATTAACGAGGTTTTACTGTTATAATGTAACAAAGGGATGCCGCATAATTGCCAGTACGGCTTGTGACTAGTACAACATTACTGCGGGTTGAGACCGTACATTCATCGTCAAATTAAGCCTGGTAAATATTGCGCGAAAACATAATTAAAATGAGCAATTGTTTCAATATAACTTCACTGTAGGCTGTAATAGAATAATATCAGATTGGGAGCAGAATGTGATGTCGGTTTTTACATCACGTACTGTAGAAATATTAACTGCAGTTTTATAATATCCAGCCCGTTATGATTAGTCCGTGGTTTCCCATTTTCACACCAGGCAAATGCTGGGGCTGTACCTTAATTAAGGCCACGGCCGCTTCCTTCCAACTCCTAGGCCTTTCCTATCCCATCGTCGCCATAAGACCTATCTGTGTCGGCGCGACGTAAAGCCCCTAGCAAAAAAAAAAAAAAAAAAAAAAATGATTAGTCCAATTACTTGCAACAAGTTATCATATGCCTTTAAAACAATAACAGTAGTAACATTTTACTCAAAAGACGACATGTTTTGACCAGCTTACTTGCACTCCAGCATGACAAAAGGCGAGTGTAATTAATTTCAGTCATAGATTTATTTTTCTAAACCACAAATCCAACTTCAAATTTGTAGTCAGCCTGATGAACTAGTAGGAGATTTGGAGGCTGTGTTCCCGGATCAGTTTGTTTCTGTGGTTGGTCTGAGATTCATCCTTCACTTTCTCGCGCATTGTTGTGAAAGCCACTGCCAGCTCAATCACGTCCCTGTGCTGAGCTGGCAGTGCGTCATACATTTACGTTCGTCGCATGTTAATGATGTGGCGTTGTCAGTAAAACACAAAATTAATTAGTAACATGGTAATACATACTGCATGAAATGAGTAATGCTGCCTGTGTTGTTGAACTTACCTCACAAAATATTTTACCGGATACACTCAAGGATTTTATTTACATACATACATACATACATACATACAGAAAGCAACAGAATTTAAAGAAAATCAGTATAGGTATTGTGCCAGTCACATGTATTTATTAGTTTATATTCCATTCATAATTTTATCAATACTGTAAGCCTTTCACTTGCAGAGGGGTACAGTGCTTAAATTTTAAAAACTGGGAGAAAAAATACATTATCGTACAGTACCAAGGCATTATAAAACACTGCTTATGAACATTTACTCGGAATCATAAGCAGAGTGGCTAGTTTCACTTTCGTCTCGTGGATACCAGTTGGAAATGTGATGTTCATCGGTAATGTTTTCCATTTAAATATAACATACGGATGTAGTTTATGGTCGGCAGCTATAATAGCTGACATCACTGTATGACAGTTGTTGTTATCATTAGTTTTAATTAAACGCTTCCTTGTCAGAAACAGTGGGGATTTGGTCAGCATTGCAGATTTGCGAGAGGAGATATGAGTTCTGCTGCCTTAACCTGATCACATGCCTGTGAAACTCTGTAACCTTATCACAGCAGTCATTAGGCATTATTTGGCACAAAGACGTTTTCCACCATAATGAAAGGTTATTATGCTGCATAAACTGAATAACTCGCACATGACTTGCCTTGACTAAGTTTCCCAGAACATAGTAGGATCACGCAATTTCCCATGCTTTTAGTTGTAACATTTCATTAGAAACACTGCAACCACTGTTCTGCATCTCTCTCTCACCCTTTCCAGTAACACTTGGGAACACCCGGAATCTTGCCCTGTTTTGGGTCATGAAATGCCACTTGCTGCTTTCTCCAATTTCTGACTTGTTTTTCGTGAATAGAAAACTCACGACTGACTGCTCTATTATCATTTTCATCCGCGAATTTCACCACATTTAACTTGAATCAAGCCATGCAACTGTTAACTTTCCCCATGACAAATATTTTCTAACAAGCTCCACATGGTTGAGCTCAGACTGTGTGCAGAAGTGGCCCTTTCCATTTATTGCTGCAGATGCACATTGTTGCAACAAGCCCACGAATTGGATGTGTGGCTCTTAATCAGCGCAAACATTTATGCGAATATTCGGTCAACAAAATTAGGGGTGCGGCTTATATGCAAGTAAATATGCTAAAACCTTCTCCAAGGATAATTATAGCATATTCCAGCTGTTTGAATCACTGTACCTGCCCCTTTTTGTTAATCACTATTTATTTACTTTTTTATTTATTAATTCATTCATTCATTCATTCATTCATTCATTCCTTTTCAAATGGCAAAGTTAAGGATCTTGTCCCTCTCGTACACTTACCATATTTTCTCACGTAATTAACGCAATTTTTTGACGAAAAATTCAGGCGAAAACTTAGGATGCATAAATTATTCAAGGAATTCAGATATGTTTAAAAATTATTTACAATTCATTTACATTAAAAAAGGTACATCAAATATAAGCACAATTGGTTCAACTCATTTGTGGTTATTGTTATTTGGCATGAGATTTTTTTCTGAAAAGTCAAATAGGGTTCATCAGGTAAGTTGGAAATGTATTAACACTGGAAAATATTCTTCCCATTTCGAGCTGACAATACGACCTGAAGTGAAATAAACATGAACTAATAAAAGTACAATTCATGTAATGTCATAATAATGACTAGAGGCATCTGTTTGTGTTGAAATTTTTTTGCTTAATTTTGTCATTTTTTAACAGTTATTTTGGTATATTTTTAGCTATTTTTATTTTATTTTGTCAATTTCACTAAATTTTAATTCCACTTTTCAACAATAACAGGTAAACCAAGAACTTAGTTGATAACACATTTGCAGTGTAACAACGTTTGTTTTTTTTTTGCATAAGTATATATACACAAGTTATGCTTCTGCTTAGAACACATATTATACGCGAACCTTTTCTTGAGCCCAATTTTTACGGGGTGAGGAGTAAGGAGGGAGCGCTGCCGGTTCCGGTTATACTGCCAACTGGATGGAAATGAAATCGGAATTGAATCTATAATATGATCGATCAATATGAATTTTCTAAACATTTATTATCTTATGTTAACAACTGTGTCACACATGATTAAACATTATATAACATTTCTCGATGCAAATCTTGTTACTAGCATGAATTATATAGTTTGGCTTTGCTCTGTAAACAACAACAGTACTAGTTCGTAAAGTGTATGCCAGATGTCGCACAGCGATGCATAAGCGATTCATAGTTTGTGTTTTTAAAGGTTGCCAAATGGATGTCGAAGATAACCGAGGTCTACCGATTCACCACTGCGGAGCTCATGGCTCAAGAAAAGGTTCGCGTATAGTACAGTATTACACATTATATCAAGGCATGGAAATTTGAAAAAATTGTATGAGCTGTCAGTTTAACAAGTAGGGCCTAGCCCAAGTATATAATTTACACATCAGTCTGAAAAAGAGAGAGAGAACATGAGTTCTATATTACTGGGTGTCAGAGCTGTTCTCCTGTCAGACATTACATTACAATATGTTGAGAATATCCTCTCACTATCAACATTACTGACTGATCACGAAGATATTCTCCAAAGTACTCAACACTTTTAAACCATGAGTTCTACCCGGTGATCACAGGAATAAGGAAGAGTTTAGCTTTAGTGAGTTCGTCGTCCTATTTCTGTTTCAAGAATTGAATGTATACATGCTTTCTCTTCCGTGTATTAAGGAAGATATGTTTTGCCTGTACAACTCATTGGTTCAAAGCACTAAGTTCCACTGCCCGTACACTGCTCACCAAATTCAGTTTATAAACCCAGCACTGCATGTGTACTAACCCTTCTGAAACTAAAATCCTAACTGCGTTTATGCACTTGCCTATGTAACGTGCTGAATCTGAAGTTACAGGAACTACATTCTGGTTCTGAATTTTAAGTTTGTGAATTACATTCATAATTGCATGTGAATATGCTGTAGCATTAGCATTTGCAGTAACTTTCACTCCCCCTACAAATAACTTCTGAACTGTAATATCGCCACAACTAAGCACTTTTACCAGAACCATAAACATACATCGCCCTTTTTGTTATCAGTCGTTTCATCCCACAGAATTGAAACTCTCATCTTTCACAGCTTCTTTTAATCTTTCATCCTCCTCTTTGATGATCACAGTCTTCCAGCTGTGGGCAAGTCTCCAGCACCTTAAAAAAATCAATAGACCTAATATTAGAGGGCTCTTTAACATCATTTGAATGAATTAAATTATTTATAATTTTAAGTAAATGAGGATCCAGCATGCTTTATCTAGGCCTAAATGTCGTTAAACGAGAAAACTAGCATAACCGCACAAAGTTATTAGAAAAACATAACCTCAAATTTCTTCCTCAGAAAAACTGTATTGTATTGCACAAACCTGGTATATATTTCTCCATCCACTCTCTCATATTCGGATGATCAACTTTTTCCAGTGGAATATTTGCCTCCATGAAAACTCGAGTTGTAGATAAAATGAATTCGTCTTTAATGTATTTTGCTCGTTTTGCTGCTGAACTAGTTTCTGTCAGACTAGCTTGTCTTCTGATGCCTGTCATCGTTAGCGCCTTTTCCTTGTTGTTCTTATGTGAAACTCTGTTATTAATGTGTTTCAGGCACAAGTCCTTTCTCTGCCACTCAATTCGCACATTACAGTATATGCATATCAGTATCTTTCTAGTTTTGCCAAACACGTAAAATTCTTCCGATGCAAATTCTACTTCTCGATCAAAAACTGTCACAAACATTTTATAAACTGAGCAACAAATAGGAAATTAAACGCACCGATCAGCTGCGATTTTCAGCAGGCAAGAGGACACCATAATCGTTATGATTACGATACATTCCTAGTTTCCCAGGAAGCTGATTTAGCGATAATCTATATACTATATCTTAGCTTTCAATTTATATCGAACAGGTATAAAGTCAATTGTGGCATCGATTATCGGATTTTATTGCCACAACTCGCCTCGAATCTCCGTCGTTAACTTCAAATGATGCCGTTCGGAATAATTTTGAAAATTATTTCGCGATTTTGCTTAAACATTTAGTTCCGCATTTTTGAGTCAAATTCGTAAAATTTTGCGATTTTGCACTTTGCGAAAACAGGTGCCTCTGATAATGACATACCAGCAAATAAAAAAAAGAAAAAACTGTACAACGTGAGGAGGGCCGAGCATCGAAGGAGGGACCCTGCTAGATTTCCCCAAACCGTTCATATGCAATCTTGTATGAGTGACGGGGAGACGTGTTCATTCACCCTTTTTCTTGGGTACGAACGTGGATCCTTCGTGGAAATTTTACTTTAGGCATTGTTTCTTGTTTTAGAACAACATAAGTTGCAAGCTTCTGCCATCAGCTTTTACAGCAAGCATTGCAGTACATCATTGTTTTTCGCTTCCGGTAGCACATACGATAACACTTGATGCCCCTTTCTTATCGATTGTTTGATTTTGTGGCATATGGAAACTGATTGGCATCTGACCTGCAGTTCCTATTCCTTTACGCTTCTCAATCACAAAGCAATGAAAATCAATTGCTTTTTGGTTAAAATCATTTGGCATTTTTGGCATAATCTTGTTCTTTGTCAAAGAGAAAGTCTATTTCTCTTCATAAAATTATTCATCCAGCTGCGGCTAATCTTCAAATCTGAGACTATTCCATGTGTAGCAGCTATTTCTCATCCTTTAAAATATAGCATTTCATGAACAATGGCATATCGAACGTTGCATAACAAAATCATTTATTTCAGCAGATCTTACTCTACTTATGGAAACTTGCCACTTTTTGGTCCGCGAAATGCTTTTCGAAACTTGTTGGTCCCTTGAAGTGCACTTCTCTGTTACCGTGGTAGAGCACGTTGCATTCAGACACTGAATACTCACGGCCCACTGCCCTATTCCCGTATGTTTATCACAGCAAGTTTATATGATGCAATTTTACTCGAATACTTGCTCACTGTGTACTAAAAAACAATTTTGAGATCACAGAAAACGTATGTCCCGTACCTGAAACACTTGGAAAATATGTTTGCACGAGACTGGAATAGAGCGTCACCAGTCACTTCTGGGCTGATTGTCTCACTGAACTAGTGCAGTGGTATTTCCTACCATCTGATAACAGCCCATTGCCCGGTATTTGGAATGCCTGGTTTTGCAATTGGAAGGCTGCTACTTGAGTAGCTGACATCTTTATTTTGAAACGGATCCGGAGCTGCCTGATGGATGTTTGAAGAAGTGGGTACGACAAATACGTGAACATTTGTTTTTCTCCACTTTAAACCCAAAAATATTGGGATGCTAAATTATGCAAGGGCATTAATTATTCGAGAAAATACGGTAACCATATTCTTTGTTATTAGATTGTCTATTCGTAAGAGGAGCTTTTAATATACAACTTGCAGTGAAAATGGAGGATACGATAACACATTGCCTAAATTCTGTATGTAACTGGATGACTGTGGCTAATAATGATTAATTGATTATAATTTTTTTTTTTAAATTAACACGTTTTAACAGAGTATGTACCATCAATTCTGGAATTATGTAGGAAACTAGTGATCTACATGACTTACGGTATTGGTATTGTAATACAAGTATGAATTAAGGGAAATACTTAAAGTGCTACATCATTCACTCTCATATTCATACAACCTAGCTACACATTTAGGAGAAAATCCTGGCAAGATCTTTTAAATCAGGCTAACGTTGTGCAATTCGTAACTCTTAATGGGAGAGAATTCCATAACCTAGCACCTAACACAAGCATTGAATGGTTATACGTTGCTATACAATTTATAGTTATATGAGCAAGGAGTTGGATTGTGTGTAATGTCAAGGAGTGGAGGAGAGGTAGCTAAGATCTGAGGAAAGATAACTGTGGGGTTGCTTCATTCAAAAGTTGGAAAATGAGATATTTGCACATTGCTAAATTCATTTGCTAAGCTTTAACATTTTCATGGGAAAACCAGAGAGAATCTTGCCTTCTTATCTTAAACTGTTACCGATCACAATCTAATACAAGAAAAACTACACTGTGTGGAGCAAATTCAAGTTTGTCCAAGATAAAAGGTCAACAGTTCGACAACCATCAAAATAATAATGAAAGAACAATAAAGAGCTCGACTTACATGATTCTGGTGGTTACAGATGGTCCTAACTGTCTACTTTAATACACAAACACTACACTGAATACAATAAGTTTAGGACTACCCAAAATTAGTTTAAAAAAATACCTAAATTTTACAGTAAGAATAGAAAATATTATTCAAGATGTACACTGAGAGTGCATTAAAAATTCTTGTCCATATTAGTATGAAATCACTTAATAAAAAATTGTCCAAACTGGTTATTTATCACTTGCAAAATCAAGGGTTGTCCAAAACTGGTAGTTCCAGAAAAGTAGCCTGCCTATATGTTTCAAAATGCATGTCTGATTTGGAAGTATTTATGCACATGAAACAAGTTCATCTCCTTCAATACCTTACAAGTCTTAAAGTAGTGGGCTCGAATACCAATTACCAATCCACAGAGTATGCTTCTTCGTTTAGGTACTTCTCCATCAAAATTTTGACTACTGCACCATATAAACCCAATTCACGTTCTGGTACAATTTTTGTGGTTGTCCCTGCATACACAATAAAATCTAATGCATACCCAGCTTCACAATCACAAATCATGAATGATTTTTACCCCAAAGTAGTGCCTCTTGGCTAAGATAAACTGGATGAAAGAGAACCTATTGAATAGCATCAAACACTGTTCTGAAATGGACCAAAACTTCACTAAATTTCCTTCTGTGATGGTCAACAATTAGTCCTATTTTGTACAGTCTATTACCTTCAAGCACCGGGCGAGTTGGCCGCGCGGTTAGGGCCGCACAAATACGAGCTTGCATGCGGGAGATAGTGGGTTTAAGCCCCACTGTCAGCAGCCCTCAGAATGGTTTTCCGTGGTTACCCATTTTCACAACAGGCAATTAAGGCCACAGCTGCTTCCTTCCCATTCCTAGGCCTTTCCTATCACATCATCACCATAAGACCTATCTGTGTCGGTGCAACGTAAAAGAAACAAATTGTAAAAATGACCTTTTAGCTATGTGTTATTGTCCCAGAAGTGAATCATACGATGGCATATAATCCAAAAATTGAGAGGTGGCTAGGTGCGGCTCAGTATACCAGTATCCTGTGATATTCAGCTTCTTCATTCGAATCATTATCATGTCATTGCAAAAAATATATACAGTATAAAACTGTTCAGGAGTAGCCTTTCTCCACTGTTGTAAATGTGATTTTGAACTCCACAGCATTTTTTCCAACACAGACTTCTACTAATTTCTTTCATTTCTTATTTCTTGCATAAAAACTGGTGTAAAAAGTAGCTGAAAAATGTCCAAAGCCATTGTTTCGTTCTGTAAGAAACGTAGAGTAATACCCGTATTTGAATCATCAAAATTGTGCACATTACCCTGCTATTGAAACATCAGAGGACAATACGGCTTTCTTTCCCTCAGGCATTGCGCACATTGTCAGTCAACATCTGCACTTTCATTTTATTGCTGTCATTATTGAAGTCACTAAATTCGGAATGCAGTGGAACCTTGATTGTCTGGTTTTGGAGAGACCACAAAAATAAAATGTATAATACGGGAAAACCGAAAGTCCGAGAACAAATTGAAACCATCAACAATTTGACTAAACATAAAAATGTATAATAATCTTATAAACACCACTAAACCAGACCAAACTGCAGCCCTAAGGGGCCTTAACCTACAAAGTGATCACTGCTGAATTCTAAGGCCTGCAGATTACAAGATGACGCACGATCAGTGTGATGAATCCTCTCTGCCGTTATTCCTGGCTCTCTAGACCCAGGTCGCCATCTCACCATTTGATAGCTCTTCAATTAACAGTAATCATGCAGGCTGAGTAGACTTGGAACCAGCCCTCATATCCAGGTAAAAATGCCAGACCTGGCCAGGAATCAAACCCGGGGCCTCCAGGTGAGAGGCTGGCAAGCTAGACTGCAGGGCCGGCTTCTGACATTAATTACATGAGTTAATAATCTCATTACTTTTTATTCAGTTTTACCAGGGAAACTTCATCAGTTTCCTGTAAAAACGTCTTACAGGTCAGCAACTTCAATCAGGCAAACTCATCGAAAAATCTGATAACGTCAAGCCAAACAACAATCGACCCCTGATAGCTTAATTTTCTAATCTAATAAAATAAAGCATATTAGATGTTTTTAAAAGTGCCCGGCGTGGTGGCAAAATACTTTTTTTTTTTCCTCCATTGTAATTTGATCACTGGTATACTGTTCATTGTAAGTTTCTGGAAATCTTGTGTCATGTAAATTAGGCCTGCATAGACTTTTATGTTGAACTCGAGAATATGGTTTCTGGTTTTGAATGTAACTATCGATTCTCAAAAGTTCTTGAATGCATTATATTCAGTTATGCAAACAAATTGGAAAGAGAAAAATATCATTAAAACTCTAGAAATTTTGGTTTTTCACGATCTTGAGCTCAGCTAGAAAGCACACTCACTGCTCAAGCCACTACGAGTGGGAAATGATACAAACTTTTTAAATGTTACGCAGCGCATATAAAATAACTGTGGTTTTTATAAGGACATGTCATGCAAATACATAAACATAAAATTCTCAGTCTTATATTAGAATCAAAACAGAAATAATGAATTCCAGCACCTCCCATGGCTTTATGTATGCAAGGTGCAATGTCTGTTCTGGTCTTAAGAACATAATTGTGTCCAATCATATTAAAATACTAGATTCATGTAAAGAAGGGGCAATTTCAGTTCCTGTCCGAAAGCCCAATCACTATATAGTGCCATGAGGAAAGTGCCGAAAACCTGTTTGACGATGCAACAAAAAAATTTTAAAAAATAAACGTCTAACCCTAGACATAATGTAGATGTTATACAAGTAGAGCTGTCGAAATGCGCTCTATCTCCTACCAACTGTTACGGCCACTCTCTGCTTTTTTATTTCTGAGGATTTCCTAAACAATACCAGCCAAATGAGAAGCTAAGATGGTCCATTTTTTCAAGTTCACTGCCGATTGCTTTTCCAGGACAATACTTGCTATAATTTTCTCAATGACGGGACGTTAACGCCAAAATCCATGGGCATGCTGTAGCCATCCTTTCATGAGATGTGTTTCTTGGGAAATGCTTGATCAAGGCTTTAGTGTTTATGGTACAGAAATTTTTGTACAGTTTATCCAGGAATTTTTTTCTTCGAGGAACATATAATGCAGAATTTTTACAACATGATTTAATTAGGATGGTTGCTGGTCTGCATGATTTCAATGGATAACCCTCTGAAAACATAGTTTTGTGAAATGGATAATAGAGGTTCTGCTCTATTCATCTTCAGATTCTTAATGTGAATAAAACACTTATAATATCTGATTCGGTAAGATTGCGCTCTTTGTTGGTGGACAGCATAGTTCACTTGTCCTTGATGATGCGGGCCTCAGTGCCAGCTTGCACGCTGGACATCCCACAGCTGATAAAACAGGATGTCATAATATCTCATGAACGAATCATTACATAATCTTCTATCTACTTCAGAGAGATATATGCCCACGAAATTTGAATGATTTCTGATGTAAACATTGCGAGTATTGTGTAGTTATAATCGGATGTATGTCTTGCTCATAATACTATGGACACAGCATATGTAAAGGTTAACCAGCCAAGTGTCCTGTAATAGGGGCTGACATGAGTGGAATACTTTAATGTAAAAATAAAATGGATGCAAGAATTCATTGCCTTTGGAAGTTTGTTTGTTCGGTAGAATCTACCGATACAACATCACAATAGTTTAGTACAAATAACACGAGCATCTGAGTTAATCTTATTTTCATGGTGTGTGGAAGAATCAACTGGTGAATTCTGAGTGGGTGAAGTGAAGCATATACTTTCCTGCAAGTATCAGTTATTTGTTCATTCCAATCTGAGGTTTTATTAATGACCACTAGGCTTTTCATAGATATTTTCAATGGTATTACCACACCTTTTGTCACGAGTGGGGGGAGGTGGTCTTTCTTTTAGTATAGCTAGAGTCCTTGTCCGTCCTATATCCTGTGTCTTAACTGGATTAAGAGAAAATTTTCACTAGCTTAGAAGGTCATTAGATTTATATTAGTACTTATTTCCTGAATGGTGGTATTGGTATTTTGGATTTTGATGTTATATATTTGTAGGTCATATGCATAGAAATGGTGGGTACAGTTATGAAATTGATTTGCAATACCATTGATATACTGTAGAGTAATGAATTTATAGCAGAGGTTCAAGTATAGAACCATGCTGGACCCCTGTAATTTTACCCTTCCATTTTGATGTTCTATCGTCTAAGACTAGTTATTGACTTCTGTTTGTGAAGTAAGAGGAGAACAGTCGGTACAGCAGTGGAATTGAGATGAAATCCTTGCAACTTAGCTAATTGTCAATATGAACAATGTCAAATGCTCTGCTGAAGTCTAGGAGAGTTAGAAATGTCAATTTCCTTTTGTCCATGACTTTTCTAATGTCATCAGTAATTGTAACTAGGGGCTGTCACAGTGCTGTGTCCTTTCCTTAAACCTGATTGAAGGTGATCAAATAGTGAATACTTCAACAAATACTGTACCTAGTTGTCTGTGTATTAGTTTTTCTAGGGCTTTAGGAAGAGCTGAAAGCATGGATACAAGGTGAAAATGTGATACTGTTTTTACAGGAGACTTCTTTGGGATAAGAATGATAAGGGCATCTTTCCATTGAGAAGTAAAACAACCAGTGGTGAGACAGGCGTTAAATATATTTGTTGTTAGTGTAGAATAACAAGAGACTGTCGAAATAGGCGAGAGATAATCGGCTGCATGATGAGAGCTAAAAATGCTTTCAACTCAAAGGAAAGCCTGTTATATCTATTAACCTCAATTGCAAACTAAGACTGATGAAGGCATATGTTTGGAGTGTTGCCTGGTATGGTTGCGAGACGTGGACAGTGGACAGTAGCTTTCGAAACCTGGGGTTACCGGAGAATGCTCAAAATCAGCTGGATGGACAGAGTAATAAATGATGTGGTGTTTGATAGTGCAGGAGAATTGAGATGTCTTTGGTGTCAGATTCAGATTAGACGAGACCAACTGGTAGGCCATATGCTATGCCATATCACATTGATAACAATAGCAGAGGGCTGCATGGGAAGGCGAAATCAGTGAGGAAGGCTCCGTCTGGAATTCATGAGCCAAATCGTGTCAGATATGAAATGTGCAAACTACATGGAACTGAAAAGGAAGGCTGCAGTGGAAAATCACAATCGGGAGTGGAAAATAATCTTTTCTGGTAAGTCACCTTTTCTACTACAAAGGAAGGACCCTCTTTTGTATATCATCATCCTAACACCTGATTCGACCACACACCACCATTCATGCTCTGCAGTGATAGTGTTCGTGACGTCTTGGTGGCAAATTTCTCGTCATGGATTGGGCACAATCAATTGCATTTACAGAAAATTGAACCAGCATAAACATAACTGTCGATGGAAAATTATATAGTTCTTTATACGAGATTGTTATATCTTGAAGGAATTTTACAATTTCAGCAGGATAATCGTCCAGTCCACACATCTCAATAATTCAAGACTGGTTTGCGAGCAGACAACTTATTGAATTGATAGACTTGCCTCCTCACTCTTCGGACTTAAACCCAATTGAGAATATGTGGGCACAAGTAAAGAAGCATATGCATAAATATTGACTCAGTACCCTTACAAGACATCCTGATGATTCGTGAAAGCTCATCCAGGATTCCTGGGATGCCACGGCTGAGAGCAGTTGTTATTTGAAAAGACTAGTCTACTACATGCCCACTCAACTCAAAATGTGATCTAGTTGGGGAATAGATGGACTAAATATGATTTTTTTTTTTTTTTTTTTCTAAGTTGGATACCATTTTTTCCTTTGTTTATGCCACAAAAGATATTTTTGTTGAGAATAAAATCAGTCTTTCTATCTTTTTTCTTTCTTTCTATTTGAAGCCAAAATATCAGAATATCAGAGCATAGTTTTCTGCAAAACGTTAAGAATTTCACCTTATTTTCTTGACACGGCATAAGCCCAAAAGCCTATACAGCATCATGTCTAGGAGCATTTATATTTTCTGTCTCTTAAGAAAATAACAAGCAGTTCATTGTGTTTGAACATAAGACCTCATGAATACCAGTCCAACTTGTTACCACTACACCACAGTAGTAGCATGCAGAATTAGTCCATTATAACTATAGATATCAGAACTCATCAGACTTTGGCCCGACAATGTTTAACATTGCCTGTCTTCGAATAGTATCGAAGGGACGAAGGGGACTTTAGTTCAAGATAGCGGCCACTTTTTTTTTTTTTTTGACAACTGGGCAACCATCCTCTCTGAACACTCCATCAGAGGGAGCAAAAATGCAAGAAGTGTGATCCTTTGAAATATGAAGATACTGGGAAAAAGAAAGAGAAGGGCCATGAAGGGCATGCAATTGTGAAAGACTCCCTAAATTTACAAACCTAATACTATTGGGGTGACAAGAGCAAAAGTTGACCAAGGTAGGTCAGATACGAAGGGTGAAAGTGAAGAGTCTTGCACAAATAAGTGAAAGCGATGCCAGACTTGGTTAGGAGCCCCGTAGTTGTCTACCTACGCTCCCAAGTTGAGCCCCTTGGGTCGCTTTTTAGTCACCTCTTATGACATGCAAGAGATACCCTGGATGTGGAAAGCATATTAGTCTGCAATGTTTTGTGGTTTTTTTTGTCCACAGTGTGTATCTCTGTTTATGATTTGCTTACATGTTGACAGTTTCAAGAAGGAGGTAGTAATATACTGAACCTTTTTCACATTTTATGGTAATGTAGTAACTATGAATAAGAACTGTATCACTCTCAGGTGGTAGTATTTGTTCATACTGTCAGAGGTGCTTAAGGACCGTAAGAAATAATTTTTGTTGAATGTGTTACAAAAAGAGAATAAATGTCATGATGTGCCAGAATTGAAGTAGGTGCATGTTATTGGTTTTAACCAGCAGGAGGTCTTAGGGACTTGCATATATGTAAATCCTTCACCCTACTTGTCTCATGAAGTAAATATCTGCAAGGGCCATGACTTGGATGTTTAATAAAAAGATAATTTCATGATTATTGGTCCGTAAAGAATTTAATGATTATTGGTCCGTATTGAACTGTAAATTACAATAATAGTTAAATATTTTATATTTAAGGTCCACATTTTCAATAAAAATTATAAATGATATATATTTATATTAACATACAAGGACTAGTTTCGACCTAAATCGTAGGTAATCATCAGCCATGAAGCAAATTATACAAATGTACCAAATAAAATTAACAATGTAACGACACAATGGTCTTAAATAACTGTACATACGATCAATAGAATTTTAAGGCTGGTTGAATAAAATAATTTCTGTAAAAAGTTAAAGCAATGGAAGACACAGTGTAGTGTCAATAATAACATACCATATGAGAAATAAGGTCATGTTCAAGATTTTTGTTGCACTACATTAAAGAGATCCTTTTAATAGAGGTTCCTAAAATGCTGGATTGCTGCTCTATGTTAACAAGTTGTTTTCTATATAGATATACATAAAATGCTGGTCGCGGTTCACGCATAGAAATGCGTTTGAAGTTGGCTCTCCAAATACATTGCAGTCCGTTCAAAGTTCAAGTGATCCCAACCCAAGGTATCTTTTTAAGATATCAAAATGTTTCAGTTGTGTACACAAAATTGTACATTCAGTTCACGTGAATGTGATGCATGGTGTTAGAAAAGGCTCTTGTGTATAAAGAACTTGCTTTTAAAGAGTTGCTTTTGATAGAGGTTCGTAAAACATTGGTGCACTGCAATATATTAAAAGCTGCTTTTGATAGTTAATAAAAAAATGTAGGTTGCAGTTAACGCATAGACATGCAATCGAAGCTGGCTCTTTAAATACGCTGTAGTCTGTTCAAAGATTAATTGAACCAAAATCAAGGTGTCTTCTCATGATATTGAAATATTTGGGTTGTGTACACAAAACTATGCATTCAGTTCGTGTGAATGCGATGAATATGATATAAAGGCTCTTCTGTTTAAAGAATCTTGAATGATGATGATGATGATTGTTGCGCATGGAGGCTCAAATACATTAATAGTATTTATAAGGTGGTGGGATCCCGCAGTTCAATGAGGACGGTAATTTTTAATTTTGTTTGTATACATGATAAGAATAAAAAGAGTTATGATAGGGGGAATATAATAAATGACATATGTTGTATGGAAATCACCTCGTGCTGCAAAGTGTGGAATTGAAGTTGGATGTGAATAAAGGTTGAGGAGAGGAATGTATGGGGTTCTACCGAAGTCTTTAGTGGGAGGTGCGAGGAGGAAAGAAAGAAGAAGAGTGAGGGGTAGGAAGGAAAGGAAAGAGGATTAAGAAGGGGCTGATAAATGCAGGAATATAGACACTTTATCTAGCAGTCAGAGTCCAATTTTTCATTCTGTTCACAGTACCTTACTTGGGCAATTGCCTATATATGTGTATATCATTTATAATTGGTATTGAAAAGGTGGATCTTAAATATAAAATATTTAACTACAATTGAATGTTTAACCCCTTTAAATAACAATAATTATTGATGTGTGAGAAAGAGTTGTTTTAATATGTCAAGGATATCACAGAAGTTATGCTGAAGGTGGACTGTAAATGAAGCTGAATTAGGAGGATGGAAATCAAGAAAATATTTTGTAGTTTTTCTTTTGTGATTGAGGTGTTCAGTATCAAGATGGATAATTTTCCCAAGAAAGTAAGAAAATAATAAACCAGAAATTGTTTTGGACCTGGAGGTAAATCATGAAATACTTGACACTTAAAAAAAAACTGATGCAGTTTTTAATGTAATGAACAATATTAAATGATAATTTATGGATACAGCCAGCATAGTGTATTTATAACATTTAGCTCATTCTGACTCTTCATTGTTGAAAGAGATACATTATTGTGCTAGGGTTGGCTGGTTCATCTCCAGTGACAGATCAGCGGGAACCTCTGAAGGAGAGACCAAAGGAGCATCGTGTTCGACGTTTCCATTCGTCGGGTGGCTCGACAGGCCGTCCAATGATCTGCAAGCCCAATAATCGTGATGCGTCCATAACACAGTTTGCTGTGATAGACGACGACAATGTTTCAGCTCTACAGCAGGTTACTCGAGGTGGAGGAGGTGAGTAGAATTTTATTATTCCTGTGAAATGAAGTTTTGTTTATAAATTTAAAATTAATGTCTACTATCTCTTATTAAATATAGGTCTTACACTAGCTTCCCAATGGAAATCACAATTTGATGATTCAGAGGAGACGGACAATGAATGGAAAGGTGAAAATCTTCAAAGCCCAGAGCATCGTCACTTAGCCTCACAGGTATGTTTCGTTGTTTGCCTATGTCCGGACCGCTGAAACAGTTCATATGACAGCTTGATATAGTATTGCTGTACGACAAATGTTATTATTTATTATACAATCTTCCTGCAACAGCTGCAGGTTGCCCAAAGACAAAGAGTACCTTAACAACAATAATGGATGTGGATACAATAGATAATGTGATCGTATGATGTTAAATGTAGGCAATCGAGTGAGGCATGTCAAACATTTGAGGTCCGCAAGCATGGTTCTTGAAGATCATGATGGACTTCTTGAGTGTGGTAATCGCAATGTTATAGATAAAATCTCTATTCAGCCCAAAGGTATTGCAGAAGTTGACAAAAATGTAGGCATGGTTCCTCGAGCACCTAACATCAATCCGATTACAGAAATGGATGAGAGCTTATATTTTCGCTTATAGAAGTCCACCGTTTCTTCATAAATTCTTTTTTCTGCGTCAACCTCTTCCGGCTGGTTTTTGTTGGTCTCAAATCTAATTGTTAGATCAATGACGAAACCTTCAGGACAGGATGGCTTAAAAGCAATAATGTCAATGCATCGGTTGCTTCCTCTGTTGGAGAGACCGTGTACTTCTTCATAGACATTATAACTTTGTCCTCTCAGAGCGTTAGCTATCATTGATCTGGCTACATTATGACGTGAGGTGCGTAGTAATTCACCATGTGGACAGGCTTCCAGGACATGTGAAAGAGTTTCAAACTCTCTGTGGCAACGCCGACAGAGGCTGTTGCCCTGGAATCTGCCAGGTCCAGTATGCACTTCAGAAACATTGGCGTTCATTTTTATTGCATCACGCCATTCACTGCAAGACAATCCTTTATGATCACAAATCCATGTATTCGCTGGAGTATACTGTTTAAATAGGACTACACCTTTGCCTTTATGCTCTTTCTTGCTCCAGTTGTCAAAAGCTCTTCTTCTCAATTCGAGTCGGGCTTTCTTTGTATCTTCTCAATTCGAGTCGGACTTTCTTTATATCTATAAAACCATGTCTTTTGTTTTGAATAGATTCTGTTTCTGCTACATTCAATGTGGAAAGGCTCGTGCTGATTTCTTGACATTAATTTCTTTGAGTGTAGAAAATGATTATTGGAAGATTTCAAAAATTTTCATTCATTAATATGTTGCAGATATATTTCCCATGATACACAAAATAAACCCAGACCTTCAAATTTCATTTTAGCGTATATCATATCATTCGGGACATCCATGAGAAGTTGCAAAATTTCCTTTAATGCCCCCCTAACCTTAATATCGGCGTCATTTTTAAATTTAACTGGATTGATTGTCATTTTCGTCATTGTCCAATTGTAACCACTGGTCAGTCAACATAAACCACTTGTTTATAACAGACTGTTGCTTTGTTTATATACCAAACTGGGACAGATTGAAGTGTTTATGATTACAAATTTTTGATTGGAATGCAAAAGCGGTGAAGAAATGAGTTCTACGCTGTTTTTGAGCTTATTTAGGACCTCAACGGACTGGAAAGTAATTTCATTGGAGAAATTTACACCCAAATACATAAGATTCTCCTTTCTTCAGACATGGTATGTGTTTTTCATCTGCCGTGAATAGTTTTTCTTCTGATAGGTGACCATGTTTGATGCATATTCTTTTACATTTTCCAATATTGATGTTAAGTCCAATTTCTTGTAGTTGATGTATGGCCGCATGAGCAAGTACTAAAGCTGACTCAGAATCTTTTCCAACAATAACTACATCATCAGCAAAACTTAATAGTGTTGGAGCTTCACGATCTGGACTCAACTTAAAGCCATATTGGGTAGATATCGACTTTTTGCTAAGGTCATCCAGAATATGATTGATGGCGAGATTTAATAGGATTGGCGACAGGGGAGAACCTTGCATAACTCCCGTGCTTATCAAGAGAGGTCTTGCTTTGCTTCCTTGCGTCTGAATTTGTGTGACATTTCCTGTGTGCAGATTCATGATTAAATTCATAAGTTTGGTTGGAATTGGTAACTACTTTAGTGTCTCATTTAAATGGGCATGACCAACATTGTCAAAGGCTTTCTGGATATCTAAGAATATAGTAGTCAGATTAGCTTGTTTGTTTTTGGCTTCATGGAGAAAAGAGCTGAATAACGCAGTGTTGACATGCGTTCCAGAGGAGTTAGTAAATCCTCGTTTATTGGGGTTTAAGACAACATGTTCACGAAGACGCCTGTCAAGGACCCGCTCAATTATTCTCCTTATTATTGAACAGATTATGATAGGTCTCCAGTTCTGAATATTCAGTGTATCTCCACCTTTATGGATTAGAACAGTCCTGGCCGTTTTGAAGATAGAAGGTACAACCCCAGTTTTCAACATACATGTGGCAATGTGAGATATTATGTCGATTGCAATACTGTCTTTGATAACTCTGACGAGGACGTGGTCTGGACCGGGTGATGTGTCTGCGGCTATATGATCAACAGCAAAGCTGATTTCATCTGGGCTTATAGTGTCATTAAATAAAATGTCAATTTGTTCCCTGTCAATATCAGTTGTATGAGATGGGTATTTGGATCGAATTATGTCATTAGGTTGCCCGAGAATTTCAGAGAAATAATGAAATATTTCATCCGAAGGAATTTTACAGTTTTCAGCATTGGAATTTAAAACAGATCTAATAGCCTTTCTGCGCTGATTGTAAAAGTGGTACTGGGTAAGCTGATATTTGTATTTTTTGCGGCATTTTATTGGTCCCGTTTTGTTGCCCGTTCAGGGTTGGTTGTCTGTTTATATTTCCTTTGGTTGTCTGTGGTTTGTTTATTTTTCCTATACTGGTAGTATTTCTATGACAGATGTTTGGGACCAGGGAGTAGATCAATTGCAGAAGCCAAGAACTCCCACCAAATGTTAATCTCATGGTCAAATTGCTCATCTGTCAAATTGTTTAAAAATCTACTTCGCTACTGCATCATTTTCTGCTTAAATTCATGCGGTAATGTGTTGACATCTTTAGTTTCCATGTTAGCATGAGGGTCACTTTCTTGAACGATTGTTTCGACATTTTGAGTGGGATCAACCCCCTGTCGATTTCTAGAAACTAAAATTTGACGGTGAATATCAGGATGAGCTCTGCTGATATATATTTTGACCCCACGGGAACTGGAGTATTGACATCCACAGTGTGGACACTGACAATTTATGTTGTCAAATGCCTGATTTGAAGAATTTGCACTGTGTCTAGCCAATAAACTTGTATGAAGAGTTTGAGATGCCTGAGGAATTCCTAAATTAACGTGCAGTTGTTCACTATCTACCAATGATGAGTCACGAGATAGTGGCTCGTGAGCTCTTGCTATGTGTATGTTAATGTCCCTCTTTGTAAACTTTCTCTGACATATCTCGCATTCAGTAAATGTAGGCACAGCACTTGAAGTGCTTGATGCTTCCCGAGAATCGACCATGCTCTGGAGTGTTTGACTAATCTGTAATAATGCTGTTTTTGAATGATACATCTTACAGAGTCAGATAGTTCTTTCCACTGCTAACACAAAGGTAAATAGCTGATGTGAAGTGTCAGAATAATAATAATAATAATAACGCTTTTATATCGTCATATGTTCAACAACAGTGGTACAGAAATCAACCAACGAAGCCATCATAGAAGGTACCCCACAAGGATATCACGGAGGTTGTACATTGGTAATGTAACAGAGGAAAATCAGATGCAGATCATTAAAATAATCTATACTATATCATAAAGGTTCTACCACAGTACTTCCATCCAGTTAATTATGTTGTAAGATTTGTTACGTAAATTCATTATATTCAATCAAATGTCCAAATGCAGCACCTAACCTAGATTGTTGGTATCGTATGTAAGAAGATTAGACCGTTTAGCCACAAACAATATGGTCACGAGATACAATTCTTACTTATAAGGGCCTAAAGACTGCCAATTGTCCTAAATGGAGATTGTCTTAGTTAATCTTAAAAATATTCGTGATATAGAATAACATAGCAACCATTCGATGAACATAAACAAACAATACGTGTACTAACCTGTAAGTATACGACAAAACAATTATAAACGCAGAAAGCGACGCAATCCAGAAGTAAGAAGTCTACAGTCGTCAATTTTTAGCTCAAACATAACAAGTTACCCTCACGATCGTCAAATGATTCAACTGTCGCATTACCTTTTAACTAGAATGTCAATATACCCATACTCTTAACAATGTCTTAGCATCACATCAAATTGAGATGGTCCATAGAGGTCCAATTCAAACATCATTCATCAACCTTCACTATAACTTCGTATTTTTTCATCAAGGTGATCCACATCTTCACCATATGCCATTGATTTTCGACTTTTATCTCATGTAAACAAATATTACAGGTCACTTGACCATCCTTCAACAATATTTTATTCAACATTATTTTTGTAATAAATACGATTTTGATTGTCATTTTCGTCATTGTCCAATTGTAACCACTGGTCAGTCAACATAAACCACTTGTTTATAACAGACTGTTGCTTTGTTCATTTTAATTATAATAGTAGCCTTCTAATGTCAATATTGCAAATACTTTCACCAATTGTAAACTCCTCACTCATTGAAATATCTTTAAAACCAACATTGTACAAGTCTTTTACTATATGTTAATTTTAGTTCAAGTCTCTCCAAGGCTTTTAAAAAAATTAGTTTTATTTTATTTACATGTAAATCAGGTGCCTAATTTTATTTCAAGGTTAAGACAATGGCTGATGATCCCTATATACAAGGTGAAACATGTACCATTTTAGTTAACATATAAATCAACAAAGACAAGACTTAATTTATTGATTTGACCACCTAATCAATTATTCCAAACAAGCCACAATGTAAACTGCAAAACATAATTCAAAATATCATCAAGACCAGAAAAACTATAATAAACATGAATATTAACCGTAATAAAATGTCAAAATATCAAGATAAGGAAGTGTCTCTTGACTACGAAGTCACTGCCTTCTGCCTTCTGTAATTTTGCCTACATGTTGAACGGCCAATACCAAATTTTTCTGAAAATTGGTGTTTAGAGAGATAAGAAGTGTGTGCAGTTGTAACAGTGAGCAAATTCATGAAATTGAGGGAAACAAATAATACAGGAGCATTTTCATCAATGAAATTACTCTTTTAATGTGATTTACAATGATAGTTATCATTAGCACTCATATTCTTGCAACAGATCATATTTTTATTCTCACATGTTTAACTTGAATATATTTCTGGCTATAGTGAACATCATGGTACTCTTTTTGGTGATCATTTTTCCCAATTTTGGGTTTTGGGTCATATTTATACTGCTCTTAATATACAGTATTTAAGCAAACTCTATTGGCAAACTTTCCAAGGTTGTTTAGGGATGTTGGCTGTTTTAATATAAGAAACCCATGGTTACTGGTGACATTTGCCTGTTTTCTTCTTTTTTTAAACTGCCTTTGTGTATGTTTACACTAATATGTTTTGTTTCTCTGTAGTCAGGTCAGGTACATCCTGCTACCATATGCGACAGTAGACTGCGACTATCTGGCTGAGGGTTGGGCGGCTGTTACCAAACCTGACAAACTAAGTGAGAACCAATGGCTATGGGCAGAGGTGTTCACCTTTTGGGGCTTGTTGAAGCCATTGTGTAGGAAATGACACACAAATTCAACTGGAAGTTGCTGCCTTGCAGATGTGGCAGGGGACTGCTAAAGGCTAAGGGAGATAACCCTGACAGAAAATCTTCTCTAATGTTAGGCCTAGCAAGTCAGTTGGAGATTAACTGCAGTCGCTTTCAACACTTATACGAGCCTCGGATTCAAACAAAGAACTCCGAGTAGACAACAGCACCCGCAGACACCTGATGGCTTACAACCTGATGATAGGCCAAGCCTTGCGATTGTGCAACAACCCTGGAGAAAACAACACACTCGAATAGGAACAATCAACCTCAACGCACAGCTCGGGATAGACAGGAATGACTATGAGAAGGTGATGGGACCACATGGCTATGAGAGAAGGAATTCAGAAGGGGAACATCTCCTTCCAATCTTGGGTAATTTCCTGGTTTTATCTTTGGTACATTAATGTCTTTCAGATCTGCTACTGCTATGTTTGACTGGGAAATGTGAAGAGTTAGTGGACATCATGGAGAGAAGGAGAATATCAATCCTAGGACTGAGTGAAACTAAATGGAAAGGTAAAGGGAAGAAAGAGTTGAGGAAAAACTATGCCCTCTACTGGAATGGTAACAACAGAGAGATGAGAAATGGAGTAGGATTGATATTGTCTAAGGAGTTAGATGGTATTACAGAGATCCAGTACATGAATGAGAGGATTATAAAGGCAACAGCTCACCTTGGGAACGAGAAGCTGACACTGGTGCAAGTGTATGCCACTCAAACGGGTTGCAGTCAAGATGAAAAGAATAAGTTTCTCAAAGACCTAGAAGAGACAATCAGTGAAGAGAAGGCAATCATCATCGGGGACCTCAACGCACAGCTCGGGATAGACAGGAATGACTATGAGAAGGTGATGGGACCACATGGCTATGGGAGAAGGAATTCAGAAGGGGAACATCTATACTTCTGCATAAGAAATCGTTCGGTAGTAAAAAAAAAAAGTTGGTTCAATGAAAGAGTCAGTCACAAGATTACCCGTTACATCTGGGATGGAAAGAACAAGACTGTCATTGACTATGTCATTACAGATAAAGAAAGAAGTAGACTTGTGACTGATGTCAAGGTGATTCCAAGTGAGGACCTCAATAGCGACCACTGGTTATTAGCAGATCTGAAAGACATTAATGTACCAAAGATAAAACCAGGAAATTACCTAAGATTGGAAGGAGGACAGACTATCAGGACCGTATAAGAGGACAACTGCGTACAGAAGAAGTGGAGAGTGGTGAGGTAGAGTGGACAAGATTTAAAAACACCTTGAAAAAAGAAGCAATAGAGGTTTGTGGGAAGCCAAGTATGAGAGTAAGGGAAAAAGAAACACCCTGGTGGAATGAAAGAGTAAGATCCTCAATAAAGGAAAGGAACATAGCACAAAAAGAGTGAGATAAGGAGAATTACAAGCCAGAACAGGTAAGGGACGAGGAGAAGATCAGAGACCTCGAGCAAGTTTACCAGGACAAGAAATTGAGAGTTAAAAGAATGGTAGAAGAGAAGATAAAATGCTGGGAGAAATTTACTCAACTGAAGGAAGACAGCAGAGGCAATATGAAACTGGAAGACAGCAGAGGCAATTTGAAACTGTTGTTCAGAGTGATCAAAAACAAAGGAATTCAGTTGAAACCATCAAAGCAATTGAGGATCCTAATGGAAACCTGACAAGGAATGAAAAGGATATCAGAGATGTTCTGAGAAATCCTTTTGATCACCTATTGAACAGGACAGAAGCAGATCAGAGAACAAATGGACCAGCTGTTGAAACCTGCACAGAGGACCCTTCCATTACATGGGCAGAAACAGAAGCAGCCCTTAAGAAAATGCTGCAAGGGAAATCCCTAGGAATCGATGAAGTCAGCACGGACATGATTAAAACAGCAGCAGTCCAGGGTTTACAGTGACTACACAGAGTGCTCAATGCAGTTTGGAAAGATGGCAAGATACCTACTGATGGAAGCAAGGGTGTTATTACCCACCTGTTTAAGAAAGGAAATTGCCAAAAATGCTCCAGCTACTGGGTAATAACACTCCTTTCTCATGGGCTTAAGATTCTTCAGAAAAAGAGAGCAGATTGCAAGTCATCTTAGAGCCACAGTTTGAAGAGAAACAGCATGGTTTCAGGCCTAACAGGTCCACAACAGACCTAATCTTCAGTGTCCGTATGTTAATGGAAAGGTATTGGGAAAAAGGCAGAGATCTGTTTATGGTTTTCCTTGACATTGAGAAGGCATATGACAGCATTGCAAGAGAGAAGATATGGGAATGCCTGAGAAAAAGGAATGTGTGTGAGGAACTGGTGAGGAAAATTCAGATGCTGTACAAAAACTGTACCAGCTGTGTGCGATTGGGTGATGGACATTCATCCTGCTTCAAGACCTAAAGTGGAGTCAACAAGGCAGTGCACTATTCCCATTATTGTTTATCACCATCATGGATGACATAATGAAGAACATCAAGAAAACCTTGGGAGAACTAAATGCAATGGCCTTAGCTAATGATGTTATGATCTGCGGAGAATCTGAGGAAGAAGTACAGTCGAGACTCAATGAATGGTAGGTTAATTTTTAGGAGTTCAATCTCAAGATAAGCAAACTCAAAACAGTAGTGATGGGAATAAACAGAGAGGGACGACCAACGAACATCATGCTAGGAAACCATCCACTAGAAAGTGTGGAAAGCTTTACATACCTCGGCATTGTAATATCTTGAGAAACACTAGCCACAAGGGAGGTGGCAAATAGAGTGCAGAAGAGCTCTCACTTTTACCAGCAAGTACGAACACTCCTCTGGGATTCCAGAGTACCAACAAAATCAAAACTGGTGATGTTCAATCAGTACTTCATACCATTCTTAACCTATGGTATTGAAACCTGCACTGTCACTAAGAAAGACTCATCAAGGTTGCAGGGATCCGAGATGATGTTCCTTAGGTCCACAATTCAAAAAACCAAACTGGACAAGTTAAGGAATGATGTGGTTAAGAAGGAAGCTGGGATTGAGACGACATTGTTAGATCGGGTCAGCATGTCCAGACTGAGGTGGTTTGGGCATGTAATGAGGATGGAGTCAACAAGGACAGCATATGTTAACTTGGAGAGACGTGGCAGCGAAACGGATGGTGGGAAGACCAAGAACCCACTGGATGGACATTGTAAAGGAGGACATTGCAAATCGGGGAAGGACACTGGAGGATGTCATTAACAACAGAACGTATCTCAATAAGACAGAATGGAAGAGGCTCGCTAACAGTACCCAGGAAACTGGAACTGTAAAATGATGATGATGATGTTTTGTTTCTCGAACTAAACAACATTTGTATGTGTTTACTTGGTACAATACATTTGACTGATTGCCACAATGCTTGCTGTTGAAATTATTGCTTATATTGCAGTTCACAATCTCACAACGAAACTCTTATAATGGCAGTATGAACATAGTGCTTGGCCCTGTCTCGCGTTTGGTTTCCCACAGGTGGTAGTAGATTTATGGGTGCATAGCTTACCGGTATGCACCTTGTATGTGGTGGAGCGATATGCAATGGAAGATTCTGCTCAAGGACGATATGCAAATGACATCCTTATCACACTACATTTACATATCTACATAGGAACTTGTGAGAAACTGGATCCTCCTGTGTTAGTGAGAGGTATGTCCGAGCTCTCGAGAAGAGATTTCAAATGAAGTTTTTGACAACCTTTCTACCATATATCGCCATATTGTATGAAATTTGAACATAAACCATACAATTGTTTTGATCCTTTAACATGAGCAGGAATTGCACTGAAGGTTCAAGCATTGCAGCTAGTGGGCTTCCCACATCGAGCAGAGTTTGCAAATTGGTTCTTACTGCAATATGTGGTAGACAACCAGCATTTTGTGTGCTTTCAGTACTGTACATAAACAAAGTAGTGTTTACAAGAGAAGGCATATTCAATAGTTGAAATAGCTGTATCTGGGATTACAAAAATCTACATTCACTGGTGTATGGTAGTTTCCAACAGACATTACCTGTGAATGTATGGACTGGCTTTGTTCATCATTTTGTGATTGAGCCTTACATACTTCCTGATACATCCCTTGAACATGTCCACCCAGATTTACTGGAAGATGTGCCATTGATAATTTGCAGCTGCATATGATTTCAGCATGGCAGAGTGCTAATGCAATTTCAATCAATATTAGAGACCACTTTGATGCACAGGTTAGTTGAATATGAATTGATCTTGCTGATTTTGACAGTATTGATGTCAGCCTGTCATAGAACTCCTCCTTCTCTTCTTCATCTACTAACTCTGTTCGTGCGTAGCATTGCACTATGGTCACAGGTGTAACTGGTTCTTATCCGCACAGTCATTATCCTGTGTAATGCAGGGTTCCATTCCATTATGCTATTTTTTTGCTTTCTTTGTAAGACACCCACTCCACTTGAATGTTGTTTATTTGCTTCTCTTCTGGAATAAATGAAGACACCACCCTCTTCTGTCCTCACCTCTCCATAGGCTGTCCTCATTTCACTTAACCCAAGTACCTCCAGTGTATACCTTTTCATGATAAAGATTGTGATTCCCATAGGGAACTTGAAATATTTGTCCTGAATGAGTACATTCATAATCCCATTATAATTTGTCCGTTAATTCAATCTATAATTCAAAGGAGGAGATGTTCCACCTGATCAAAATAAGCATTCAAAGATCACGGCATGCTCTTTGTGCGGAAGAAACCAATACTGACGAGTCCTCACCTCATTATGATCAATTTTGTATTTTCTTTCATTGAGAGTGTGTGGCCTTAGTGTTATTGTATGGTGCTTACTTGTGAATTTATTACTTGCGATTTATAGGAAACATTTATGTTGTTGTTGTTGTTGTTGTTGTTGTTGTTGTTATTCTTTGCTCTTGACAAGAATGTATTGTGCAATAATAAGCAGATAATGGCTGGCAATGAACCCAGTACGAATGGGACACGTGAAGGAGTGGTGTAAAAACTTGAACGTCTCCTTGGATAGATGATAAACATTATTTTCATTATCTACACACTTTAAGAAAGCAGTTTAAATCACATGCACACAGAATATCTACTAACCCAGTGAAAGAGCTATGAACAAGACTTACAGTAAGCAAGTTATTTACTGCCTGAAATGAGCTGTTGTATTATGCAGCTGCTTATGTACTATATATTGTATTATTTCTTGTTTATTAACCCTAGAACTGCTTCAGGTTTATCTGTCAATTGCTGCAGTAATTTTCCAAAGTGCACAGAACAAAAAAAGAAAACTGTCTGAAAGCATACGTAATCATAACCTTATCATACATCATTATAAAGCTGAAAGACTGATCTGTATAATTTTGATAAAAACGTCATTGTCATTATTTTTAATTGATCATTGAAGATAATGTTATAGAATATTTTTAATACAAAATTATTCTCTGCAAAATGTAAAGAATTTCACCTTATTTTCTGGACATGGCATAAGCCCAAAAAGCCTATATCATGTCTATAATTACGGGCCGTGAAAGCATCAATGGGAACAAAAATTATTAACTTTCCTGCACTAGAAAAGGATATTTTCACATAAAATTTGTCTCAAAAACATGATACTCGCAAAGCTCATTCATTACTCAACAACCAGTTTTCCATTATTTCTGTTCAGTTTATGTTAGTTACAGAAAAAACATCGCGTTGAGTGCCTTTTTGCTCAATGCAACCTCAATGTCAACATGAAAGTACAATAGATCCTCGTTTATCTGAAATAAAGGGGGTGGAGCCACTTCGGTTGATGCGTTTTTCGGATGACACATGGTAAATCTTTTCGAAAGTTAAATGTTGAAATAAAAATGCATAAACTCTGTTAAGCAGAGGTGCATACTATATTTTAACATTAAGATATTTGCATAATATCACTCGTAAAAAAATCAGTGATTTTCTTCTGAATTTTCTCGGTGCAGCGCTGTCGTGCAGCTATGTCGCGCCACCGTTTAATCAACCATACATCAGTTGGTGTAGATTCTTGCTTTGTTCAACAAAGTGCAAAGCAATCTGAGATAATGGAAAAAAAATTTGTTACTACTGAACTGAATTCTGCATACAGTAATTTTATTACAGTACTGTAATTAAAGCATGTAGTACTGTATTTTAATAAACATTCGAAATCAATCTTACCTCTAATGCATTAAATCAATCATCTGCTGTACCTTAATTCTCAGAACTGCTATTGTTAAGTGACAGTACCTTTGAGAAAGTTTAATCTTTTCTGTGAGCACAGTTTGGACACTTTAGTACTATATCCTGTCCTCTCCAACTCTATATGTAGATGAAAGTTGGTTTATTTGCTTTTGCTAATAAGTTAGCTAATTTGTAAACACAGAACTCATTTTTTTTATCTGTAGTGTTTCACTGTCCTATACTTTTTAGAGCCTGTTTTATGTTTTACAAAGCCTAAATGAGGTATTCAAAGAGCTTATTTTAGGCACCTAAGACATTTTTAGGACCTTATAATCTGCAGTCTAGATATCACAAGAGAATTTGCAGCAAACAATAAAAGGTGTAAATCATCTTCACAGCCATCGCATCTATTCTTTGGGTATTAACCTGCATATGCAAAGATTAAAATCTAGGCTAAGTTTCTTCTTCAAAATGTGTAAAAGGTTTAGTAGAAGCCAGAACTACAAAATGAAAAGAAAGTACTCTTCCCACCTATTAATTTTGATGGAATCTAAGGAGATATAGCTCAGACGGGCAGCACATACCCATCGGCATTTAAACGGTTTGGCAAACGTTTGATCTCTCGGCCATTTGCTTGCCCAGTAGGGGGTGATTTATGACAGTAGTGGGCTTTAATACGGAAGTTGTCATTCCCCAACAGAAATCCTCACGGCTCAGTTGCCAATGCACCTGCTATTACAATAGACGTCAGTCTCTTTTTCCAGCTCGGACAATTCGCAAGTGCTTTAAGTGTATAATAATAATAATAATAATAATAATATAACCTTTACCTATGTTGTTCTTCTTTAATATATTCGTATGGTTTACATATCAGCCGTTGACTTTGGTTCATTAATATTTGGGAAGTGTATTACTTTTCATTTAGCTTCATGTAATAATGTGGAAGCCGTGGAAATCAAACCTGAAAATTAATGCACCATGAGATCCTGAATTAAATCTGCCAGTGCACACAAACGATCCTCAACCGAGCATTAGTAGCACTGACACTGGACCAAATAGTATTGGTTCGGTGCCCACGAGTGATACGCAACCTATTAGTAGTAGTTCTGCGAAGAAAAGAAAGGAGACTAAAACTTTAAGCAAGCAAAGTCAACGGCTGATGTGTAAAGCAACGAAGAACAACATAGGTAAGGGTTATATTATTATTTTACACTTGGCTTTACGACGCGCCGACACAGATAGGTCTTATGGCGACAATGGGATAGGAAACGGGTAGGAGTGGGAAGGAAGCAGCAGTGGCCTTAATTAAGGTACAGCCCCAGCATTTGCCCGGTGTAAAAATGTGAAACCACGGGAAAACAATTTTGAGGACTGCCGACAGTGGGGGTTCGAGCCTACTCTCTTCTGAATGCAAGCGCACAGCTGCGCGCCCCTAAATGTACGGCCAGCTCACTCTGTATTATTATTATTATTATCATCCCAGTCCATAATTCATGAATTTACTTTTCCTTTCTTTACTGAAAGCGAGACACTGATATCAGCTGCCTAAAAGTAATAATTTAATAGGTTTACTTTGACAGGGTGTCCATCCGTATGGAAAACTGGGGAAACCAGGAAATGTCAGGGAATTTGATAAATAACAGGGAAAAAGTGATATGTCAGGGAATTCAGAAAATAAAATCTGGAAAATCGTTCTTCTGCCAGATAAAATGGACATACTGTATTTATCCATTAATAGAAGCACATTTTTCAGTTTTTATAATATTAATCTAGGGCATGTCTTTTATGCCAGGAATAAATTGTAAAAAAAAACTGAATAAGCATTTTAAAAAACCAAGTGTATCTCGAATGTGAAGTAACCAATAGCATCATTAGATATATGGATAGCCTATAGCAAGCAGTAGCGACTATGATCGATCGGTTGATCGAATTTTCAATGTTTTGACCTGCTTACTATTGAATATTCTGTGTTGTTGGGGAATGGCGAGGCCTATATTGCGTTCTCAGTTTTGTAATCACTTAAATACATGGCTTCCACAGCGAAATATGCATATAGACAAAATTCCACAACCCAACGGATGACTGTGTTTTTTACTATGTAATGACGTGCGATAATCACTACCTCGTAAAATGTAAAAACAGACAAAAAACACTGACTGAATGCAGGAAAGTGTGAAATCCGCTTTAACTTAATACTCATTTGAGTGCTCATTATTATTATTATTATTATTATTATTATTATTATTATTATTATTAAATGTGCTGATGTGGGTAAACCTTTTGTACATGTGTAATGCATCGTGACACCGTTCTGGCTGTGCCATGTTGAGTTTCTAACCTGTCTTTCATGCGAGGTGTTCGGAAGTTTGAGGCACGACTAGTAGCTTGTAAAATCACATGTAATTTTGTGAATACAGAACAAGATTTAAAATAAAGTGACATCACATTGTAAGATGAAAGTTGTTTGTTGGTTTGGAGTTTTTGAGTTTGTGAAGTATGATTGTATGTATTCGGTCTTGATCCAGCCAATCCCAAGCTGCCATTTATATCGATTTATACAGATCAAGTGCAATCTCGAAACCTGGCTGCCAACTGTATTGTCTACAATACACCACCATGTGGCAACCATGTGGTTAAGCTACCTGGCTCGTGTGTGCGGTATAGGTTTAATAGTCTTCATTGTTGATGTAATTTTATTTACATCCATGTGTTGGTTAGTAAATAGTTCATCTGTGTACCATACCTTAGTGTAGTTCATGAAAGACAAGTGGCAAGAATGTGACTCGGCAAAAATTGGCACCGTGGTCTCGATCAGCCATAACATCCTTCGTATGCCAGTCATTAGCTGCGAATAATATATTTCTTCTATTCTTAATAATCATGTACCTATTCTTGTTTTATTGTCGAATATTGTTTGGAAGTGCATACACTGTCTTAGTGATAGTGAAGGTGATACTATTTTGAAGCTGTTACACACGGGATTTTCTTGTCTCTTTTTTCCTTCCACATATTTGTCAACATTAGGTAGGATATCTAGAGCACTTTCAATGACTTTCAAATTTTCAAGCCATCTTATAGCACAATATTTCAAAGAAAATACGTTTGAACCTGAATAATGTGTAATCCTGCTATGTTGCAGGAACATAGCAAAACAAGAAGTGGAGAGCACAAAGAAACTCTGCAATATTCCACTGGGTTTCTTTTACTGGCATTTTATATGAATTGTGCACAGTATGCAAGCCACAAGGTCCAATGTTCACCAAAATAGGAGCATCTGGATCATCATTTAATAAATTACCACCGAGCTCGATAGCTGCAATCGCTCAAGTGAGGCCAGTATCCAGTAATCGGGAGATAGTGGGTTCGAGCCCCACTGCCGGCAGCCCTGAAGATGGTTTTCCGTGGTTTCCCATTTTCACACCAGGCAAATGCCGGGGCTGTACCTTAATTAAGGCCACGACCGCTTCCTTCCACTTCCTAGGCCTTTCCTATCCCATCATCACCATAATACCTATCTGTGTTGGTGCGACGTGAATCAAATGGCAAAAAAATTAATAAATTACCGATATCCTGAAGGAACTTTTTATTAACATTTGGACCATCCATTGAAGTTTGTAAGTTTTTTAGATTGAGTCCTTGCAGTGCTTGCAAAAGACCATTTAACAAATCCTAGGAGATAGTGACCAAGAAACATGGAATCAAAATAAGAAGCGCATACCTCATTAGTATCAGAATTGAAACAACGAACTAAAAGATCCATTTGGCCCATCTGAGAAACTTTATTCAGTGACTCTTCAAAACCAATAGTGAAATATCTGCACTTACTACACATCTCAAGAATTTGTTTATAAAAATAGGGAGCCGAACCATGAGTGATTGTATATGCAACTTTCGTTTTGTGCAGTTGAACTTTCAAAGCGATTTCAGAGTCTGGAAACTTTACTGGGAACAAACGTACACTAGCTTCTCTGGCACGTAAAGAATGGTGTTACATGACAGTATGTATGCACCATATAATCTCAGCTTTGGTTACTTGCTCTCTTGAAAGGTAATTTTGTAGACATCTCGCCTCTGGTGAACTTTCTTTATTGGAAGAAGAAGAAGAAGAAGAAGAAGCAGTAGAGTCATATTTGGTAGAGTTCGTTGTGGTACGAGAGGAAAATTTGTGTTTGCGGTCAGGGTGTTAAGGCCGCTTTGTTGCTGAAAGAATTAGAAAAAGTACAGGGTAATGACAGAAGCTTGACAGTCGGTGGTGGCCATGGATGAAGAAATTTCTTTGCTGAAGCAGTAATGGTAACCAATTTTTTTAAAATCTTAAAGTGAATTTAATTAGACTAAATTCAACTTCCAAGTTTTGAAATTTAATATGCACATTAATCACCAGTACAGGCCAAGTGACAACTCTCATTATCACTAGGGCGGGCCAAGTTTTGAGATCAGAAGCTGCCGCATTGGTATACGTTGAGGGTCAGGCATATACTACCTCCTGGTTACACAGAGAAATTGATAATCTCGAAGCCTCTTAACAGACTGAGGACTGAAGTTGACAGATCCAAAGTGAACTTGAATAAGTAGAACTTTGTTACTGAGGCAGCCTTTTGTTGATTGTAGTCCACTCCTGACGGCCCAGCACTTTGGCCAACCTATTTTCCATCATGATGCTCAATGGAAGGGCATTAGCTAATCCAAAGCCATTGCAGCAGCTAAATTTTGTCAAGAGACTGGTGGTGTTGATTAATTATTCAATATCAGTGCTGAAGCATTTATAACAAGACAGTTTCTCTTAAATATCATACAGTTGTCTTACTACACATTCATTTATGTTGTATGAGTTTCTGATATTTGTTGTATAGATATCAAATTGTTGATGCTTCATACTCATCATAACTTTGTCTGCCTCTGTAGTGTAATGGTTAGCATTATTAGCTGCCACCCTGGGAGGTCCAGGTTTGTCTCCTGTTATTGTCAGAAATTTAGGAACAACAAGAGGGCTGGTATGTGGTTAAGTAGGTGTATGCAACTCGTCTCCATTGGGGATGTTCCCGAAAAGAGCTACACCACCTTGGGGACGAAAACACAAATGTACTTTTATCGTAACTTGATTTGTAGTAGGCCTACTTCTAATTCAATAAAGAAAGAATTGCCTACTCTTTGACTGACTTTGAGAGTCAGGTTTTCAAAGCACTGATGTACCCAACAATTTACATTTTTGCATACTGTACAGGCACATAATACATTATATATTTTAAAAGTGCCCAAGTTCAATAAAAAAGTGAAAAATCGCATGTTTATGGTTAATAATAGTTTTTTAAATGTGGTATTCTTCAAAATATGGTGGTGAATACAGTATATTGCTAGTCTTACCACCAGTAAATGGTTTACTTGTTTCTCTTTTTGGACTGATTTTGTCATCTTGAACTAGGGAACTGTTATCATTACAATGAAAGAACTGTAGAATTGCTTCATAGCGACTACATGACATGAGCCAAGAATAAATAGGAGTGTGGATGAATGGATCAGTAGGCCAGTATTGTTATTCTTCTGCAATATGTTTGTTTACATGACCCCATTAGCAAATAATTACAAAAAATCAGTGCATTTCTCTCAAAGTTACATCAGTCCATTTTTGTGCTTGGGCTGAGGGAGGAATTCTTGGATAATTATTTTCCACAAACTGACATGCTTTTTTGCTTCTTTGCCAGTGGTAGACATAATTCTTGTTATTCCTTCACCTCAATTATGATATTTTCAGGAAGAAAGTAGTCAACTTCATCATATGGGCAAAATCAGAACCTTCACTTACATCATACATCAAAATTTCAGACTTCTCACTATGTAGTATTACCATATTTCTCCAAATCCAAGAGGACCCTGAATGCAAGATGACACCCACTTTTCCTTTAAAAAAATTAAATCAGGCTTAAAAAGTGCTTCATAAAATCATGTGAATGTCTTTCTTGTACGGTAAGCATTATTAGACTACATTATGCAATGCCAATCATTGGCTTTAGTTATGCTGTATTTTCTTTTGCATCTGCACAATTATTCTTTATTTCTGTGGATTTAATAACCTTTAACTTAAAAATGGCATCATCATATCAAACAGAACTGTTGAAAATTTGCCGGCAATGCCTGTTCCACGCGTCTCTACAATACGACCATCCATCAGAAAAATATTCCTGCTGTCTATAAAACTTAATTTTACTAAGCGTCAAGTACAGTGGATGCGTTATAACTCTACCTCTGATGCGGCCTTTCTAAGAATTCAAAGGCTTGCGTGTTTTGATGTCATTCTGCGGATTTGAGGAACATTTTTGTAGAGGCTAATAGAATTTCTTTCTCTCTTCTATATTTCCCAAGATCCAGTTACGTTACACAGAGGCACTGTACAACTAGTTGCTGCAGCTACCAATGTATAATAAAGAGGCAGTAAGGTAGAAGTACCAGTAGTGAGGTGAACCACTTATGGACATTCAATGAGTTATCTCTAAAACTAACGTGAATTTGAAAAAGGCATTTTTTTCTCACTTTATTAAAGACATATTTATTCTAATGATCAAACTCTTTTTTTGCAAAACAGCATACTAAAAGTAGTTCAAAAAATTTAAAACTTGAACCTGAACCATGTACCATTACTGGACACCCAAAATTTTATACGTACCTATAGTGGGGCTCCCCCTATACTGTGCTTAGAAATGTAGGGTACAATCAAGAAAAATGTATCCAAAATATAAACCCTATATAATACAATCTTGCTATCTGAGAAGTGGATCATAGTCCTTGCATAATTGGTTTCTTTTTCACAGGTAATATTTTAGGAATTGTATTCACTGACGGCCCTGCATTCTGAATTCTGGTTGTGGTGCCAATGCAATAATGTCACACAGAGAAATATTAGACACATCATTTTCTACTACAACAAAGTCCTTTTTGTCCCCTGCTGACCTCAAACCTTGGACATGTATCATTCTTCCTATGACTTCCTGCACTACACAAAGATATACATATCTTGTGGCATTTCTTTTTCCACCCAGGAATGACATGAGGGCAAATGTTCCTTCCTTAATATTAGAATCTTTTCTGACAGGTTCTCCTACCTCTTCTTCACTCCATGTATTGCTCACTTTCTTCCCAAGGCGAATCTCTTGATGTATCTGTTTCTGGCACAGAATCCTCAGATGATATAGAAATGGCTGTTGGCATTGAGGGATTCTATTTTTCTTTCTTCTTTTGTTGTGCTGCTCCCTTTCTATTTTTCTTCTTTGAATTTCTGCAGTTTTGCTTCTTTTCAGTTCCTTCTTTTTATTATAATATTTTATCATCTGAGGAGATGTGACGACTCCAGGAAGCTATTCTCATCTTCTCTTTGTTTTATCTTTGTCTTCCTCTTCTGGCCAGAAAGGAGCTCTCTTGAATGGAGATGGTACATTTGATGTATCGGCAATAGGAATGGGATTGTACTGTGGTACAGAGATGTTGCATTTTCTGCAGGCTCAACTGTTTCCTGTTCATGGCCTACTTCAACGGGACTGTTTGGGACACCCTGTAATAAATAAAGTGTTTGTCAAATGAAATAAAAGGTAAAATTAACAAATTTAAATTAGTTTAGCTCGAAATATGTTTAATTTACCTGGAAAACTTATTCTGGATTCTGTGTATCCTTAGTCCCCAGCCATAAATAGTAAAGATCTGTTTGTCCCACAGGACCTTTCCATTGACCTTCATTCTCCTGGAATTTCTTTTTCTCTTCTCCAATGTTTTCTTACAAAATTCTGAAGAAGGAAGCTATTTCTCTATTCTGTGATGACACAATAATATTAGTTTCTTGATCTTTTGAGAACACAGTGCTTGGGCATTTCTGTGTTGCCAATTTGGCCCTTTCTTTCATTTTCCTTGGGAAAGTTGCTCTTGGAATGCAATGCATTTTGGCAACTGCGAGAACACTCGTTCCTTTCTCAAGATCAGCTATTGCTTTTTTTTTTTTTTTTTTTTTTCCGGGTTGAACCGTGTTGTACTTGTCTGCGCATCACGTACAGTTTACAGACGTTTTGAATACATTGCAGTATTCTTTGTCAAGGCGACTTAAATACCCCTACTCGATCTGAGGTAATCGGTGATCTTCAGTGTAGCTTAGCTCTTTTCTTTCCTCCATTGTCCAAAATTGAATTAAATTAGCATGTTAACAAACTAATCTATGTTGCCTAGTACTGGGCCACTAATTTTAAATCCAAACTAATTTGTATTTAAGATTACTGATAAATGTAAGTTTATTTAATGTCATATTTTATTCGGTTTTGATCTTGGCCTTTTTAGTAAAAATTCCAATATTCAATGCACCAATAGTGAGCCACGGTGGCCCACTACTGGTTCTAATCATAATACTGCATAATGAGTTACACAGAAAGTATTGTCAGAACTTAAGCTGGAAACTAAACATTCTATGATAGAACACACTTGTGTTCTAATAGTGGGCCACCTAAGCCCAGTACTGGAACAAGTGAAAAAATTATGACCCTAAAGTGGACCACCCCATAAAATTGATATTCTGCTTATTTTATGTTTTTGTTCGTACTTTAGGGAATATTAAATATGGTACATAATAAATAGGAATACAGTATTTCAGTATGTAATCAAATATATGCTTGGAGAAAAGAAAAGTCAAATGAAAGCTTACCTCTTAAGAATTCTGCAAGAACCAGTGAAGATGCTAAAATAACACCACTTAAGGCAAACACCCTTACAGTTCAAACACTAGCAATTAACTGATGCCTGGTCCATGTCAGGTAGTAGAGAAGGGTCCCAACTCACTCTGTATTGCACACTGTTGTGCAATCTTGACCTTGAATCTTGTTTTTAGTTTTTCAAAATTGGTGGCTCACTACTAGTGCATGGCCCACTATGGGTACTTCTACCTTAGTTGATAGTCAACAAGTTTTGTGTATGCGCGCGCGAGGGCTGAAAAGCAGCAGCGTGGTTATCGTGGTAGCTGCCAGTGGTATTCATTATGGTTAGGTCACGAATGCAAGACGATCCTTGACTTTTAACATGAGATTCTGAGAAAAAATCGTCGTCTTGGATTTGGGGAAATACGGTACTTCAGCATGACTGTGAGCAGCCATGTTCGTCAGCTAACAGTTGATAAACTTTCACATACAGAAATTAATTTTACGGCACTCGTATGAGGGTATGAACAAGCACAAGCTTCAGTAACATAGCCAATAGATGGCAGATATTGTATGTATGTTTTTGAATCATTGCTTAAAGACTGGGAGAAGCAAGGATACCACACTCAGAACTTCAGCACACAATATATTGCATTGTAACCACAAAGCCACATGCAGCAAGATACAGTATATTGCACCGGACTCTCATTGGGTTAATAATACCCCATTCAATGTCAGTTTGATTGTCTATGTAATTCCAAGAAGTCACATGGTGGGATTTTTGAAGAGCAGAAGCTTGTTCAAAACACTGTCAGCCATGCCCTTGCTTTTGGACTGAATCCCACTTATCTTACCTCTTCTAGGATCAGAAACCAATTGGATTGCGTGGACTGAAGTGCCTGAAAATAAGTACAACATAATAAATTCAGTCCAAAATAACTTATTTTATATTTTATAATAAATACTATTGTGACTTCTGTAACACCCGCTTCATACCTGAAGATTTTATTCCAAATATTCAAAATCATTATTTTTAATGTACAAGTAGTAGAAGTAATATAGTGAAATTTATGTATAATGTTAGTAAACATTTTTTTATACATCTGTGTGATGACACTTCTTCCTGAGGCTAGACAATCTATGAAAACTTACTATGAAGACAAAGTTATCCTTCCTAATCATTTGAAAATGTGTGTTCAACTTAAGCAGTTTCATATAGTGATCAGTTTCATTGCCATAATTTCATAAAGATAGATTGTGTCCTTCACTTGTTTCTGAATCGTGTGTCAAGCATATGGTAGTAATGCTGCTTCATATATGACTATTCATGGATATGTATCTTGTGATAGAACATTAGAAATGCACTTCATTTGTAAGTTATTATCTTGTTGGTATGTTTCCATTTTCTTATGCTGTCTTTGCCAAAAAGAAACAAAGGAAAAAAAGAACTTGAACAATGTGTTATTTCCTTGATATATTTTTTTCTAATATGCTCTTATTTCCTCACAGCATCAGCCAGCATTCCCTTCTGTCGAGACTTCACATCATGGGTCTGTGACAGCAGCATCGGCAGCAACTCCTGAGAAATCAACGCCCGTCATTGTAAGCAGCGCTCAGCTTACTCAGCCTCAGCAAGGGATCATCACTGTGTCGGCCTCTGCACCTGTTACAACTATAGCTCGACCTACTGGTCCACCGGAATTATCAAGAATCAGCGAAGATTCACGTCAGGAAAAACAAAGTCATCAACACAGTCCTCAGGTAGCGTCCGAGGAAGACTATGATTCCAATATTTCTTGTTGTTCCCTTATGTAACGTTATTCCTGTCTTTTTTCTTTGCAGGCTTTTGCTACTTTGCTGAGTCTTGAATGACTAGTCAGTTTTACTGTTTATACTGTGCCTCCCTTTAACTCTGGTTGATTTAAATTCTTTGATTTGTATGTTCTTCTTTTCTTCCGAAGATTACAGTTGAATTTCTTTTCTGTTTTATACTCTAAACATTATTTTTGGTACTCTTCTAAAACAGATTTTTTTGGAAGCTATAAATAGAAAATGTTACACTAATTCCTGATGATGGAAATAGAGAAACAGTAATCTTGTTACTTTTATTTTGGGATCAGTTAAGTTTTTTTTTGTTTTTTTTAAAGTTATTTCTAAAAGCATTTACATTTTGGTACTCTAATCTTATACCTTTAATCTAAAGAAGAGTTTAGAGGAAAAATTATGTTTAATTTTTTTTATTTATGTAAACATTATGTGTTGTTAGAATGAGGCTGCGGTAGGTAGGTTTGTTGCTGACTGGAACCCTCTCCCTAGGCGCACGATGAGACCTTGCCAGGCGACAACACTAGCAATGGCCAGCATAAGGTACCGGTTGCTCCGGCGCCGACTGCTAGGCTTCGCTGCCTCAACATAGCTGGTATCGAGAGCTTCGCCGAGCTGCAGGGGGCGTTACCAAGAGCATGGAGTTTACCACAACTGGGTGGCTGCATTAGGTGCGTATTACATTCATGACTCTTGATAATATGGATTATTTTCACTCATTGTAGTTATGCCTTTTGTAAATAGGAGTACAACAGGACAGAAGTAAAGAAAATGCAAGCCCTCTGCTAATAGACAGGTTTTCTTTCTTTCTTTCTTTATGTATTAATTAATTGAGAGAACCAAATCCAGACCAGCCAACACTCCTTGGAAGAGAATATAGTATCCACATAATTAGAAGTACCCCCCCCCCCCCCCCTAGAAAGTGTCATGTTCAGAATGGTGGGTGGCAAAAGATGAAGGCCAAGACCAAGTTTCTCATATGCTATCTAAGTAAATACTGGAATGACAATCACTGAACTGAAAAAATATTCTCAAAATTGAACTGAATGGAGACACATGATCCATAGGATGATGGATCAGATGAAGAGAGAGATACAGTGGAACCTCGATTATCCATTCCCGGAAAATACGTTTTCCCGGAATATGCGTTCAAATTACGTGGTGGGGCCGATGACCTCGATGTTAGGCCCCTTTAAACAACAAGCATCATCAGCAAATTACGTGGTCCCGCGAGCATCGTAATTAAATCACGTTGTAAAAGTCCCACATTATCCGTTCCTTCTAGAAATGATTTCCCGGATCAACCGTCCAGAAATTCCAGTCCCATCAACGCTAAATCCTTGATCAGTCGTTTTTTAAAAAATAAACTGTACCTCACGGAAGGTCGGCTATGGCATATTTATAGATCTTGGCATTAACGCCCCGTCATTGCGATAATTAAGGCAAGTACTGTACCGGTACTGGAAAAGCGATGGGTGGTGAACTTGCATAAGGGACCATCTTAGCATTGCATTCGGGTGGTATTGTTTAGAGAATCTAGGAAAATCATAAAGCAGAGAGTGGCCACAAAAATTGCGAGGACACGGCGCATTTCGACAGCTCTGCTTGAAGACGGAATGAATTTCGTCAAATGTTCGCACTTATAAAACGTCCATATTATGTCCAGGGTTAGATGTTTATATTTTTACATTTTTTTTTATTGTACTGCCAAACAGGTTTTCGGCACTTTGCTCGGGGCACTGTAGAGTAACTGGGCTTTCAGGCAGGAATTGAAACTGCTCCTTCTTAACACAAATTCAGTATTTTTTATATTATCGTACATTATTATGTTAGCGAGACCAGAAAAAATGTTGTACCTTACATTAAAAAAAGAAAGCCATGGGAGGTCTTGGGATTGCCTATTACTGTTCAGGTCCTAATGTAAGACCGGGAATTTTACGTTTTCGTGTTAAAATACCATAAACTGCAGTAATTTTATTTGCGCATATTACATTTAAATGGTTGGTATCATTTCCAACTCGTACTGACATTTATGCAGCGAGCGCGCTTTCCAGATGACCTCATGATCACGAATAACCGTAATTTCTGAAGTTTTGATGATATTTCTATTATCTTTCCAATTTGATTGGATTTGTGATGGTCAGAATTGAATATAATGCTCGAGAACTTTTAAGAATCGATACTTACATTCGAAACCATGTTTTCAAGTTCAACATAACCTTTCAAAGTTGATGTAGACCTAATTTGCGCGGAACGAAATTTCCAGAAACTGACTACGAACAGTATACCAGAGACCAAATTACAATGAAAGATTAAGAAATGAAGGGATTTTGCCACCATTTTGGTTGCTTTTATATCTAATGTGTTTTATTTTATTAGATGAGAGAATTAAAAACTACTGCTCGATTGTCGTTTGGCTTGGCGCTATTAGATTTTTCGAAGAGTTTGGCTAGCCTAATCAAAGTTGCTGAACTGAAAGTAGTTTTCATGGGAAACTGACGAAGATTCCCCTGTAAAATTGAATATAAAGTATCGACATTTTTAATTCGTGTACTAGTAATTAATGCGGTTTCGCGGTCCAACATGCCTGCCTCTCATCCAGAGAGTCCGGGGTCGATTGCGACCAGGTCAGGCAATTTTAACTGTATACAAGTCCGATTCCAGGTCCACTCAGCCTACGTGATTTCCTTTAATTGTGAATCTCTCTAGTGGTGAGATGGCGACCCCGATCTAGAGAGCCAGGAATATCGGCCGAGAGGAATCATCGCACTGACCATGCGCATCTCGTAATCTGCAGGCCTTCAAGCTGAGCAGCGGTCGCTTGGCAGGCAAAGTCCCACTGGGGCTGTAGTTTGGTTTGGTTTGGTTTGGTTTAGTTTAGGAGTTTTAGTAAGATTATAATTATACATATTTCATTTTTGTGATGTTTAGCCAAATTGTTGATGGTTTTCATTCATTCCCGGATTTTCCGTTTTCCCATGTTGTACGTTTTATTTTCATGGTCCCTCGAAAAACAGAGAATCGAGGTTTCACTGTATACCAAAATCAAAAGGAAGCTCTTTGCGATCTGTCTTCTGTAATGATGGTGTTCATAATTGGTTTACAGATCCTGTTTTCTGGTTACTGTTAAAGAAACCTCTTCCACTTACTTCTATTCATAAATATCTTGTTCTTCATGACATCATCCAGTGTCCTTCCTCTAGTTGAAGAGGATGGTAGTCCAGCCGTACTCCCTCGTAAAACAATAACCCACATTTTCACACCAGTTAAATAATGGGACTGTACATTAATTAAGGCCACGGCTGCTTCCTTCCCACTCCTAGGCCTTTCCTATCCCATCGTCACCATAAGACCTATCTGTGTCGGTATGACATAAAACAAATTGTATTTTAAAAAAAAACAATAACCCCCACCACAGTCGGTCTTGTACGCATTTATCCAGCAGGTTTCAACCGGGTGTTTTCCTCCTCCTTCTCTTCTAAAGTGCACTTTGGCTATTCGTGTTGACTCCATATGTCCAAACCACTGTAGTCTCTAAGGATGTGATACCCTGCAAAATTCAGAATATATTGAAGTGTAAGCCAGAAGGTGGTTACCAATTTATTCCCTATCATCATCAATGTCCCACTCCAGTTGCCCGGGTGTGGTTAACAAGCCTCCTCCACTCCTTTCTGTCCTACTTTTCCTGCTCCATTACTTCCGCCACATCCATTCCAGCTTCTCTAACGTCCTTCCAAATCTGATCCATCCACCTTCTTCTCGGTCTTCCAACTGGTCTCTTTCCCTTAACTTCTCTTTCTAATTCCCTTCTTGCTACCCGTTTCTTTCCCATTCATTTTACATGTCCGAACCATCTCAGCCTTGCTTTCTGTATGTTCTGTACTAACGGTTCTATATTTATCTCTTCTCTGATTTTAATATTTTGGATTCTATCTCTTCTTTTCTTTTTAACTGCTGTTCTTAAAAATTTCATTTCTACTGCTTGGATCTTACTATCTTGTCTCTTATTAGTTACCAGTGTTTCTAGTCCGTATGTTACAGTTGGTATGAAATACTGTTTATATAATGTTAATTTAGTTCTCTTGGGTACTTTGTCATTCCATAAAAGCTCTCTGACTTGATAAAATTTCAGGGTTGATTTCATTACTTCCAATAACAATGCCACCCAGATATGTAAACTGTTCTACATTCTCTAACCGTTCTCTGTCTATGTTCACTTGGCTTTTCTTTTTCTCTTTTCCACAGTGCAGGACTACAGTTTTCTTTTTACTAATTACCATTCGAAACTCCTTTAGATTTTCATTCCAGTCTCCTTTGTACTTCCTTTTTTCCCTTTCCCAAAATCGCCATGAAAATCCACAGCCTGTTTCCAGTCATTCGACCAGGTCAGGAATGGAATGAATGAAGCCCCATCTAGCGGCGAGGATTCCCAAATCACCATCATCATCATCATCATCTGCAGTTTCTATCTGTTCAAATCAAATCAAAATCTCTTTATTTGCAAATGAGGTGTCTACCTCGGTGGCAAATGGTACACTAAAATACATTATTGTCAAGCACTAAATTGTAAATTAACAAGAGAAGAAATTTTTTTTTCTAGAATACAATAATATACAATTGAATCGTGCAGTCGAGTAAGGAACTAAGTCAAAATCGGCCATTTTCATTTTATTGCCTCATTTTCCTCGCATAACCAAGCCCTATCGTTTGGTAAAGGAAAGAAATAAGTCAGCCTTCTCCTTATGGGAGAAACAGTGGATGGACATCAGGCATATTCTGAAGAAACGCACTAAGTCGATGACTTACCACTTGCAATTCATGACTTAGTTCCATTCTTGGCCGCACGTTGCATGCGATGAAGGTATAACAGGGGATATTTCAATTTACTGCGTTGGTACAACGCAAAGGACAACATACTGGAGGGAAACAGAAATCGTACGGTACATGGTGCGTTATAGTGTACAGTATTTCAGGTTCTTCGGTGGATGACAAAGTGATCTTTGTATTACGTTTGAGAATATGACTCTGAAAAGGAAGGCACAGCCTTAAGGCCATAAACATAGTGTTCTGAAACACGCAAGACTCAGAGGACTGGCATATGTGAATAAACGTGGGAGAGTTGTGGAAGGCAAAGAAACCAGTTCTGACTGCGACAGGGACTTTGGAGTATTTAAGAAAAACATTAAAAAAGTAGACAGAGTTTATACTATTGAAGAGTATATGGCAATTATTGTAAACAGCAAAGCAAATGTTACAGTTAAGTTAGTACACTCAAGTGCAGTATTTAATTTTGACAAGTGGTGGCCTGAGTTTTTTAAAAAGTGACTGTATCAGCTGAAACATCGACAAAGAATACTCCTCGTGGTGGAAAGATTGCATTTTCTCCTTCTTCGTTTAAAGAATACAGATATAGGGCAGAGAAACCAGGAGTTCTTGTAGCACTTCCCTTCATAAACAGCATTGTGAAACATACGTAACTTTTGCACATTTTCCCTGCAACCAATGGCAGCATCTAGAGGGTGGGGTTCCAATAAAAGCTGAGAAGATTAAGGACTTGCGTAAACTGTTGAAATACGTTAGAATGAGGATGCTTTGGCATTTTATTTGGACATTATTTCGCAGCCAATGAATTCCCCTTAGGTTAGTAGTCTCGGTTGTAATACTGCAGTTATTTGGCGCTTCAAGGTCATTTGTATTTGTTTTCCCTGTTTTTTCTGTTGGGTAAACTGTATACAGTACTTATGTATTGCATTATGCTATGTTTAATATATAACAAAGGTTGGTATAGTTCGTATGAGAGATTTATTACCAACAGCCAATTTTTTTTCGCTGTTATTGGAGAAAAGAACTAAGTCAAAAAAGTTTAAACGGTCATAAAATTTTTAAATTTTTCTTGAACATTTTCCTGTTACCTCCGTTACATATCTATCACTGATCTAAATATTATATAAAATAATGGGAACTATTGATTGAAGCGTGTCGAAGAAAATCAGTTTTTTTGCTCTCCTGAAAAGTAGCAAAATCTGACTTAGTTCCTTACTCGACTGCACGATTCAGTTTATGCTAACAATTTTTTTCTATTAAACAGATCATCCTTAATAAATTTATATTGTTTACAAAATTCTACTTATAATATCTCCTATACTTACAAACATAGTCAACTCATATATAGTATGTGGAATTACTTCAAATAATACTATGCAACTGGTATAAGATTAAAATTTACATTGCATTTATTTACTTTTTTTTTACCCATTTTGGAACCTAAGTAGCATAACGACCTGCTGTGTCTTAACCAGAGCCTTCCTTTTGCCACCACTTTTCAGAGTTCCTGAAGGGCCTTCACAGCTACCGTAGCGGTCCCAGGGCCCTCGAAGTCCCCACTGTACTTCACCCCTACAGACAGTCCCCTACTTTGGCTGTCCGAACTCCATGGACCAGGGGATGGAATTAATTTTTTTTTAACACACATTTTTTTATTTACAATAGCCTGCACTGGTCGAATGCCCTCTAACATTTCATTTATTTTCCCTGTTGCTGTTTATTCTCTTCTTGAATACCTGTACAGATTTTGGAAAAGGATCAAACACTACCCTTGGTAAACTGTTCCACTCCTTCACGCCCTTCCCAATGAATGAAAATTTACCCCAGTCGCTTCTGCTAAAATTCCTTCTAATTTTATACTTGTGATCAGTTCTGCCAATATAACTATTTTCCAACTGAAGCCTCTCACGGATTTCTCCCCATGCTTCTTCTCCTGTATAGGCTCTATATAATCCTATAAGTCTAGTTTTTTCCCTTCTCTTACTTAAAGTTTCCCACCCAAGTTCCTCTAACATTTCTGATACACTACTGTTTCTCCTGAAATCCCCTTTTACAAATCTTGCTGCTTTCCTCTGCACATTATCTATTTCTTTTATTAGGTATTCTTGGTGAGGATCCCAAACACTGTTTGCATATTCCAATAATGGACGAACCATACTTAAGTAACTTTTTTTCTTTTAATTCTTTATTGCATCCTTTAAGTAGCCTCATTATTACATGTAACGATCTGTATGCTTTCCCAACAATGTCGTCAACATGACCCTTCCATTGCAGAATTACTTTCAAATCTCACACCTAAGTATTTGCACTTGCCATCTTTTGGGATAACTACCTCATCTAAAGTATATTCAAATTCAGTTTTAAAGCTCCTGTTTGTAAATGTTGTAACAATTGATTTGCCTCCATTAACCTTCATAATATTTTCTTCAACCCACTGTTGGATACTTTCAAGGTCCCTTTGTAATTCTGAACAATCCTCAGTTTTATTTATTTCCCTATAAACAATTATATCATCTGCATACAATCTTATTTTTGATGTTATATTGTTCCCTAAATCATTTGTGTATATTAAGAAAAGTAACGGACCGATTATTCTACCTTGTGCGATTCCCTTCCAAACTTTCTCTTTCTGTTTCCTACTTTGACTTTCTGAACCCTTGAATTTAGAAATGTTCTTATCCAACGTATAACCCTTACGTCCAATCCTATTCCCTCCAATTTCTTTAATAATATTCCATGTTCCACTTTATCAAAGACTGTGGAAAGATCTATGGCTATGCAATCTAACTGGTCTCCTGAATCCAACTGATCTGATATGTCCTGCTGAAATCCCACCAGTTGTGCCTCACAAGAAAATTTCTTTCTAAATCCATACTGGCTCCTCATGAACCAATTTTTATCATCACATATCCCTCTGATGTACTTTGCTATTAAACTCTCCAGTATTTTACAAAATATACTGGTCAGGCTGATTGGTCTGTAGTTCTCTGGTTTCCTTTTATCACCCTTTCCTTTATAAATTGGTATTATTATAGATTCCTTCCATTCTTTTGGTATTACACTATTATTTATGACATAGTCAAAGAGAAATTTTAAATAAGGCGCTATGTACCACCCCATTGTCTTTAATACCTCCCCAGTAATTTGATCCTGCTGCTTTTCCTTGCTGAAGCAGTTGGATTTCTCTGAAAATATCTTCATTTGTGAATGAGAAGCTTCTTGTTTCCCTCTGTCTCTCTCCCTCTCTATCTTCTGTTACTGTTTCCAACTCCTGACAATCTTCTACTGAATCTCTGAATTCCCTACTAAATAGATTTGCTTCCTCAGTATCTGTTGAACAGTGTTCACCCCCTTCTCCCACCATTGTAGGAATTTGGATTCCTTTTCCTTTTTGATTCCTAATATATGAATACATCTTTTTCCATTTCCCTTTGTGGCCATTACCCTCTTGAAGTATGCCATTCATATATTTCTCTTTTGCTTCCTTTTTCACTCTATTCAGTTCCCTCATTAGCTGTGTTCTAGTTTCTCTATTCTCCCTACCCTCTTTGATTTTCATGTTTACTATTCTACATTTCCCTTGTATAATAAACAGGGGCTGAGGTCATTTTACCTTTCTTAACAGGTACAAATCTCTTCTCTCCTTCCCAAATGATTCCTTTAAATTTAGCCCAAAGTGTATCCACATTACTCCCTTCACTTATCCAACAACTGAATTGTGATTTAAGGTAATTCCCAAATTCATCAACTTTAGTTTTTCTGTATAATTTCTTGTGTGACCCTCTTATTAAGCATTTTTGGTACAAGTCCTACATCCATTATTACAGCCTTATGGTCACCTATTCCTTCAATTACCTCAGTTTTATCAACAATTTCCCATGGTTTAACCAAGAATACATCTAGCAAGTTGTTTAGACGAGTTGGTTCTTGTACTACTTTGTAAATCCTCCCTCCCAAATTAACTTATTTGCCAGTTTCTGTTCATGGGCTTCACTTGCAGCTCCATTCCATTCAACTTCAGGCAAGTTTAGATCTCCCCCCAATTATTACCATATCATTATAATTGTTTTTATGATTATAATCTATTATTTTCTCAAATATTTCCATGTCTCTTTCCTCTCTTCCAGGCCTATATGTTCCTATAATTCCCACCTCCTTCATATTATCACAAACTAATTTTATCCCTAATATTTCATCCCTTTCATCGGTAAACCATTCTTGTGAACAATAAGTTTCCTTCACCAGAATAAACACACACACACCCCCACCCCCACCCTTTTTATCTCCTCGGTCTCTACGATAGACTGTATACCCTTCTGGAAATACTTCTCTATTACCCACCCCTTCTCTCAACCATGATTCTACTCCTATCACCACATCAGTCTCATAAGATTCCATCAATGTACTGAATTTTATTTGTTTATTTACTACACTCTGACAGTTTACCAAGAGCAATCTCAGACCCCCTTCCTCCCTAAAACTTGACTGTTGTAATTGGATAACATTTGACTCATGAGTTGAGAACGTCCCTGGAACCCAGATCTTTGTACATAGATCTTGATTTAAGGATCTGGGTTTTCTGGCAAGTTTTCCTGTATATGCCAATTTAGTGGTATGGGTTTTCTTAAGTGCATATTAGTTTGCAAATCTCTGTTGATAATTGTAGCAATTCGTCTACAGAGAGTTGCTTTTCCATTACCATTCAGATGTAACCCATGCCTAGTGAACATTTGCCTGCCAAGACCTAAAGTATCTACTACATATACATTTCTAAAACTCTTACTTAATCTCTTGATTTTTATATTTACATCATGTACAGCTTTGTTCACACACGAGTCTTCTATAAGGTCATACCTGGGTGGCACATTAACTACAATTACTTTTGAGTCAGGTAATTTCGAAATCTTACCTCTGAGGGTTGTAATTAGTTCCTCGCCTTCGTTTGCAGCAATGTCATTTGTACCACTCACACTCACCACGTAGTTGTCCTTCTCTAACACAGGATCACAACTTGAAAGGACGTCTTCAGTTTTGGCACCTGGTTTTATTAGCCCTAAAACCTCAGTTTCTGGATTATGCAGCTCATCCTTGATGCCTTCTGCCATACCCCGCCCTTGACTGTCTGCGTAGAGATGAATTTTTGGCGATCTTGACTTCCAGTTGGTTTTCTTCTTCTGTAGGTTACCTCCACTGGATTTAAAATTATTCAGAAAACTTGATGCGTCTTCTTCTGGAACTTGTTGCAATGACTGAAATCTATTTTGGCACTGCAAAGAGTTTTTTCCCGGTTTTAAGTTGTACGTAGTTTATCCCATATGTTTAACATTAGGCCTAAAATGGCTACGCGTCACTTCCGTCCACGGCAATCTTTCTTCTCCACTGTCTTCTTTATTTTCCAGTTTCTTTATTCTGTCCTTTAAGCTTTCATTTTCAAGTTTGAGCATATAAGTCTCCTTGTAGCACTCCTAAAATCTTAAGCATAGATTTGTAAGTCTCTCTTTCTTGTTGTTCTACCTCACTATCACTTTGTTTACACTCGGGACACAGCCACACACTTTCTTCAATATAAGACCTATTTACAATATTTGCACAACGAAAATGGTATAATTCATCACACTTACGACACAGAATCCCATTTTTAACTACTCTTCTGCATTTGCCACATTTTTCACTGCATCTTACACCATTATCCATCACGGATATCACAGACTCACACACAGTAGTCGCCATCTTGAATATCGAAGCCGGGTCTGTTTCCCCAAATCACCATATCATCTGCAAATACCAAAGCATTCACTTCATCACTACTGATACTCTGCTTTACACATTTTGTGATTTCATCCATCAATATAATAAACAATAATGGCAACAGTGCACTTCCTTGCTTGAGACTTTTTTTTTTTTGTATAAAATGTTTCAAAGTCACCACTCCCTACTTGTACACTGCTTTTACTCTTATGATATAACATTTTTTTCTTGTTAATTAATGATTTTGGTACATTCCTTTTCCGTAAGCATTCCCATACATGTTTTCTCTTAACTGTATCATAAGCTTTTTCCAAATCCAAAAATACAAAGATGATTTCCTTGTTCCTTTCCAGGTGTTTTTCCATTGTTATTCGCACCGTAAATATCAAGTCTATTGTTGATCTATTCGGTCTAAAGCCTTATTGTTCTTCCTCTAACTGCATTTCTTTTATATCCCTCAATCTTTTGTCTATGACTTTCCCTCTAACTGCATTTCTTTTATATCCCTCAGTCTTTTGTCTACGACTTTCTCCATTATTTTTAGCTCATGTGATGATAGGGTTATACCTCTATAATTTTCACATTTCTTCCTATTTCCTTTTTTTTACAATGATACAATGCTTCCTTGTTGACAGTCTTTAGGTGTCCATTCATCCTTCCATATGGCATTGAGGGCTCGGTATAGATACTGTAGTCCACTGCTTCCTACTACCTTAATCATATCAGCATTGAATTCGTCTTTTCACTTGCTTTACCTTTGGTCATTGCTTTCATTGCCCTTTTTAAGATCCAGCCATGTTATCGGGTTCTCTTCTTTTTCTTCATCTATTATTTCCATTTTCTTATCTCCTTCTTACTCCGAGCAGTCATCCTCATTATTTTTTTCAAAATATTTTGCCATCACCTTCTGAAGACCCTTTTCGTCATGTACTATGGGTCCATCTTTTCTCTCTAATGCCTTGATTTTTTTATTTTTTATTTTATTTTATGTATTCTTTTAGATTTCTTTACTCTGTATAATAGTTTCTGATTTCCTCAACTATCTCATAAACTCTCCCTAACATTTCTCCTTTTCTTCCTTGATACTCCTCTTTACTTTTAGTTTCACTCTTCTGTATTCCACATGTAACCTTTCTATCTTATTCTTATCCTTCTGATACGTTTTTTTCTTTTCCATTTCCATTTCTTTCTTCACCTTGTTCCTTTCTTTTATTTAATTTATTTTATCTGTCCACCACCGTGTCTCCTTTCCCTTAACCTTTGTTTATGTTCTCCCACATACCTCAATTGCTGCTTCCACATATGTCTGTCTTAAATTGTCCCACTCTTCTTCTCCACTTTTGCCAGTATCCAGTATTCGGGAGATAGTAGGTTCGATCCCCACTATCGGCAGCCCTGAAAATGGTTTTCCGTGGTTTCCCATTTTCACACCAGGCAAATGCTGGGGCTGTACCTTAATTAAGGCCACGGCCGCTTCCTTCCCACTCCTAACTATTTCCACTTTGTATTCCTGTGGTAGGCAACTTCCTTTTTATACAATCTTGGAATGCCATTCTTTTATCCTCCTTCAATTCCCAAGTCTTTGGTTTCTTCTTCAGTACAGTTTTAGCAATTTTTACTTGTTTTAATTCCACAATTAATAATCTATAATCACCTGCCATTCTTTCACTGCGGATTATCTTCGTATTCATGACATATCTTCTCCATTCTCGGTCTGTTGTTATAAAATCAATGAGTGTTCCATACTGTCTATCCCAACTACAGTAGAAGTCCGTTATAGAGAGAATTCACAACAGCGGAAAATTTACTAGCTATAACGGATTGTTGTTATATCCGAATTTTGTATAAAAGTCGGAAAACCCCACATACACATTAAAATCTGTATGAAACAGCAATCATTTTGTTCAAAACTTGGGTTTCCACGGATGATATCCACACTACGGCTTACTTGTTTATTTTTTTTTAATCTGACACAATGTGAAAAGGTCTGTATAATTTAATTCTGAAAAAATTACATTACCTCATTTCTCCGAATTCAAGACAAACCCCACTTTTTCCTTAAAATTTTTTTAATCAGACTCAAAAAGTGCTTTGTAAAATCATATGAATGCCTTTGTTGTACAGTACGTATTTTTAGACGTCGAACATTGGCTTTCGTTATGCCGCAATTTTTGCGGCTGCACAATTATTCTTCATTTCCGTGGTTTTAATGACCATTAACTTAAAATTGACATAATACTCAGGAGAACGCGTTTAAAATTTGCCGGCAATACCTATTCCATGCGTCTCTACAATACGGCGTTCCGTGAGGAAAATATTTTTACTGTCTATAAAATTGTTACGGTACTTTTACTCAGCGTCAGATATAACCAGCTACCGCTACCCACATGTCTCGCTTGCTGGGTTCGGCCAACTTCAGCAGCTAGCGATGTATAGGCCTAATCACGGACGTTGAAGGTCAACGAACGAGTTTATTGCGCCGTGGTATGACCATTCCGCCCTTGTGTTTTTTGTGCACAAACCTCACAATTTCATTTTCAACTTGTTTAAAGCGTCCTTGTTGCGGTCCACTGAATGCATTTTTTGTACAGTGCTCATTTTTTACCTATCTTCGTCTTCACACTGACGCAAAATATTGGCTTTAGTTAGGCCTATGTCATATTTTCTTGAGGCTGCACAATTATTCTACATTTCCGATTGATTAATAATGAAAATGAAAACCTACAATCTGTTTTCCAGTCTTTGACCGGGTCAGGGATGTAATAAATGAGTCATATATAGGCTATTAGTACGAAGGGGTCACCACTCCCAAAGTGATTTATTAATGACTGATAGATGCTATGAAATGATAATGGAGCAAACACAAAATAAATATAATACAAGTACAATACAGTATTCAGGTGCAATGTTCAGCATTTTCAAACCTGAAATTATCTCGGACAGTCACTTTTTGTCTGTAATAGTGCATTGTGTGGAACTTCCCAAAACACTTGCCGGGATGTAATCCAGGCTTTTTTCTGCGAGTTTTGCTGAAAAACAGTCTCACGTCGTAATTTAGGCTTACTGTTCATTGCCATATTTAGGATTACGCCTAAAAAAGCTTTGAATTCAGGAAGAGTAACATCTATCCACGACATCCTAATAGACTCACTGTGAGGGGCGTAACCTTTTGAATGTTTACACTAGCATACCGGTTAGTCTTGCGCACAATTTTCGCAATAACTTGTCACTCGAGAATAATAGCTGGAAAAAGTCAAGTTCATTCAACCTTGTGGTAGTTTATAACCTGACGTACCTGTGAATGGGCTTTTGAAATCCAAGTCACTGTCACGGTATTTCCTCCATCCATCAGAAGAGGTACCAGCATTGCCATTTAGCATAATTTTCTCATTATCGGGATTTTCATCACTCAACTCGCCAACACAATCTCGTTCCGCAATATCTTCCTTACCACTTAATTGAAAATCACTCTCACTATCGCTGAAATCAACGTCACTTTCACCTAAAAGTCTGGCTATTTCTTTCTCACGCTGCTCGAACGACGCCATGTTGCTGAGCAACATTTGTTTACAAACTCACATGGTCTTCAAAGAATACGCACAAAGCCTGATTTCAAAGAGATTATAGCTATACATGGCTTCAAATTTTCGTCGAATGATTGCAGTAGCTTACTGTACCTGTAATTCATGCACGCGTAACCCGACAAAGGAGTTATATTAGGGAAGAAAATCATGCGGGATATACTCATTGTCGGGCATGGCCCGCCACGTGAGTGCTAAGGGTTAATATAGGAATTTTGAAGGGACAGCAAAACATTGTCGGTATAACACAGGGTTTTTGTTATGTGCCTTACTCGCTATAGCGGACTTCTACTGTATATCGGCTGATCTTACGGCTATTCCTCTTCATAAACCCTGTGTTCTTCCCTGTATGATAATTTATGACCATTGCACTTCAGTAATAGAAAGCAATTGCTGCCAACGGGTGTTTTACAATCTTCCTCCCCAGAATCCTCAGAATACTGATAGGTGGAAGACTGAATTTTGGGTCATGCAGATTATTGCTTAATCACAGTGCCTCAGCAGACACTGCACTGAAGACAGTGAAATTGCTTCAGGAATCTGGAATTGAAGGAATGAACTATTCACAGAAAGCCTGTTTTGGTTCCCTGTTACTTCTTACTTTTCCCAAGGGAGAAATTGAGGTACCTTTGACTCTTTTTTTTTTTTTTTTACAGAATCATCATTACAAACAATTATGATACGACTGTTTCCTGATTACTTTCAAAGGATAATATTTATATAAAATGTGAGGGAGAATACTAAAGAAAAGAAATGGGTCGAGTTCTTACATTTTGGCCTTTCTCGTAGTAAAATTTAGAAAATTAAATGGTCACCCTTTGTATTGAAGCATTGATTTTATTTAGCCTGCCATTTGCAGTAGGGTTCTTGCTATGCATGTATGCAGGTTTTCTTTTTCATAAGAATGCTATTTCGTAGTACTTTATATTTAATGACATCTTTAATTTATTTGTAGGCCTTTCCTGGAACCCCCACTCCTCCAGCAAGCAGCCTTTGACGAGTTAGTATACGAGGTGGATGTAATGAGAAATGTGGCAGTTCGGCGTACTCAAGATGAAAAGGAGAAGGCGGATAAAATCAAGGAGAAGCAAAGAAGACCAAGTCTGCCGGTAATGAAAAATTTGCAGTACTTTCATATCCATGAACACCTTTTTCTAACATTCTGTTTTCTTCTAAACTTACAATTCTTGAAGGCTCAAATTTGGAACGGTTCAATTCCTTGCATGTCCTATTCCAAGCATAATTTTATTCACATTCTCAAGTTCAGTTCTCAGTGCTTTAAATTGGACTACTACATCAATTAATTTGTGGCCAGCTCATGGTATTCTAGCACATCCTTGTTTCTGCTTTCCTCATGTCCTGTTAAAGAGATTGTATACCTCAAGTAACCAGAAATATGTTTTATTAATTAAGGTTTTAAATAAAATGCAAAAAAAAAAAAAAAAAAAAGTTCTGAAACAGACAAAAGGTTGAAAACCTATTACCTCATGGAATACACCAACTTGAGAAGAAACATCACATGTACTTATAACCTGCAAAATATGATATCCCACAACTGCTGTTTACATATTTAAACCTGCTATTTTGAGAACCAAAAAGAACAGACTAAACAACATAAAAATATAGTAGTACAGTAGAAGTCCACTATACCAAGAACAGGAAAGGAGTGAGAATCAGGAAAGGAGTAAGACAGGGGTGTTCCTTATCACCATTTCTATTTAATCTGTACATTGAAGAGGCCATGAAAATTTTTAAATCCAAAACACCTGGCATTAAAATAAATGGAACAACTGTACACTGTATTAGATTTGCCGATGATATTGCACTTCTGGCTGACAATGAGAAGAACATGCAGATCATGCTCAACAAATTAACATCCATCTTAAAAGATTTCCAACTTAACATTAATGTACATAAAACTAATGTTATGGTTGTAAGTAAATCTAAAATGAAGCCAGAGGCACAGCTCAGAATTGGAAATATTTTAATAAAACAGGTGCACAAGTTCTGCTACTTAGGATCAGTTACTGCCGATGACAACAGATGCACTGTGGAAATAAAAAGGAGGATTTCCCTGTGTAAGAAAGCCTTTGAGGAGAAGAAGTAGCTCTTAACTAATAAATCCTTAAATACTGAACAAAAGAAATTATTTATCAAAACGTTCATTTGGAGTGTGCTGCTATACGGCTGTGAAGGATGGACTCTCTTGACGGAGGACGTGAAACGACTAGAGGCAGTGGAAATGTGGTTATGGAGGAAGATGACAAGAACTAGCTGGATTGAGAAGAAAACTAATGAAGCAGTGCTTAGAGAAATAAACACCCAGAAGCAGTGCTTAGAGAAATAAACACCCAGAGACATTTAATAACAACGATAAAAAGGAGAAAAGCGTCGGTTCTCGGTCACATTCTCCGGCATAATAACTTCATAAAGAACTTGTTCGAAGGCAAGGTGATGGGAAAGAAAGGCAGAGGGAAACCACGGAAGAAGATCATTGAAGAGGTAGTTGAGATGATGGGATGCCAAGGTTATGGAGAGATGAAAAGGATCGCAGAGAGAAGAGATCAATGGTGTCAGTGACAAGGCGAAGCCTGTAGATAATGATGATAACAAGAACCCCAATATAGCGACAGTTTTTGTCTGTCCTTTCAAAATTCCTATATTAAACTATATTGCATCCAAAACGTAATGAACACCAACATTATGAACTCCCTGCAATTTTATATTCAATGTATCAGATAAATCATTCTGCACAGCTGACTGCTAGTCGATGATAGGAAATATTAGAGATAAGTGACTAACACATATTGGTGATTGGTGTCTAACTATTATACTGGTGGGAGAGAGTTTAAATCTACAGATTTTAGTAGTTTGTTATAGCCAATAGATATGAACTGGGTCTTCGAAATATTTAACCCAAGAAGTGTCAAGGATCTCTAAAAGTGGTTCACTGCACCTTCCTGTGTGGCCAGGATCACGTTTTGAGATCCTCAGTAAATGGGTGTTTTCTTGACTGTTATGCCATATGTATTACATAAAACTTGAATCACGGCCGACTTGATGCATTGCTCTAGCTAGCTCCTTACCGGCCTTGACAATCGGGTCCACGCACTGTAATCGGAGTTTCACTTTACAATGTAATCGGAGTAGTTACACGGCTCGACACGTGGCGCTGGCGACCTACCTATTTGCGATAGAAATGCATACTTTTTTATGGAAAAGATACAGACTTTGATTGCCGATTTATCATAATTTTAGAGTTATGGAGAATGTTACATAGGTTAATACTGTTAAAAATGATTAATCCTAAAGGTTAATTTCGTTGATATTTGCCAAAATGATGTCGTGAAATGAAACTGCGGAGAGATGGAGTAGTCCAACTGACGTTCCTTAGCTGTGAGAAATAGTAATAGTTTTTGTTATGGCTTTTAGATACATAGCAGAACTTACCCAAAAACTTTTGTCTTCTGATGTTAATCTTGAGATTAACAGTCATTGTTCAATTTGGGTTTTAAAATTCTTCAAGCGCTGCTCTCAAGAAGGGGGCTGGACAAAACATAAAAAGTCTTACTTTTTTCCATATTTGTTGTATGCATAACATAAGAGGGCTTTTTTTTTTTTCCAAGGTCCGATTGGTCACGAAATGAAACAGCAGTACAAATTTGACACTTTTCTATTAGTAACACTTACTGATACATCACAGCTATTTTTCAACATAGTCGCCTCGCAGATTGAGATATTTGTCGTAGCGTGGTACCAACTTGTCGATGCCCTCTTGATAGAACGCCGCCGCCTGCGCCTGTAACCATCTTTGTACGCCGGTCTGCAGCGCCTCGTCGGTGTCAAAACGCTGTCCTCCTAGCCAGCATTTCATGTGAGCAAAGAGGTGAAAATCTGATGGAGCCAGGTCCGGACTGTATGCTGGAAACGCTGCAGGAGGTTCGTGGTGGCAGCTGCAGTGTGAGGCCGAGCATTGTCATGGACTTACAGCTATAAATTTCATTGGTTCCATATTGAAGTGGGATTACAGTAAAATTAATTTCTTTCAAGGTCCACCTATTCAATACAATGACGTTTTATTGTGATTTAATCACATGTCAAATAGTCAAATGGTACTAGTTTCGGCATCTGTGTGCCATCATCAGCCTTGACTACAAATTAAAACAAGATATATATTCCTAAAACATCTAAAACACATTTTAACTCATTATAAAATAACATACAATTAATGTGGTGATACATGAAATACAATAAAATTATGATACAATTGGTGTGATATAAAATTCTTAACATTCCGGCTGTTCGTTACATAATTCAGTCTGTGTGCATCCGGGATAAGTGAATTTTTGCAGTTGTATGCTGTCTATGTGAATGACATTTGTTCCTTTAGATATTAGGTGGTTCCAGGGAAGTTTACTTTGATCATATAAGATCGTGATGTAATTAGAGATGAATAACCACTTCAGTTTGAACCTGAAGGAGAAATAGCCAAGTTAGATGTTGGAAGCAATGTGTGGAAGTTACTAGAAACATTAGAATCGTTGAATGATGATTGACTCACCTTGAGCAGCATGTAAACGTGTTGTTACACAGACGGAGCCGGACGAAGTGTGTGGGCAACGGTAAAGGAGGCGAGGGGAAGGAAGGAGGCGGAGCTCTTGTGGGGGAATGGAACTAAGGCGGGGCGGAAGGATGGGGTAGTGGGGGTAATTGACGGGAGTGTGTATTCCGGATTACTTGGAAAATCGAACTGTTTTTCGATAGTTTGTTATTTTTAAGCCAATCGATTAAAAGATCGAAAAGAATATTGGGTTTCTCGTAAATCTCATTTAAATTGTAATTGGGGTTAAAATATTGGTCGCAGTTGATGTAACAACTTTCAAATATATTAATTATGGGTCCCTTGTTTACTGTTTGAAGAACTTCCATATCTTGTTCAATGTCGGTAAATTTGTGATTAGTGTCGTGCATATGTATACCCATACTTATTGTGTCTCATCGCGTTGACGTGTTCCGAATGTCAAATGTCATGGAGGAGGACAATGCCTGATGACAACATCCCTCTCCGCTTATTCTGAATTGCCTGTCGTAGACGTTGAATAGTCGCACAGTATGCGGCTGCAGTGATGGTGGAACCACGTTCCATGAATTCCACCAACAGAATTCCTTTCCGGTCCCAGAACACAGTAGCCATACACTTTCTGTTGGAGAATGTTCGCTTGAATTTCTTTGGCTTACTCGGGGAGTGCGAATGCATCCACTGTTTGGATTGCTCTTTTGTTTCTTCCGTTTCAAAATGAACCCATGTCTCGTCCCCTGTGACAATTTTGTTCAAAAAATCTGGTCCTTCATCATGGTAGCGCTGGAGAAACACTAAAGCGGCGCCATTCGCTGTGTTTTGTGACGGTCAGACAGCATCTTCGGAACCCATCTCGCACAAAGTTTGCGGTACTGAAGTGTCCCACTCACAATTGTGTACAGAGCTGACCTGGAAATTTCAGGAAACGAAGCACTCAACACAGAAATTGTGAACCGACGATTTTCTCGAATTGCCTGATCCACACGCTGAACAAGATCATCGGTTGACACGCTTCCTTCCCTGGCCGCCTGCATCATGGACGTCTGTACTCCCTGCTGTAAAGTTCCTGCACCATTGTCGCACTTTGCTGTCGCTCATGCACGTTTCACCATACACACGACTTATTCGGTGAAGAATTTCGGCTGCATTGCACCCCTCAGCCTGAAGAAATCGAATTACACAGCGCACTTCACACTTGGTGGGCGAAGCGATCATTTTAGCCATGTTTACGAACGCGCTGCACGTTCACTACTGACGGGACTGAGGTGAGGCGCATAACGGTCATTTCAGAGACGTTGCGCAACACATCTGCACAGCGGTTCATCATATATTTGCGGGCGTTTGACTGTCGCGACCGATCGGACCTTGAAAAAAAAATAGCCCTCGTAAATATTTTGACATTATGATAATTATTTGGGGATATTAGGTCGTGTAATAATAAATAAATACCAGCTGACGCATTTCAATCCTGCGACCAGGATCGTCTTCAGAGCAACAACAGAGCAAAAATGGCTACGGTCTCTCCATAGTAACCAGACTCAAGATAGAGAGACCCTGTTAGAAATATAGTTCATTCCAGGGCCTCCAGAGTCACGGAGAAAGATGTTGACGAGTTAACTATGGAGGGTAGCCATGATCTACTCAGTATATAGCCATCACTTTCGTTAAAATTATTCGGGCGTTTAGCAATTTCTATCGCCTCACGAATGATTCTGGGAATAAAATGTTTCTCTTTACAAATGACAGAAGTTGCATCAAAAATTATTTGATGGTCATTATGTATGGCATGTTCTACCACAGCAGACATCTCTGGCTGGCAAAGACGTAAGTGCCTGCGATGTTCTTTACCCCTTGTTGTTACTTTCCTACATGTTTGGCCGACATAAACCGATCCACAGGAGCAAGGAATCATATATATTCCAGCGCATTTTAAACCAATAGGATCTTTGACAGATCGCAAACAATTGCCTATGGTGATATTAGGCTTAAAAATGGTCTTGATATTGTGCTTTCTGAGAATATTGCCAATCCTATCTGTGACAGATTGCACGTATGGCAAGAAGGCCAGACTCAAAGGACGAGAATCACGTGACAATCTGCCTTTTGGCTTAGGATGTAGCACTTCGTCAATCTGTTTCCCTGAATAGCCATTGCTCAGAAATGTTCTGGATAGGAACTCAAGTTCACCGTTTAATTTATCCTCCTCATAAACCTCCCTTGCTCGGCTGATAAGTGTGTTAAGCATAGCACGCTTTTGGCAAGGATGGTGATGAGAGGACCCATGAAGGTATCTATTAGTATGGGTAGGTTTACGGTAAACCGAATGACCTAAAGTTCCATCTGATTTCTTAGAAACCAAAACATCCAAGAACGGCAAACATCCTCCACGTTCAGTCTCCATGGTAAATTTAATGTTTGGATGTATGTTGTTCAAGTGATCCAAAAATATGGATAATTCGTGTTCACCATGGGGCCAGATAACAAATGTGTCACCGACAAATCTCAACCAGATGGACAGCTTGAGCGTGCAAGATTGAAGACAACGCTCTTCAAAATCTTGCATATAGAAATTAGCGATGACTGGTGCCAATGGCAATCCCATGGCAACACCATCCATTTGTTCGTATATTGTACCATGAAAACTGAAATATGTGGTAGTGAAGACAAGGTGAAACAGATTAACCGTGTCACCAGGAAAGATTTTATCCAACAGAGACAAGGTGTCTATGATTGGAACCCTAGTGAACAGAGACACAACATCAAAACTGACTAGAATATCACCAGGAGAAACACGCAGATTGGATAAAATGCCAATAAAATACGATGAATTCCTGATGGATGCCTCATTACTAGGGCCCGGATTTTTATGCAGTAACCGCTTAGATTGCAAACTAATTTGGTTAGTAGGAACTGCCGGCCACCCGCTCTTCCATAATGTAGCAAGAGTAACATAAATTATAGGGGTTTTGATGGGCCGTACCCCTATTGTTTATGCAAACCCCGTAGCATAGTCGTTGTGAAGGTAGACTATACTTGTTACTCGCTTCAGGAAGTTTGCATTCTAACCTATTACTGCATAAACATCCGGGCCCTACTCATTACCTATGTACGGCTTGAGAAGTTCTCCAAGGTATTTGGCCAGGTTGTATGTAGGGGAACCTATACTGTTAACAATAGGTCTAAGGGGAACTCCATCTTTATGGATCTTAGGAAGGCCATAAAGTCGGGGAATTGTGGAAGCCTGCTGTCGCAAACCACGAGAAACATCATTCGGAATCGAGCTAGCTTTAAGAAGAGACGCTGTTTTCCTATCAATGGCGTTGGTAGGATCATTTTTTAGCACCTTATAGGTGGGATCACTGAGAAGTTCCTCAATCTTGTTATTGTAGTCAACGGTGTTCATAACCACAGTAGCATTGCCTTTATCAGCCTTCAACACCACCAAGTCCTTGTTCAATTTTAGTTGTTTAAGAGCATACCTCTCTTTGGAAGTAAGGTTAGGACGAGGGGGTTTGAAATGTCTGGTAATGGTGGTGGTTTCAAATGAATCTCTTCAGCAATATGATCCGGTAAGGGCTTTAGAGAAGCCTCAACACCACAGATGATCTCCTCTGTCGGAAGCTTAAGAGGTGAAATCGCAAAATTTAATCCCTTCTCGAGCACAGACATAGGAGTATCCAAATTAGTGGTGGATAGATTAACCACTACTTTAGAAGAATTCAAGTGTGGGACAGAATTCTTCCTCTGGCACATCGATAAACGGAAAAATTTGGATACATGCCTAGCCCTTGAAGAAGATAAAAGCGATAAGAGAGCCATGTGAGATACAAGGTCCAGATGATTGAATGTGTTCACCTCTAATGATGTCCGACTTAAAGAAAGATGAAGCTTATAAAGCTCACCTGAAATAAAATCCAGTTCCCTTCTCAAAGCATGAATGCGCTCTCGAAGAGAGCGAAGCTCGCCCTACGTAGAATTCTACGAGTATGTGGCGATTCAGTCGGATGCTTTAACACCGCAAATTTAGGGACGATGTTATTGTCCCGACATCTAACACAGAAAGTTAGAGACAACAATATACGAGCCTTTTTCAGCCTCAGACGTTCAAAGCGTTTCATGTCGTAATAAATACTCTCCCCATAGAGTTTGGTAATCTTAATACGTAGACTTTCACGACCACTAAATGACATTATGATAATTATTTGGGGATATTAGGTCGTGTAATAATAAATAAATAATCATAATAATAATAATAAACGTGGAGGATGTTTGCCGTTCTTGGATGTTTTGGTTTCTAAGAAATCAGATGGAACTTTAGGTCATTTGGTTTACCGTAAACCTACCCATACTAATAGATACCTTTATGGGTCCTCTCATCACCATCCTTGCCAAAAGCGTGCTATGCTTAACACTCTTATCAGCCAAGCAAGGGAGGTTTGTGAGGAGGATAAATTAAACGGTGAACTTGAGTTCTTATCCAGAACATTTCTGAGCAATGGCTATTCAGGGAAACAGATTGACGAAGTGCTACATCCTAAGCCAAAAAGCAGATTGTCACGTGATTCTCGTCCTTTGAGTCTGGCCTTCTTGCCATACGTGCAATCTGTCACGGATAGGACTGGCAATATTCTCAGAAAGCACAATATCAAGACCATTTTTAAGCCTAATATCACCATAGGCAATTGTTTGCGATCTGTCAAAGATCCTATTGGTTTAAACTGCGCTGGAATGTATATGATTCCTTGCTCCTGTGGATCGGTTTATGTCGGCCAAACATGTAGGAAAGTAACAACAAGGGTTAAAGAACATCGCAGGCACTTACGTCTTTGCCAGCCAGAGAAATCTGCTGTGGCAGAACGTGCCATACATAATGACCATCAAATAATTTTTGATGCAACTTCTGTCATTTGTAAAGAGAAGCATTTTATTCCCAGAATCATTCGTGAGGCGATAGAAATTGCTAAACGCCCAAATAATTTTAACAAAGGTGATGGCTATATACTGAGTAGATCATGGCTACCCTCCATAGTTAACTCGTCAACATCTTTCTCCGTGACTCTGGAGGCCCTGGAATGAACTATATTTCTAACAGGGTCTCTCTATCTTGAGTCTGGTTACTATGGAGAGACCGTAGCCATTTTTGCTTTGTTGTTGCTCTGAAGACGATCCTGGTCGCAGGATTGAAACGCGTCAGCTGGTATTTATTTATTATTACATGACCTAATATCCCCAAATAATTATCATAATGTCATTTAGTGGTCGTGAAAGTCTATGTATTAAGATAAATATTTTGACTCAAACATCTTCAAATTTTAATTTCATTATATATAGTTTCAGATTACATTTCATTCATACCTTTCCCTAGAATATTAAATAGGCCTACCCGGCAAGTTGGCCGTGCTAAATTCAGACAATAAATTTTACTTGAAATGCAGTAGGACGGAATAAGTTGGCCGCACGGCTAGAGGCGTGCAGTGTGAGCTGTGAGCTTGCATCCGGGAAATAGTGGATTCGAACCCCACTGTCGGCAGCCCTGAAGATGGTTTTCCGTGGTTTCACATCTTCACATCAGGCTGTACCTTAATTAAGGCTATGGCCGGTTCCTTCCCACTCCTAGCCTTTTCCTATTCCACCGGCGTCATAAGACCTATTTGTGTCGGTGCGACGTGAAACAAATAGCGAAAAATGAAGACAAATTTTAAATAAAAATTCAGTGAGAGAAAAGTATTTTGAGTAAATACATCGTAAACTGTTTGGACAGGAAACAACCCTTCATACCGCCATAACAGTAGTGGTTCTTACTTCTTAGTGTTTAAATGTTAAAGTTCAGATTATCTTGGGTAAAAATGTGTTGTGTTGCTTTCATATGGCAAATACAACTCTGCCTAAAGGATTATTCTATGCAAGAAAATTCATGGGTAAAAATACCCAATTAGCGTGATTAGCTACCACTGCCGCAGGCCTGGGTTCGATTCCTGCCACGAAATTTCAAAAGTAGTACGAGGGCTGGAACGGGGTCCAGTCAACCTTGGGTCAGCTGAGTAGAGGGAGGATCCTCAGACATCCTCGAAATGGTTTTCCATAATTTCCCACTTCTCATCCAAGCAAATGCCGGGATGGTAACTAACTTAAGGCCACGGCTGCTTCCTTCCCTCTTCCTTGTCTATGCCTTCCAATATTCCCATCCCCAACAAAAGGCCCCTATTCAGTATAGCAGTTGCGGCCGCCTGGTCGAGGTACCGGTCATCCTTCCGAGTTGTATCCCCGACCCGCAGTCTCATGCTCCAGGATACTACCCTTGAGGTGGTAGAGGTGGGATCCCTCACCGAGTCCGAGGGAAAAGCCAACCCTCTTGGGGTAAACAGAGTAAGAAAAAAAGAAAGAAGATATGAATAAATACCCAAAACAGAAACGGAAAACTAAGATGAAAGTGCTAATTGCTTTTAGTCACTCCGTAGTTTTGTCCTGGTCTACAGAGAATTCGTGAAATGATAGCGTCCTATTGCTCTTTTTTTTCCTGTTCGGAATACAAAAAAAGGCACACAGCAATACATATTAGAATATTTCGAAACCCAGTTAAAAAGCAAATCACCACACCATTAAAAAAAAAACTAATTAGCACATGAATTGAAATACTTGTTTAGGATGAAGTTACAGCAAGAAATCACTTTGTTCGTGTTTGCCGAAAATTTCTGCTCGAAGTGCAAAAAGGTGCACAATAATGTCACAAATTCCAAGATTCGTAAACACAATTTAAAAAATATATTCACTACACAATAAAAATTAAACTCACTAGCACATAACTATCGGCTCTCAATATCAAGCCAACAAGTACCTCATTGTGAACACATTGCCAACATTTACGACAGCAAAACTATATAAATAAAACTGGAAATGCGGCAATTTGCGGTAAACTGCTTCCTGTCTGCGAGTAGGAGGCCAGCGCTCCAGCGGCATTATGGTGAAACTTTCCAATTACAGCTTTATGCTGGGCTTCACAGGTGATTGTCAAGGCCGGTATAAGGAGCGCAGCGAGGGATCCAGTCAGCCGTGCTTGAATGTGTCTAGTTCACACTTATCACCACTATTGTCGCTTTACAAGTATTTCTTGAAGCTTCATGTCCATACAAATCTATTATCTAGTAGTTGTTATGTGACTGTAGTAAACAAACATTACAGCATTGAAATCAAAAACATTGCTAACTGAATCGGATGTTTTACAAGCTCTTGATGAGGGTAGTGACTGTAGTGAAATTGATAGTGAAAATGATTCTTAGAGCATTAAAAATTCAGGCTGGAGTAAGTTTGGATAATTTGTCAGATGACTATACACCATTGCAGACAACTGAAGAAGTGCTCTGTGTGCGACAGCAGCAGAAAAGGGAGAGTGATCCAGACATTGGTGTCCAGGATGTAATGCGGGAGTCCATGAAACATGCTGGGATCAATTGGAGCACTTCTTCAGAGAAAGTGGACCCAAAAGGGACAAAGCCCAGGAGAGGAAGTAGAATCAGAATAAGCTGCCAAAAAACAAAACTAATGTTTTCTTTGTCCTCTTCTGTGACATGAAGTGTTTTAGGAGTGCTAAGTATGTACAGATTTTCTTGAAACTTTCAGGCCTATTTCAGCATTGTATGAGGAACATCTTTTATTTTTTTGTTATAATAACTAACAATCTAACAAAGCAGTGGGTGAGGATGGAATCATAGCAGAGCTCTGGAAATACGCTGATGAGGAGTCAATCCAAAGTATCTATGAAATCATACCTAATATCTGGGTGACCTGGGTGACGGAAGCGTTACCTAACGATTGGACCTCAGCGATCATTCACCTGTTACACAAAAAAGGCGACAAATCAGATCTCAGCAACTACAGAGGGGTTTCCCTTGTATCAGTGACGTACAAGATACTCTCCAAAGTATTACTCACAAGAGTAGAGGCTCAACTAGACTCCTTCATCGGAGAGTACCAGGCTGGGTTTCGCAAGTCAAGGTCATGCGCCAAACAAATCCTGAACCTCAAAACCATCATCACTTACAAAAACCTAAATGCCTCACCCTACGTGGCAACATTTGTTGACTTTCAGAAGGCCTACAATTCAGTAGATAGGGAGTCGCTCTTCCAGGCACTTGCTGAACTGGGACTAAATAAGAAAACCTTGAATCTTGTGAAAGCAACTCTTACCAGCACTACAGCCAGAATCAAATTCAGAGGGGAACTGTCCCAGAGCTTTGAGATCAAAACAGGTGTTAGACAAGGGGATGGCCTATCTCCAGTCCTCTTGAACTGCCTACTCGAAGAAGTCATTTGTGAGTGGACGGAAATGCTAAAGGATGACCCTGGATTGAGAATAGGCTACAAGAAAGACAAGTTAACAGTCAACTGTTTAGCCTTCGCATATGACCTTACACTCTTGGCATCCAGTGTGGAGGAAGCTATCAATCAACTATCCTCTCTCGACCACATAGCAGATCACCATCAACAAAACACAGTTTATCACCAACATCAGTGATGCACCCAAATCAGTCCCACTGGGGGAGAAAGCAGTACAAAGGACTAACTCCTTCAAATACCTAGGAGAATGGATGCATCAAATTGGAAAGCACCTACCACCTATGTAAGAGTATGTACAAATCCAAATCCCTCTCCCTTAACCTCAAGATCAGGCATTACACTACTGTAGTGAGACCATCAGTACTATACGCCTCAGAATGCCTAAACATGGTAAGAAAAAGGCAACTTAGAAAACTGGAGCTGAAGGAAAGGAAGAAGATCCTGAGAAAAATCATGGGCCCTATTAAAGAAGAAGGCAAGTACAGAATCAGGCACAACAACGAACTGTACCAACAATTGGAGAGCATTACAACATCTATGAGGAAGAGGAGATTGAACTTCTATGGTCATGTCATGAGAATGGACAATCAGAGGCTCACCTCCAGAATCTTCCACACCATCTCTAGAGGGAAAGCGATTAATGCCAAGTGGGCAAGATTTGTCAGAAAAGACCTTCAAGAATTGGACATTGCTCCCAGTGAAATCTATGACAGGAATAGGTACAGAACGTTGATCAGAACATCAAACACTCTCCATTTACTAACAAAAAAAAACAGTACGTCCAGGAGGAGGTGTGAAATGGACTCGGGAGTGAAAAGACATTCACAGTGCAAGAATGAAGGAGTACTGGTCAAATTCAAACCAACAAGAAATTTCTTGCAGTAAAGGGTCTTCAGTTCTAATATTTTCATTTTCTATGTCTTTTTATTGTGAAACAACTCATTCTGATCAAAATCGTGTGTATATTGGTTTCTGATAATATTTATATTAACCAGTTTTATAAAATATTTCCTAAACCACTACAGTTTCAGCATTAATGCCTGCCACTAAAAAGAACATGTGCCTGAAGATCATTAGCATATATGTGGTAAAACTATTTCTTAAAAATTGTGGATATATATATATATACGAGAAGCATAATGGACCAAGCACTGACTAAACCTTGGGGTATGCCAGTATTCACTACTTGCTAACCTGAAGACATGCCATCAAAGGAAACAACTTTCTGAGAACAATGGAACATGTATGATTCAAACTCTACCAAGCATTTTGTGTCAATTCAGTGGACTTCAGTTTCACTAGAAGTACTGTATTTACTCGCGTATTAGACCCCTTTTTTCCCCAGTTTTATAGCCAAAAATAGTAAAGGGGGGTCCAATATGCGATAACCTCAAAATTTTGTGCAGCGAACACATGACTTCTAGGCTGTAAAGATCTATAAATTGTACGTGTAAACATTCTATATAGCAAGATACCCGTGCTTCGCTACGGTATTATACTGAAATTTATAATTGAATGCTTATCGTTTTATATATAACCCACCGATATTCGCGATCTGACTCGTTTTCTGAGAGATTCCACCAAAATTCGCGATCTGACTCATTTTCTGAGAGATTACGGCAACGTTCCTCCCATTTTTCAATCTTTTCTCCAGCAATCGATTTCGTACTTCCCGGGATAGGTCCAGGTATTCCACCCGGTCAGTTGGGTCCCTAAATCGTTGCCATCTATTCTTATAAGCATTTTTAATGTGGATCAAATCCTTGAGGAGATCCGGCGTGGTGTCGTCTTGGGTGCCTTGGCGGTACTGAACCTCTACTTGGCGGTAAATTACATCTGCTGCCGTTGTCATTGATGACAGTATGACCAGCACCATTGTCGCCCGTAGGCAAGTGCGCAGGACTTCTGCCGATACGAATGACATACGTCCGTACATTATTGACCTTATTACAGAGGTGAACAATTGCACGGTCAATCATATATCTATCGTTTATTTCAAATATGTTTAAATTTTTGTTTATATGCCAGAAGAATCTACTGTAATCTAAGAAGGTTCTCCAAAGGAAAAGATGGCTCTTGAAAACGAACAGAGGAGAGATTAAAAATGATCGGTTTATGATCAGAATAAGTACATTGAAAATCCACAGCCTGTTTCCAGTCATTCAACCGGGTCAGGAATGGAATGAATAAGCCCTGCCGAAGCCTGTCGCACTCCACTGGGGCAATGATTAAATGAATGACAAATGAAATGAAATGATATTGGAGAGTGTTGCTGGAATGAATGATGACGGGGAAAACCGGAGTACCCGGAGAAAAACCTGTCCCGCCTCCGCTTTGTCCAGCACAAATCTCACATGGAGTGACCGGGATTTGAACCACGAAACCCAGCGGTGAGAAGCCAGCGCGCTGCTGCCTGAGCCACGGAGGCTCCTTATAAGTACATTAGGAACAGTAAAATCAATTGGTCTCGCCTCCGTTTTCACCCCACCCCGGTTAAGCTGATTTACCTCTCCCCCAAAAAACAGAAAACGTGTTCCTTTATGTTTAAAGGAGATTCCAAATACCAATGTTCACGTGTGTTACCTTCAGTTTTGAGATATAAGTATTCCCATAAAAATAATTAACTTTTTTCACTTACTTTCACACTCGCCGCCCCCCTTAAGTGAATTTTCCGGCAAAGAATACTTGTTTCTTTAATTGTAAAAGATCTTATAAATACCGATTATCTTCAGTTTTTGAGATAGGTGTCCTCATGAAACAAATTCAACTCCTTTTCACACTCGCCCCCAAGAATGATTCTCCGCCCCGCCCCCCCTCCCCAAAACGCGTCGTTTTATTTTTAAAGAAGATCTAAATACCAATTCTCACGTCCGTAACAACTTTAGTTTTTATTAGATATAAGTATCCTCATACAATTCAATAAATTTTTCAATTTTTCACCTCCCCTCCCCAACCTCCATTGGATTTTCTGAGAATACCTGTTTCTTTACTTTAACAGGAGATTCCAAATACCAGTTTTTACGTCTGCAACATTTTACATTTGAGATACACTGTAGATATAGTCTTTCTAAAAATTCACCCCAATTTGTCACTCCTGTTTAACCCCCATTAATTAGATTTTCCAAAAACAAAACAAATGTTTCAGTTTTTTTTTAAAAGGAGATTCCATATACTAAATGTCTGGCCTGTAATATCTTCAGTTTCTGAGATATAAGTATCCTCATTAAAGACATTCAACCCCTTATTCAGACTTTTCACCCCTCCTATTGGGATTTTCCGAAAACAAAAAAATACATGTTCTTTTATTTTTAAAGGAGATTCTAAATATCAATTTTTACACCTGCAAACTTTTGAAGTTTTGAGATATAGATACACTCATTTTTAAAATACCCCCCCCCCCCCCCACTATTTGGATTTTCTAAAAACAAAAAATACACGTTTCTTTATTTATAAAGGAGATCCCAAATACTGATTTTCAGGTCTGTAACATCTTCAGTTTCTGTGAAATAAGGATCCTTATAAAAGGCATTAAACTATTTTTCACCCCTTTTCAGCCCTCCTATTGGGATTTTCCAAAAACAAAAATATATGTGTTTCTTTATTTTGAAAGTAGATTCTAAGTACCAATTTTTACATCTGTAAACTTTGAAAGTTTTGAGATACAGATACACTCATTTTAAAAATTCACCCTCCACTATTTGGATTTTCCAAAAACAAAAAGTATATGTTTCTTTATTTTTAAGGGAGATCCCAAATACCTTTTTTCAGGACTGTAATATCTTCAGTTTCTGAGATATAAGTATCCTCATTAAAGGCATTCAACCCCTTTTCACCCCTCCTATTAGGATTTTCCAAAAACAAAAAATACGGGTTTCTTTATTTATAATGAAAATTCTAAATACCAATTTTTACATGTATAAACTTTCAAAGTTTTGAGATATTGATACACTCATTTTAATAATTCACCCCCCTTTTCCCCCTCCCATTAATTGGATTTTCCTAAAACAAAAAATATGTGTTTCTTTATTTTTAAAAGAGATCAAGTGTACCAATTTTCAGGTCTGTAATATCTTCAGTTTCTGAGATATAAGTACCGGTATCCTGATTAAAGGCATTCAACCCCTTTTTCACCCCTCCCATTGGTATTTTCTGAAAACAAAAAAATACGTGTGTCCGTATTTTTAAAGAAGATCCTAAATACCAATTTTTACATCTGTAAACTTTTGAAGTTTTGAGATATAGATACACTCATTTTAAAATTTCAACCCCCTTTTCATCCCCTTAGTGACGGAATATCCAAAAATCCTCTCTTAGCGAGCACCTACATCTTAATATGAATGTGTCCACAAAATTTAATTTCTTTATGTCCAGTAGTTTTGGCTCGGCGATGATGAATCAGTCAGTCAGTCAGTCAGTCAGTCAGTCAGGACAAGTTATTTTATATATATAGATTTAACAAACTTGGAATGTATTTAATTATACTGGCTGTTTTCGTCGGAAGGCAGTATTTCTAAACGTAAAAGGACAACAAATGGTGAACACAACTTTTAGGCCTACGGTACATGGAAATGTCAGTTTTAGTTACTCATATTACGTCATTCTTTACATCTCATTCCTCTGGTGAGGTTGACGTCAGGAAGGGCATACGGCCGTGAAAACTCGCTATGAAGATTCGTCTTGCTTCATGCTCGATCCTGTAGAGAAAAAGGGTAAGGGTATAGTGTTATCATATAATTAAATATTGATACAAAAGAACTTAATGGCCCATCATATGTTTCCATCAGTTTAGCAGCAGGCCTACCACACAGTAAACCTGATCATTGATTCCATTTGATTTACACCTTGCGCCGCCAACTTCCCTGCCCTGCTACCGGCGTGTCGGCATTCCAAGTGACATTATCTTCACGCCATCTCGTCAGTCGCGTCAGCCATGCACTGCAATCGAGAGCATATGAGGTCCCGTCTTTTTGAACCTTTTAAAAATAATTTTGTTCCTGACTATCAAGTCTAAATAGTGTGAATCTATTCCCAAATGGTTTCTGGAGATGGTCTCTGATATTCCCAGTTGGTGTATATGTAGCAGAAGCCACTCCTTCAGAGTAAAGCCGTGCTGTAGAAGGCATGCCAAACCATCAGCAAGCGTATGTTAGTGTTGTACTTCCGAATGTAATACATAGTAACTGGAAACATTTTGATAACTGCGGCTGTTGAAACACATAAGTAATAATAATAATAATAACTTAAATGTTTCCACCTTTTCAATACAATATATTCACAAAATTACAAAATTATACGGTACTAGTTTTGACCCATCTAGGGGTCATCATCAGCCGTATTGGAGCAAAGATCATTTGTGGCGAAATCCTAAGACAATATTATTTTAAAGAATAACAAGTGAAATGAGATGTTATGGTAATAGTTAATAATACAAGGAATATACATAATCAGAGGTTTTTAACAAAGAATAAAGTATAAATGGGGTGTTGTAAAAATTATAATCATGGAAATCAGTAAGTTCTTGTATTGAAATGAAATATGGCTTAGGAAGAGGGCTTAAGGTGGGGCTGAAGGGTGCGGGAGAAAGTGTAATTGTCTTGGAAAAGTACTTTTGATTAAATTTAGGATCGAGTTTAGGTTGGCTGCATTATTGTTTCTGAGGAAAGTGATAAATAGATCGAAGAGTATGTTGGGTTTCTCAGAGATTTCTCCCGCACCCTTCAGCCCCACCTTAAGCCCTCTTCCTAAGCCATATTTCATTTCAATACAAGAACTTACTGATTTCCATGATTATAATTTTTACAACACCCCATTTATACTTTATTCTTTGTTAAAAACCTCTGATTATGTATATTCCTTGTATTATTAACTATTACCATAACATCTCATTTCACTTGTTATTCTTTAAAATAATATTGTCTTAGGATTTCGCCACAAATGATCTTTGCTCCAATACGGCTGATGATGACCCCTAGATGGGTCGAAACTAGTACCGTATAATTTTGTAATTTTGTGAATATATTGTATTGAAAAGGTGGAAACATTTAAGTTATTATTATTATAATTACTTATATATTGTTCAATACGGACCAAAAACATGAAATTCATAACCATCAATGTTGAAACACAGTCCCTTATTTTTAAGTACATTTCATGCTTGTTCTCTACATTTATCACGTTAGGATTTACGTAAACAGCTGTCCATGAGATAAGACAGACCACATTGTTTAGGTTAGTTACATTATCGCCCTGATAGTACCAAAAGTTCCACGACGGAAAGAATAAAAATAAATAACAGAAACATATACTGCATTTATGGATATCTACAGGTGTGGCGGCAACTTGTTTTATTATCATAATGTTTAATTTCGTACCGTCCGTTCATTGTCTCTTTTTTTATTAACGCATACCCTAGTATGTTTTGTTTGGCGTCTCCGAAAATCGTTTAAAGTACGTGGGAATAATAATTATTATTTGTTAGGTACGTTGGCGAGTAAAACAATAGCTTTAATTGGATAGCTTTTATCACATTTTAAACTTAGTTCTCTCCAAATATATACCTATATTGGCCCGAGTTACGAGATATTAAACAACCACTTTGTTAATGATCTTGCCTACATATTACTCAAATATGGCTAAGCATGAGCTTAATTTGCCTACCAATAAGAATATCGCGAATATTTCTCACCTAAAGTAAACTCGTTTCCTCATCCTGAGGTGGTACAGCTCTTTTTAAACACACCTCCAATGGAGGGGAGTTACATGTACCGCTTTTACCTCATATTAACCTTCCTGCCATTCTCTGGCAGTATGGTACTGGGAATCGAAGTCAGACTCCCGAGAACAACTACTAATTATGCTAACCATTACGCTGGCGGACATTATTAACTACAAAACACAGACACATAGCATGACTGATGGATGCTTGCAATGTGCGGGTCAGACATGAAGCTAAGCTTATTCACCTATTTGTGTGACTTCATCAGAGCTGCAGTAGACCTACACTACAGAGGCCGACATTTTTTAACTACAAAACAGATGTACCGCATGGATTTGATGCGTTTTCATTGTGTTGGTTATACAGACGAAACTATTCACAAATTTGTGCGATGTCATCAGAGCTGCAACAAGACTTGTACCCGCTTTGAAGCGGAATCGTTGTTCTCCTCTGACGAATTATGTTGGGGGGGGTCTTATATGGAAGATTTATTTATTTCATTTTCTTCGTCTGAAAAAGGCCAGGGGGGGGGAGTCTAATACGAGTAAATATGGTAATTCATGGTTTACACAGTCGAAAGCTTTTCTGAATTCACAATTAAGTATTTATTATTTTCCACCTAGTCGATACAATGATTGCTTAAGGCAATTTAATGGTTAAAAGTGGTACATGTTTTGTATTTTATCAACATCTTCAGCCACATAACACTGTTTAGATGAGAAATATATAAAATTGACAAAGTAATGCTTAAGAGGAAGTGTCCTTAAAATTAACATAAGATTTAATGTTGTCAATTATATATATATATATATATATATAATTATACAATTGTATTGAATATGTGGACACAGTAATTTTATTCTTGAAAGAACTTTACTTATTGTGTCTTCAATTACGGAACAAAATGAGATTAGTTACTTGTATCCTAAATCCCAACCAATCTAGTTTCAAGAAAGGTCATAGAACAACAACGGCTCTCTTACAAATCACTGATGTTATACGATCAGCTTATGACAGACGACAACTCACTGTTTTGTGTTTGTTCGATTTCAGAAAAGCTTTACATAAAATCAGTTTCATGGTCCGTATTGCACTTCAATAGATACAATTGTATAATTATATATCTTCTTCTTCTTCTTCTTCTTTTATGACCACATAGGATCACTTTAGTCAGTCCGTCGTTCAGGTCTCTTTGAAGGGATTGTTCGGGCTTTGCGGTCCTCCCAGTACTTCTTCAGACGCTCCGATCTTCGTGCCCTTTCCTCAGTTGAAAATGTGCGTGTTGTTGGTTTGTTTTGTGTAAGGGTAAAGCGGAGGTTTGTATTCTTGAGTTTTGTATTCAATTTTATCTTATTTTTGGTGTCTTCTGTTGTAAGGCCTATTTCCTTCAGATCCTCTCTTACTTCTCTGATCCATTTACATCCTGTTGTGGTATTTTTTGAGACGAGATTGTGTTGTACTAGTTGTTTCAGAAGTCTTGAGTCCTGCATCCTCATGATATGTCCAAAGAATCCCAGTCTCCTCTTACGCATAGTATCTGTAATGGGTTCTAGCTCTTTGTACACGACTTTGTTAGGTATTAACCGCCACTGTCCATCTTTCTGATATTTTTTGTTGATACAGGTTCTTCCAATCCTCCTTTCAATTTTCTGAAGTCTGTCAGTCTTTGATTGTTTATTCAGGTAAAAGAGTGTTTCTGCTGCATATGTAGCTTCCGGTTTTATAACTGTGTTGTAGTGTTTTATTTTTGAATTTATTGATAGACATTTCTTTTTGTAGATATCCCATGTTAATTTTTGTGCTTTAGCTAATCTATTTGTTCTTACTTGGATTGAGATTTTTTCATTTAAGTTATGTGTTATTACTTCTCCAAGATATTTAAACTGAGTTACTATTTTGATTTTATTACCATTTATGGTGACTTCTTTTAGCTGTGTTGGTTTTTGGGGCATAATTTCTGTTTTTTCAAATGATATTTTGAGGCCAATTTTATTTGCAATGTTTTGAAGTTCTGATATCTGGGTTTTTGCTTCTTTTATGTCCACTGCTAGTAATGCTAAATCGTCAGCAAAACCCAGGCAATTTGTTTTGATTTTTCGGCCAATCTTTATTTTGGGGGGACATTTTCTAAACCATTCCCTCATTACCATTTCTAGAGCACAGTTAAATAATAGTGGTGAGAGCCCATCTCCCTGCCGTAGTCCAGTTTTAATTTCAAATGTCTCTGATGTTTCACCCCTAAACTTCACTTTTGACTTGGTATTGGTGAGAGTCAATTTTATCATGTTTATTAATTTGGGGTGTAGTCCAAGGTGTCTTAAAATTTTAAACAGAGATTCTCTATGGATGCAATCATAAGCTTTCTTGAAATCTACAAATGTTATCACCATATCTCTGTTTCTTCTCCTGTTATAGTCCATTATCAACTTAAGACTCATGATCTGATCAGGACAGCTCCTCCAGGGTCTGAAACCTCCTTGATATTCTCCTAGTTCTTTCTCAAGTTGTAAACTTATCCTATTAAGGATGATTATTGAAAATATTTTGTATGTTATGTCTAGGAGAGAGATTCCCCTGTAGTTATTAGGGTCGGTTTTGTCCCCTTTTTTGTGCAGAGGATGAATGAGGGCTGTTGTCCAGTGTTCTGGTAGTTCTTCTTTAATCCAGATAGAGACAAGTTGTTGATGGAGGGCAACTTTTGCTGAGGTTCCTGCATATTTCCAGATTTCCGCAAAGGTCTGATCTTCTCCTGGCGCTTTGTAGTTTTTTAATTTATTCAGAGCTTGGTAGACTTCCTTTATTGTGGGGGGATTGATGTTTTCTGGTGATGTTTTTATCGGGGTGTTGGTGTCCAAATGAAGGAGTTCTGTAGGTTCCTCACAATTTAAAAGCTTGTTGAAATGTTTAGCCAGAATTTCTGCATTGTCTTTATTGTTATGGGCCAGCTTACCATCTTCATCCTTCATCAGTAGGGTCGGGGGTTCATATTTTTGGAGCTGCTTTCTGAAGGTTTTGTAGTAGTCCCTTGATTTAGTTTTACTGAACTGTTCTTCAATTAACTGCAGGGTGTCCTTATGATGTTGTCTTTTTATTCTTCTTAAGACTTGGGTAGTTTCTTTTCTCTGTTTTACTAGCTTTTGATAGGATATTTCTGTCTTTTGGGACTGATGTAATAGCCATGCCTGATGTCTTTTCTCCACTGTTTCATCACATTCACTGTTCCACCATTGGTGTTTTTTACGTGGTTTAATTGGAGCTAGGTCTTCTGCAATTTGTTTAAGGTTGTGTACTAAGTCTTCAAGTTTGTCTGTGATTTTTATTTTTTCAGTTGCTTTCTGGTAATTTTTGTTGTTGATTAGCTGGGTAGGATCTATTTTTCTTTTAGTTTTAAGGGCTTGCTTTTGTTGTCTCCTCTGGGGAGTGAGTTTAATTTTAATTTTAACTACGTAGTGATCTGAACCTGTGTCTATTCCTCGGAGGACTTTGACGTTATAGATCTCTTTGTGGTGGTATTTGTCCATGCAGACGTGGTCCAGTTGCCATTCTCCTTTAGTGTAGTCAGGGTGTTTCCATGTTTTGAGTTTTTGAGGTTTCCTCTTAAAACATGTAGATTTTGAGATTAAATTATGGTTTCTACACAGGTCAACTAGTCTCTCTCCATTTTTATTTGTTTTCTTGTGTGCTGGCCATTTTCCGATGATGTCACGGTATTTTCTTTCTCTGCCTAGTTGAGCGTTGAAGTCACCTATTAATAATTTTATATGGTGTTTGGGGATGTTATCTATGGTCTGGTCCAATAGGTCCCAAAATTCTCCTGTTTCCTCCTGGTCTTTTGAGGAGTTGTTTTTATCATTAGTGGGAGCATGGGCATTTATTATAGTATAGATTTTATTAGATGCCTTTAAGGTGAGCGTTGAGAGTCGTGGAGACTGTGATCTGAATTCTTGAACTGAGTTTATTATTTTAAGGCTGACCAAAAATCCTGTTCCAAATTGTGGGACATTCTTCATCACTCTCTTCCCGGGTATACCTTTATAAAGTCTGTACCCTTGAGATTCCAAGGCATCCTGGTCAGTGTTTCTAATTTCCTGTAATCCCATGATAAGAATTTTGTGTTGGTCCATTATGTCGGTGATCACTTTTAGTTTACCGGTTTGCATGAGTGAGTTTATGTTGTGTGTAGAGAAGTATGTTATCTGCTTTGGTTTGATTCTTGATTTTGTCTCATTCGTGTATGTAGTACTGGGGTATTTCCGTGCCTCCGACTTCACGGTATCTTTCAGGTGGCAGCCCACCGTATCCGAATGCTGCCTTCTCTGAACTCTTGGTTCAGCCGGTGGAGTATTCCTTAAAAGACCTTCCATGGTTGACTGTCAAGGTGTCACCTGTGTGGGACTAGGTCCCGAATTACAACTCTGGATGTGATCCAGTGAGGTGATAATGAGGCCGCTCCTCTGGAGTACAGACGCCTTGTGCAGCCGCCCCTAACCTGGAGAACAGACGCTGCATAATGGATTCCAGTGGCATTTCCTCCACTGTGGGGACCATCACCCCACCCAAAGGGGCTCATTCGCCCGAAGCCGTTGGCCCCCTTAGGGAGTCAGGTTATTTCCCGCCGCCCAACAATATTATATAATTGTATTGAATGGGATTTAGGATGTCGAAATCATTAAAAAATTCACAAAGTTATCCATGCACCATCTTTTCCAGGGCTTTATTTAAATCACAGACTATGCTGATTCGTAGGTACTTTCTTCTTAGATACTGGACATATATTAGTACATTTCCAAAAGGTAGGGAAGATTCCATTCTGCAAGGAAAGATTAATCAAGTATAAAATAGGTGGCAGGAAAATATCGGTGCAATTCAAGACGAGTGTTATTGCAATATTGTCTGGGCCCTTGGCTTTTGTGTGGATAGATCAGACTGCTTTGTTTACTATTGATGGTTAAACATACTTAGACAATTTTTTCACATTTTTGGGATGGAAGAAATTTATAGGGCTGATTGCAAAAACGATGACTAGTTTTAAGCTTTAGACAACGTCAAGTTGAGCATGATCTTCCATTGCATAAATAATATTCAGCCAGTGTTTAGCTAGACATCATTTAAAGTTTCAATGTTGGTTTGAAACTGGAAATAGAAGTATCTTCCATGCGATTGTTTTCTTATCGCAACCAATTAAATTTGTTTGTGTGTGCGCCAAACATTAATTAGCTGTTGCCTTCCTACGTATTACTCAAATATGGCTAAGCATGAGCTTAATTTGCCTACCAATAAGAATATCACTTTTGGTGGAAATAAAATCTCATAAAATTTTCAACACTAAAGCAACACGCGACCATATGAGGAAGAGTAGCTTTGATTATAGTGTTGTTATGTTATGGTGAGTGTAATATAAATAGCTCCTGCGAAGGGAAGATGAAATTATATTATTGTGTAACCAAATGAGTTGGGCGGGCTTGCATTTTAGAGATAGTATATTCGAACCTTACTATCACGAGCCCTGAAGATAGTTTTCCATAGTTTCTCCATCAGGCAAATACTGAGACTGTTATGGCCACAGCTCTTCCTTCCCAGTCCTTGCCTTTTCCTATCTCATAGTTGCCGAAAACTTACCTGAATTAGCATGATTATTATCCATACAAAAAGGAAACACACACACACAACCTACTTTTTAGTGTCATTATTATATGTGCTTGCTTGGCAGTAAATGTAATAACTGTATCCCTCCCGGTTGATGTGACAGTCCTCTTGATGATCGGGACAAGTCATTCTGATATGGATGTTGTCAAAGTGACAGGAATTTCCAGGGAAATGATTACTTTTGTCCAACTACAACAGTTTATATGCCAATGACATGAACAGGTTGGGTTCAATACAGAATCAAATAAAATACCTATTATGGTTAAGTTTATCAACAATCCACTGGAATGACGCACATGACTGGTTCACACGCCCCAAGCTCAGTTCCATTGGGTATTCTTTGATCCTGTCATGTGATTCAATAATCGCATCAGCACGCTGGCATGCAGCGTCGTGCCGGAATGAGAATCTTAGCCAGATAGTCCTTGATCGGAGGTCGTCGATCCAGGTTCCACGAGCACGCTGTTTCATTGTGCCGGTCCCTCTAGTTGTGCCATCACCATCATCACACTGTTAGCAGGTATCACTTTGTCGCTAGCAAGTGTTAGTCGCGAGTTGTGTCCCTCTGCGTCGGAGCATTATCTTCTGTCTTCCTAGCCACAACACATGTTGACAGTTGCCTCATATGCCCGTAGCGTGTCTAGCCCCAGGATGACATCATCCATTATGGCAGCAACGAAAGCCCAGACTCATAGGCTCCTGATGCTGTTTGCAGCACATAGGGTCGGTTGGGCTCCCTCTATGGCTGTCCACCCGCTGTGGGTTGTGGGGGCATTAGAATAACACCTACAGTTTCATGCCCTTTGTGACCATTATCTTTCTTTAGCCAGTACCTTCATTTTATAATGTGTCATATTTCTTCCATACCAAGGGCACTAGGAAAGTTTGGCAATACGCAAAAACGGTTGGCTGGACACCCCTGTTATGGTGAGGGATGGAAAGAGGGGTGAAAACCGGTCTAGAAGACAGCAAGGCGCGACCTTCACTGTAGTTGTTACCAAGCAGTGGGATTGAAAGCAAGTTAAGATGTCAGTGTGGTCTAAAGGTGAATATTGCGCAATCATCGGCTACAATTTTGCTCGTGGTTTAACTGTTGACCTGTGCCTGGAGGATATGACTCTTGTGCTGGGGAAAGACTGTCCACATCGAACAACAATTTTTCGCTGGTACAAAGAGTTCCTCGTTCTGGGCGACCGTCTGAATCAGTGACTGAGGAAAACATTGAAGCTGTGACGAATATGTTGCAGCAAGAGAGGCGGTTGACGTATCAGCAGGTAGAAGAGACCCTCCACACCCCTGCACCAGCTATTCATTCAGTTCTACATGACCATCTTCATGTTAGAAAGGTTTGTTCCCTTTGGGTGCCCCATTCACTTTCAGAGGAACAAAGGGCACATCGAATGAAGTGGTGCCGAGAAATGCTAAAACAGTTTGAAAATGGGTCTTCGCGTAGCGTCAATAGCATCATTACAGGTGACGAAACTTGGCTTTATTATTTGAAGGTGAGGGTACTCCTGTGACTGTGCGAAAGTCAAGGTCAGTGAAGAAAAGGATGATTGCAGTATTCTTCATTAAACGGGGCATCCTGACTCGGGTTATGCTAGAAACACAAAGGACAGTTACTGCGAAGTGGTTCAGTGAGACTTCTCTGCCTCAGGTCATCCAGGCTCTCAAGCAGCTCCATCCAAAGTCACGGCTCAACACTTGGCTCTTGCATCACGACAATGCTCCAGCACATTGTGCTAATGTAACAATGGAATTTCTTGCCAGATCAGGGTTGACTGTGCTTGATCACCCTCCATACAGTTCTGATCTTGCCCCCATGTGACTTTGCACTCTTCCCAGAAGTGAAGATGAAGCTGAAAGGGCAGTGTTTTGCATCTGACGAGGAGCTTCTGGCAGCATGGGATCAAGAGTGTGAAAATGTAACCAAAGAAAAGTGGCAGAGTTGGTTCAGTGACTGGTTTCGAGGTATGGAGAAGTGTATTGAGTGTGGTGGAAATTATTTTGAGATAGTCTAAAGCGTTCACTCACATTGCAAAACTTTCCTAGTGCCCTTTGTATTTTCTGTCTGATTAGTGTTACATAGAGGATGGTTGCCTAGTACTTCAAAAGAATAATCACCATCACCTCCTCCAAAGCTGTTCATCAGCGATGTCTGGCTTGGCGATGGTTAAAGCCACCCCGTTGTCTCGTGACGTGGCACGGCCTGTCTCCAAGCCAGCTGTCAGCGCTCGAGCTGTCGTCGTTTCACTCGGTGACCACAGTTTCAGTGAAGCGAGTGGATGATAGTGATGGCCCCGATGAGCCCCTCTCCTTGTAGGCCCTTAATCATTTCTGTGAGCAGGTGCCTTACCATTCATTGTACCTTTGAAATGGGACATTGCTCTACTACGGAACTGAGCAATATCTTTGCAGGAATTTTATGATCTTAAAATGACTGAATTGTAAATTAAGCCTTTTTTTTTTTAAATTGACCACCTGCATAGCTTAGTTGTCTCTTATACTCCAGGTTCCAGGATTGGAATCCCAATGCATTTGGTTGGCATTTTGGCATTTAAAGAGTGCTTAAATGCAGGAAACACATGCAAACTGGTGTATTCTTTTTCTTCATGGCCTTTTTGCCCAATTTCTTTGGGATCAACACTCGGTGTAGATTTAGTCTGGTTTTATGGGCGGATGCCCTTCTAAACGCCAACCATATGTAGAAGGATGTTTCTGTGGTGTTTGGTAGTGTAGTGTGTTGTGTGGTGTTATTAAGATGAATACAAACACCCAATTTTTGAGCTTGAGGAATTAACCGTGCAAAGTTAAAATTACCAACCAGATAAGTCAATCCCGGAGCCTTCTAAACCAAAGGCCACTGTGCTGACCATTGAGTACTGGCATATTATATAGCCTCTTTCTATGGGCAAAATCCTGGCACTCCATTGTTTCAGATAGTCGTAGGAAAGAAATGGTGAACTGGTAGCACTGAATTTCCTGTGCTAAAAAAGCACCTTGTAAACATCAGTTAGAACAAACTGGTACTCTTAGCAACTGTAAAACTGTAAAACAACAGTTGAAAAGTTTACTTCTTACAGAGAAAAGAACACTTCATAAACATTTCCCTGAAATGTTAGAACTTGTTGTCCATGTTATGTCAAATATAACATACATTTGTGTGAAAATGTTTTTAATCATGAAATTCAAGAAGTCCTGCAGAATCCATACAATATCCTTTATTTGCTTGATGAGTAGTTGTACAGTTACTTATGAAATCCAACGTTGAAGCACAAGATGGGCACAGAAACATACAAATTAAAAATAAAATGAAGAAAAATATCCTGCATAATTTACATTGTTTAATTTTCCCCTTATTTTTGTAGCAACTTAGATTTTTCTTGTCTATATACTATACCTTTACTGGGCTTGACTAAGAGACCCAAACATAATAATGCACCTGTGTAACCTGATAGACAATCACAGATGAGGCTATGTTGGTGAACAACCAGAGCCACTAACACGGGTTTCGAACTGCCCTCCTACTTTCTGAGTGAGCTCCAGCCTAGATCGAGCACAATGGGGTTGGTTACGTTCGAAGGAATAAAAATCAACACGAAAAATATTTAAGATGGAGTTTTATGTAATGTTAACGTAGGATTTTTTATTCAACTGTTTACTGGATACTGCTTAGTACTACTAGAAATTACAAGAATCATGCAATGGCGTCATGAATATAAATTTATTACTGAATTGCGACATAAGAATAAACAACACAATCACAATTTTTAAAATCTCCACACAAATACAGAAAGTATACGCAAATATAGACTTGCCTGAAGGGCGTTCGATGGTGTCATTACACTACAAACTTCCGTGGACAAATTAGTCTGGCAGTGCAATACAATCTTGACTTTCTTTAACATCATCTTTCTGGCAATCGTCATCTTTAATCACTAGGGTAGATGTCCCCTAAATAATAAACTCTCTTATTAACACGTACAACTGGGTCCTTATGCTACATGAGTAACACAGAAAATCTATATATATAAAGTAACTTGTCCTGACTGACTGACTGACTGATTCATCATCACCGAGCCAAAACTACTGGACATAACGAAATGAAATTTGGCGATGCATTCATATTAACATGTAGATGCTCGCTAAGGGAGGATTTTTGGATATTCTATCAATAAGGGGGTGAAAAGGGGGGTGAATTTTTAAAATGAGGATATCTATATCTAAAAAACTTATAAGTTTACACGTGTACAAATTGGTATTTGGAATCTCCTTTAAAAATAAAGAAACCCGTATTTTTGTGTTTACGGAAAATCCCATTAAGGGGGCTGAAAAAGAGGGGGGAAAGTGGTTGAACACCTTTTATGATGAGACTTATATCTCAAAAACTGAAGATGTTACAGACATGAAAATTGATATTTTGAATCTCCTTTGAAAATACAGAAATGCGTATTTTTCTGTTTTTGGATAATCCGATGAATGGAGGCTGAACAGGAGTGACAAATGGGGTGAACTTTTAGAAATTTTTAAAATTAGTGTATCTACATCTCAAAATTTTAAAAGTTTACAGATGTAAAAACTGGTATTTAGAATCTCCTTTAAAAATAAATAAACATGTTTATTTTGTTGCTAAGGGGGTGAAAAGGGGGGTGTTATTTTTAAATAAGGATATCTATATCTGAAAAACTTAAAAGTTTACAGACGTAAAACTTGGTATATGGAATCTCCATTAAAAATAAGGAAACACGTGTTCTTTTGTTTTCGCGAAATCCCATTAAGGGGGGTGAAAAAGGGGGTAAAATTGGTTGATTACCTTTTATGAGGATACTTATATCTCAAAAACTGAAGATGTTACAGACAAGAAAATTGGTATTTGGAATTTCCTTTAAAAATAAACGCGTATTTTTTGTTTTTGAAAAATCCAATGAATAGGGGGTGAAAGGGAGTGACAAACGGGGTGGAATTAAAAAAAATATATATCTAGGCCTACAATATATCTCAGACACATGACATGTTACAGACTTGAAAACTGGTACTTGGAATCTCCTGAAAAAGTAGAGAGACATAGATAATTTTTTCGGAAATCCACTTAAGGGGAACAAATAAGGGGATGAATTTTTAGAATGAGCATATCTACAGTATATCTCAAAAACTTAAAAAGTTACACAAGTCAAAATTGGTACTTTGAATCCCTTTCGAACATAAGAAACACATATTTTTTGTTTCACACAAACCATTTCGGGGAAGGGGAGGGGAGGAGGGGCGGATAGAAAGAACTGAAAAGTGGGTTGAATTCTTTGTATAAGAAAATGATATATCAAAAATTGGAGACATTATAGACGTAAAAACTGGTGATTGGCATCTCATAAGGAAATGCATATTTTTTTGTTTTCGGAAAATCCACTTAAGCGGGGGAGAAGAAATTGAAAAATTAGTTAAATTATTTGAATGAGTCTACTTATATCTCAAAAACTATAGATGTTGCAGACATGGAAATTAGTGTTTGGTATCCCCTTTAAAAGTAAAGTAACACACATTCCTTTGATTTTGGAAAAATCCAATTAAGGGGGGGGTGAAAGAATTGAAAAATTAGTTGAATTATTTGCATGAGGATACTTATCTCGTATGAAAACTGAAGTTGATACAGACATGAAAATTAGTGTTTGTAATCTCCTTTAAAAATAATCACGTCTCCTTTTGTTTTCGGAAAAACACTTACGGGGGGGAAAGAATTGAAATATTCGTTGAATATTTGTATGAAGATACTTATATCTCTAAAAGATGAAGATGTTACAGACGCAAAACTTGGTATTTGGAAACTCCTTTCAAAATAAACACGTATTTTTATGTTTTAGGAAAATCGGGTTGGGGGGACGGGTGAAAATAAGTAAAAAAAAAAAAAAAAAAAAAAAAAGAGAGAGAAAGAGAGAGAGTTGAATTCTGTTTAAGAGGATACTTACATCTCAGAAACTGAAGATGTTACAGACGTGAAAGTTGGTATATTGAATCTCCTTTACAAATAAAGAAACACATTTTTTGTTTTCAGAAAGCTCACATAAAGGGAGGAGGGGGGGTGGAAAAAGGAGTTGAATTCATTTTATGAGGATATTTTTATCTCAAAAACTGAAGATTTTGCAGACGTGAAATTCGGCACTGTATTTTGAATCTCCTTTAAAAATAAAGAAACACGCCCTTTTTTGTTCCGGAAAATCCACGTAAGAGGTTGAAAAGAATTGAAAAAGTGGGCGAATTTTGTAAATGAGTACCGGTATATCTACAGTATATGTCTAAAACTTAACATGTTACAGACATGAAACTTGGTATTTGGAAAGTCCTTCAAAAATACAGGAACACGTACTTTTTGTTTTCGGAAAAGGCAGTTAACGGGGGGTGAAAAGAAGTGAAAAATGAAGTGAATAATTTTTAATACGGATGCTTATATCTCACATACTGATGATGTTACATATGCGAAAATTAGTGTTTGGAATCTCCTTTAAAAGTAAAGGAACATGTATTTCTTTTTGTATTCGGAAAATGGGAAGGACTGATAAAGGGGTTAATTTTTTTATGGGAATTCTTATAGCCTATCACAAAAACTGAAAATGTTACGACGTGCAGATAGATATTTGGAATTTACTTTAAAAATAAACTTTTTTTCCGATTTGAGAAAAGACTGTTTCTCATGTGTACAGTTCTATGTTGCATGGTCATCTTAGCCCCAAAAGGCAATAACACAAACGTTTCCGGGGTAAATGGAACTCAATTTGTCGGTGAATGTTTATACTTCAGGGATTTTCAGATAATGTCTTAACTACAGTACCGAGGAACGATTACTTTTATTATTTTATGAAATCCACGCGAGCGAAGCCGCGGGCAACTGCTAGTATTTGCATAAAAGACGCAACAGTGAGCAAAATTCTCTGGACTCCTCGTTTACCCTGACACCAGAACAAACAAATAAAATAAGACACTGAACAAACACCATATGTACAAATGGGCCATTCTTGAAAGAGAAACATGAACATAAACTACTTCTGCCCTGGCGAGAGGTTAACACAAGCTCACACAGGCCGGCTACCCCCCGCAGGTTCAAACCGGGCTACTTCTGGCTGAGATACACACATCTGAAATCCTCAAAATTGTGAACAGGGTGGACATCTCTGAACTACCAGTTATTATTACCATATTAACACAAGTGTTCTCAAAGGAACCATTGAAAGAAAATACAGTGTGAATTCGCAGGGATTCCTGGCCTTAAACTTTCAATAACACAGCGAACCCTTCACATGGAGGGAATCACCCAAATCGCTTCATTTATCTCTTTTATCCATATCGTAGAGTTCGCAAGTAAATATTATTCCCTCCTTCCTTATTCACTCATTCTTCACGTAGATTACCTTGGGGCATTATAACATTCTTATTCCTCATTTCTCATAACTAATCATAGATTATTTTGGGCATTCAATCCCCTCGCTACTTCTCATATCACACATCATAGTTCCTAGGGCATATGGGTTATCACTGTCTTTTATCTCATCTCATATTTTTCTCTCTACTTGCCATAAATTCTTATCACTCTCTCAATTTCTTGGCATCCGCTACAAATTCACATTGTTTTGCACGAAAAACAAAGCACTCCAAATGGGAGTCTAGTAAAACTCATAAAAAATCAAAGGACATTTTACATACAGTTCCTAACACTATCTCTAAATATCATATGTTGGCATCTCTCTGTCAGAACTCTTCATACAAGAATATTTCATGCCATCATGCCTTAACCCTAATCACGCAATGTCCAATTGACACTCGTAGAGCATCCTGCTATACTATTCCCCCACAACCATCATATTGAACAATAATAGCAAACTCTTGGACATGATAATTCTCATCCACCACTCACTACTGTTTTTCATCCTGCCTAGGGACGCTCTAATACTGTTCTAATCATGTCTCCCATATACACTAGTATATTACAATATCAGTAATAAAAATGAAAGTAATTCTAAAAACTTAGGGGGAAAACGGGGTTTCGACCAGAAACGTTTAGTTCTTATGACTTCAGATTATCATTAGAAAGAAGAAGAAAAATCAAATTCAATATCACGGCATGCATTATTTACATTACTGTATTTATGTCATTAAGAAGAAAACCCTACATCATTGACCCCTGTTGCTCAGGTGCATGCTAAGTACAAACTGGACATCTACTCGTCTTTTTGGTGATCATTTTCCATCCACGGAGAACCCATGGTGGAGTTCTATTCATTCCTCCCAATTCCACTGATTGTAGTTCATGTTGAATGGGGTCATCCAGCTGCTAACATTTACGATCGCGATGGACAAGAACGTCTTTTGTTAGCTGTCGAGAGACTGTCGAGGGTCGGCCATTGGCCTCCCTTTTATTTCCAACTGACCAGTACTTGGAGTCGGAGGCTCCGTCATGCTTAATTAGGGAAATTGGCTTTGTAAATAACTAGAGTTCAAAACATATACAGAGTGCATATTATAGATCTTGACCTCATCTTCCACGTGAGCTAAATGAGATCGCAGATTGATCGGCAGTTTTTATGTAATCAAGCTCCCACCTTTAATTAGAGCACAAGCATCCCTGGGTGGGTGGAGTTAATGGTTGGGCACAATTCTCGGCTTCTAGATGCTCTTCATTCATATGTTTTCCATTCATTACAGCTGGACAGCTCTGGACCTCAATTCGCCCCATGAATAAAGTATTTCGCATTTTCAGTCTGAAATACACAGAAAATTCAGCTCTCTTCATCGATGTGCCCTACATAATTCTCCTATGTCTGGATCAGAATATCGCATAATTTTGCATGCCAAAATTCTACGTTGGCACTCGTGAAACATGAATAAAAAATGGGATATTACTTCTGTTAGCGCTGAACCCTGCAAATAAGCACCACCTCCGGGCATATTAGGCTATTTGTGGCATTGCATCTTATTCCTCACTCTGTTTGACAAGAGAGAACTCTTTTTCTGCAGGGACTCGGTTCACCTCCTCCTGTCTATTGTCTGCCGAGTCCTCTTTCACGGGTCTGGTTCTGGCCACGCGCCAATCGAGTCTCGAGGACGTTCCTTTTGCCTAACATGCTGCAAATAACACGACTTCTGAAATTATTTTAATGAGATGGAAATATTCATATACTGCCAGTGAGCTACACAGGAAACTACGGTTTCAACATGGGTATGATTTATACCTGAAGGATTTCTTTATTTTATATTTTTACTTTCCAGTTGAAAGCAAAGAAAACAATCATATATTTTTTAAATATGCCTTTGATATAGTAACTTGTAAGCTTTGTATATTGGAATCTTACAAACTGATTGTATAGCAGTTAAAAATCAGCAAAATGAAGTCAAGGCCAAAAGAGATGTAAGGTTCTACGAATTCTGCATGTTTATTCACAATGAAAAAAATATTACAACTACAGTACCAGGAAGTACAAGCAAATAGACTCTTACCTTAATGGTCTCTCAGCAGTGCTGTGTTAGAACATGCCAAATGAGTCAATTGCTTGAGCAGGCCTGGTCTATACAATACATGGTGTGTTCATTTATATATAATAATGCTAGTACTTTATAATATTTATGGTACACCTATTGCTTTCCCACTTGTCTCTATACTTCCACCAGAAGAAATAGAACAAGGCTCCACTGTATTCTTAGTTCACCAATTCTAGTGTCCTTGCTTCTTTATCACTCAATATGTGTTGTTATACGAGACAGGATCCAAAAGTTCCAGAAAGTAATATTTTGTGGGGAACTTTGTACTTGCCAGTGTTGGTAAAGCTTCTGAAAGTACTGCTGGAATCCATCTTTTCTAACCTTCCTGTAATGTCTCCTGTAATACTGCTTTACCTCATTTGCTGATACAAAGCAACATTCCTTTAGATGATTTTATGGACAGAATTGTGAACATAGAAGTTCTGTGTTTAATTAGAAATTTGTAAACCAGTAGGGACCAGTGTGCAAACACAGTCATGAAGAAAGTACCGTTGTCCACTTCACCACCGCCCAGGCCATAAAACTCCTTGTTTACTGTTCTGTCTTCAGGAATGACATTGCTACCATAATTCAACCAAAAGTGCTCTTTGTCAGTGCTGAGTTCTCAGTTCTCTTTCAAACATTTATACCACACTCTATGAAAGTCTCCAAAGATCTTTATTATCCCTAATGCTGATTAAATTTAATGTTTGCACACTGCTCTTCAGAATCCACTTTCCTTACCTTACAGCACAAACATGACTAGCAATAGAAAAAAATGTATCTGTGCATGCCATGGTTTTCTGTTAACAGACTAAACCATTCTGATTATGGAAGGGAGGGTTTGTAAGAAGCATTCCATACTTCAATTATTTACTCATGGTTTATTGGGTGCACATTGTCTGTGAGCATTTGGATCCTAGTCCTAAAATTAAATAATTGCTTTTTGTTGTTGCTGTTGTTAGAAAAATATTAATACAGTTTTCTTATAATTTCAGACAATAGTTCTAAATTCCTTCACCATGGGACTAAAAGAGAGAAGCCCATCATTTAAACTTGAAAATGTTTCAAGAGCAGATAAATCAAGCCATAAAGAAGAAATTACAAATAAATCTGAGTCTAAATCAAAACAGATTGAAGGAGATGAAGATGACGAGGAAGATGGGGTCTTGGAACCAGTCGCTGGACGACTTGAAATTAGAGTCCTAGATCGTGCAGAAGGTTCAGCTGTTGTGGAAACTTGTAATAATAATTTGACATTGCCGAGAGCTTCTGCAGCTGTTAGGAATATAGTAGACAGCAATTTAATACTCAAATGTAGTTCAGATAGTAGGTTGAATGAAGTGAGGAGGGAACAGGGTAGTATACAGTCTCGAGTTTGTGATACAGATGATGAAAAGGGCATTCGTGAAAAGCATGCTGTGGAAGAGAAGAACAAAGTGTTGAAGAAGGAGGAAGTGAAAGTTGAGTCAAAGTTGGAGGCTTTAAAAATTGGTGCAGTGCATATGAACAGTAATGGAACTGGTGGAAACAGCCCTGTTAGTCCAGGAATTGGTCAGGAGGACCAATCGGTGTACTTCGATGCCACAGAGGAACACGTCGTAGCAGCGGCAGCAGCTGCTGCAGCAGGAGATGCAACAGCTAATGGGCCACTGCAAGCAACTAGCAATGGACATCTAAATAACAGTACTGGAGGTCTAGGAGAAGAGGCTCAAGAAAAGGTTCATATAACAGTGCTTTTTATTATTTCAGTAATTATGTTAAAAGAAATACTAGACAAAATCAATTCATTTTCAATGTAATTTCAGTGTAAGAAACCTGGTAAATTCCATGAAAGATATAGGTTATAAATTCAGGTTACATGCATCAAACATAGAAGTTTGAAATTTGAATATGTTTTTCATTCGTGTGTGGTATTAATTTTTAAAACATTATTTTTCACAGTAACTATTTTTGCATTAATGACAAATTGATACCTGCAGGTGGACATGTCCTTGTTCGTCAATATTAATTATAGTTAAATATCACACATATCAGTACTTTCCTTCAGCATTGTCTTAGCAAATAACTCGTATTAAATTTTATGACTAAACAAAACATATGAGATGAACTAGTTTGCTGGGATAGTAAAGTTTTTGTGTAACTGCTGCAGTTTATGTACTAACAAGTTTCTCGATTGCTGGTCGAGTCAGCGATTTTCTTTACAGTTTCTTTTAGGCAGCACCGAAATAGACAGGTCTTATGGCGATGAGGGGATAGGAAAGGGCCAAGAGTGGGAGGGAAACGACCGTGGCCTTAATCAGTGTACAGCCCCAGCATTTGCCTCATGTGAAAATGGGAAACCATGGAAAACCATCTTCAGGGCTGCTGACAGTAGGGTTTGAACCCACTATCTCCCAAATGTAAAATGATAGCTACGTGGCCAAACCCGCGCAGACATTTGCTCAGTCGGTGATTTTAATAAAGTATGATTAATGCCACTGTCTCGGCGACTGGGTGCACATAACACACCACACTACCAACCATCACAGATACACGCAATAGTGAATACATCGCTCTGTAAAATCGGGTCTGATCCACGTAGGATAATACTAATATAAACATTCCATTACTGGACATTATAAATTTTCCAGCTAACTCATTCTTGGTTGCCACCGTTTTGCCAAGGCCATTTATATATTATAAATTTACTCATTCGGAACAAATATTTCAGGTTCCCTATGGGAATCAACATCTATATCGTCCACATAAGGTGCCGACCTCAATTGATCGAAAAAAGGCCCGGTAGAAAAAGAAGAGGATAATGGAGATATTGCTAATAGAAGGGCAGGCAGGCAATTTTTTTCTTATTAAGTTGTGGAGAGTAATATTTAAGTTATCTTGTTGTGAGCATTTTTGATTTTACTTTAAAAATGAGGGTTGAGGGAAATCGCCCAATAATTTCCAAAACGCGGCTGTATATATGAACAACTGTACAATACCATCCCCTGAGTAGTCCACAGAGAAAAATGTTATCACGGATAGATGTCTTAGAATATTAGAAAAGAAAAGCTGAAATGTTGCAGTTTGGGAGGTTGCTTAGTAGGAATAAAATAATATAATATTAATATTAGAGTGAAATGTAATAAATATCGTATAGTCATCACATAAATCATAGAATAGTTCATAGCACAGTCTTTTTTCCAGTCAATCTTTCAACATAGAATGTGAATGAAACCTAGGACGCTTTTTTTTTCCTTCTTTCTTTTCGACAAAAACAAGAGCAGCAAGAGACACTCCACTACCTGAGAATTTATGATGAAAACTGGCACTAGCCTGGGGAAGGCGGCTAAGTAGCGTGGCTAGCTAGCTGAGCTACTCTGCAACAGATTCCTACCGCCTAGTTTGAAGTAGCTCTTACATGTTCACTTCTTCAGTGGTCCAAAAACCACCAAACACTTCTTGGACTTGGCCTGTCATCACCTCATATTTAACAACAATCAAGCTACTATTATAAGACACGTAACTACATGGTGATATTGAAATATGAAATGGATAATTTAGAACTCGAATAAATATAAATAACAAGATTGGGCACCATCTGCAAAAGAAACACAAGAATAATTATTGACTCTCTCTTGAGCCTGAAAGAGCTCCTTCTCCCTAGGCGATGGCCATCAGGCTGACGAGGCTCCAAACTTGCTTCATTACCTTACCTGCTACTATTTAACCCTGAAAATAAATTTGGGTAGCATGCCAGGTTGTTCCTTAACTCCACCAATAAAAATATTACCATAAATTTCACTATTAGAATTTACTCCCGAAACAAAATTAAACAGAATGAAACAAACACCAACAATAATCATGTGATGAGACCAACACCACCTACAAAAATAAACAGCCACAAATATCTACTCACCACAAATGTACATACAGTAGAAGTCCGTAATAGCGAGAATTCATAATAGCGAAAAATTTACTCGCTATAGCGGATTGTCGTTATATCCGATTTTTTAAAGTCGGGGAAGACCCATACACATTAAATTCAGTATGAAATGGCAATCAGTTTGTTCAAAATATGAGTTTTCGCGGATAATATCCACACTGCGGCTTACTTGTTTGTTGTTTTTTCGAAATCCGATAGTACGTGAAAGTGTGTGTTTAATTTCATTCTGAAAAATATATTACCGTATTTCTCCGAATCCAAGCCGACTCCCACTTTTTCCTTCAAAAAAAATTAATCAGGCTTAAAAAGTTATTTGCAAAATCATACAAATGTATTTTCTTATACAGTACGCATTTTTGGACTGTAGACGCCAAACATTGGCTTTAGTTATGCCGTAGTTTTTGCGGCTGTACAATTATGCTTTATTTCAGCGGGTTTAATAACCATTAACTTAAAATTGGCATCATGATATAGAAGGGAACTCGAAAATTTGCCGGCAATACACATTCCACGCGTCTCTAAAATACGACGATCCACCAGTAAAATATTCTTGGTTACTATAAAACTGTTACCGGTACTTTCACTCAGCGTCAGATATAACTGGCTGCCGCTACATGCACGTCTTGCTTGCCAGATTTGGCCAACTTCAGCGGCTAGCGATGTATAGGTGTTAATCGCGGACTTAGAAAGTCAACGAATGAGGTTATTGCGCCGCGGTATGGCAATTCTGCCCATGCAATTTTGTGCACATACCTCACAATTTCATCTTCAACTTCTTTAAAGCGTCCTTGTTGTGGGCCACTGAATGCATTTTTTGTGCAGTACGCATTTTTAAGCTATCTTTGTCTTCACGGTAACGCCGAATATGGGCTTTAATTAGGCCTATGCCGTATTTTCTTGCAGCTGCACAATTGTTATACATTTCCGAGTGTTTAATAGCCATTAACTTAAAATTGGCATCATAACATCGACGAGAACCCGTTGAAGATTTTCCGGCAATGCCTGTTCCACGTATCTTTACAATACGACGATTCATCACGAAAATATTCCTGCTGTCTATAAAACTTAATTTTACTAACCGTCAGGTACAGCAGACGCGTTATAACTCTGCTACTGATAACCGTGGCCTTTCTAAGAATTCGAAGGCTCGCATGTTTTGATGCTGTACTGCAGATTTGAGAAACGTTTTTGTAGAGGATAATAGAATGTCATTCTCTCTTCACTATTTTCCGAGATCCAGTGACGTTACACGTAGGCACTGTACGACCGGTCGCCGTGGCTAACGATGTAGGCCTATGATAAAGAGGCGGTTATTTATTGTCAATGTGCGGGGGTGAAAGGAAACAGCGTGGTTTTGTTACTGCGGTAGTTCATTTTTCACACGAGATTCTGAAAAAACGTCGTCTCGGATTAGAAGAAATATGGTATCATTCCAGAGGCTTCTGTGGCAAACATTTCAGTTTTTTTTTTTTCAAACGGCATCACTTAACCTTGAAACGCATGTAGAGAAATGATAACCTCCTCGCTAAAAACTGACATGGAAATAGCTTTCCGAAATTTAACTAGATGCGAGAAAATATAAACTATCCTCTGAAATCGGTGATAGTACCCTGCCATATCTCGAGGTGTATCACTTTCTTACTTAATTTCAGTATACGGTATATCATTAAAATTAAGAGATCGTTTACTTCAGCCTTGATTTTTAACGAGTTAACAACTGCTATTGGCCACGTTCTTTATGCATTTATTACGAAAACGTCTTATCCTCTTTCATTTCGAATTTTCTTTTGAGAACAGCAGTCGACGGGTATTACTAATCGACTCCAAGATCGCCTTCGAATGTTGACGAGAGAGCTCGCAAATAGCGCATAGCGCGAAAACTATACTGTACCGAAGATGATCGATCGCATTTTGTGGCAAACGTTTCAGTTTTGTTATTCAAATAGCGTCACATATCCTAACTTATTTGTACTATATGTATGATGAAAACATACTTCAAGCGAAAGTAGAGAAATTATAACCTTCTCGCGATAAATTTACATGATAATAGCCTTTCCATAATTTAACGGACGTGAGAAAATATAAACGAACCTCGTAATCAGTGACGCACTCTGCCATAATCTTGAGGTGTAGGCCTATCTCATTCTTACTAATTTGCGGTATTTAACATTAAAATTAAGCGATCATTTATCAGCGTTTATCTTTAATGAGTTAAAAACGGCTATCTGACACGTTATTTACGCATTTATTATGAAAACATGTTCTCTCATTTTCCTCGCGGAAGAGCGCTCGACGGGTATTACTAATCGACTCCGACATTGCCTTCGAATGTCGACAAGAGAGCTCACTGGTGGGCATAGCGAGAAAACGATACGATACCAAAGATGATCGATCGCATGGAGTATAATGACTGGGTGCATAAATATCGGCAACGGAAAAATTCGAGCGCGCATAATCGCTCGTAATAACGGATGCATCAGTGATAGAGTTCTCGCTGTAACCGAAAGATAATACACAGTTTGATATAGGAATTTCGAAGGGACGGACAAAAGTTAGCGTTATAATGGGGTTCTCGTTATATGGCGTACTCGCTATAGCGGACTTCTACTGTAGTTCTGAAGGCCATGCTTCACTGATCACAGGTTATAACTGTACAAAAGACAATCACAGTCACCTCATTATACTCTGTTAATCAAGCCATATAACTTCATAATGTAAAATGGCTACTGTGGAATTAATTAATAACGACAACCATGTCATATCAGTCAAAGAATGACTAAGTAATAAACACTTGGCCTACGGTTCCATCCAGCAACAATCAGTTCTGTGTGCAACAACACACCAGCTCCAGATTACATATATAAAACACCACCCACACTGTGCATTTTCTCGGAGATGAATAAAACACAGTATGAGTGACAAATGAACACTATGTAGCATCTTCCATGGAATGCACACCAGGAATGAACTTGCAATAACCTCGCAGTACACTAGTAATGACTCCATACTGCCTTCGTAGTCTGCTCCGTAAAGGTACACAGTGTTCTCCCTAGAAAACTTTGTCAGCCGGGTAGCAGGAATGAGTAGCTGGGCAAAGAATACTTCAAAAGAAAAAAAAAAAATTCTATTTGTTTCTCTCAGGGCATTAACAGTAATATCTGACAGGTAAACATTAACTGAAAAATTGAACTATTTTAGTTCCTAATCGTGTAACACTGGAGCTTACCACTCTAGTGCCATGCGGGCTTGTGACATCATGCAGAATCGAAGTGCTCCCATGTGATTCCACGCTAATCCACATACTGCTTGTGCACAATGCATAATAGTCAAGCTAAACATTTAAACTCTGATGTACCTGATGCAAGTATGCTGACAATGATGAAAATGTATCATTTAAATAATCAACTTTACAGTATTTACATGTTCAATTCGAACACCCATTGACTAAATACATATTAATATTATGTAACTGCACATATCTGGGTTATGTTAGTCAGCCGGTCTGTAAAAACGGCTGGGCAGGGACAACACTGGGTACAGTAATCACCCTGTAGCGAATAATGAACTTGTCGCACGTGCCCACATATACAGTATATGTGTAGGCTTGCTTTATGTGACTGTGGTGTCTCCAAAAGTCCAACAGTAGCAATGCTCTAACTGAAATATCTTCAAGCATCTCTCAGTCAATGCATCCTCGTTCAAAATCCAAACTTTCGGATTGGTTACTGTGGTTTCTATGTCCAGGCTTCCAATATATTTTTTTCTTTTTAATCCTGAGAGCATAGAAACTTACGAAATATAGGGTGTAAATACTGCAAAGCGAATGTGCATTAGAAGAGCTAAACACTCCAGTTTGGAAGTGGAATTAATCTAGTGGCATATGCTTGTTGATGATGAGGTTATTAAGGGGAATGGGAATGAATTAGCATTAATTGGCGATCTCTAGTGTTCATCCACATTGATTATTAACAATCTTCAACGTATACTCCCGACTGTACCCCACATTTCCAAGCCACTTGTTGCAACACTTTCAACCGACTTTACAATCATAGGTACTGTTTCCCATGTTATACAATCTTCACTGCTAGGTCTTTTGTACAGACTTTTACCCAAATTAAAAGTTATACAAATATAAGGAGATATATATACATGTTCAACATTCTCTAACTACAAATTCTTCTTATAATACTATGTTCTTACATCTTAATGTAACAAACTCACATTATATTTACTACTTTATATTACAAATTATTTTACAAACATTTCCTAACCTAAAATCGGGAGGTCGTACTTGTGTACAGTTAAGAAGTCCTGTGTATAACATATTAAAACTTTTGTACTAAACAGACATATAGCTTGGAACTAACACGTTAATGAGACAACTCCAAACTCTATGCTGCAGAAATGAAGTTCCTACACACCATGATACAAGAGACCAGGAAGGACAAATTCAGGAATGAAAATGTCTGAGAGAAGGTGGGAATAGGAGACTGCCTACTACAGAGGATCCAGAAAGCAAGACTGAAGTGGTTTGGCCATGTAAGAAGGATGAGTGCAAGCAGGACTGCAAGAAGAGAATATGAAAGAGAAGTAAAAGCAAAAGGAGCAGTGGGCAGACCCAGAGGAAAATAGACCGATCTGGTGAAGAAAGATGTCGAGGAAAGAGGATAAGATTGGGAGAAGATCACGGGAGAACAGTAGTTCATGGACAGACAAAGATGGAGGGAACTCGTACACCACACCCAGGCAACTGGAGATGGTCAATGATGATGATGATGATGGTGATGATAACTAAACAACTCAAAATTAAAATATTAGATACCTATGTTGTTGTAGAATTTCTCATCATTATTTACTCCAATGAATCTTTCAGTTGTTATGTAATGTTAAGTAATTTAAATTTTACCTTCTTTCATGGAATCTACTATGAATATATGCTTGTAATGTTTGTGAATAACTGATCTATTTTGCTGTACCTGACGTTTTTCAGCTCTTCTTCTTTTACAATAATTATTAACTGAATATTTAAAAGTTGGAAAAAGTTGGTAACTTCGTTTGTTTTTTCCCTTAAATTAACCACCACCACCACCACCACCACCACCACCTTAACCACACTTATGAAGGTCATATTTGCACAATTTCTCCACATAGTTCCATATAGCAGCACTTATCTAAGCTGTTAGAGTAATCCGAGCCTTGCCTTGAAATTATTCAGCCCAGTCCCACAACCCTTCTTTTACTTCCCTTTTGGTATCATCCACCGAAATCACGCTATTTGAAAGGTTTTTGAATTAATTGTTTACAATTTGGGCAGAATTATGATTTTGAACCTATCATGCATTCAAGAGATGTCAATTGTCTTTTTTGATTGGCTGCCATCATAACATACATTTCTGGGAGACCAGTGCTTTGATGGGCAACTGTTGGTAGTCTCTTAAATGTAGCCTGAAGTACAGCAATGTTAAATTCACCTCAAGCACTAGTTTTCTTCGACTAGTTGCAGTCTTTTTACGGCTTGTGTTTGCTTCTGCATTATAGATGAAACGTTAGTCCTAAAGCTCTTACATTATCAGTGGCAATGATATATCTATTTAAATTAAAGAGAATTTAGGAGAATACTTGACATAGATCTTTTGATCCTTATGATCTTCTGTTAACTAATCGATTGCAGATTTTTTTAAAGTACGGTATACATGTTCATGTACCCAAAAGCATGCCTCAGTTTGAGCAATATAATCTACTGGTTAGAATACTTACTACTTTCTTAGTTGTACTTAATCAGTTGACATTTACATCACATTATTTCTTACAATTACTGTATTTTGATTTAAACCATTTACACAGGGGTGGGTAATTTTGGAGATAGCAGTAATCATGACCTGTTAGATATAGAACTGATTTTTGCTCATTTTTGCTAAGAAGTTCTGTTTAATGATATGTGGAAAAAGCAAATGCGACCATGCAAAATGGGGTCCCGAAAGCTAAACATGAACACAATCTATAGTGAATTTCACATTGAGATTTTTTAAGGCTTTTTGCTAATGGATAAAGTTTTATTGTTCAGTTACAGTAAAACCTCATTAATTTGAAGTCATTACACAAAAATCTGACTTCGAATTACGTGATTTCAAATTAACCACCAACACGTACTTCGGAAATGCCAATCCTTGCTGCGTCACAATATATTCTAAGACCCGTTACTGCATGCAATTAACCTTGATTCACAGTTTAAAGCTCTCAAATGGCATGGGAACAACTATTTCCAAAATGCATCCAACAAGGTGCATTTACAGTATTCAAATAATGCACTTGGATAACTCACCGGCAAACATAACCTCACGCAATGAAATCAAAAGAAAGAAAACATGATTCAAATACTAGGAGAAATTTATACTGGCTCCCCTGTGCAAGTGCTTTATGCATTGGATTACTGTTCTGTATGTATTTTAGATGCCTTGTGCTTGCATAGAATATACCCGATGCCCTTAAAACATCGCGGCTTATTGAACTTTCCTATGACGAGGGGAGAAAATCTCTCGTTTCCGTCCACATTACAACAATCGTACAGTGACTATACTTGTATGATTTCCTGCTATAGCACTTCTAAGAACAAATTAATGCATGCAGTCACCTTGATTCTCAGTTTAAACTTTTAAAATGCCATGGAAAACACTATTTCAGAAATTTATTACATTATTCAAATAATACACTTGTATAAAAGCTTGACAGACAACCTCACGCAACGAAAGGAAGCAAAACAAGATTCAAAGACGAGGACAAAATAATTATGCTGGCTCCCCTGTGCAAATGCTTTATCTTTTGGGTTACTGTACTGTCTGTATTTTTAGATGCCTTGTACTGGCATGGAAAGTGCCCGACGCCCATAAAACCGTGGCTTTTCGAACTTTTCTATGACGGGAAGGAAGTCTCTCGCTTCCGTGTGCAGTGTGCACTGCATAGCAACACAGTACATTTTCCGGCTGGCAATTCTCTCCTTTAAAACCGTAAGTCCATTTGGCCTCAGCATTTACAAAAATAAAACAAACAAACAATGCAGTTTCATCGGCATTGACAATATTGTTTGGTTCGTACGAATTGATTATAGGCTATAAGCCACGCTTTTCCGCCAACTGTCGGTATCGCCAATGTTCGCAGATTCTACCTCTATGCACACTGCCTGCTACGTGATAATGTGGCGTTCCTAAAAACGCAGAACACAAAATAATTACGATTCCGCTCTAAAATAGCAGATGAAACACACTGTAGACATGCCAAAGTAGGTGAAAGTGCACAGTTACCCCTTCATATTCCAGAAGACTCTTTCTTTCATGATGTGGAGAAATTTTGAATTTAAATTTCTCTGTAAAATACTAATTTTTTTTTTAAATGTAAAGGCAGTTTTGAATTAAAAATCTGAATTTTGGTAACGAGACCGACATTGTTCTTTGAATTACGAATTATCCATATTTCGAATTAAGCGATTTAAATAACATGCAAAACCGTACCTCATGTTTCCGGGAACGAGAGCTGCTTCGAATTAGGCAAGATTTTGAATTAACCGATTTCAAATTATCGAGGTTCTACTGTATATCCAAAACCATTCCTGAGGATGAAAAACCTACAATTACCTATCGTTCCTGAAAACAACGAGTTGAACTTATACAGTTATACAGGTGTATACTGGAAAATAGAAAAGGTAAAGTTTCCGTCCTCAGATATTTTCCAGAGCCTGGATTTTTACAGCGAGCTGCCACCAAACAAGAGAGGAATAGGTATAGGGGTTCCTATCATATCACCAAGGTCAATGACTCTTCTTCCTTAATTCCTTTCATCTTTCATATCCAGAAGTTTTGTAATATTTGCATTGATTACAAGCAAAGTGACAAGTGTGAAAAACGTGTAAAACCCAAAGTCAACAAATGAGAGATAAAAGTCGATAAACGACAATGAAATGAGCAATAGGTAACTTGCCATTGGAGAATCACTTTCCTCCGAAAAAAAAAAAAAAACCAATTAACCTTAAGGTTAATTATAGATTTATGGAAGAGTTAATACTCCAGTTACAAAATATTACACAAATGATAAAAAACCACCCTCCCTAAATATATCCCCCTGCACAGGGGTCAAAAAATACCAGGCGCCATGGCACCTGAAAATTTTTACCTGGTGCCTGAATTTTCAAATTCAGTTATGAAAATTTATTTTTCGAAATCCGGAGTTCCCCTACAAGTACGTTCGCATTCCCACCATTTTATAAAGTAACAAGTCGTATGGTGTTTTGCATGTTTTCTGTAGCTCATATTCTAATATGAGCAATAATTGCTTTTGGCAGAGTCTTGGATTATGTAATTGGCTCTTCGTCCCTTGGAACTTAACGTTTCAGTTCTGCACGAGAGCTGCCTAGCGGTCATGAGAGACATCGTTGTAACCAGTCAAACAAGTAGCCTTTCATGTGGACATACCATAACTCATAAAGTTCCATTACAGAAGATCAGTTATCAGTACAATAGCTGAGTACAAAGATCAGAGCAGAGTTGTTGAGAAATGCAGAGTAGTACTACGTTAAATAATTCCACAAACATTACATTACCGCCTTCCTTCCCGTGACTAGCCGTTCCTAGACTATTGCCACCAAAGCAGTGCTGATAAATTCCCGTGGAATTCATTCTTTGCATTTAAAACATACGGAATGATGCGTTTATCAATTCTTGTATTTTTTACTCAACATTATTTATACTTTTAATTTAAATACAGCATCTTGGTATTGAATGGTTTGCACTTTACAAATACTGTTTTCATTCCTGTACGGTTGTGGAAAATTGACAACATTGCTTCGGGCATCGAAGCCCGCGAGCTCAGACACCATTTAACGCTGGTGATTTATTGTAGTCTATTACGTGTTTTACGTTTCTGGGTTATACTTGCGGAAATTGGCTAAATGAAATGAACAGTGCCGCACAAATTGACTGTTGTGAGTAAAAAACTGTGTACTCTTTTAGATTTTCTCGGAACTAGGCGCGAAAATGTAACAAAGTGATACAGAAGCGAGTGAATGTGAGAGAACACTTGATGGAAGTGCCGATTGTAGTGTTCAGGATGACAATGACCAGTGTAAAAATTTATGGTGTTCAAAATAATAAGTCAAACATTAAAATACGTCAAAATTTCAATTGTCTGGCAAACTAAATATCAGCAAACGTGGCTTGAATTACTACCGTGGCTGTGCTTTGAAGAAGGAATTGTGAAGTGTAAATTATGCGGTAACTTTCTTAGTATTAAAAAACTAACCCCATGGCACTACATCTCTGAAGGGCCTTGGCCTACCAAGCGACCGTTGCTCAGCCTGAAGGCCTGCAGATTACGAGGTGTCATGTGGTCAGCGCGGCAAATCCTCTCGGAACTTTCCTAGTATTGCCGACTAAAGTTCTAGTCTTACCTGGATTTTCAGGACTATTTAAACTGGAAACTTCTAAAGAACATGGAAAATCCTATCCTCACTCGAAGTGTCAAAAGGATGAAAGTTTCAAGAAAAATCCTGAATGTGCACCTTTAGCTAAGTGCGTAAAGAAAATGGATGCTAATATGTTACAGTATATGAATGCATTGTACATGGCATCTTATGATGCAAAAAATAACTGACCCTCACTGATTTTGAAGGTTTGGTTGCATTGTTATGCATATTGAATGTTACTGATTCAGGGAACTATGTGAATGATAAACAGTGCAGAGAATTTATTTCATACATTGCCTCAGATCTTCGTGAAGATTTGATATGTGAAATTAAAGAAAGGTTCATATGTCAGTATCTTACTCGATGGATCAACAGATACAGCTGTTGATGAGGAGCTGATACTTTACATTCGCTTTTTAAAAGAAAATAAGGTGGGACATTTCTTTCTGTTGTCATTGGAGGATGCAAAAAATGACGGCTATATGGAAGCTCTAGAACCAGAACTGCTTCAGTTAGGGCTTGGAGAACTCCTCACGGATACAAAACTAACAGATATAAGGACTGATGGAACACCATGTATGATTGGTGTCCGTAATGGTTTGGTAACAAAAATATCTGAAAAAATCGATAACTTGGTAAACGTTCATTGTGTTGCACATCAACTCAAACTCATTGTTCTTCACTGACTGAAAACTGTGAAACTTAAAATCATTGATGACATTGATTCTACACTCAAGAAACTAAGTTTTATCAGCATTTGCCAAAACGACTTCGCCAACTGAAGAAAATTTTGGAGTTGCAGGAATGTGAAATATCTAAATTGTAGTACTTACACCAAGTTAGATGGGTTGCAAGCAAATTAAATGCTTTGCAAGCAGTTGTCAAAGACTGGGAATGCATATTAGTGCATTTAGAGAATATTTCTGAAAGGAAAGGTGAAGAAGGAATCGCCGCATAAGGTCTTCTAAAGAAGATCAAGGACTTCAAATATGTCATTACAATTCACTTCTTGTATATTCAAAAGACATGATTCTGATTTTAAGTCAGGTAAGAGTACATGTAAATAATGCAATTCATTCATTGCAGCAACTTCAGAACAAGGGCCCACTAGTAGAAAAATTTGTTTCTGCTACAACACTTTCTGTAGTTTTCAGTGGAATACAGTTATCAGGTGTCGGATAAGAATTTCACGAGCGATAAGGAACATATTTTGGCAAGTGAAATTAACTTTCTGAAAGACATTTCTTCAAAATGAGGATATTCCAAGTATCACTGGTGTTTTTTACACATACTCCTGGCCATCAGGTAAACAATTTGAAAATTATGGCAACAGTGAAATACAGCTTCTTGCCACTCATTTTTCAAAACACCTTCAAATTGAGGAGAAAAACGTAGGAGATATACTGAGCTAGTGGTACAAGTTCAAAGTAGTCAAGAAAAGTCTTCCACTGAAAGATCTACTTAAAAGATAAGATCGCGGACTGTGAAAGGACGATTTCCGATTTTATGAAAGTTCCTCAGTATAGTGGCAACAATTCCTGTATCGACCTCATCATGTGAGCGAGTGTTCAGCACAATGAGTATTATTAAGCACAAACTGCGAACCAAGCTTGGCGTGAAGAACTATAGTGATCTCGTGAGATCTTTGAATGGACTATTTATAAAGGAACTTGATATAACAAAATTTATTGATAGTTGGTATTTTGGTGGGAAATCAGACACATGTAATGTAATTTCCAAAGATGCTGACCTTGAAGGCGACTGGTGACTGTTTGGGGATAGTATCTGTTAATATAAATTGTTCTATTCCATTCTTATATGAATTGATAGACTAGACTACTTTAGGACACATTTCAGAAACAATACGCAAGTTTATCCTAGTCTAAACTGTGGTTTTCATAATCTTTATTTGCAAGAAATGTGCTGACTCCTGATAAAAAGGTGCTGGCTACTGAATTATTTATATTTTTTTTCTACCCCTGCCCCTGCATATACATAACCATCCCTAGCTCTCAGTAGACTCCAGACATTACTGTGCCTTCAGCTTCCAAGGACTAGAGACAGTAATCACAGTGTATGGTAGGCTACATGGCAACACAGAGTTTCACCCTCTCTCTACCTTATTATTATCATCATAATCATTCCCACATTCAGACTTGCAAGTTGCCCATGGTCTTCAAATAGACAGACCTGCACCGGGCAAGCCGAGCATGTCCTCGGACACTCCTAGCACTAAAAGCCATACAATAAATGAGTTTCACTTACACGGTATGCCCCTATTTCAAAGAAATTGCAAATCTGAGATTGAGTACTTGTGCCACAAAGGAGAACAGTCCTGAACTTGTTACCAAAGCCTGATATCATTAGGTACCCATACATGGTTGAATATATTTAACAGGAGACCTTTTTCTCTGACTTTCCTCTGATGTTTATTTTCATTTTAATGGTAACAATGTTTAGAAGAAATATGCTTAATAGCTAAATTATTGGCACTGATATGACATGAAATAGAAAACAGCCGGCGAGTAACATTTAACACACAAGAAGAGGAAAAGATGGATGTAATTATTTTCTTTCAGTTAGAGGCACTGATATTTCAGCAACAATTTTATAGTGATAAGAAGCTGCCTTAGTGTTCTCTCTTCCTTGCTGTGTTAAACGTTCTCATGTGCTACACTCCACCTTAATTTGAATTCAGTACTTCATCTCTAGATTCAGAGTTTAGTTAGAATGTGTGCAAGGCTCTCAGATATATTTTGTGGGGATTCTGTTCTACACTTCCATTTGTAAGAATTTTCTGTTCTGTTTCCTTGTGATCTTGTAAATATTCTATATCTGTATTTTTCTCCTGCTTGTACTTACATTGCAGATGTAATTATGTTTTATAGTTATATAAATTATTTTATATAAGTTACATTTCTGTGTAGTTGTAGTTTTTATTTTTTAGCTCCACACTTATCATTCCCTCTAGTTTTATATACATGTCATAATATGTAGAGTGAAAGCGAACTTATGAACAACAGTATATTATGACAAAATATAACGGTTTCTGGTTGTGCATCGTGGTATTCTGTGTTTTAAATACTTGCTTCCATTTTTTTTTTTTTTTTTTTTTAATATACAGTAGTGTCTAATTTCTCTCTTTCTCTATTTTGCTTGCATCTTTTCCAATATAATCAGCTTATGAACTGATTGTAAAATGTTATGTTGTATTGTAGCCGTAACAGCCAAGTAGAAAAAATTGCCTGTGAATAGCTGTTAGCCGTGTTTCTTTTTTTTATTTGGTGCAATAGTGCTCCTTTCCTGTATGTAGTGAGTACTTTTAAATTCTAATCGAGTGCAGTGAACTATGTAGTTGAATCTATTGACTCCATTGTTTATTATCAATATTATGGATACTAGCTTTTTAGGAAATGAACTGGATATCTTATCTTTGAATCATACATTTCTACTCCTATTTAGCAATTCTTTCCCGCTTCTAAATTTGATATGGATAGTTAGTTTCTTCAGACTTTGTATTACATCTTCTAGGGTTAATTGAAATATTTGATTTATCCTGTGATGGTTGAAAGGCATCCATGCATTCTGAGTTGTTAATGATGAAAACTTTGTCTTCTGTATAAATTATTGTTTTAAGGCGACTTCTTCCTGTGCAGTTTATCACTTAATCTCCTTTGCACGTGTACCAATATTGTTATTGCATGGAGCAACTAAACAAAATCTTACGTTACTTCATTGTTTCTCGATTATCCAATCTGTGAACTCCTCTGTCTTCGTTAATGTCGCTTTAGTTATCTTGAGCCATACTCATGTAAAAAAACCTTGGTTATTAATCTATATACATAAAGCAAGATGTCCTGACTGACTGACTGATAATCAACACACAGCAAAACCTACTGGAGATAATTGCATGAAAATTTGAGGACATGTTCCTACCGTAGCTTAGACACGCACTAAGAAAGGATTTTTAAAACTTCCTATTTTAAAGGGGTGAAAAATGTGATTTTACTTTTTGGCAAATTTCTCCATTTCCGTGAAAAATATTGTACTTACATTCATTCAGATATTTATTTTCATATATCATAAATAATATTTTAAAGAGATTTTCAAAATTCAGATTTTAAAGGGGTGATATGTGATTTTACATTTGTGTTCAATATCTCCCTTTTCTTGAACACTATTTTACATATATATTCATTCAGTCTTCCAAATCGTCTCAGTAGTACAGCAAAAATCTTGCATTTCTTGAAAAGTCAAAAGAAATATATTTATTTTCAAGACTTTCCAGATGAAATACTTCCCTTGCGCGCATGAATCTTTCGCTTTTGCCAATTAAAAATAGCCGCGTCACTTTCCAGCATAAAAGGGTACGCGACAATTCACTCCGCTTCCGTGTATTTTAAGACGGTGATAAACCAGATCCTTAAAGAAAAGAAAATACAATTAACAGTATGTAGGCCTACATATACGAATGTTCGTGAGTGAATTCATGAAAAGCTATCTGACGCTGCGCTGATAACGCATCGGTTAAGCCAACAGACTACAGACTGCAAGAATGCAGGTTCGAATCTGCCTGTTGGCGGCCTTCTTTTAACACAGGAATATTGTTTTATCAATGAGATTTATTACAGTTTTATATTTTGTCAGTGAATTATGCAGCCGCTTACAGTTTAAATTAATTGTTTCATCCGTACAACTGGTAAAACAGGCTAGGCGAAAGAAGTACCAGTTCGGCGCGCGCATGCATCATTAGCAAAGCTATCTATGGTTCGAAGATATGTCACTCACATTGACGAAGGAGAGACCGGAGTGTGATAGAACTCTTGAGCAATAAGCGTTTGAACCTTGGCAATCCTGGCTAATAACTATTCCTCCTCAGAAGAGTACCAACATTTCATATCAGAAGATTCAACGTACTGGTGTGTGATATTTCAAGGAGAGAGTCTAAACAATAATGGTGAAGTGTTGCCACATAACATTGTTTCTGTTGTAGGTGAAGGTGCGTGTCTATTTAGATCTCTTTCTTACATTTTATATTCTACTCAGTTACGGCATAATGAAGTTCGTAAAGCTATAGTTTTGTAAGTTGTCTCCATTTTTTCCGAAAATCATCTTGGTAATAACTAATCCTCTTCAATTGTGCCGACTTTTCGAGTCAGAAGATTCAACTTATGGTGGAGCATGTGAGTTGACGGCAGCAGGCAAAATATTTCCATTCCGCTTAGAAGTTTATCGTGATCAAAAGTTATACTGGTCATTTAGTGATGAAGCTAATCCCGTAAAGAGATCGTGATTTACTGGTAATCTCTCTAACGAACATTTTGAAGTACTGTATATGAATGTCTGTGCGAAGAAACAAGTGCTTCATTCGTTATTACAAAAGTTTCTGAAAAACGTTGTACTCAATACTCAAATGCTACGAGAAAAATTCAATTAAAAAAAACAGCAGCCACATTTTTACAGAATAATCCTTCCGCACGTACAATTGCTGGAAGTAAATACCAAAAGAAAAATCCCGAAGTCCATAGAGTAGCAGCGGACACTTACCAGAAGAATAACCCTAAGGTTCATAGAGCAGCGGCACCGACATACCAGAAAAATAATCCCGAGTTTCATTGAGCAGCAGCGGCTACACACCAGCAAAATAATCGCAAATATCAGAGGACAATTCAAATGCGATATGAGCAACAACACCCTGGGGTCCTAAAAGAAAGAAGATTGCGTCCATGTAAAATTAAGTTTCGTTCCGGGATGTCTTACCATCCTGAAATTAATTAGGAAGATAACAGCTTGATAACCACTGGTACAATGATCGATAAATGCCAATTCTGCTATACTCTCAAGTGAAAAGACGAAACACCAGCTTTGTGTTGCGATTATGGCAAGGTTTAGCTGCCACCACTCTAATCCCCACCTGGACCATTGTACAGTTACTAATGGGTGCCCATCCAGATCATGGTCATTTTTTGGATCGAATTAGAAAACATAGCAGTTGTTTTCAGATGACATCTTTTGGGGCTAAACAAGTCATCCAACCCGGCTTTATGCCAACTTTCAAAGTACAAGGTCAAATTTAGCATTCCATAGGCAGTCTAATGCCAAATGTTCATCAAGATCCTGGATTTTTGTAGATTTTAATGAGACGGCTAATGAATTAAATGAGGCATTGCTTACATATTTTGATGCAGAAGAAATAGAGTATAAATCGGTCGACACAGTATTACAAATGGACGATGCTGTCAATTATCCAGTAGAATTCCTAAATACTCTTAATCCTCCAGGATTCCCATCTCACAAACTTCGTTTGAAAGTAGGAGCACCTGTAATGTTACGTATTCTCCAACCACCTAATTTGTGCAATGGCACTAGATTACGTGTGATGGGGTTAAAAAAATAATAGAAGCTACTATTATTACAGGAGAATTTCATTTAACAGCTAACTCGGAATACACGTGAAACTTTTCAATTCTGGCCAAAACCGGGACGGGAAAACAAATCATTTACGTTCATGTCTTACATTTCTTACGAAAGTCCATGAATGCATGAGGTTGGTTCGGTGGACTTCGTAAGAAAATGGGAAATAAAATAATATAATGAGATACACCTCAACTATGACGTGAGCGAAGCCGCAGGCAAAGCGCTAGTACCATTATATGAGAAGAAAAGGTTGTTAGTAAAATTTCAGCTCCAGAAAAAAGAAACATCATTTAATGAAGATGTGTAGCTCACAAATTAAAGGACTAAGTCATAATTATCCTAGTTAAGAAGTGTACAGAATTGACAAAGCTAAAAAAATGATTTAAAAATACATAAGTGCAAAATTTGTAAGTTGGCTGCCCAGTATTTAAGTTGATATTAATCTTTTCACTCCAGCAAAACAAAAACAGATGCATGGCCATGGGGATGGGTGTCTACAGCAGCTGGCCATGCCCGCTGTATGAGATACTTTCCACTCTCTACTGCCTTGGTCTCATCTCTTTGCATTAAGACATGACAAGTTGACTTTTTAAAAATATATAGTTCAATCAAATAATATATATTATATTGTCAATATTACCTGCGTATAGGAGACCAAGTGGAGTTCAAAAGCAAAAGAAATTGGGCACAACTACAAAGTCTACCATGGTACAAGTACTGCACAGAATGGTGTGGCACAATAGCGGTTGACCTGCACTACTGCAACATCATCACAAGTGTCAGCAGAGTGTTGGATAGGTTCATGTCTATCAAGATTGACGACTCATCAATAGTTGTCCATATTCTTATCTCGCTACGCTCTTCAAACTGGCTGTACAGAGGATGAGAAGGATGAATTCTGGAACAATCAATCAATTAATTCAATCATTGGGAAATAGAAAACTGTATATACCATGATTAAAATGAATTTTGGGGTAGCTTTCTTCAGCAACAGCTTGAATTGCTATGGTATGATAAAACTTAGATATGTTGAAGACGAAAATTTTGTATTTGTTTTCCATCTAATTTCATTCATAACATTATTTAATACTTAAAAAGTGCTTTTTCAACATTGCCAGCAGCCAGATCTATTGAATCTCATCATCATTCAGTAAATATTTATCATGATCACAAAGCTTTGCAATTATTTTAGATATGACAGACAGAGGCTTTGTCTTACTTATGTACAACTGTTAGTCTATTGACATATGATTGCTTGTTGTGTTCTACCAAGAAAACTTCCATTTTCTTAACTCTTTTGATTCCCAAAGTTATGACTATGTATGTATGTATGTATGTATGTATGTATGTATGTATGTATGTACTTAAACAATGTATGCGTGTAAACAATTTTTTGTTTGGTTATAATTTGCTTTACATCGCACCGATACAGGTAGGTCTTATGGCGACAATGGTATAGGAAAGGGCAAGGAGTGGGAAAGAAGCAGCCGTGGCCTTAGTTAAGGTACAGCTCCAGCATTTGCCTGGTATGAAAATGGAAAACCACGGAAAACCATCTTCAAGGCTGCCGATAGTGGGGTTTGAACCCACTATCTCCCGGATGCAAGCTCACAGCTGTGTGCCCCTAACTGCATGGCCATCTCGCCTGGTATGTTCTAAACAGACTACTACTACATTACTACCATTAGTATGATATTTTGGTGCAACAAGACAAGAAGTGTTAATTCTTCAATGTGCCTTGTGTTACAACAAGAATAACATATTTGACTTTTACGTTTGAAAATAAATGCTGTATTATTCATGCATACTGATTGTAGCAATAGGGTTCAATTAAGTATTCTTCCTCTTAGCATTTTTCTGTAGGAATAGTCAGCTTTTTAGATCGACAAACACTATTTTATCCAGTCAAATGTAGCATGTCTTTCGTCCTTAGCCACACTTCATGATCAATATCCCATCAATTTGCAGATGAAATCCTGAAATCCTATGTACCAAAAGCAGTTAGTTTTCGCTAGGTCTATACCATTGACCTTGATGGATTTTCTTAACATTTGAACAAAAGCCAAATTGACTGAGGCACCCATTCCATGTTTGGATGCAACACTGGAGTTCCTCTCTGGTGGTAGTTGCCATTAGGGAGCAATCAGCGTACAGGAATGTCCTGGGAATGCATCGAGTGCAAGTCTGTTGAAGTGCTGCCCATAATGAGTATGACGACCGGTGGTGAGAATGCTAAGCCTTGATCCATGCTTATCTTTACTGGAAAGCTCTCCAAGAAGCCATCAGCATGTCTCATTCTGAATATAACTGTTCTTGTAGGCCATCTTCTCTTGCACTCTTTCTTATCTATAGCCCCTGCCTGTTTGTCTATTCTGTATTTTTTCTACTCCTGTAATGCCCAGGAATATCTTTAGTGCTCTGACAGTAGAATTGTGGTCAGTTTATTGAATGGAGTGTGATGCATTTGGTGACTGCTAACTTCTAGTCCTGTAGCCTCTTTCACATGACCTTCTCTGGGCCTATCTTGCAAAACTTTCTAGTTTTTAAATTAGAAATTTGCAATTATTTATGTTGTGTTACACGACGGTCAGGTGACATCCATTATAGGAGGAAGTTGTGTCGCTGAACGAGAATGAAATATTTAATTCCTGTAGTCGCCGCTTGGACGAGATAGCTGGTCTGTTGTTTGAAACGTGTGTTGCTAATGGCAAGATCATTAGCTTCAGCAAAATTCAAAGACTTAGTGGCCATCATTTTGCATTATAAAACCATTTCCACTGCAGCTCTGCCCTTCCTAGGGACAACCAGCATGCTTACTTAAGTCATCAAAGAGAAGAATAATGTCCTCCAAAGCACATTTTTGGTCTTTTACCTGTATCCAAAAATGGCTATTTCTCTACTTTATCACAACCCATCTGTACAGCTTAGGTAGAGAAGATACACAGGTCATGAGCTGGGATGCTATGATGATGGTCTCTAAACAGCCAGAGTATTGATGGACCTCGGTGAGATGGCTGGGTAAGCCTGTGTAACGCTGATAATTAAACTGTTGTTGTTAAATAGCCCATGGTAAATAAGCTTGTATCCATCACTGATGTCATAGGACTTCTGCCCTTTCCAGCATGTCCCTTGTATACACGGCATCTACTTTGCAATTCTGCTAATTCTCTTAGCTGTGTCCGGTCAAGTTCAGTGTAGCAACAAGTAGTTGTGCCATTGGACTATCTTCTTTAGCTGGTTCCACCCATAAACCATTAGCCATTGCCCACCTGTCATGACACTCAGATGAGCTGTCCAATTTGTCGCCAAAACCTGACATCGGTTACAGTTTATTACTTTTATTGTTGTTGTTATTATTATTATTATTATTATTATTATTATTATTATTATTATTATTATTATTATTATTATTTGCTACGTCGCACCAACACAGATAGGTCTTATGGTGACAATGGGATAGGAAAGGGCTAGGAGTGGGAATAAAGCGACCATGGCCTTAATTAAGGTACAGCCCCAGCATTTGCCTGGTGAGAAAATAGAAAACCATCTTCAGGGCTGCCGACAGTGGGGTTCGAATCCACTGTCTCCCGGATGCAAGCTCACAACTGTGTACCCCTAACCGCATAGCCCCAACTCGCCTGGTAGGTTACAGTTTAGAACTAATGTCATTAGTTATTCAGGCCTCTCCTAACATGGGGAGCTAACTCCTCGTGGGCACTCCACTGAAGAACAGTAGCCACAGTTGATGGTTTGCCCCTTCCGTCATCTGTCTTCCATTTTGCAGTCTTCCTCCTTATTATAGATGGCATTGGGTTCTTCACTCATAACTGACCTTATGCCATCTGTATTTATGACCCCTGGAGAAAGGATGTCCCAGCATTGAAAAGTCTACAATCTATTGGTTTGGAGATTATATTGGAGGATATTCCACTCAGGCCTGCTTCTCGTAGTGTTCCCCTATCCACTGACTTAAGGATATGCCTGAGCGGTAAAGTAGTGTGATTTTAATAGCGTTTGGTTTACCGGCATATTATTATAATTCTTTATACACACTACATAAATTTTCTTTTGTAAAAACAACAGTGTGAATGCACTCCCTTAATATTTGGTATGTAAATGCTGTTTGTGCAGTGTGGAAAAGTGTTAATAACGGAGTATTAATTCTACTTTGTGATTGACTCAAAAGTCCATATGAATTAATCTTGTGTACAGATTTAGTTAATAAACTAAATTACAAAGTGTTCACTGATTTCCATTTAGGGGTTAAACTTATAACTTTGTTTGACATCTCTTTTGTGTATAATATGTTTGAAAAATGTATAATCCTTGTTTTTTTTGGGAGGAGATTGGGAAAGAAGCCTGCAGTTTACTTATAGGTGCCATTGCAGCAGTTTTCTAAAGTCAATGTGAAGTATCCAGGGGAAGGAGAATCATTAAGGATGGTTTGGATCAGTGGCAGGATCCAAACCAAAGATAACCAAAACCTGTAGTTTTAAATGCTATTACTGTACTTTTTATATCTCAGAAGATGAAAAATTACCTATAGAAGGTTATCATTTCAAACCCCACCATGGCACATATAGCTCACTAAGAGCCTTTGCTTGCCGAGATTAACTGCTACCCAATCATATGTTCTGCAGGTATTGAAGTGTCGTAGGGTCAGTCTGACAATATACTCCTCCATATTAGTTGAATTTCTTGAACAGGTGCACTGCCTCTCATGTCAAACACCTGTGTCCTTAGTTGTAAGCTACTCATGGTACATCCAGTGTATGGCTGGGTAGCCTTTCAAGTTGTATAAAGAATGGAGACATCAAGGGTTTATAAATTTTAAGTTTTGTTCTAATATTTCATCCCTATATTAATGCTGTAGTACTTATCAACTGATTATACTTCCCTGCAATTATTAACATAACATCTTTGTGCTATTATAGTATCATCATCATTTTCCAACTCCAGTTTCCCAGGTATGGTGTACAAGCACTTGTCATCTCTTCCTGTCTACATACATCTTCTGTTCCAGGATATCTTTCCATTTGAGACTTCTCTCCTACACAGGTGATTTCACTGTGTCTATCCAGTATTTCCCTGGCCTTCCCCTTGGTCTTTTTCCTTGGGCAGTAAGTTCAAAGTATTTTTTGACAGGTATTGCAGTTGTCATTCTCATAATGTGCCCATACTACTGAAGTCTACACTTCTTTATTACACTGGTAATGGCGACATCAATGCCAGCTACCTTCCTGTTTACTTCATTCCTGATTTTGTCCTTTCGTGTAGTTCTAATGAATCTCATTTCTGTTGCCTGAATTCTGCTGTAGTCATTGTTTAGTAGAGTACATGTCTCTAAACCACATATGAGAATCAGTACAAAGTAGGTGTGGTATAGAATTGTTTTTGCTTTTTGTGGGAATTTGCAGTCCCAGAGTAGATTTCTGGCTTGATTTTAAAAGTTTGATGCTTAGTCTGTTCTTATCAACTACCCCCATTTGTTTCCAGCACAAAGATGTTTACATGTTCACTTCTTTTACTTTTTACTACTTTATATAGTAGCTTCCTACATCCTTGGCAGTCTTCCTCTATCCTGGTAGTGAAGTCATCCCAGCACTTTCTTTTCTTCTTTGATCAGTCATTTTACAGCCAACTTCTTGGTCCGTTATTCCTGTGCTTGCTCTTCAATTTCTACCTCATGTCTTCTATCACCCAATTTTTTGTTTTACTTGATCTAATTTTCTTTTCAGCATTTTTTAAAAATTTTTACTGCTGTCTTCACCTGATCATTCCACCGAGGCGTTCCCTTCTCTATAGGTTGTACACTTGTATTCCCACAGATTTCCTCAGCTTCCTCTAGAAGAGTTGAACAAGTTCCATTCTTCTTCTACCCCTCTAATCGCAGTTTTGAGTGAATTTGTTGTTATTCTTGCTTGGTATTTCTTTATCTTCTCTTGAGTCCTTCAACTACCAGGTCTCGATCTTTGGCATTTTTGTGTACATAGCTTTGGTGACATGGTCATCTTTAAGATCAGCTATTAATAGCCGATGATCACTATCTAGACACTTACTGGGAGTGATGATGTAGTCTATCATAGTCTTGAACTTTCCATCCCAACTGTATCTTGTTATTTTATGACTGTCCCTCTTCTGGTAACCATGTGTTCTGTATGCTTTAGTTGTTTCTCTTGCAGAAATCAATCAAGCTGTCTCTTTTGGAATTTCTGTTCCCAAAGCCATGACGTCCAAAGATGTTTTCACAACCTTCTTTCCCTTTACCAACTTGGGCATTCAGATCACCCATAATTATGGTGTTCTCCTCCGTTAATTGATCTTCAAATTTGGTAAGGAATTCCTCTCTCTCATCTGCAGTACATCCTATTTGAGGTGCTTATACTTGAAATAAAGTGTGATGCACATTTCCATCTCGTAATCTCTTCTGGATGATCCTATCGTTCTCATAGGTGACATCTGTCCATAAAATCTTTGTGAAGGAGGAGACAAACTCCATTTTTGCATTCACTCATGTTCCCACTCCACTACAACGTACAATATATCCGTTTCTCAGAGATATCTTTCTACAGCATTTCCACTTTGTCTCACTCAATCCTAATATCCGAAGCTTGCTATTGTCCATAAGGTCTAAAAGTTCTTCACATTTATTAGCAAGAGTTGAGGGTTCCAATTCTGAGCTATTTCTTGGGTAATATGTCTCTCTTCCAGCACTTCTGATGAGCTTTGGGTTGTTGGCTGTCGTAATGTTGTGAGCTGCTTGAAGAATTGTCATATCAGGTAATTTTAACATTTATATCCAAGGCTTGTTTCACTTTTGAAAGCAACATTCATTTACCTCGGTGCAGTTGGCTTGCTAAGCCTAATATTACAGAGGGTTTTCTGTCAGGGTAATTTCCCTTAGCCTTTGGCAGTTCCTTGCCATGCCTACAAGGCAGCAGCACTTTGATGGATTTATATGTCATTTTCTACATAAAGGCTTCATCAGGCCTCCTAAGGAAGAACTCTTCTGCCCTTAGCTGTTGGTTCTCCCATAGTTTGTCAGGTTTGGTACTGGCGGCCTGATCCTCGGTCAGACAGTCGCAGTATGTACTGTCACACACGGTAGCAGGATTGCTCCTGTTCTTTTCCTGGTCTCTGATTTTTCTGTTCCTAAGAAATTTAGCAAAATTTTTGCACTGATCTCCTTCAACCATGTCAGAACAAAACGATGGGCTGAGTGTAGTTTCAAAATCTTAGTCTGGTAGATCTTTCTTATAATAAACTAATGTGAAAAGACCAGATGAAAATGCACAGCACTTACTACCAGCAGGACAACAGAGAGCAACAAGGTAACCAGCCAGTCTCTTTCCTTAAATTTACTTTGATTTCTGATGAAAATATGAAAATAATTTGTAGCAGATCAAGTACTGCAGGTACTTCTGAAATGATCATACCATGGATTTATTTTTAGGCTAGAATTCTTTATATACTTGCAGTCTACCATGTCAGAACTTGACCAGAGATACGAGGAATATTGTACTATGAAGTTAGGCATTTCATAACTCGGGCTAACATTGTTAGTGATGATGTCTAAGAATGCTAGATGCTTGGTGTTATTTTGGTGGTGACGACTGTAACTACGTTCTATATTACAGTAAGAGAGAGGAGCAAATCTCTAGCAGAGCTTTAAAGAAAAACTTCATTATTATTCTAAGAAGGAAGATAATGTGTCTGAGTCAAACGTTTATTACATTCAGTGTTATAAGGTTCAACTCTTTATTGAAGTGAAAGTTGGAGAAATTTGGTTACCATATCCAAACTATACACTGGAAATAAATAATTTGTGAACTTGGGGATAGGAGAGAGCTTATTGCCTCTAAGTACATGCTGAGTCAAAGATGAATATCAATAATATTATGTGCTGACTTGAAGAAATTTGAATGGTGTAAATAGCACAAAAGAAGCAAAATAATGAGAGAACCCTCACAACTGATGCTAAGAGATGTCCTAGTCCCATATATGAACTTACATCAATAATTAAAACCTCTTTACAATGTAACAGAAAGAGAACCAGATCTTTGTAAAGTCAGTAATGTTTAGACTTCAACTCCATTTTTGAGTTCCTATTATGGAAAATTCCTTTCTTTAGATTGGGAAAATTTCCCTTAAAATTTCCTGCCTATTAAATGAAGACATCTTGGTTGCCCTAAGGTAATGCCATTTTTTAACCTAGACATCCTCAATTTTTAAAGGTACTGTACTTTTTATCTGGAAAAGACTATCTTGACTATTTCTGCAAATGAAAGAAGATTTTTATAAAATTTATTTTCAGTCTGATTAACTTTGATTGCATATATGGGAAAATGGAAATTAATTTTGTAAAACTAGGAGTTTAAAATTTTCTTTTCTCGTTTTTTTAAAGACTAAAGTGAATGTTTACCTCCTTTCCTTATTGTCAGTCTTATATCACTCATTCCCAAGTTTTGAAATCATTTCCAGTTCCATAGAAGAGTTGATTAGGCACTAAGCTTCTGTGCACAAGTTTTAGATTCAAATTCTGGCACAGCTTTGTACTACGTGTGCTTTAATTCAAGAGACCCATATTAGTAGATTTACAGACTTTTTAAAGAAACTTCTTTTACAGGAAAATTCTTACACAAGCATTTCTTAAGACAATAATAGTTGTATGTAAGTTAAACAAATACAATTTTTATGAAGTAGATTGGATAAAATGTATCAGATGAAATACCTAAACATTATCTTGGAAATTTCACTGTTACTGCTTAATTTCTATCAATGATTTGAAAACAAGTTCCTTCATCTTGAGAAGAACATTGTCCTTATAGGAGATGAACATTGCAGCTAATTTTGAGTAACTTAGTTGCTTCATATTTTTCTCTCTCAAATTTGAAGTCCCTTGTTGCCTACCCATCCACCTTCATGGAACTCGTGTAGGTATTCATGTTAATAGTTGCAGTACTGTTCCTACTGATTGAAATATAATTATTCCTTATTCTAATTATGTTGTGTATACAGGCCAGATCAGGGACTCATGGCCTGTTCCCTTTCCTTTTACAGGAATTTTCTCGCCGCCATTCAACATGTCTCTCCCCTGTTCTGGAGACTGAGGAACGTAACAAAAGACTGCCAACTGCAGGAATAAAGAGTAAAATTCCAGTACCTGTTAAGAGTCCACGCTGTAGTTTCGTGGAAATGGATAGCAATAAGTAAGTGATGGAATAAATTGTTCTTTATCCTATTTTTCAATACCAGTTTATTTCAGAAATTCTCACAGTATAATTCTGCTCACAGTATAATTCTGAGATAGCTCTGGAACTGACTTAGTGAAATTTGAAAAAAAAATTCTACCCATTCATAGGTTTTGTGGTGTTAAAGTATGGGGGTACATTTTATATATTTTGTTGGCAACATCATATTACTTAGAAGAAAAAAGTTTGTATTATGAAAGATGTTGATAAAGCACATAATGTATAGCCTGGATTCTAAATCTTCTCTGTTGTAACTCTTTTGATGATTATAATCTTCATATTCTCATTCGTGGATTGGATATCCTGCTCCAAAATTTAAGGATTTTACCAATATTACAGTGTCCATATTCTTCTTGACTGTTCTATATCTATGCCTCCCATTAGGATGATAAAGTAATGGTATGGTAGACAATCAAATGACATTCATCTAACCTGATTATACCAATTATCATGACAGCTTTGAATCCCTTCAGCCATACTTGATTTCACTCCCAATTTTTGTCTTTTGTCATGACTCCTTACGTGTCTATCAACCTCAACCCCAAAGGTGATCTTAAAAACCACATACCTGCAGCTTCCTCGTACAACTATTTTTGCTCATCTAATATATTTCCCTTCTGTTGCTGCAATTTCTGTTCTTGTGGTAGAAATGTTGATTTTACAAATCTACTGTGTCTGTTTCATTTTGTGATATTTTAATGTAAAACATCCTCTGTTTCTAGAAGATGCACCCTTTTATTTGCATTTGCAAATTATATTGTATTGATGAATCGATTTTTACCAACTCTTGGGGATAATTTCCATTCTGCTACACTTTTATTTGAGGGTTGTCAATAAAGAATTGGTAGCAAACCACATCCTTGTCGAAGAATCTGTTGATAAACAGGAGTTCATCATTGTTAAAGATATTTTGGATATTGTCATGTAATGACTTGTGGTTTGTAGTCTGTTTCTTGTAGTTATGTCCTAGTTCGTGAACCATGGGGAGTGGGCGAGTGGCCTTGTAAATGGTCAAAATACCAGTTGCTATGGAATAGGGTTTCAGATAAAGTCTCACTTGTGGTCCTCAGCCAGCTAGGGCTATCCAATCCACAAATGGTTCCTAAACTGTTAAAGTAAACATTTTCTCTCTAGAAATACTGTAAATGTAAAGGGCAGCACCCTGCTTCACAGAAATTTAGTTAGCAATATTTTTAGAAATCCTTAAACCTTAAATCCTTAAATTGATGTCAGTAGGTAAGAAATCCAACAGAATTGAATGTCAGATTGGTGATACAAAGCTAGAACAGGTTGATAATTTCAAGTATTTAGGTTGTGTGTTTTCCCAGGATGGTAATATAGCAAGTGAGATCGAATCAAGGTGTAGTAAAGCTAATGCAGTGAGCTCGCAGTTGCGATCAGCAGTATTCTGTAAGAAGGAAGTCAGCTCCCAGACGAAACTATCTTTACATCGGTCTGTTTTCAGACCAACTTTGCTTTATGGGAGCGAAAGCTGGGTGGACTCAGGATATCTTATTCATAAGTTAGAAGTAACAGACATGAAAGTAGCAAGAATGATTGCTGGTACAAACAGGTGGGAACAATGGCAGGAGGGAACTCGGAATGAGGCGATAAAGGCTAATTTAGGAATGAACTCGATGGATGAAGCTGTACGCATAAACCGGCTTCGGTGGTGGGGTCATGTGAGGCGAATGGAGGAGGATAGGTTACCTAGGAGAATAATGGACTCTGTTATGGAGGGTAAGAGAAGTAGAGGGAGACCAAGACGACGATGGTTAGACTCTGTTTCTAACGATTTAAAGTTAAGAGGTGTAGAACTAAATGAGGCCACAACACTAGTTGCAAATCGAGGATTGTGGCGACGTTTAGTAAATTCTCAGAGGCTTGCAGACTGAACGCTGAAAGGCATAACAGTCTATAATGATAATGTATGTATGTATGTATGTATGTATCCTTAAACCTATGAGAATTACAGAATCCTACTTGAAAACTCCTTGAAAACATTGGCAAATTAAATGATAATGGACGAGATGCTATCAATATCAACGAGGCTCATGGAAGAGAATATCCTCCAAGATTATGTCATCCAAGAGGATATGTCTGGATCTGTTGGGAATTAATGACATTTGGGTATTAAAGGGATGTAACGAGGAGAGATAGGACATTATTTGGGTGTCCTTAACTGATGTTAAAAGAGAAAAGGTAGAGCATAGAGTAGTGATGTTTTTTTTAGAAAGACCATCACACACAACATGAATGAATAATGTGGGGAGATTTGGTGGGCGCAAGAATTAAGACTAGAATTGCCTCACTATATTCTCCATTTGAAGGAGCAGATGAAAAAGAAGTGGAATTTTTATGAGGCTCTTAATGATGTAGTCAGTCAAGAGTAAAGGTAAAATATTGTTTATAGGTAGTTCCGATACAAGGAATTAAGATAGAGCTGAAAGGTATCCAAACAAAATGGCTAAATAAAGCAAATTTTTGTCCTAATAGACACGAGGTGGTACAGCTCTTTTCAGGCACACCTCCAATGGAGGTGAACTGCATGTACGGTTTTAACCACATCTCAGCCCTCCTGCCATTTTTAAATTTCTGGCAGTACTGGGAATCAAACCTGGGTTCCCAAGGATGGCAGCGAATAGCACTAACTGTTATACTACGGAGGTGGATATTGGGTAAATATGGGGAAGATATGGGATTCTTTTAGGAGTGGAAAGAGTTTAGACTTGGGGCTAGTTGGGTTTAGTAGTTGCTGATTCATTATTCAAGCATAAGGTTATTTACTGCTACACATGGGAGGGTAGGAATACCAGATCCATAATGGACTATTTCAAAAGTGAATTTGAATTGAGGAAATCTGTTATGAATGTATGTGTATTCCAAGAATTTTTTTTATTTTTATGATGCAGACCACTTATCAGAAATGCAGAAGTCTGTCTGCAGGCAGATAAGGGTGGAAGATCACTGGAATGAGGAAGTTAGGAGTATTTTGATATTACCTGTGAAAAGTTCCAAAGAACAGACAGTAATTATGTGTTAAGGATATAGAAAGAGAAAATGGAGATGCTGTAGGAGAAACATCCTGGAAAGTGGTGTGTAAAACCAAACAGGTAACTGCAGAGTCCAGCAAAAAATGATGGGAGTGTTTTGGAAACACCCTGGAAAGGCTACATCAGGCAGCAGGGAATGAGTTCTTGTCTGTAATAAAAGAATCTTCCAAAGGAAGAGAGAAATTATAACATTTTTGGGTAAAAATTTTGTAAATCCTAGGGAATCACTGAATGGATGGAAGGAATATTTCGAGTATCTTGTCAATGTAAAAGGAAATCTTTCTCTTTAAGTTAGTAAAACAAATGAGCTTATGGGAAGGAGAACAAGTATGGTATTGAAACTATTCTCAAGGATTTGAGAGGATGGTAAATGAACTTCATTGTCATAAAGCAGCAGGAATAGATTAAATTTGACCTGAAATGGTGAAACGTTTGGGAAAAACAAAGACAAAATGACATCATAGAGTAACAGAATTAGCTTGAAATGTTATTAAAGTACTTTCTGATTGGATGAAAGCAGTAATTGCATCAATATACAAACAAGGGAACAGGAAGGATTGCTACAACTGTTGAGATATTTCCTTGATCAGTTTACCCAGGTAAGGTGATTTTAGAAAACAGGGTACGGTCATTGGTGGGAAGTAAGTTGCCTGAAATTCAATGCAATTTGAAAATACAGAGGGGCTGTTAGGACCGGAATTTTTAGTATGCATCAAGTAATAGATAAATGCTACAAGAGGAATAAACAGTTATGCTTGTGTTTCATAGATGTGGAGAAGGCATGTGACATAGTACCAAGAGAAAGGACGTTGGCCATGCTGAGGAATTAGGGAATCAAAGGTAGGTTACTAGAGTCGATCAAAGGCATCTGTGTTGACAATCAGGCTTCAGTGAAACGTGTAAATGGAATGAATTCTTGATTCATTATAGTTGCAAGATTTAGACAAGGCTGTAATCTTTCACTCATATTGCTCATTCTTTACATGAATATTTAAATGAAAGGTATAAAATAGCAGGAATGGATTCATCTGGATGGAAATGTAGTAAGCAAGTTGGCCCATTTAATGGTAGATTGGGCTGAAAACACGAAAATCAGGCGAGTTGGCTGTGAGGTTAGGGACGTGCAGCTGTTAGGTTGCATCCGGGATATAGTAGGTTCAAACCCCACTGTCGGCAGCTCTGACGATGGTTTTCCGTAGTTTCCCATTTTCACACTATGCAAATGCTAGGACTGTACCTTAATTAAGGCCACAGCTACTTCCTTCCCACTAGTACTCCTTTCCTATCCTATTATTGCCATAAGACCTATCTGGGTTGGTGCGACATAGAACAAAAAACAAAATACTTGAAAACTAATACCTGGGAGCATACAAAGAAATAAGATGATATGAAAATTAGAAATTTCAAGAGTAAATTGATGTTTAGTGAGATGAAACCTAAGAAAATGAATTTTGGGTTGAGAATACGAAGCTGGAATAGGGGGTAATTTCCAAGTACTTATGATCAAGATGTACCAAAGCTTATACAGTAAGCTCACAGTTACAATCAACAGCATTTTGTAAGAAAGGAGGGAGTAACCAGACAGAATTATCCTTACATTGCCTTTTTTTTTTTTTTTTTTTGCTATATCGGAATAACTTATCTAAAAGCTGGAAGCAATAGACATAATATTACCACAATGGCAGGAAGGCACTTACACGGAGTAGATAAAGATAAGTTAGAAATTAATTCAGTGGATGAATTTGTGCATATGAACCTTGTTTGGTAGTGGATTTATGTAGGGCTAATAGAAAAGGGTACGTTACTTCGAGATTAGTGGATTCAACCTAAGGTGGAAGAGATGCAGAGAGCTAGAGTTGCTTTCAAAGTGTGTATATCTGGAGGAGGCCACAATGGTAATGGTGCTTAGTTAATTTGCTGTCAACTCTGAAAGACCTATCTGTATTATGTTTGATGCAGTTGTATTCAGACTGTTTGTAAGGATATTATAAAAATTTAGTATATCTCATAACTTCTTCCAGCTTCCCATTTTCACACCAGGTAAATGCTGGGGGCCACAGCTGCTTCCTTCCCACTGCTAGTTTTTTTCCTATCCCAAACTAGACTTAACTTTGTACGTGGGACATAAAGCAAATTATAAATAAACCTACTTCCTCCCATAAGCCTCTTCATCATTTAAAACTAGCAAATATGGTGTTAGTCCATAATTAAATTATTTCAATCCTACACCTTGGCTATCCACTCATATTAATCTGTGTCGATGCTGATGAGTTTATGGCACTGCAGGTGCACGCACAATTTTATTCTGGTTGACGCTTTGTGTTTCATGCTCCTCAATGTTTTAAATTTTGAAGATTTAATTCAATTCAAACTCTGAATCAGATTCAAGTTAGGGTGTTAAAAACCATATTACTGTCAGTAACATAATTTAACAATTTTTTTTTTTTTTTTTTTTTTTTTTTTTAGATTAGAATGGTGAAAAGATACCAAATCTACTATGTAGTCCTTCACCATTCTATTTTAGGTCTGAATTATTGTATTTTGACAATGTTGATGAATTTTTTATTTTATATTCATAGCAAATTTGACATTGATCTAAAGACAGCTGGGCTGAATGGTTCAGGCGGTTGAGGCGCTGACCTTCTGACCCCAACTTGGCAGGTTTGATCCGGCTCAGTCCAGTGGTGTTTGAAGGTGCCTAAATAGGTCAGCCTCATATCGGTAGATTTACTGGCACGTAAAAGAACTCCTGCAGGACAAAATTCTGGCACCTCGACATCTCTAAAAACCGTAAACGTAGTTAGTGGGGCATAAAGCAAATATTCTGCAGTCCAAGGAATGTTCAATAAGAATCTTCTTTCTTCTTCATCGTTGACCAACTCCAGTTTCACAGGTGTGGTATTACGAGTCCCTTCCATTTTGTTCTGTCCATGAACCCTTCTTCGTTCACAATCTGCTCCCAATCTTGACCTCTCTCCTCTACATCCTTCTTCACTAAGTCTGTCCATTTTTCTCTAGGTCTTCCCACCGGTCTCTTTCCCCTGATTTCTCTTTCATACTCCTTTCTTGCAGACCTGTTGGCACTCATTCTTTTCACATGACCAAACCACTTCAGCCGTGCCTTTTGGATCTTCTGGAGTAAGGAGTCTTCTAGTTCAATAAGCATGATTTCTTGAAATCAAAGAACAGGATCAGTCCTGTATTGAATAAAATAAGGCAAAGGCCAACTGGGCTTAATTCCAGAGGAGAAAAGGCAAGCAAATCCATGACCAGCCACCAGCAGTACACCAGAAGTGATGAGAAAAGTGAAGGCCTTTGACTCGGGTGGTAACCCTGCCTCCTGTTGCACGTAATTTGGAGATGTCTGTTTCAATAGTTAATACCATAATCAACAAGGACCTGCAATTAGAAAAGCGGTATAAGAACCGAGATCACAAGCTGTTGCCTCGTCACATTTCGGAATGTCGCACTGACGCCAGAAAGAAACCCCCTGTATCAAGGGAACGAAAGGGTACACATAAAGATAGTAATAGGAGTTGAATCACGGCAGAAAAGAAAATTTGCAGAAATATTCTCCCAGAACAATATGGAATCAAAAGGAAGGGGCGTATTCAAGATAATTTTGTAAGCTATGAGAAGGTTAATCATGAGAAAAAGGAAATTCTAGGTGTAAGGCTCATATCTAAAGATAATAGGCAACTTTATGATTTTGAGGTGTACAAAGAGGGTGGGTGGGGAGGAACTCTGACACTGAATTATTTTATAACATAATTAGTTATGGAGGGAATGACAGAGAAAGGAACGTGATTATTGCAGGTGATCTTAATTTACGAAATGTTAACTGGGAAGGTAATGCAAATTACAGAAAGCATGACCAACAAATGGTACCGGAAGTTAATATGGGAAGGACAACTGAATCAGAAAGTAATGGAACCACATAAAAGGAAGAATATTCTAGACAGTGCATTGATAAAAACCAGATGAGCACTATGGAGAAACTGAAGTGATAGATGATATAAACAATCACTAAGCCATTTTAGTCATTGTTTAAAAAAAGTGTTGGAAGAAAGGTTGTAAAAGTAAGACTATTAAGTAGTAGCATGTGGTTGATAAGAGAGGAATGAGGGAATATTTTTTAAACTTATCAGTGGGGAAATTGTGAGTAAAAAATGTAAACAGGCTATGGGATGGACTTCAAGCAATTATTGATGAGTGTGAAAACAGGTGGCAAGGAATGGTATATTAGAGATATAGTTTAAAAAGGAGGTGTAGGTTAGAAAGAAATAGTTGGGAATGGTGGTTAAAAGTAAGGAGAGATTGAAGAAACTTGGTAGAAAATTGATTTTAGCAAAAATGTCAGCAAACAATAACATGATGGTTTTACTGAAAAATGGAAGGGCTTGTGTAAGTATCTCAAGGCAGAAGCAGATTCCAGGTGTCATAAAGGACCAAGGGAAGTGTATATGTGAGGATTTATAGAAGGCAGAAGTATTTAGTCAGCAGTACAGTAATATACAGTAGTTGGACCTACAGATAATGTCCAGTTGGAGGAGGTGACTACTAGTGAAGTACTGAAATTTACTTTTAATAATAAAGATTTTTTTTTTTAAGTTGAAGTTGAGAGCTAGAAAAGTAGCTGCAGTTGATAAGATTTCTGTTGATATAGACTATTGGAAGGTATTGGGTTTGGATATAGTACCATATCAAGAGTACTCATTTGATTACTGTTTGCATGAAGGAGGTATACCAAATAAATGGAGAGTTGCTATGGTAGATTCAATGTACAAAGGAAAGGGGGATAAAAATAGAGTAGATAGTTACAGGCCAGTCAGCATATGTTTTGCCTGTAAGTTCTGAGAAAGCATTCTTTTGTATTAGAAATGTTTGTGAAATTACTAATTGGTTTAATAGAAAGCAGTTAGGGTTTAGGAAAGGTTATTCCTGTGAGGCTCAATTTGCAGGATACCAGCAAGATATAGCAGGTATTTTAGATTTGTGGCATGGATCATTCGAGACTACTGACAAAAATGAGGGCTATTGGACTTAACAAGAGTGATAGAATGGGTGGCTACATTAGTACTTTGATAATTACAGCTGTAATCATTCTTTTTCACCAATAGATAAAGATTTGTTTATTCCACCTGCAGTTGATAAAGGCACTCTTTGAATATATATGAGAAATTCTACATTCAATGAACAGAAGAAAGAGAACAGCCACGAAGGACGTGAAAATGAAGGACTCTGTAGGCTTTGCAAACCTCATACCTTTGGGAACAGAAAAGGACAAGGGTTGACAAAGGGAAGTGGGATAGGAAACCAATCGCATATCATCTTTTTCTTTATCTGTTACCTTTGGTGATGTTAAGGATGTTAAATCATACCATTTAGCAGTGTGTTTATGGGCACAGTACAGTGAATATGTAGCTGTCAGAAGGAGATGAAGGAACTCTGTATGTCAACAGCTAGCTCATGTTTCATATGTGGTGCACATTGAACAAGGCAGCCCCCGGCTGGCAAATGAAGCACATTTGAATATGTTAATTTTTCTCGAGATGTACTAGTCCGATTTTCAAAATAATCATGGGGCTGAATTCATATTGTTTATAAGTCTAGGTCTAGAAAACCATGTAGTTCTATAAATAAATAAATAAATAAATAAATAAATAAATAAATAAATAAATAAAAGCAGAGTTAATACAATTATTTCAGCAGATACTGACACACTGAAGAAGAATACAATTGCATGAATTAAATTTCATGGTTGAAAGCCCCTATATCATGTAAATATTCTTTTGAGAGAAGTCCACTGCTAAAACAATGCATTCACTTCAGAAAATAAAATTATGTCAAGTAGGACAATTTTCACCTCATCTTCTGGTGCATCTTCAGCTACTTAATGAAGTCAGAACAATTCAAAAAAACATATATACAGCCTTAAAAACATATTATAATAATATAGGCTACCTCATATTTTTAAAAATCTTTAAAAACATGATTCTGTATGTTCAATCAAGGACAGTCATATAAACCTATGTAGGGTAAATGTGTTATTAACATAATTGCACTTAAAGTATGATTGATTATATAAAGCTTAGTGTAAGGGTGTGTATGTCAGCATGTTAGAAATGCTGCAGAATGTTGTTGAACAAGTGATGTATTACACTTATTTATGTAGCTGATTGGACCTGAGGAAACTCCTCTCAAAAGAAAGTTCCTGAAGAATCAGACTGGTAAAAAGTAAAAGATGAATAATGTAGAATGATTTTTATTGCATGAAGAAGGAGCAGTCTAAAGAGAAAAGAAAGTTTTTTTTTTTACGTTTGAGATAATTTTGGAACTTTAATACTCAGCTATGAAGATTCCCTCGGCCTCATGAGACAAACATATTAGCTGCCTGATAAGATAGTGAGTAGACACAGTTACAAATGCCAAGCAGTATGACTGGGGATATTATCACGCTGATTGCATAACACTTCAGTATCTGCAGGCCATTTGGCTGGGCTTGGTATGCCAAGGTTTTTAATGGACCATTGCATCACAGGTTTGTTTTCGGTTTTTGTTTGTGTGTGTATGTGAGAAAAAGATTTGCTTTGGTATGTACAATACTGGAAGAAAAATTTAATTTACGCATCATAGCGGTTAAGTTATACTTGTAGCTCATGTGCCTAGTCTGTGTTTATGTCCCATGTTCATCTTACTCCACACTTACTGTACTTGTGGGTGAAGATAGATCTGATGAAATCAAATGCATACTTCATACATAGTCAAAAACCTATACCAAACAAGTTAGCTACATAGTTCAATGGGTGTAGCTGTTAGTTTGCATTCGGGAAATATTGGGTTCAAACCCCACCGTTGACAGCCTTCCTTGAAGATGGCTTTCCATGGATACCCATTTTTTCAGCAGGCAAATTGTCACAGTCCCTCCCTTCCCAGGCCTAGCTCTGTCCTATCTCATCACCATAAGACCTGTCTGTGTTGGTGTGATGAAAAACAGCAGAAAAAAAAAGTCATAAATCCACTAAAATATTTGTATTATTTTAATACATTTTCTGTCCTTAAGAACAACCTACATTTCACATGCACTGGCAGAAAAAAATATCCAAACACCTTGAAGGGGTTGTGTTAGATTAACAAACATTGATAGGCGTGTTTATACATTTGAATGATGACGTTGATTAAAATTTCCTGCAAATCGCATTAGCATAGCGCTAGTAGCGGGCGCATGACGTCACATATCAGGTTTGCTTTAAATGCAGGTTGTACTGTACGAGAGCATTAGTTACTTGTGAAATTGGACAGAGTGACCAAGTGGGTCAAGAATGCCTTTACAATGACAAAGAGGCCAGTATCAGCAGCTCACTGTGGTTGAACAAGGCCATATAATAGGGCTACGTGAAGATGGATTTTCCTTCGATGCTATTGCAGAACGACTTGGCAGGAATGTTTCCACTGTGCATGCATGCTGGAAGCATTGGTCATGAGAAGGTACGCTCGCAACGAGACCGGGCTCCAGACGTCCCCATGGCACCACCGAGAGGGAGGACCGCCGCATTCAGCGTATGGCTGTGGTGCAGCGGACTGCGTCTGCAGCAGCAATTTGAGCAGCAGTTGGCACCACAGTGATGCAATGAACGGTTCGAAATCTGTTACATGAAGGATAGCTCCAAGCCAGACGCCCTGCGGCGTGCATTCCACTTACCCCAAACCGCCGCCATCTGCGACTTCATTGGTATCAAGCGAGAGCTCATTGGAGGATAGAGTGGAGGTCTGTTGAGTTTTCCGATGAAAGGCGGTTCTGCCGTGGTGCCAGTGATGGCCGTGTGTTGCTTAGGAGGAGGCTAGGTGAGCGCCTGCTTCCACCTGCCTGCGGCCTTGACACACTGGACCTACACCGGGAGTTCTGGACTGGGGAGCAATTTCCTGTGGTTTTTCTTGTGGTTATTCCACGCACCCTGACTGCAGATGTGTATGTCCATCTGGTGATTCGACCTATTGTGCTGCAATCCATGAACAACATTCCCGGGGGTGTTTTCCAATAGGATAATACCCGCCCTCATACCAGTTGTAACCCAACGTGTTCTACAGTTTGTTGACATGTTGCCATGGCCTGCTCGATCCCTCGATCTGTCCCCAGTCGAACACGTATGGGACATCATTGGATGACAACTCCAGCGTCATCCACACCCGGCATTAACTATCCTTTTATTGACCGACCGAGTGCAACAGGCATGGAACTCCATCCCATAAGCTGACATCTGACGCCTGTACGACACAATGCATGCCTGCATTCAACATTCAGGTGATTACACCGGTTGTTAATGGACGAGCATGGCACATTTTTGATGGCTTTTCTCACGCGGATAATAACCTGTAGTCTTTTACCTTTAATAAATTAAATATTTTACCTCAATTAATATATTGTTGAAATTTCCATATTCTACATTCCTTATTTCATGGTGTTTGGATATTTTTTTTTTTTTTCCCGCCAGTGTTCATCTTCCCCACAATTGAACATAAAGTACATTACTGCATATATTAATCCATTTTGAACTGTTCATATTATGTAGATGCTTGTTGTCTTATAACATTAAGTTTTCTTAACCAGAATTTGTTAATACGTACTGCTGCAGAGGTGTGGAGGAGGAACGGTCATCTTTAAACCTAAGGCACACACCAGAGACAGACAGTGTCTCCTCTTCCCCATCTCCCCAACAGTTGCCTCTACGTCGGTGTGCCACAATGCCAGACGCAAGGGTCTCCAATAATAGTTCCACAGAGGATGAGCAGCAGTTAACAGCATGTACACCAGCTCTGAGGAGACGAAGAGAGAGGGAAACGAAATACGTCACTGACCAGTCTCAGCTTAATTTGAGGTTCCATCGACCTTCGCGTAGAGCAAGACCAGTGTCTGAAGTGGTTGCTCTTCCAGCAAGACATAGGTACTGTTCATTGTTGCTCGTTTTCTCCTCTGTGTGAAAGATTAATCATTAACCTTAGAACTGTCAATGTTAAATCTTGTGGTGACAGCCATAATTGGCAGTTTTTACTTGTCTAAATAAAATACAAAATATCTGCAAGATACTAATACATCTGTGAATTTATATATGTCTACATAAAGCTAATTCACTGAGGATTGTCACAGTGACATGAAATTACATGAATGTTTTGACTACAAAAATGTACTACAGCCTGTTCAAAAAGTGTAATTCCTAAATTCAAAATAATAATAATAAAAACTTTCAATCATACGTACACAAATCTGGAACATGACACAGATATATACAGATTGTCAATAATGTATCTGTAATGCACTAGCAAAGGTTTCATCACTCTTAGAGGTATATTCTTGAAAATGTTAGGGAATATATATTGGCATGCAATCACTTGGAAGCATGACATTAGACCACATTGTTGCGATAGGTTGTTTTCTGGGAGGTTTGTCATCACTTTCACTTTCCAATATTGTTCAAAAATAGCTGATAAACATTCCAAATCTGACTCTGAATCTGTCGGTTCATCCTCAGTAACCTCAGTCAGATCTGTCCCTTTCATCTTCCAACAAATTTTGCACTCCTTCATTACTAATTTTCTGTAATGAAGTGAAGAGGCCATATTTAGGCACACACTGTAAAAAAAATGTATATACTCAATCAAATATCAATATATACAGCATACCTGCCAACTTTCCCGATTTAGGTGGGGGACTCCCGATTTTCGACAGTTTGTCCTGCCTCCCTATTATTCAATTATTTCTCTCAATTTTAACTTATTTTTTGGTGAACTGCAAACATTTGTTTTCAAATCCCGCCATTTCAGCCTTTTTACGTCAAGTGGCCGAGGTCCTTCGCTCATTGGCTGCTTTCAAACGAAATATCGACGTTTATTAATGCGAGAAATGTTCGTGAATGTGCTATGTTTACTAAAACCTGTATATTGCGACACGTATATCGGTTAGAAAGATCCTACAATCAAAATTCAACGAAACGTATATCGGTTGTCGATCTCTCGTTCTCGCATGCTATGTTTGTGTTCCTTCACATCAGTCTAGTCGATTTTAGAGACTAGTCGCTAGATATGGAGTATTTTTTAGTAATTTAGTGACAGAATTTCAATGATAATGACTAGTGACTTTTCTAGAGATTTTAGGGGCCATTTGGAGACAATTCTGACTCATTTTAATTTATCTCAATATAGATAAAATAAGAGTTTTGTCTGTATATCGCTCAGAATTTAAAAAGAATATTTCTGTACCGGTCATGACCACAGTAACAAGGGGAAATGCACGATTTGATTTTCCGTAATTTCTGGTCTGTACGTACGTACGCACATCACCAGAAAACAGCTGAAGGGAATGTAATGAAAACCGGTATATAAAGTCAGGGAATAAGTCGCTACAATCTAGGCCATAAATAATTTTATTCATACTGAGTGAAATAGTAGTTTAGGGGAAGGCCTAAAATTTAATTCTCAAATATTTTATTATTGGCCCTATTGATAAATACTACATAACTGAAATTATATACGAGGATTGGGTCAAAAGTCATGGCAACTATTTTTTTTCTTGTAGATATGTGAACGGATCACAAACGTATATGTGTCGTGGAAGTTCTGCAGGCATAGTGTGTATGCAGAACAACAGATGGCTCTGTGATAGCTGGTAGTAGCGCAGCGAGGGCTGTGAAATCAGTTAGTTGGTGAGTGTCGTGCGAGATGGAAGAAATGCGTGTTGAGCAGCGCGCTTACATCAAAATAGCCATTCTCCGAGGGAGAAATGCGATGGAATGTCACAGTGAATTAGTGGAAGCACTTGGGAATAATGCCCTACCATACCATACAGTTGCACGATGGGTAGGAAAGTTTCAACAAGGACGTGTGTCAACCAGTGATGAGCAACGTTCAGGACGACCTGTCAGTGTGCGGACTGACGTGGCACATGCCATCATCGAGCAGCTCCTGGATGAAGACAGACGATGGATGCTACTGGAGTTAGAGAGGGCAAGTGACATTGAGAAACACACTGTCCACAGGATGTTGCGTAATGAGCTTCAACTGCGCAAAATCACATTGCGGTGAGTACCGCATGCACTGACGGAAGTTCAAAGATGGGTGTGGTATGCAATATGCTCCAACCACCTTTCACGCTGGCAACATGACGGCGATCAACTCTTCTCACGAATAAACGCCATCGATGAATTTTGGGCCAGGACATACGAACCAGAACTGAAACTTCAGTCCGCATAGTGGCAGCATGCTGGATCACCAAGGAGGCAGAAGGTCCGTCAGAATCCTTCCCCAGTCAAATTGATGGTGATCATCATGTACGACGTCAGGGGTGTCGTTGTTTGCCACTTTGTTCCACATGGCAGAACAGTGACCGCACAGTACTACAGGGACTTCCTGGTGCGACAGGTACGACGTGACATTTGGGAGAAATGTCCGGATCATGTGGACAGTGCAGTAATCCTGCACGATAATGCAAAACCACATAAAGCAGAGTGTGTAGGGCAGCTACTGCGACGTTGGGAATGGGAAGAATTGGAGCACCCACCGTACTCTCCCGACATTTCGCCCTGTGGCTTTGATCTCATTCGAAAGATTAAGGAACCACTACGTGGTAGGCGGTTTGCAACACGAGAGGACATTGTTAATGCTGTGCGCCAACAGGTGACCCGATTCACACATGGTGCAGCAAATGCTGAGACAGATGGTATTCAGCGCCTCCCACATCGTTCGCAGTGTGTGGCCTCAGTAGCAGGGGACTACTTTCAGGGTCTTTAGGTCCAGGTTTGTCATGTCAACTTTATGTGTACTGTGTTGTCATTCTTTTGCACCAGGAAGGCCGTATTGCCCCATATACTACCGTAATAAATTAGTGGGTTACGATATTTCAGTGCTGTTAATTGTCCACACGTAGTTAACACCTTGTCCTTTCGTCTGTATATGTCACATTTTCCAACTGGACTAGTATCTTCAAGGAAAAAAAAATAGTTGCCATGACTTTTGCCCCAACCCTCGTATTATTAAATTTCCTATCATTTATGTCTTATACATTTTTACTTTACCAGCTATGATAATAGAGATATTCATGAATTTGGATTTTTGTTGCTAAGTCCATATCAGCGTTGAGGTACCACTACGAGACAATGGGTGAACAGAATTTAATGAAAATCTGTATGTAAAGTCGGGGAATAAGGAACTACAGTCTACGCTATAAATAATTTTATTCACCCTGTTCAAAATGGTAGTTCAGGGGAAGGAGCCAAAAATTGAATTTTTAATTACCTATCTCATTCGTCATATTGAAAAGTACTACATAACAAAAGTTTTAGAGAATACAATTTCCGATTATTTATGTCTTATTCAGATTTACTGTATCGACAATAATAATATTGGTGGTGATGGTGATTAAATTGTGAAGATGATTATAAGAATGAGAAAAGTCATGAAGAAACGATCGCTTGTATAATAACACAAGAGGAAGTCATGAAAGAACGGAGTACTCACTTTACATTAGATGCTCCAATATCAGAGTCGGAGGAAAACTAATGTGAAGGCCTGCAATATAGAAATATCATAATATTGATCAAAAATAACATTACATTGACCATTGTTTATTGTGATGTGCTTTGTGTATTCTGCTGCCATTTATCTCCGATAGATGGGATTACTGCTGCGTACCGAGTATAACATTCTGCCTGAATATTGGCGGGAAGTAGCTGGGGAGTTAGATCTCTCTCTCCTCTTTAGCATGCCATTCCTCTAGTTCATAAATTTTCTGATATCATCATGGTATTCCAGCTATTCGATCCCTACTCTGAGGCAGTGATTGGAATGAGTAGTGTGCACACTTGAACGGAATAATGACGCAGGAGTGTCCGCGGCTGTCTGCGGCCTGGTAATTTCTAGCTCTGGAATTTAGAACCGTTAGATCGACACCGTAGTACTTTTCGTTAAAAGTAAGAAAATATCCTGTTTTCCATTTTATTGAATATTGTGTGTGACAGCATTGCTTTTAATCGCGACATTCGTACTGATGTCATTGTAATGACCTATGTGACCTATGTTGACTACAGTTGTTAAAACTATAAGGACAGTATTTCTGAGAATTCCATTGCGAAGCACAGGTATATCAGCTAGTTATTTGATACAAACAGCATTGCGCTTCGCATAATCGCACGGGCGCTTGATGAAATATATTAATCTATGCATTTGCTAAGTAATGGCATCTAAGTGCATGACGGATTCACACGTGTGGAGCATCAATTCATACTATTTTCAGAAGGCTTATCAGAGACCAATCATCTCACTCGCATACTTCCTGTGAGGGAATAGAGATGTGTAATTTTTAGCCTTGTAGCCTCGTATAGCAGCAGTCAGGCTATGAGACAATAAGTGTTATAAATATATCATAGTACTGTATTGCACAAGACATGTAGAATAAGCAGTTTTGACCAATATTTTTTCCTGATTTCTCCTGATTTTTCCTGATTTTCATATCAAAATCTGATTTTTGGTTTTGTAAAGTTGGCAGATATGATGCAGAAGTAACTCACACCGAACAGAAAACTAGTAAATAAAATTAAATAGAATAGCAAAGCAGAGTCTGTGAAGGTTTGTTTACAAGCACTGCAGAAATGGCACTCAAACAGATTGTCTGAAAACTGCATTGTGAAATTGTGCCCAAAGAGGTTGTAAATTTAAATAAAACTGAATTTGTGGCTGCTGTGGACGTCAAGACGACAAGAAGTATACTGTCATGCCATCTGTTGAAGAAATGAGGAAACTGAGAGAAGAAATACGAACATATTGAATATTCGACAGTACCACTACAGCAGAGACCAAAGTGTTGAATGTTCGACAGTTGCCAGTTCTAGGGTTAAAAATTTACTTATGTGTTTTAATTTAATTTTTGACTTTTTTAAAGTAATCCATTCACTGATTTGTGATTTTTTAACATTAGTTATCTGGAAGAAAAATTCACATCTAAAAGTAAATAATAAAAGTTTGCCACATTGTATTTCTCTTCCTTATATCTACATTCCTATTACAAGAGAGAACATTTGTACTGTTGCCATGGCTAATCTCAAAAACTACTGGACATTTTAATTAATCTTCACCAACAGCTTAGTTATAATCATAGAAGTACTTGTAGGCTAGGTACTGTATTATTTCACCTTGAGAGGAGGGAGCTGACCAGTAAAGAAAATTTTCCTCTTATCTCGTAAAAGCGTGCTGTGCTTCACTCTGACACCAAAAGCTTGACGCTTTTCACAGGCATCTTTCTTATGATCAAACGAGTAGCATTGACTAGGTTTTTTTTTTTTTCACGATTACAAGAGAGTGAGATGAGAACTATTTGTGAACTTTAGCATGGTTGAAACCGCAGTCACAGCTAGTGTTATATAAATTGAATTGTGATTTGGGATATTATGACCACAAAGAAACGCTTTGTATTACTTTTCCTTAATGGGAATGAATGACATTCCTTCTCAATGATGATGCTATGCTACTTGTAAAAGTGAAGTTATTACAAAAAATGTTGTCCTCAATAATTTCAGTTTTTCACTAATGAATTATATTATGCATGTATCATCTGTAACTATATTATTTAGTTCTTTTGTTATTTCTAATCATTACTTAATCTGAAATATATAGTGATCCAGTATTCACAATGCAGATTTGGCATAAGTCACATTATGTAATTTTGTGTTGATTATAGTACCTTTTATTTAAAGACCCTTTCTCCTCATTTTGGTCATATCAAATGCAAAACAAGTGAGTGACAAACCTTCACCATTTTAAGGATGTTGTTGGTATTTTAACCGTGTGATGTTTGTGTCATTATTGGAATTGTATTTAAAGCCGGGATAACAGTTCTTCCGTGTGAATCTTCGGTGTCGACAGGCTCTGCTCCTTAACTTCTTTGTTCCGCTCCGTTCGCTTGTTGTGATTTAACCCATATTCTTTGACCATGTGAGTGGTGTTCATTGTTCACGAAGTTGGCGTTCCTTGAATGTTTGGCCTTTTAAGGTTATGACATATTTTAATGAAATGTTTGAGTTTTTGTGTTATAACTTCGTGCTTTGCAGTTTCCTGTATTCGTTGGACTAATTAAAATTGTTCCAGTGACTGGGTATACCGTTATTAGCGAAGCCCATTAAATTATAAAGAAGAAGAATTACATTTGTTCGACGTGTGTGTATGCTTTTTACCCTGTGCATATTCTTTGTTCATGAGGTTGGCGTCATGTTCATTTAATGGTTTAAGACTTTGTGTGCTTTGACATGTTTTGATGAAGTGACTGCCTTGAGTATTTATGTTGTAATTTTATATGATGTTCAGTGATCCAGGTTCCTTCCAGCGTTTTAGAATAGATATCGAGACATTTGATCTCGGACGTTTCCATACGCTATGTTTCTATTGTAGATTATCATTAATAAATCCAATAAGAAACAGTACTTCCAGGCATTTAAAGAATCATATTCTGTTGATTTTCGTTGCATACTAAAATCAAGAATGGGAGAAAAATTTGCCTTTTTCATGGTATGTGGGTGTGATATTAATATTGCACATGGTGGAAGAAACTATTTAAATGATGATGGGTTAGTTATTGGCATTCAGACTTTGAACTTAGTGAATGATCTCTAGGATACAGATAAATCCCTTTTCTTTTCATCAGTGGGAAACTACTTTTGTACTGCCTGTTACTACATCATCAGCAAGTTTCAACTCAAGGATGATGTGTTAAAGCATGCTCAAGTTGCTAGGTTAGACAAAATTGAAGTTGCACAGTTTTTTCCATTCATTTTGTTCTTGGAAAAGTTTCCTATCATGTTATGCAAGGAAGAGAATGAAACTATAGATGAGGTTGTGAATGAGTTTGAGGCAGTTCACAGCTCTTCAGGTAGATGACACTTCGGCTGCAAATCAAGATGCAGCAAGTGATTCCAGTTGGGCATAAATATGAAGAATTCATGGAGCCAATGGACTTCTTAAGTATAACCGAATTTCTAGAGTAATGCTCTCTGTTCTCACCATACCCCATAGCAATGCAGAATGTAGACGTGTTTTCAGCCTTGTGAAGAAAAATAGAACAGAGTTCAGATCATCCATGTCCAGTGAATCTCTGTAGTATATTTCTATTTTGAATACCAGTTGTTCTGGTCCCTGTTATGAGAAAACATTTTCTCAAGACCTTTTGCAAGAAGCTAAAAAGGTCCCAACTATGACTTCAAAGATGAACTAGCAGGTGATTTGCAGTGTGTATTATATTTTTTCTTACCTGTGTTACATTAAACAAGTTTTATTGTGTAAAGCCTTTTTCAGCTATTGCATATGTTTAATTTATCAAGGTAGTCATGTCATGTATGCTCCAAACTAATATTCACCATGCCTGCTGCTGTTTCACATGGATTTCTTCTTGATTGTTCTGTTCGTCTACAAATCATTGGCCTATGATGTAAGTAGATATGATTTCGTTGAAGTACCCCGTTTAAAGCATTGAATTATTGTATTTTGTAGCCCAGAAGTATCATTTTTGTAAAGCCAAGGTATCATAATTAAAATGAATAAGACTATGTAATGGTTCCACCTTTTCAATACATGTAAACTCAGTAATGTAAGGTCACATCACTAGTTGATCATAAACGGTATTGGTTTCGACCCCAAATTCCGGGTCATCATCAGCCAATCACTTAAAAACAGAATAAACAATGCACAGATAAATACAGTAAAACCTCGTTAATTTGAAGTCGTTGGGACTCAAAACTCGGACTTCGAATTACCTGATTTTGAATTAACCGCCAATTCGTAATTCAGAAGTACCAACCCTTGCTGCATTACAAAATATTCTAAGGCCCGTTACTGCATGCAGTAACGAAAGAAAAAATTCACATGATTCAAAGACGAGGATAAATTGTGGTGGTTCCCCTGTGCAAATGCATTATTTTTTGGATTACTCTACTTTTTGCATTTTTAGATGTCTTGTACATGCACAGAAAGTGCCTGACGCCCTTAAAACGTTGTGGCTAATCGAACTTCCCTATGACGAGGGGAGGAATTCTCTCGCTTCCGTGTTCATTGCAACACAGGTAAAATGACTCTTACCCTTATACGATTTCCCGGCTGGCACCTTCTCCTTTAATACCATAAGACCGTTTGGGCTCGGCATTAAAAGAAAGCAATGCAGTTTCATTGGCAATGACAGTATTTTTGTCAACTGTCAGCATAGCCAGTATTTGTGGATTCTCTTTCTCTGCACAGCGTGATATTACGACGTTCCTTAAAAAGTTGAATACAAAAGAATTCCAATTTCAATTAAACTTAGCAATTATGAAGCACATTGCAGACACACTAAAGTGTGTGAAAGTGCAAAAAGCTACCCCTGCACGTTCCGGAAAACGCATTCTATCATGACGTGGATAAATTTTGAATTTACATTACTCTGTAACGTACTGGTACTATTGTTTTAAAATGTAAAGGCAATTTTGAATTTAAAATCTGAATTTCGGTAATGGGACCGACATTGTACTTTGAATTAAACAACTTAAATAACATGCAAAACCAAAACTCGTGTTTCCAGGAACAAGAGCTGCTTCGAATTAGGCGGGATTTTGAATTAACCGATTTTGAATTATCAAGGTTCTACTGTAACCAGTAATGTAGAAGATAAGAGTTTTTTCACCAGACGTAAGTCCACGTGGAGCTCTGTAACACGTGACAGTAGCACTGTGTTTTAAAAGTTTTCATAATCTTGAAGAGAAGAATAAATATAGTTTGAGGAACAGTCTTGTAATCGTTACCAGGCGTAAGTATAACACATTCTATTTATTATTCTTTTCTTCAAGATTTAAAAACTTTTAAAACACAGTGCTACTGTCACATGTGTTACACTGCTCCACATGAACTTACGTCTGGTGAAAAAACTATATCTTCTACATTATTGATTATGTATCTGTGCATTGTTTATTCTGTTTTTACGTGATCGGCTGATGATGACCCGGAATTTGGAATCGAAACCAGTACTGTTTATGATCAACTAGTGATGTAACCTTACATTACTAAGTTCACATGTATTGAAAAGGTGGAACTATTACATAATTTTATTAATTTTAATTGTGATCTCAGTTCAATACAGACCATAATGAAATTCTTATCTTTCAAGCCAGGGTATGTCGAAAATTGTTTGATTTTTTGTCGCACGTTAGTTTTACTGATAGCCCCTTTCAAAAGTTGGCAGGTATGATGGAGGGCTTGTTCATTTAGCTTTGGAGGGAGGTATACGGGATAATAGTGGCTGAGGGAGAGTAAGGGATCAGTATGACAAACAAATTAGGGAAGATGTAGGATATGATACTGTAATTATGTAGCAGTGAAGAGATTGGTCCAGGATAGGGTGGTGTGGATAACTACATCAAACCAGGCCAGCCAGGCAATACATTAACATTCACAGTATCTCATCACAAAGCCAGCGATGACATACATGAGTGTTTACTATAGACCTAGAGGTATGTGGAGAGCTAGCCTATTTCACTCTGAGAGGCTGGCGGGCTCATCTGGAGGGCCAGGTGGTCTATAGTGGGAAGATTGTGTTGATTAAATGGAAGAGTGGGGTGGAATAAACTAAGTTTAGATGGATTGATGATGATGATGGTGGTGGTGGTGGTGGTGGTGGTGGTGGTGGTGGTGGTGGTGGTTGTTGTTGTTTTAAGGGGCCTTTCATCTAGGTCATTGGTGTCTGAAGGCATGGAATGGAATGATAGATTTTAATATGCCCTCTGAATAAGTACACGAATAATCAGTGGGTCTGATTCACAATGCCCTATTTTATGTAAATGATTAAAACATGAATTAAGATGTAATAAAATTCAGAAAGGCATTTGCTTAAAAGTAAAACATGCACATGTTACAAAAGAAAATTTATGCTAAAAATGAATTTTTAAAAATAAGCAAAGTATGTAGATAAGATCAGATAAGACTAAAACCAAAATTTAGATTAAAAAGTTACAATAAAATTCATTTATAGTGAAAGGAAAGTTTGAGATAACTAGAATAATATTTTACTGTTAAAAATAGTAAAAACAGATCATCCCTCATAGATCCTCCATGGCTCAGGCGGCAGCGTGCCGGCCTCTCAATGCTAGGTTCCGTGGTTCAAATCCCAGTCACTCCATGTGAGATTTGTGCTGGACAAAGCGGAGGCGGGACGGGTTTTTCTCCAGGTACTCCGGTTTTCCCTGTCATATTTCATTCCAGCAACACTCTCCAATATCATTTCATTTCATCTGTCATTCATTAATCATTGCCCCCAAAGGAGTGCAACAGGCTTCGGCAGCTGACACAATTCCTATCCTCACCGCTAGATGGGGGCTTCCTTCATTCCATTCCTGACCTGGTCAAATGACTGGAAACAGGCTGTAGATTTTCATAATTGTCATTATCCCTCATGAAGCAGATGGCGAAGTCGACTGACTCATCGTCACCTCATAGAATGAGGGCTATGTTGCTCGGACGTATTAGACTACAGCAGAGATCGGGCAGGTTCCTGTACTCCGTAACGATGTGTACTGTGGTCAGATGGGTGCCGCAACTGTGCGCACTAGGGAGTCTTCTTTCTTCAGTAAGTAGGAGTATGTTGCGTTTCCATAGCCAATCCAAAGGTGACACAATACCATTGCTTTGTTCCGGGAGACGTAAAGGGAAGTTTTACATACGTTCATAGTTCCTTTAATTGCTCTCAGAATATGGGAAAGAGGAGTAACCTGGTATTCCTCATTCCAGCTGAGAAAAACTGTCAGTACAGTGGAATCTTGTTAGCACGTTCTTAGTTACTACATTTTCCTGTTTAAAATCATTAATTTCGTCAAGTCCCAGTTCCAATCCTACTAAATACATATTAATATACCCCATAACATGTTTTCTATTCCCGCTTATGACAGTCAAATTTTTGTTGTACTATTTGTTAGGGAACAGAGTTTTCTTCATATTTCATTATATAAATACATAATTCGGGATATGGAAAATACAATGTGATATTGCTTCCTATCTCTGATAATTTTTGACAGTCTAGAACTGGTTTTGAGCTATGATGCAATGCAGAGATAATAGCGGACTCTACTCCCCCCCCCCCCTCTCTCTCCCCCCCTCCTCCCTTTGTTTCTCTTGTTGGCACATTCTCTTCTTGTTCTTCTTTGCATTTTATTTTATTTTGTGCAGCACTATGTCCGTACTCCACATTATTTGTTGAATTACTGTTAAACGGAAATTGACTTTTGTTTTTATTTTAAATTAGAAATTTATGTTAATGGTGTATGCTGAACCATTGTGTAGGCAATTAAAGAACTTATGGATTATGTCTATTTTCCTTGTAGAATTTTGCTTAATCCAGTCACTACGTTGTTCTTTTATTAGTACATGCAGTACATGAAAGTTTTCTGTTCAGCTCAATGTTTTAAGGAATATTTTGTCTTCTCAGCTAGCGAACAAGTCATTCTTTTGTTCTTGGCATTGTCGGAATTCTTATACTGTATTGTATTCAGGAGCATTTCATTGGTATGGAACAAGGTCGCTCACCTGATTGCTCGTGCTTGTGTATTACAGTGGTGTGACAAACGTTTTCTCAATGTGTTGTTACAACCTATTATATTGTATTTTTCTTAATGGATAAGAAGGTACAACAGGTAACAAACGATGATAAGTTGAAATATATTCAAGGCTTTGGCAGTAATCCTCACGTACAGCTTGTGGTTATAGCACGAAAGTGGAACATTCATCTGTCCACACTGAATACTATTCTCAGCAAAAGGAAGGAAATAGAACGTGAATTTGAACAACGGGTGAGCAGCAAAAGGAAATGTGTGCGAGAGGGACAGTTTCCTGAACCGAAAATTGAGGTGTTCGAGTAAGCCTGTGCTTCGAACATACCAATTAATGGAACTGTAGTTTGAGTGCAGGCCTATAATTTAGCAGCACAGATGGGCATTACTGATTTTAAAGCTTCGAATGGTTGGATCGCGAGGTTCCAGAATCGGCACCAGCTGTTGTACAGATGATGCGAGACGAGGCTGCTAGCATGAATATTGACACAGTAGAAGCGCTGAAGAGTATGACACTTCCCTAGCTTCTTGAAAAGTACAGTCCTCATGACATTTTCAGTGTGGACGAGACTGGCTTGTTTTTCCATCTCTTACCTCACAAAACCCTGGAATTTAAAGGAGAAGAATGTCACAGATGAAAGTTGAGTAAAGAGAGACTGACAGTCCTGTTGAGCTGCACTGAAAGTGGAAAGGAAAAGTTGGTTCTATTGGTAATAGGAAAAGCGAGGAGTCCTTACTGCTTTAAAAATGTGTGAACATTTCCTTACAAATCCAATGGATACGCCTGGCTAACAACTGCAATATTTGAGTAATATTTGCTCAGAACAGGAAAATCTTGCTGTTCATTGACCAATGTGCAGCACATCCCACTAACATGGTGTAATTTCTTTTTTCCCGACTAACTGCACTGGTCACCTGCAGCTGCTTGATCAAGGCATCATCAAATGCACAAAACAAAAATATAAGAAGTGGCTCGTTCAGAACAAGTTGGTGTCTCTTCAAACCACTACGAGGAAAACAGAAGTATGGAAGCGACGTTTATTGTAAAATCTGCTTAAGATTCCATTGAACCGATCACAGCTGGTTTCTGTCGTGTTGTTGCAGATGACGTCATACCTGTAGGCAGAAACCTGGTGATGACTGATGAATGGCATCGGATAGTGGGCGAAGAAAACGTAAGCTTTGATGCTTATATAGACTGTGCTGACAGTGTTGTGTTCTGTCAGTCTATGACAATTGATGAAATTCTTGATCAGCAGACAGGAAAAAAACAAAGAAGGGGACGAACCAGAACTCACACCATTGCGTACTCTTTCAAAAGCACTGAAAGCAATGGACACAGTGTGATGATAATGTCACAAGTTTTGTTATTGATGACATGGCTATAATGACAAAGATGGATTCGTTTCTATGTGAACATGGACAAAAGAAAAGAAAAGGCAGTCCGCTCCGGATATGTTTTTCAAAGCTATGTAATGTGTAGTATTTATTTATTTTGAAATATGTTATACTGTACTGTGTAATGTGCAGTAGTTGGAATACATTATAGTGTAGAGGTACAGTAATTCATTTTTGCATTGTTATTTATATCCTGAGTAAGTTAACAATAACTTAGGTTTATATTCTGCACCATAGTAGTGCATGAAACTAATTATTAAGGTCGGCACTTTAACGCGCACATTTACGCTGCATTCTTTTGTACACATAAATACAGATAGCATGTTTTGGTAGTACATTTTGCCGCATTGGACGTCCAAATTTTTCAGACCCTTCAAAAACGTACTAACGAGGTTCCACTATAGCTGGGAACCGTGTAAAGCAACGGGGATGATGTAACTGCCTCCTTGGCAGCCTTATCAGCTAACTCCGTTCGCTGCCACACCCAAGTTGCTTGTGAACATACAAATTTAATTCTGATGCTTAACGTTCCACAACCCATCCAGCAGATCATGTATGTCACACCAGGGGTTATTGTGAGAAACATGTATCGATTGACTGCAACGAACTCAAAGAGCCAGTACACAAAAGGTAATGCTGTCATTCAGTGGATTGTACACTGGCCCAAAAGCTAACATAGAGCTGTCCATTCATCGAAGTCGTTTCAGGTCCACTGCGAGTAGATATCAAGGATCAGATGTCCTCTACACAGACGGTTCAAGGGCAGAGGGAAAGGTGGGCCATTCAACCATTCTTTTCTTGACCTGAAACTTGCAGTGGATAAACAGCAGACCTTTATGCCAGCTTGAAAGCTGTGCAGTATATGCTGTCCAATGACGGACTCTCCACGGTAGCATTTTATGTGGCACATTAACTAGGCAAGAAACCAAAGTTGCATCACATATTTTGTATTCCAACCAGCAGTGTTGCTCGTGGATGTGCAGCATACAGCCAGTGATTTTTGTCATGGAATACGCTAGGATGGTTCAGATGAGGTGGCATCTGCCAAAGGCTTGCAGCATTTTACAACAGAACCTGCAAGTTACTCACAAGGGAAGAGCGCGGATCTTACTTAAACTTTGCACATATGTATTGTACCAGGAAATGTTCGTGGGTTTTGGGCATGAGAAGGACATCAGGTAGTGTACGGTGATTTTGGAGCCGATACAGAGAAGGATAGAATCGCAAGGCGAATAATAGATGGTTATACTTTTTCCAAACAATTTATTAATAATATTCAAAGATTCGTCACCCTGCAATCTTAATATAGGACTCAAATCTTTCATCAAAATCTGCCAAAATCAAAAGGTTTAAACGGAGATCTTCTTGCAATCAGTTCAAAAAAAAATAAAAAAAAAATATCACTCTTTCATGGGACATTGATATCCTATAGTCTTTTTTTTAACTTTTATGAAAACACTAAGTATCAATTTTGCTCCTAGAGTCTTTCTAAGTCTTAAATCATAAAATGAACACACACACTTATTATTGAAAAGTTGAAATAAAGATTTAAATTCTTGTTGAATGTTTCTCAGTTTGTTAGAATTGAAATTAAGGATCATAAAACACTTGAAAACCCTAAAGTTCTTCTACATAATGTGAATTAGTTATTAAATTTGAAAATAAATGCATCACCAAATGTGAACTTCTTAGAAATGATGAAAATTGTGAAATATTATTCACACGTAGCACTGGAATATTACTGTTCTGGATTAATAGTTTTGCAAAAAAAAATCAGTCAGTTTGTGATTACTCACTCAGAAAAGAAAATTCAGCTTACGAATGTTGAAGTGGAGAATGGGAGTCTGGATCATTCTGCGGAGTGCGGACGGAGACTCGAACTCGGCGATGTTCCATGAAGAGACCACGTTGACATCCCTCGATGGGTACCATAGATGAAATGATGGTTGATGTAACTGGATCTTGTAGTATTTCACCAAGATTTCCGCTGCTCTTGGAGGTGACATTAGCACACGGAAAGTTCAATTGGCACGATTAAACTGAGTAATCAAGGATATTATTATCACTCACTGTCGTAAAATACAGTTCAGTTCATATTCTAATTTTATGATGTTAAATTAATAATTACAGTCTTTGCTGCATAAGACACAGTTTAAAATAATCACTGATAATGTCTGAAAATACGGTCGTGAAGTAGTAAGCACAGTTCAAACACTTGAAAATGCAATGTGTAATAATTTTTATCACAGTCTCTGAATCACTATCATAAGCAGATTGAGATGATTTTCTGGTCGTGATTATATTATACTAGCATGAATTATCTAATAAAAAGTTCTTAATGTTCACCGAGTTTATTACTGGAAAAACAGTAAAGTCTTGTCCTAATATAGCACAAACACTGAGAAATAAAGTTACACACAGTTCAAGGATGTACTGTCTTAAAAGAAATGAGTCCTAGAATAATCAAAGTTGTCGTAAATGATGGTTTCTGTTTATCGCACACGATAATTTGAGGTATCGTCGTAGTTCACTATTACGCAAAATTAACAAAGTCCACAATGCCATGTACTAATCTGTAAATATCAAATACTTGAATTCTCACTCCAATAATTTCACAAGTGTTATATTCCAGAAATGTCTAGTATTTTATCGTCGTCGTGGCACGTTAAAATAAGTACGGTGCGATGTTCTTTACAAGTTCAACGGCGTTCGATTATGGCCATAACTACTTACTCGCGAAACGCGATGGAACATACTTTCTTCACTGACGAGACTGCACTGACAGACTGTACTCGCCACGAGGGTCAAACTGCTCTCTCTCCCTCTGCCTCTCTCTGTTTGCTGGCCTTGACATAGTGGCCTATACATCCCCGCCAGGTGGGCGGCGCTATGAGTCCTGTGACGAAGAGTGCTCATTCTTTCCAAACTTTAAATTGTTATATTTCAAAAACTACTGGACAGATTGACTTGAAATTTGCAGGGTTTTACTTTTATAATGTTAGCTAAAATTTAGCATTGGTCCTGTTTAATCGGTCCAGGCGTTAAAAAGTTAATGAAAAAACTTCGAGAAACGTCTATAGGGGAGGCAAGTTACAAGCGGCAGTGACGTCACCTGACCTTGCCTGGCTTGCTCGTGAAGTCTTGTAGGTACTAGAATGTTCTTTTACTCAGCTGTTCACATATCGGAATGAAATTGTATGCTGGAAATAAAGTTTTTAATTTATATGTGCCAGGACCTAGGCCTTCCTGGTACAGTATATTAAATGAGCCAAGAATAACACAATGGCCAAACCAATTTTTCGGAAATTAACTCGTGCAACGTACAGGAAGCATTAAAGTTTTGCACATTTGAATTGGCGCGCTTGGTTATGCAGGACTGCGGTGCGTGCTGGATTCACTCGTCAAGAGACTGCGTCGCTGATCTTCTTTTCTATTCCATTGATTGTGGGTCAATAAAGGCAATAGAATAAGATTGCTAAACGGAAAATAAAGGTTAATCAGTATAGCAAGGGACGTTGGACACGAATGCAAGTTATTCATCATAGTTTCTGCAACATTGATGCTCATGGTAGAAATGTTGAAAATACAAAGCGGTTGTACACCGACCACACCTAATGAAGTGAGGATAAGGGTTTAATATCACATGTTCCATATTTTTCTTCATACACAGAAATAACTTTGCCCATTTGATTACCATTATACAAACAACCACTTGTCCCATACAATGACTATAAGAGTATGTCAGCATGGCCTCAAATCAGCTGTTGGATAGTGCGAGTTGCGGGTAGGGCATGGAGTAGTGGCCTGCGTAGCCAAACGCGCTAATTCAAACATACAAATTTTAACGCTTTCTGTAGGCTGCACGAGTTAATTTCCAAAAGAAGTATTTTAATCATTGTGTTATTCTTGGCTCATTTAGCGTGTGTGCAAAATTTATATAAGATTGGCCCTTCCCTTGTCAGATGTAAAGGTGGAACTCCAGACTCTGTGAACAGTGATACGACTTGCATGGAAATCTAACTCTGTTGTGATGGATGCTATTAAGTTTATCAAGAACAGACTTCATAGCCGATCTATATGCTGTACTGCTGTAATCTAATATCGATAAAATGTGTGCCCAATAGAAACATAAGAGCACTGTGGGAACTCGCACGCATACACTTTGTGTTGCTAAGAAGCCTCAATATATTTGGTTTCTTAGGACACATCGCTTTCAGTTTATGTACATGTGACTCCCACAATAATTTACTATCAGAAAGGAGCCGCAGGAATTGATGTGTGTCTACTACATGTAAAGTTCAGGATGGGGATGGAGAGTATGTTTCTGGTAGATATGGACACAGAGGTCTTGCCCATTAAAAATCGAAAGCCACATCATAGTGCCAATTGTTTCACTCTCTTACCTTGTTGTAACTGTCGCTCAGCGGTCTCCACACAGTCTGTGAGCTAAAAATAGACTAAAATTGTCTATGTATAATTATGGTATGATTGCTGGACCTGTATCAGCAACTATACGATTTGTGGCAATCGCATATAGAGCGACAATTAAAATCTATCCCTGAGGGGGACTCCCTATTCAGATAGACACAGAAGGAAATTATTTGCAACAAATACCAGCAAATTACCTCAGAATTTCCAGTAATTACCAATTTTCATAACGCCATGTGGTGCAATAGACTGTTTCCAAATCAAAGAAAACAGCCATCAGGTGCTGTTTTCAGAGAAAAGCAATCCAAATAGAACTTTCCAGGCATATCAGCTGATCTGTAGCTTGAAAGCCACACGGATATTTGGACAACAGTCATCTTTCTTCCAGGCGCCATGCAGGCCTTCTATTCACAATCCTCTCAAATAGTTTACACAGGCAATTTGTCAGATGGATAGGTCTGTAGCTCCCTGCATACTTCAGATCTTCGTCAGGCTTTAGAATTATTATTCTCTCACCACTGTGATGGAAATTCACCCTCCAACCAGGTTCAGTTGAACACTCTTAGAAGATAGCATAAGCTGTCCTTACAGAGATAATTCAACATCTGGTTAGGGATGTTATCTGGTCCAGGAGCCATGTCCTTGCAAAGCCCCTAGGTACTCTGGAAATTGCACTTCGTAAAAGGCACATTATAATATTTAGAACACATGAATAGCAGAACTTAGGTATTACATTCTGCCTTGCTCTTGAGAACAAGGAATTCTGTTTGCTATCAGTCTAGCTCTAGAAATTCTTAGGATTGCCTATGAATTTCCTAAATTTTACTAAAATTGGAATGTAGGAAAATTTGCTGTATTTCAAAAATCTTGCCTTCGAATTATCCAATAAACAGATTGAACATTTGAATTACATGCAAATTTTTAATATTGTACGTTGGAATTTCAAGGGCACTTCTGTTCAAATTATCTGACAATTTGAATTGTCCGCATTCAAATTAGAGAGAGTTGACTGTATTAACAAATAAGTACATGATAAAGAAGTATGAAGGAACAGCACACACAGTTAACAGTTAATAATAACTACCAGGTAAGGAAGTTGCAAACATGGTTACTCTTAAATATGAGACAATATTGTGTGCACTCTATACTTACAAAAACACTAGAACCGGAAGCTATGTATAGTGTATGAATTTTTTTTTTTTTTTTTTTTTTTTTACAAACTTGCTTTACATCGCACCGACACAGACAGGTATTATGGCGACAATGGGATAGGAAAGGGCTAGGAGTGGGAAGGAAGCGGCCATGGCGTTAATTAAAGTACAACCCCAGCATTTGCCTGGTGTGAAAATGGGAAACCACGGAAAACCATCTTCAAGGTTGCCAACAGTGGGGTTTGAACCCACTATCTCCCAGATGCAAGCTCACAGCTGCTCACCCCTAACCGCACGGCCAACTCGCCCGGTTATGAATATATACAAAGACCAGAAAGAAGATACACACATACACAAAGAAAACTAAAAAGATATGTCATTGTGAGTGGTGACAGTATTAGGAAGAGAAAGTAGAATAAATATGAAAATGCAAAAGACAAAATTCACATTTTTATATAGTTTAATGCTCATGAATGGGCTTTTGTCATTAATCCCAGAACTAACTATATTAATTCTTTGGAAGCTTATTTCTGCTTCCTACTTCATTAAGGATGGGAAAATGTATACAAGAATGCATGCACTGAGAGGGCTAGTCTTGAGAGATCTTGGACATGAGGAGTGTAGAATTAGGAGAAAGGGGAGATACAAGAAGAAAACGGCTAAGTGTGTGAAGATGTAGAATTTTTGTTCTTGTCGCTTCTGCCTAACTCTTCCTCTACTGACACTGAACTCTCATTGCATTTCATCCTTCTGTATGATCCTGTCCTCCCTCGTAGCTCTATCTTTGAAGTATGTAAATCAGGAGCTATTTTAGTAATGAGGAAAGCCGGGCTGAGTGGCTCAGACGGTTTAGGCGCTGGCCATTGTTCGATCTTGGCTCAGTCCGGTCGTATTTGAAGGTGCTTAAATATGTCAGCCTCATGTCGGTAGACTTACTGGCACATAAAAGAACTGCAGGACTAAATTCTGGCACCTCTGTGTCTCTGAAAACCGTAAAAGTAGTTTGCGGAACAAAAGCCACTAGTAGTAGTAGTAGTAAGGAAAGTAGGATTTGGTAATAAGAACACCACCTTAACTGACGAGACTTCTATACCTTACATCAAGTACACGTGCAGCAATCCCTGTTTTCAAGTTATAAATAAACACAAGTACACAGGCTGATTACCACGATATATGTATTCCCTTATTGAATATATAGCAATGTAATCTATTTCTTCCTCTCTTTTCTCTTAGAAAGACTCGCTTCATATGAAAATTTATAGTATATGTTTGTGTTTCAAATATTGTTATGTAAGTCTTTTCGAGTTTTCTTTTACTCTTGATAAAAATGCATATATATAGGATAGTTTTGAGTAAGAAAAAAATGTCCATTATTGGAGTGAAATGTTTTGACTACATTTGTTGCCCTTTATGTTTATTATTTTGAAGAGGGTGGGGTTATCATATTTTGATGTTGTTAAATATATACGTGAACCATACATCACCACTTTCAGCTAATCAGGATTATTTGCTGATCAGTTTGATGGTACCCTGTTTTGTGTTTATTATACCAGGTGAATCAGCTGCCCCTACCAGTATTTTGTTCTGCAGCCCAGCGCAAATATGTGAAGTCGTCGTAATGTCAATATTTCTCTGCCAACATTCTGTATGGAACTAATTGGCCATTCTGAAAATATGCATAAAAGAGGATATTTCATGTACACTGAGAGGTGGTAAAAACAAAATAAATAATAAATAAAATACAAGTCTTGCTCACAACACTGTTTTTTTGGTAGGGGCTTTACGTCGCACCGACACAGATAGGTCTTATGGCGACGATGGGATAGGAAAGGCCTAGGAGTTGGAAGGAAGCGGCTGTGGCCTTAATTAAGGCACAGCCCCAGCATTTGCCTGGTGTGAAAATGGGAAACCACGGAAAACCATTTCCAGGGCTGCCGATAGTGGGATTCGAACCTACTATCTCCCAGATGCAAGCTCACAGCCGCGCGCCTCTACGTGCACGGCCAACTCGCCCGGTCAACACTGAATTGCTATATGGTCGGAATGAAGTCTCTTCTGTCATTCATCATATTTTCCATGAACAAATACGTTAACATGCTGCTTGTCCATGGGGAAGCAAGAGAGAATTTATCTCTGTCAGAAATGGTATCTGGACAGGTAACATCCGACTGAAAAGATTTTCTGCAGTGTTGAAAGACATTTACGAACAACAGAGGTACTTCAGACAATACCACCTGTCCAAGACCGTAACTTCTGGTGAGAATGAGGAGGCTGTTCTAGACATAGCTTATAATAACCCATCCATGATTACACAGGCAGTTGCAAAACAGGTGAACATCAGCCAGGCTTCCGTACTATGAATACTGCAGGTGCATGAATATCACCCCTACTGTCGTCAGCTAAACTTGGAGCTCCACAATCATGATTTTGAAGCTCAAATTAATTTCTGTCAGTGGCTGTTATGAAATTTGGGAAAAGGATGATGCAGCATTTCCACTGTAACGGTACTGTCAACTGCCACAGCATGCACTATTAGAGGGCTGACAATTCGTGGGTGCAACAGGCAGAAGTGAATGTATGATGTAGAATCTCGGGTGATAGCCTTATTAGACTGTACTTCTTTGAGGTCCATATAACAGGCGCACACTACCTGCTTTTTCTATGCCATGAACTGCCACTTCTGTTGAAGGATGTGCCACTTGGAGAACATTTAACAATGTAACTTCACTGCATTGGACTTTCACCATCCGTAACCATCTGAATGAGACACTTCCAGGAAAATGGGTAGAAAAAGGAGGACCTGTCTCGTAACCCACCAGGTCACTAGATTTAACACCACACTGTTATGGGGGCATTTAAAATGAACAGTTTACACCCAGGAACTACAAAATCCCAATCATCTTTGACAACTCGTCACCAAAACGTGCAGATCAATAACACCAGCTATGCTATGGTGCATTAGAATATTCATTCAGTGGCATGCCCAGATTTGCATAAAGCATGTAGGTCATCACTTTGAGTACTTACTAATGTAACTAACCATTCTTAGTGCAGTTTGGTTCCCCCTCCACTACCTGTCCTGTTTTCGTCCGACCCTGATGACATAACGGCCATTCTGAAAATATGTATAAAAAATGATATTTTGTGTACACTGAGAGGTGGTAAAAACAAAATGAATAAAAAAATAAAAAACATTCCTGCCCCGGAATCAAACTTATCACATGTAAGACTGGTGCTCCATAGTGTTTGGCTTACTCTTACCGTCTATGCGATGCTGCATCATGCCACAATGCATGTAGATAACAGCTATTGTAATAGTCTATTTCACGTTTCACACATGTTTCCTGTACATATCAGATCATTTATAGAGTGCACTCGTGGTTTCTATTCTTTGATAAAATGATGGCATAACAGCTTCCTATTTTTGTGTAGGACATAACTGCGGTTTGCATAAAACAATATTGGTAGGGGCATCTGATTCACCTGGTATAACTAGTAGAATGAATTTGATGTATTTCCATGTACAAGAACACTGCTAATCATTCTCTGTTTTTAGTTTGAATGTGTCCCTTGTACTGGTCATCTAATCATAGTATGTCATTTCTGTATAATGCTCTATTCATAACTGTTCAATTTGTGTTTCATGTAAGATTATTGTGTTTTTCTAATGTGACTGAACCTTTATAACCTTGCATTAAATGTGCATGCTACCACCAGGTTCTTACTATGTGTGCATGTTATGCTAACCCAGGGCATCAGTGGGTAGTGCTCCGAGTCGTGAGCTGCGGGGCATCCCCAGCCATCTGCTGGCTTGCCCCCCAGGACGGGCGGAGGAGAGTAGCGAGGCTGACAGCGACTCCTCTGGAGGTGTGCCTCTTCCTCACCCCCCACCCCTGTCTGAGTTCCGCCCTATGGAAAACAATGCTAGGTAAGACTTGCATTTAATTTCTGTTTTAACCATTTTTCTACAAATATTTTTGCAAACCATTTTGAGACCCATCATAACAATACAGATTTGATTATCAAAGATGCGTTCTGTCTTAAAGATGGAATACCGTATGAATCCCGAACACCACCTGCCACCAAATAAGACCCGCACCCTAAATTTGAGACGGCAAAATACGGAAAAAAATAAAATAAAAAATCAAATAACTTGCGTACCTATTTAATTTTCTTCAAATATACCACAAATATAAATTCAGACAGCTTACAGTTTATAAAATCATCAAACAAATCGTAAATAAAATCGGTCCAATACTCAGATCATTCACAATTCACCGTCGTCATCTGAAGTTTCACCATAGGAACTTTTGTCGCTGGCATCTTTCCACAAATAGTCGTCCTCACTACCGTCCACTGAATTTGAAATTCCATATTTCTTAAAGCTTTTGGACACCAGATCATTTGGAATGCGTGCCCATGTGGTCTTGATCCAGCTGCATATTAGTCCCACTTCAGGCCTCTTCACTCGTCCGGTTGGTGTTAACGCGTGATCACCATCAGGCATCCATTCGGTGTACAACTGTTTTATTGCAGTTTTGAAAGGCCGGTTAACGCACACATCCAACGGCTGTAGAATAGAAGTGAGTCCTCCGGAAATTATCGCAACATCGGTTTTTTCCTTTCCTCATCATATCTTTTACGGCGTCAGTTGTAAGTCCTCGGTAACTGTCCAACACAAGCATGTTTTGTTTTTGTAACAAAGCTCCCGGGCGACGTTGCCAAACGCACTTCACCCAGTCTTCAACTAACGCACTGTCCATCCAGGTGGACTCGTGTTCTAACAATAACACCGGACGGCAAGTTTCCTTTCGGAAGTGCTTTCCTTTTCAGAACCACATATGGAGAGAGTTTGGTTCCATCCGCTAATACGCACAACATTACCGTGCATCGTTGCTTTTCGTTACCACCTGTTCTGATGGTTACACTTTTAAAACCCTTTATATCCACTGTATTTTCCAACGGCATTTAAAAATAGTCTGGTCAGCATTCCCAATTTGTGACAGCAAATAAGAATTTTGCTTCCTCAAATGAATAATATGACGCTCAAAGGCCGTTAATTTTTCTTCATACGCCCCAGGGAGACGACGTGAAATAGACGTATGTGTTTCCAAATGCACAATCTATTTGTCTAATAAAAGTTTTGGATCCATCCGCGGCTTGCATTAAAACCCTGTGTTTTGAGTTCTTTTGAGATCTCTAGTGCTTTCAATTGACACATTTCACTAGAAACACCATATTCTAACTCACGTTTTTCTATCACAAATTTGTGGAGTCGTTCTTCAATTTCCGAAAACACTGCACTCCTCCCGCGGAATGCTCTGCGATCGCCGTTACTTTTTAGAAGTTTTTCCTTCTTCCGCCAATCACAAATACACAATTCATCAATATCGGACTTTCTGCCAATGGCACGGTTTCCGTATATTTCAGCTTCACGCACAGTACTGTAAATGACTGCAGATGCCGTTTTGAATCCATCGCTTACTATCGAGACAGCACTTTCACGGGACAGATACAGAACTCAAATGTGAGCGAGGTAGACTTCTGTATACTTAAAAGGTATGGTCAAATTTTCCACCTTTACAATACTAAAAAATTTTTAATTATTTAAATAACATTTAAAAAATAACGGAACATGTTTCATCTGTCTTGTAGACATTATCAGCTGGAAAGTTTTAAGATTAAGCACAAAGGACAAGGACAAAAGGACGTTAAAAATAATTCGGACTGCTGAATGTGTCAGTTAAAATGTTGAAGAATATGCTGGAATGTTCTGAGCACAACACTTGAATACTGTTGAAAGCGAAAATTGAAATATTGTACACATGAGATGGTTCAATAAAATTGGTAATAGAGTTCTTCTTAACGTGATGATGCTGTGTTGACATACAGTTTGCCGATGCGTTGGTAGAAACTTGGTGATATGGAGCACAATGTTTAATTCCAGTAGAATGAAGACAGTTGATAAACATATGTTAAACATGAGTGAGGGTTCCAGTAAAATGGTATTGAGTTCGTCTTGTCGGCGTTATGATGTTAACAATTCTTGATTTAAAAAAGTAGGCGGAATATCTGATCGTGATTTCATAAGTAACCAACAGTCTCGACTCTCGCAAAGTACGATATCCAGCGATCAGCTATTCGCGCACCCAGCATGCCAGCAACACTTATGAAACAAATGACGATCGAGCATCCGCAGCAGCAGCTTTCATATTTACCGCATATTTACCCATATTCTTTGATTTACTGTATTTCATTACCGTACATTTTGCGTTTACATGTCACTGTAACCGTATTGAGAAAAAATCTATCTTGTTTTCTAGAACACAACTAAGACACAATAAGACCCAAATGCCCGTTTACATGTGGTACATTGAGTACAGTAACCGTATTCAAATTTATTTCAATACTCCATGTAAACGTAGTAAATATTTACAAGAATGAATGGCTTGAATACGACCCTCACCCAAGATTTAGAACCAATATTTTGGGGGGAAAAGTGCGGGTGGTATTCGGGTTTATACAGTAGTTAAGATTGAATTTAACTTTCTTGTTTTATTTTCAGTAACACATTTTATGTTTTGACTGAACTGAGTGACAAACTAAAACTGATGTTTTGTTCTATAAAATGTCTGCACAAAGCACATTTGAAGAGCTTGTTGGTGGCAGATCAAAGTGTGGAACCTACAGTAATTGGGTTGTTGCTTTGAAAAGTCAACTAAGATCCGATCTCCAAGACTGAATCTTCAAATGACTTCCTTTTTTCTCAAGTTTCCCATGATTGTAAGAAGAATACAAATTTAAGAGATTTTGTTTTTATCTATATTGTCTTTATTTTAATTTATACCTATAATAAGGTGCAATGAAATTACAAATCCATTATTTTTTTAGTTCATGACTCAACACATTAAATTATATGGGAAGAATCCTCCTCCTTATCCTCCTGCTTATCCAGTTCCTGCCAGGTCGGGTTATTTATAGCACTTCTTTTCCATCATTTTGTCCTTACACTCCTCTTATTGAATCGATCCACCTCCTCTCTGCCTTTCCCTCGAACTTCAACTCCATCATCTGTTTTGGTACTCGTTTCTTCTCCATCCTCTTTACATGTCAAAACCATCTGAAGCTACAATTTTTTCAGTATTATTCGGATTTTCTGTTATTATCATCTAAATTGTAAAAATTCAGAATCCTTTTGGTCATTCACTGTTTGTAAACTGACAATTTAAATTATACCCTTCTTATTTACTAATGATAACACCGGAACATATATGCAACACCATATTTACACCTCTATTTCCAATTTTAAGTCACTGCATTGAGTAGAGCATCGGTCAGAATTTATGATAGTAATAATAATAATTCATTTGAAACTAGGAGCTCCTCTTTTAAATTCAAGTTAAGTCTTTGGATGAAATTTTCTCCCTTCTGTCTTCTTTCTCTGGAAATCCACTGGAACTGGATGCAGTCTCCTGAGCTAAAACAAGAGTCCTCAGCTAGTATGCTGACAGAAAGGGTGATCTCGATGCCACTGCTTCTTGCTCCACAAAAAGCCCAGACTACTCTTGTCTGCCACTCAGTAGCCAATGTTTTGCTCTCAGGGACTTAACACAATAAAAAACAATGAACTGCTCTCATCTGACAACCAACAGCCAGTGTTCTGCTCTCACAGACTTCCCACAGCCAAAAAAACCTCCAGTTCGGAGTATTTATACATCTTTCCAACCTTTTGGAAGTTTTACTTGATTGCCAACCAACCACTCAACTCCCACACAACACTTGGTGTATGGATTTCTTATTGGTTCCATGAAAGTCTCCCATTCACTTCAAATACTGGCACATGTGCTTTGAACTAATGCTCCTGAATGATCCCTAAGGAAATAGCGTATAACAAAGTCACTTCTCCTACATCTCCGCTTTAACAGCCTACATGACTCACAGCTTGTCCTTGTGCATTTCATCCCATTTGTTGCCCCAAAGTTTGTTCTAGAACAGGGGTTTCCAATTTGTAAGGGCTCAAGGGCCATATTGGAAACCTTAGTCATGTTCGTGGGCCGCATTTGAATAATAGGCCAATTTTCATAAAATTTTGCATATAATAGGCCTACAGAAGTACCATTATGAAAAAATAATATGCATGATTCAATTGAAATAAAGGTTTGATAATTTTAATTACTTAGGTAAAACATTATTTTACAATTGCATAAAAGAGTGAAATTTAGATCCAGGCTGAGTGGGTCAGATGGTTGAGGCGCTAGCCTTCTGAAGTACGTAGGGTCGATGTTAGATCATTGTGAAGGTGCTCAAATACGTCAGCCTCATGTCGATTGATTTACCGGCATGTAAAAGAACTTCTGCGCGACAAAATTCCGGCACCTCGGCATCTCCAAAAACATCAAATGTAGTTAGTGGGACGTAAAGACCAATCATTATTATCTGAAATGTGGATTTTAAATTTTTTTAAATGAAAAATAATCCATTCAGATCAAGTGAATTTTTAAGAAGAGGAAATAATATTAAAGAATGAACTAGTTCGGACTTGGGTCTATAACGAATATAAAAGTAATTACAATTTTGAACGACCTATAAAATATTATTTTGTAACTTATTCTTCACGTTATTATTAAAATTTGGAAACCCCTGTTCTAGAACATCTTCAACTACACCTCTCAATTTGAAAATCATATTGCACCACAATATGACTCACTGGCTGCTTCTTACTAAAGCTTTAACTTTTCACATACTGTTTGTTAAGTAAGCCATTATTTTTCAGTGTTGACTCACTTAATATAACTTAGTTTGTCAGTCTGTTGAAAACATGAAATGTAACACTATAACATACTTACCTCTCCATTTTCATCCAATTTATAAAGGTATGTTATACTGTTATAAGGGCCTAAGAATTAAGATCGCCAAATAGGGAAAGGACATAGACTTTCCGAAGCAATGCATTACACAAAACCTACCTCCTAAATTTCTTGAAGGCAGTGTTAAAAAAAAAACATCAGTCTTTTCCTCATTCCCTTCAAATCCAAAACATAACCAACAAAATTTGGTTAAAAAATGAGATCCATTTGTTTATATAAGAAAAATCCGTTTTAAATAACAGATTATACAAAACTCGTTTTGAAATAGCTAACCTACTCCCAAGTGTCCAATGGAAACTTTCCCAAGCCCAAATAGACAATAGATTATTATACAAGTTGGTTATCCTTGAGATTTTATGCCTAATAGATTATTTAATGAGTTATCAAAAAAACAACTAATTTTGGAGAGAAAGCTTAACACGCTAAAAAAAAATTCCTCACTATCTAAAAATCTTGTCAAAGAGAATAAAATTTCCGACACAACAACTGAAAAGTTCCATCCTCCATTTGTTAATTTGTCTAAGATAGCTTTGAATACTGAAGAAAACTTGATTCTATCTAAAGGTCTCAAGCACAATTGACCAAACCTCAGCATTCTTAACATTGTCACGAACTTAGTAATTGAATCCGAGATAGCCATCAATAAAATGCCGTTAGAACAGCAAGACGAACTAAGGATTGACATAAAAAGAGAGCTTGACAAGATTTTCACTACTAAAAACAAAAACATTCTTCCCAATAATAATAATAATAATGACTTAATCACTGATGAAAATTGTATCTTTGATCTTAAAAAGAAAATTAATGATAATGACCTTATCACCAAATCGAATAAAGGCAACACCACTGTCATAATAGATAAATCTGATTATATCGCAAAAACAAAAGATTTCTTTAACAATAATACTTTTTCAATAGTTAAAAAAGACCCCACCCAAAAAATCCAACATCTACTTAAACTTTAAAGAATACTTCTGTTCTCTTCACAGATCAAGAAAAAACAAAACTTTTAAACATGAACCCAGGTCTGCCCACTGCTAAAGCCCTTCCCAAGATTCATAAGGCCTAAATTCCCATTTGCCCAATAATCAATTATGTATTGCATAAAGGTATTCATCTGAGCATTGCTTTCATCTTGTACCTTTATGCAATACATCCAAATTCATCCATAATATATATATTTTTAAATTACTGTTTTTTAGCCAACAAATTATCAGAAACACCACAGAATAAATTGCAAAACTGAAGAACTTACAGGCATCCAATCAAACCATTCTCTCCATTCATTTGACATCGTAAATATGTACCCCAGTATACAGACCTCAAAGTTATTCCCCATCATCGAAAATAAGCAAAATAAATACAGTCACCTAAGTAAACTAGAAATTCAAGACTTTATTTCTATTTTAAAATTGGTCGTTAATAATAATTTTTCACCTTTGACAATACTATATATATCAGCAAGATCGTTTAGCTATGGGCTCACTAGCCTTGGGCATTTTGGCGGAGATCTATCTTGATTTCTTAGAATACACAAAAATTGGTAGTAATAATTTTACTAATATACTTTTTTGGGGCCAGATATATTGTCGCTAGTTATGAAGAAATTACTAACGCAGCTTCTACACTTCTTCTCACCAACATTGACTCTCATATTAAATTTACTCACGAATCGGAAACTAAGAAAGCTATAAATTTTTTAGATTTAACCATTAACAGACATCCTTCCTCTTCATCCTATAAAATTTTTAGAAAACCCGCGCAAACAGCAACCACCATTCGACAAGACTCTTTGCATGATATAGATGTTGATTCTCATAGGGAACCTGAAATATTTGTCCCAAATGAGTAAATTTATAATTTTATACATTTTTTTAATAAATTTATAATTTATAAGACTCTCTGCATCTGCAAGCACACAAACGTGCAACTTACAACAGCCTAGTCTTTCATGCCTTTAATATCCCTATGTCTAAGAAAGATTTAAGAAACGAATTGAATACTATCCATGCTATTGCTAAATTCAATGGCTATAACAACTTTTTCATAGATCAAATATTAACAGATTCAAGCACCGTCCCAAAACCACTTTTACGAAAGAAAAACTCAATGCCTCAGCATTTTCTACTTTTACTTTTAATAAAGATGTTTATAAATTCACCAACATTTTCAAAAAGCACAATGTAAAAATAACTTTTAGGCCTAACAACAGGAATTGTAGATATCTTGCATAACTCTACCTTGGTGAACAAATGTAAGGAATACAGATTTAAATGCAACAACTGCAGTTCTTCGTATGTGGGGCAGACCAGGCATAATTTTACTATTAGATATTCAGAACATGTTAATGCTTTAAAATACAAGATTCTTTGCAGTAGGACATCATATACATGATTCTAAACATAATTTCACAAGCATAGAACAGGACATGCAAATACTTGAAATAATAAACAAAGACCCCCTACCTAACACAACTGAAAATTGTTACATTCATCTTGACCAGTATTTTAATCCTAATTTCAATTTAAACATCATTTCAGAGAAACCAAATATTCTTTTCGATTTTCTTATCTTCATTTCTAAAAGTGTTAAATCTTTATACTCAAATTTGATTTTCCACACTCAAGTGTTATATAGCTCCACATGAAGTTTTGTCTTGAAAATTGTTTTTATATCTTCTATGTTATTCATCTGAGCATTGCTTTCATCTTGTACCTTTTGAACGATCAGCTGATGATGACCCAGATCTAGGGTCGAAACCGGTACCATTTATGATCGACTTGTGATGTAACCTCACATTACTAAGTGTTATTGTATTGAATAGGTAGAACCATAATATATTATTAATTTAATAATATATGAGAGCGAATCAAACAGTAAGTTATACTAGCTAGCCGCAAAAGCACGCTGTATGTGTCGTGACCATGGCCAGTGCAGAGCAAGCTACAGTAACTGCTGACACGTCTGATAGGAAAGTTGGTGTGGTATCCCGTCGTGTTGTGTATGCAGAGCGAGCTAGGCTCGATGGCACGTCAACTGGATGTTCACTCCAAACTTGAGGTGCGTGCAACGATCAGATTTCTGTGGGCTAAACGGCTCAATTACACGGACATTCGTCGTGAAATCTTTGCTGTATATATAGTGAACATGAAATTTCCTGCCCAGGTATTGTAAAATGGTGTAAGCAATTTGATGCCAGACGCATGGATCTCATGGACAAATATCGCGAAGGCAGGCCTGCAACGTCCAGTATCGTTGCAAATGGTGACCATGTGGATGGGATCATTAGAGAGAATCTGCGCATAACACTGAAGGAAATTGCCAACATGCTGAACATTTTGTATGGCTGTGTGGTGTCCATTGTTCACCAGCATCTTGGAGTTGGTAAAATGTGTCGAAGATGGATCCCACATCTGCTCACCAATGTTCACAAGGGACGTTTCTAATTGTCACTGGCATTTTTGCAACAGTATTTTGTGGAAGGCTTCGAGTGTCTGTGGTGAATCGTCACGGGATGAAACGTAGGTCCACCACTTTACCCCCAAAACAAAGTGAACATTGATGGAATGGGTGCACACCACATTACCACTACGAAAGAAGGCCAAGGTCCAACCTTCAGCAGGAAAGGCAATGACAACAGTGTTCTTTGACATGGAGGGTGTGGTGCATGTGGAATTTGTGATATACTAACAATTTGTTGGTTATTTTGATCCACCTTTTCAGTACGCGGTCGAAATAAAAAGTCCGTTAATAGAGCAGTTGCCAACATTATTACGAAATCTCAAATCAGATAAAAGCAAATTCTTTAAAATATTCAATCTAAATACACTCACAACTGAAACCATTTCGGCAACGCAAAAAAGTCCCCCTCCACATAACACGCCAAAGCTTAACGCCCCGCCTGCAGGATCGTCCTCTACCCCTACCTCGACAACAAATAAGAATTCCCCACCACGTAGCACGTCAATAGCAAACGCCCCGCCCAACATCTCTTCCCCTCAACCCCCTACCCGCCCTTCACAACAGCTCTTTCATACGTACAACACAAGGAGTAGAGTCACAACAGACAATAGTCACAGTAACGCAATAAGGCCCACAAGATTCTGTAGCAGCAGACAAAGGGGTAAGTGATAATACAACATCAGCACTCACATTATAAGCACAACACACACACACAATATTACTTAAGTTCATTTCCATTTGTTCCAGATGCTTCTTCCATTCCATAAATCGAAAGAAACATAATCAGATACCAGTACTCAAAATTTGGATTGAAGCCCCTTTTAACCATAACTTACATCAAAACAATCAACTTCCAACGGAGAGTCTGGTCGCTACAAACAAGAATTAAATATGTCAATGCTTCCTCTGATCAAATTGCCTAACTGCAGCAGCAAGCCTCATCAAATCTAGAAGCCATTTTCCAACGAACTCAAGACTTCAATTCTAAATTATCATCATGACTAATCACGCATAATGCAAAATTACAGTCTTTTTAAATAACATTATTTAGAGAGCACAATTTTTTTGCTAGGGGCTTTACGTCGCACCGACACAGATAGGTGTTATGGCGACGATGGGACAGGAAAGGCCTAGGAGTTGGAAGGAAGCGGCCGTGGCCTTAATTAAGGTACAGCCCCAGCATTTGCCTGGTGTGAAAATGGGAAACCACGGAAAACCATTTTCAGGGCTGCCGATAGTGGGATTCGAACCTACTATTTCCCGGATGCAAGCTCACAGCCGCGCGACGCACAATTCTTAACTATAATTCTCAATACTGAAATGTTACTCTATTCTAGAAATTATGGCTTCTTTATATTAACATCCAATATTTATATTTATGACTCAAATTTTAATGCCAAATTATAGTTGAATCAATTTTATTTTAACATTGCAAACAATTTTTAGCCAAATTAAAAACTGTGTTTTGGACGTCAATGTGTTTTAGAATTAAGAATTAATCCATTTTAACATTTCAAATCATATTATCATAATTTTTAATGTGTATATTATTTTTGTTTTAAATTTGTTATCACTGAAATCAGATTTACATTCAGTGTAATGAAATTTGTAACAACAACCAAAAAATGACAAACCTTGAGGCAATAGTATAGGCTGATGATGCTTGTGAATAAAAGCGAAACATGTCCCGGTAAATTAGTGTTGTAACATTACAACTTAGCAACACAAACTGTAATTTGTATTGAAAAGGTGGATCAAAATAACCAACAAATTGTTAGTATATCATAGCATAGTTCAATACGGGTCTAATAATGACATTAGTTACATGTAATGTGGAATTTGTGCCGAAAGGCACGACATTCAACTCGGCTTCGTATTGGCAAACGTTGAACCAGTTGTGTAAGGCAATTAAAGAAAAGTGATGGGGAATATTGGACCTCACACAGCCTGCCAGACGTCTGAACTGCTGCAGTGATGCAAGTGGGAGGTATGGCAACATCCTCCATACAGTCTACACGTAGCGCCATTGCAATTATCATGTGTTCGGTAGGCTGCAGAAGGATCTCAGTGAGCGAGATTCCAAAACGATGAGGAGGTGAAAGCAGCTGTCTCCAGGTGGTTACGTAGCGCTGGAGGCGATTTCTACCCATCCGGAATCAAAAAAGTTGGTTGACCGTTTCGAGAAATATTTACAGTAAAATGTAAGTTGTATTTTCACGTGCTATCAGAAATTATGATATGCTCTTATCATCATCATTAGTTAAGAAAGAAGCCATACTTTCCAGTTTTGACTCTGTTATTGTAACTTTTAAGTTTTTCAATCTGTCCAAACCATAGAGTTAGCAAATAATACGTTAGAGGTAGCAGCAGCGCTACAGTCTGTGAGAGAATCACTATAGCGTATGGAGAATGTTGACGTCATAGCTGTTTGGCTAAAAGCTCACTCCGCTGTACTCATCAATGTAAATAGGGGCGTTTTAAAACCGAGTGGATATTGATACGGTTTTAAATTCCTACATGTAGATATTCTCAGAGACTACAGTATACAGTACAGTCTTGATAATCAGACACATATGGGACCGGGCAACTGCAAGATTATCGAAAAATTCAGGATTATCAGGAGTAAGAAAAACAATTTTACAGATAAGTACAGTACATTTCTATTTCTGAAAAAAATAATACTTACACAGGTTTTGGCTATGAAAAATAATCATTGATTGTTTTTTTTGTTTCTTTGATTTATTCATTTTATCAAAAACTGTTTAAGCACCAGGACATCATTACTTGCGATGTCATTTTCTTCTGCCCATTGAGTGCAGACATTGAGAGCATTCAATGCATCACTGTTGGTCACAGTTTGCCGACTCGAAACCTCCAAGTCATCATTAGATTTGTCATCCGGGGATCGAATTTGGCTGAGGATTTCTTCGTCAGACAGGGACAGAAAATTTTCCTCACTTGTCCCTTCAAGCCAATCGGTGATATCCTCATTTGTCAGGGTAACATCCACTTCACATTTGTTAGAAAACTCTTGCAAAAATTAAGAAGTCAATTTCAAAGAAGAGTTACCAGAATGGTCAAACACGTTTTTGGAATTGAAAGCAGGTTGAGTTGACCAAACCGTTTTTTCCATGAACACTGGATAGTGTCACTTTTAACTTTGTTCCAGCTGTGAGCTAGATTGAAAACATCATCTCTAATGTTTGTATTACTCCATCAGTTTGTTTTATTATATCAGAAAGAAGCGATTTTTTTGTAAATAACTTTTATTTGCTGGATTACATTTTGGTCCATGGGCTGCAAGAGTGGTGTCATGTTCGGAGCCATATAGAGGACTTGAATTTGCCTGTCTTCAGAATGTAGATCCTCTTCTTTAGGGTGTCCAGGAGCATTATCCAGAAGTAGCAAAGCTTTAGGAGGTAAATTCTAGTCTTTTGAAAATCATCTTACAGCCGGTATAAAATCTTGCTGGAACCATTCGGTAAAAACATTTCCGGTAACCCATCCTTTGGTTAGGTTTTTATAGGTGACTGGTAAGTGAGATATGTCAATCTGTCTTTTGACATGTTTCTTCCTGGGGCACTTTCTCTGGAAGAGTGTACGAAGGTCTTATGCGGTAACATCCTCCAGAATAAACCACTTTTATCCACGTTGTAAATTTTCTCTGACAGAAGACCTAATTCTTGTATTTTTAATTCAAATTTCTTCTGAAAACGGTCAACGGCCGAAACATCACTAGACAATTTTTCTCCCATGACAGTTAAGAAACGAATCCCAAATTTTTTCTTAAAATTATTAAGCCAGCCATCGCTAGCCCGAAAATAGTCATTTTTTGTTTTTTCGTAAAAATATTTTGCCTTTTCACGAAGAATGTCATCCGATAATGGCGCATGCCTGGCACGTTCTTGCATAAACCAAATGAATAAAGCATTTTCCATTTCAGGACACTTACCTGTTTTAACTGTCTTTCTTCCCTTCAAGTCTCCCTCAGCAGTCCTAACGTACTCCACGTTTTTATCACGGTTGACTTTGATGTCGTAGATTGTAGATCATCCAACGCCATAAGTCCATGCTAGGTTTGCTGTGGTTTCTCCTTTGTCAAGTTTAATTATTATCTCTTGTTTTTGACACAAACTTAGTCACATTGCAGGTAGTACACTAGATAAACACACTACAAAATACAGTACCTACACATATGTACAGTACATACACTTGTATACACTAGGTTGTAAACTTGATAAGAACTAATGGCGGGAAAGTGGCGTACAGAATGGATAGATAGTGAGGGGGGGAAGGTGGGGAAGACAATATGACACGTGTTTCCCGAGAGCGCCGGATTATCAAATGTGCCGGACTAACCAACTGCCGGATTATTGAGATTGTACTGTACTTATGATGCTTCTGACCAGTAGGAAGAAAGCCCAAAAAGTAGAAATACAGGAGAAATGAGTGATAAGAGGACGGTGTTCAACTGCAATTAAGTAACAAAGGATCAATTTACTGTTGGGGTTACGTCTTCTAACAACATACTTTTAGAATGGGGGTACGTATATTTTGCTTTCTGTGTAAATGGCATAATTTTGCCCAGTGACAGAATTCTGCGAAGCAAATGAGCGAGTTTTTAAGCCTAAGAGCGTTGACTAGATTTTAGGGCAAAGTAGACAAAATATTGTTAATATGATTAAGGCGCTGCTTTCTGGCCCAAGTCGACAGGTTTGATCCTAGCTCAGTCCGGTGATATTTGGTGCTCAAATATGTCCGCTTCATGTGCAGATTTGCCGGCAAGTAAAATAACTCCCGTAGGACAACATTCCAGTACCTTGGCGTCTCTGAAAACCGTAAAATTAATTAGTGGGACATAAAGCCAGTATCATCATCACTGTTTCCTAAACGTGATTACAAGTGGAAATATGGCACTCGCTTGTGGTTGCGGTCTATTATGGAATCTTTTATTTACCTTTTCCAGAAATTATTGATTTGCTTTAAGAGTTTAAAGTTGTAAAGTGACTTCCTTTAATGGAAAATTAATGGTAAATTGTATGATTGAAGAGAACTGAAAAATCTGTACGATAATTTTTTGTTTGTTTACAATTTGCTTTAAGTCACACCAACACAGATAGGTCTTATGACAACGATGGGATAGGAAAGTCTAGGAGTGGGGAGGAAGCGACCGTGACCTTAATCAAGGTAAAGCCCCCAGCATTTGCCTGGTGTAAAAATGGGTAACTACATATTCAGGGCTGCCAACAGTGGGGTTCAAACCCACTATCTCCCAAATGCAAGCTCACAACTGTGCGACCAAAAACCCACAGCCACTTGCTCGGTATCATGCACATCAATGGCATTACAAGAAAGGAAAAGAAATCCATCAAGTTAATCTCTATCTCTAAACACTGAGTATTCATGGCCATGAAGAGCCAATTATACCCATCAATACAATCAGTACAGTAAGAAATATATTGAGAAATCAACATTACTTTCTGATTATAATGAAGAGTAACAGTGTATCAAACTATTGGATACAAAAAAAATTGGTAACCTACTTCTAACATTGGGATCATGCGTGTAAGTTGACTTGCCAACACGATGTATATAAAGGCCTATATTCATATAGAGCCTACTATTTGACTGGATTTTCTGGATATTTGCTTTCAAAGGCATGGCTATTCAGTGAAAATAAAAAAATCATCACATCAATTTCAGTCTTCAAGGTAAGATCCAAAGAATCTCATTCATGCCAACAGGGAGAGAAAAACGTGATGTCAGCATCCATATGATGCTTAAGTGTCGCGCAAAATATTATTTTATACACACGAAAATAAATTTCAAATAAACACACCTGTGAAATGATCGCCATTACCATTTATGAACCTCTCTGTGCAGCCATAAGCTGCACAGGAGACTGGCATTTTCCTTAAGAGAAGTACAAAACTTCAGTTTATTGGGAAGCTCTAGTAATGACAGTGCTAAACAATCCAGCTCTTGCCAAAGATCATGCTTGCTTAACTTTGCACGCAACTGCAGTGCCAGTGCTACCTCAAGTGGATATCACACACATAACATACCTGTAAAAACACACACACTAATAAACAAAGAATGACATGTTTTATTCCATAAGAATATCCTCAGATTCTATCAAATCACATTAAACTATGCGTTTATATGTACAGTGTTGTTTACATTGCAGAAACTAGTCAGTGATTGTGAATTGGTGATGCTGTGAACAAGTGAGACACATTATGAATGCAGTAGTCCTCCACTGTCACCTTAGTAACTTCGTGAAAGATTTCTGTACTTACGCTGCTAATTGTGCATTACTTCCGGTGATTACGTTTGGACTGAAACCAGTTTCTTTGCTCCGGTTGTGATTGCTGTATAGAGGAGTGCTGTCGGCAATAAGACTGTTCAGCAGAGAGGGGAGGGGAAGTGCTGCATGGTCATCTTACAGTACAACTTGTCTTGTTGTGTAGTAGAGCATAAATGCATGGTAATGATTCTGATTAAATAAAAGAGTAGTATTGAATTATGGAGTATCTTGTAAGACATTATTATTAGTGATAAATAATAACCTACTGAGCAAATGGCTGTGCGGTTTGGGTCACGTAGCTAACAACTTGCATTCGAGAGATAGTGGATTTAAACCCAACTGTCGGCAGCCCTGAAGATGCTTTCCATTGTCACACCAAGCAGATGCTGGGGCTGTGCCTTAATTAAGGCCATAGTCGCTTCCTTCCCACTCCTAGCACTTTCCTATGCCACCATCACCATAAGATGTATCATTGCCAGTGCAGTCTAAAAGCAAATAGTAAACAAAAAGCAAAAGCCTACTAAAACATCTTGAGTGGCGAGAAATCTGCCCAAAATTGAGGAATTCAGTACAGATAAAAATAACCTAACCCACGTTCTTCTCCACTGAACAAAATTATCACCTTCTGCCTTTTCCCTCATTCCCTACGTAGCAAACCAAGACCATGACATCTTTTCTCACTATTTTTGTTTAGCACTTAATGGGTTCAGTCCAAACGTAGTCACTGAAGGTAAAAAACGATTGTTAATTAAGTACAGAAAACTTTCTCAAAGTTACTAAGGTAACAGTGGAGGACTACTGAAGTAATAAATTCTCACTTATTTGTAACATCACCAATTCACAATTATTGACAAGTTTATGCAATATAAGCAATATTGTACTTTTATAGACATGGCTTAAAGTGATTTGATGGAATCTGAGGATGTCATTATAGAATGAAACATGTCATTTTTTGTTTATTAGAGTGTGTTTTCTTACAGGTATGTTATAGTGTTATATGTGTTATAATTAGTGTTTTTGGTAGATTAAAAAACTTATTAAAAGTTACGTACTTACCATCATCACACGTTTATCACCTTCATTTTGGGATCTTCATCCGGTAGGTTGCGGATCGAATCTTGTTCAGTTTGTTCACTCCCCCTATTTTATACAGAAGGCATGGTGTAACACTCTCTCGCAACAAGTCAAAATTGGATCTAAATAAGTAGATATGAATGGCTTGATACTTGAGAAAATGATTCTATAAATTTAACTGTGCTTCTCAAAGGAGTTATTAACAAATCGCTGTGAAAATTTGATGGAATAATATTAAATCAATGTGTTCTAAATGACTTGAAATAAGGGTTTCAGGTGTTTAACTGTTTTTACTTTTTGGCTTTGGTTGTAAACTTGTTTGGGTATACCAATGAGTGTCTGATTGGTAATATTGCTTCCCTCTCAAACAATGTTAGGGATACACTGCAGGCTGGTGAACATCACTTATCACGTTGACTGACTGACTGGTTGCCAGATTTTACTGTCCACACAATTTCCCAGGCACTGCCAATAAAAAGACCACTCCTTGTGATGTCAGAGGTTATAGTTTGCTTAGAAGGAAATTAAAAAAGCAATATATGGGAAAGAAAGAAGAAAGATGAGCTGTATATGAATGCATATAGAATGCTTGCATGTAGGTGATATGTAGGCTAATAAACAGATGAAACTCAAGTCAAGGAGTTTATTACAAAATAAGCCTTGCATAAAAGGTGGTTTAAATTGGCTAACCTCATTCATAGGAACTTCAGGGCAAAAGAGAGAGGTAGATTGGGATCTTATAACTCAAGTGAGGAAAGGTATGGGCAGTAGGGAACTCCAGCATATTACCAGTGGTTTGTTTGATCTAGGAGATATTGAGAAATTATTTTCATTATTTCTAGACTGTCATTATCTCCTTGGTGTGAAACAGTAAGGATGGAAACAATGTGATTAACTTCGTTATGATCGCTGTTTCAGCAAGTCTTCCGTTGTTTAATGTTGAAATGCCTTTTGACATTCAGTCTATGTGAATTAACTAAGTGCCTCTACCATCCGCTATTTGAAACTAGTTCTTTACCCTCCTTGAGTTTACGTCTTGTCTTTATATCGTTAAAAACTGAATCTAACTATTTCTTCTCTTACCCTTCATGGTTGAGTCCATCATTCTCCTAAGTAACCTCCATTGGTCTTGTATGGTTCATTCACCAAAGTTAATTCATACACACAGCTTTGTCCATCAATTTCATTCCTAACTTAGCCTTTATCTCCTCATTACAAATACCTTCCTACCATTGTTTTACACTTTCATGTCAGTAACTTCTAACTTACAAATAATATATACTGAGTCCACCCAACTTTTACTCTCATATATCAAGGATTGGCTCTGTAAACAGAGCGGGTGGCTGCATGGTTTGGTTCACGTAGCTGTCAGCTTTAATTCAGGAGATAGTAGATTCGAATCCCACTGTCAGCAGACCTAAAGATGGTTTTTCATGATTTCCCCATTTTTACACCTGGCAAGTATGATATAACAGTTATCATAACTGTGAGCTCACCTTATTATTATTATTGCTGCACCTTCATTCAGTTTTGCTTAATATACTACCATCCAGGGAGAATACACATCCCAAGTAATTGAAATGACCCACCTGCTCTAATTTTTCATTCCTTATTTGACATTTAATCATCCTAGGTTTCTTCCCAACTGACAGTACTGTGTTGAAATGCAGTTTTCACACCATACTTGTTGCATCTCATTTCAAGCTCCAAGATATTAGATAGCAAGTTTCACCACACACTACCATTAAAACCATGTTGTCTTCGTAGACCAAACGGCTTTTTTTTTTCATTTCCACTCAACTGAATCCCCCACACTTTCATTTTATACCTTTCAGTAAATTATCGATGTAAACTATGAACAATCAGGGGAAAGAATGACAGCATTCTACCATCAGTACTCACCTTGGTCCAATTTTCATCATAAATGCATTTGATCACCTATAATTACCTACCCGAGACCCCATAATCGCTCATTATGGCAAACGTCATTTCCCTTGGTACTCAGTTATGTATCTTCTCTTGATCTATAAAATACAAGCATAGCTGTCTATTCCTATGAACATATTTTCCCAGAATTTTTCACTTCCTTTCTTGTGTGATAAATACTCATCCTAGAAATACCAATTGTCTCCACTGTCCACATTTCTTGGAGATTACTTCTAGGAATTACTTCATGATATCTGTTGGAAGCCTCTAATGCACACATTATTTTACACCACTCTTTAACAGTTTCATAGGTCAGATGTGTCATCCCACATTGATCTGAACCAAACCTTATCTGTTCCATATCACTAATTTAGGTGCTCCAAATGGCTGTTCTAGTTATTCTCCTTCCTTCTTCTTGAACTCCTGTTATATTTTTTATTAAAAATTTAAAGCAAATGCTATTTATAGACAGAAAATGAAATGAAATATCATAATCTTGCAGCAGTAGAACCAGCTTTTGGGTTGTGGGACCATATGGGTTGAGTTTTATCCAGACTTGTCATTTGGACTAATTAATTGGATTGGTATACTCTTCCAAGACTCCGCTTTCATTCTATACCCTTATGGAGTACAGCGGGCATTCTAAATGGTAACACTCTCTCAGGCCATGAGATGTGTTGTGATGATTTGACGTGCAGAGAAGGGCGAGAGGGGGTGTGTGTCATGTCCTATAAATGGAATTGTCCCAGCATTCATCTTAGTGAGGAGAATGAAAATCCACAGAAAACCATTCTCAGGACAGCCAACAATGGAACCAGCCCACTGCCTCCCAAATGCAGAGCTGTATAACCAAAGCCACCATTAAGCTAAAGCCACTCTGCTCGGTCAGACTGACTGGGAGGGGGGGGGGGGGGTAAAATTTTCATTTCATACCTGAACAGGGTATGGCGAGTTTCCTAGATGGTAACACCATATCTCAGGCCGGGGAGATTTGAGTCAATGATGTGATTTGCAGAGAATGTAACATGAGTACAGCCATGGTCTAAATTAGGAACTGTCCCAGCATTTGCCTTAGAGCAGGAGAATGGAAAACTACGGAAAGCCATTCTCAGGATAGCCAGTGATGGAGAGCATTGCCTCCACTTCCTGAATGTAGAGCTGCAAGGCTAGCCAAAACTAGCCACCGTTAACCCTCTCCAGCCCAAATTTATTAGACACATGAAACAAAATCTTGAAAATCCCCATTAAATAGTTATGAATAAATTTTCTGTTTAAGAACCCATACAATTTTAGGGGGAAAATGAGAATATTTGGAATCATTGTTCCATTTTCCTAAAATTCCAAAGAAGTCTTTCACGGCCACAGATCAAAATCTCACAGCAGTAGCTTTTTTAATTGTATCTCCCTGGAGAGTACACATTGTTGATAACAGAGAATTCGCTTCTCCTTTAGCAGGTTACCAGTCACTATTTGTTAACACAGCAAGACTGCGCAGTCAGTCTGCCACTGCTAAGCAGTGTCTTGAAGGTGCATGCCATTCCAACTAATGAGTCCAAATGGCACGTCTGGACAAAGCTCTGCAAACATACATGGACTAACAATCCAAAAATTGGTTCCAACAATAATATTTCTTCCCGAATGGCTGTTCATTTTCAATACTTCTACTAAAATACTTTGTCAGAAGAAATAACTGCTAGTTTATATCTATTTGTTTACAATCACCTGAAGCAAGCTTTAACTGCCATATTTCATTCTCTTACGACTGAATACTCGGAATACATTACTTACCCAATCTATTAAACTGCAGTAATTCCTTAAGTTACAAGAAATAAATTCAATCTTGATATTTTTATATTTTTAAATGAGTAGTCCTCCTTTTCAGTACATTATATTGAATGTTAAAATCTTTAACATTTCAGTACATGTAGTGTCTTCTAGTTTAGGGATTTAACATATACTGAAATGTTAGATTTTATAGTGTATTCTTTTTGAATATTTAATGTAATGTAATGTAATGTATTGAAAAGATGAACTCCCCTTTTAACCCTGGCGAGGGCGCGTAAAAATAATCATGTGAGGAGGTGCTCACAGTGTTTCAGACTGGGTCATGGAAAAATAGCACAAATTAAGCAGAAACTAATTTTAATGTTACAGAATTAGTAAATAATTTTTCACAAACTTGTAAATAATGTTCAAAGTTATTTTGACAATACAAAAATCGGATGTTAAACAACTGATGTTCATTCTGCGTCATCACTAGATTTTTGACTTTCCGTACTGCACTGAACATGTCACTGCCGAGTGTTCTTTGTAGATATGTCACTGGCATACACGACATCTTGTCTTGGTTTTTTGTTTCTGTTGCAGTAGGTGCATCTTCCAGGCCCTCTTGGTTCTTGTGGAGCTCCAGGCGGCTGCTCTTCTTCAGACAATCCTAACATTTAGCGAATGTTCCTTTTTTAGCCCCATTGGGAGAGTTTGAATACCGTTCTTGCAAATATTGTGCATAGCTGTTGGTTTAGTTCTTTCAAATATTTACGCCTTTGAATGTTAAAGTTACCTCTCGCATACTTGTAAATAATATACGAATTAGAGTGATGACCAAGATAAGTAAAAAACAGTCATTGGCCAACGGTTGCTTGTGCGTGAAACTGAGTAACGCTCTTTATACGTCTTTCGATTTCTCTTTCCCTATTTCTATTCATGATGTGTGGACTTCACTATATACGAAGGCACTATTTTACACTAAAATAAAACTGTTGCATTATTGGTATATTAACTGAAAAAATAAAGTAAAACTTAACTCATAAAAACCCACACGTCATGGGGCGCGCCAGGAGTTTTAAACTGGGTCCGTCAAGCAATGCACTTAGGCTAAAAAAGTGGAGACTGAGGAGTGAATTGTTTACGCACACTGATAGTGGACGGGTCCAATGTAAGGTACTGAGGGGATGGAAGCTAGCAGCCCGCTACGTTAAGAACTATAAACATTTATCTCCGAACCCGATCGAAAAGACTGTGACGCACCCTCTCCAGGATTAAATAATATTCCTTTAAGTGTCTGAGTATGATTTTCCAGCACAGGGGTTTTTTTTTTTTTTTTTTTAATAAATTTTCAACAGAAAATTCACTGACATTGTTTACAATACTATATTTTCTCCAAATAAAAAAAAACACATTAGATTATATAAACATACAGTATTTCACCAGATTTAGCCAGGTCAAAACATGAAGAATGATGCATGCCAAGTCCTCTTTTCCTACAAATTTACTAGATTGACTAAGCAGAATTCATTTCTCGTAAGTTTCACAGAAACATTGTATAGTATCATACTGTCTTGCTGCTTGATGTTGCCTCACTTTACACATAGTCTCACCATTCTTCCACTCAGTGATGATTTGAAGTCTCACCATTCTTCCACTCAGTGATGATTTGATATTGTAGCATTTGCTCTTCATGTCGTCCTGCATGTATATAATGCTTGCTTGCTTCTGTCTACCTAATTGCTGTTTCCTTTTTGCTCCGGCTGAATGCTATTATTTGTATTTAGTTTCCTTTCCCATTGTGTATGATGTATTACTTAAATCGAACAGAGAAGTATTTAATTCAGCCCTTGAAATTTGATTTTTTTCAGGTGTCGTCGTTTCCATCCGGTAGTTTCAGATGGCTCTGTACGTGAATCGTGAAGATGACAAAATTTTGGATGCATACTCGTGTTCAACGTTGTTGTCTCACTGTAATTTGTTGCTGAGATTGGTGGGATAAATAGCTCTCCTCTCTCTTTCAGAATGTGGAACTCCTGTGACAAATTAAGGGCTGAATTAAATTGTGGTCAGCCTGTGCCTGAGTAGGAAAGGAATTGGAACCACACTAGGCTGAACCATTGAGATCTCAAGCCTTTGCACAGCTTTTAAATACTCTAGCATGATTCCAGTTCAGACAGATAGAGGGACATTGGGCTGTTTAAGCTCTTGTTTACTCTAGTGTTACAAGTAGTCACCTACCTCTTCTTCATGCATAACGTATTACTTCTTAAGTGGAACTTGGGTTTAGTCTTTTATGGATCCGAGACCTTTCAACATTAAAGTAATATTTATGCATACTTCTACGAGATTATTTGGCCATTGTAGCTTTCACAGCAGCTTTGTTGCTATTATGACATTGTTAATTAAAGAGACTTATATAGAGTTTATAAACTAGAGTAACTCTATATTTTTGTGTGGATATATTATGAACGTATGTCACAAGCAACCTAACTACTTGTGAATTCCATTAAGAACCAGCTCGTTGAAATATGTCTTCAGGCATGAGTTTAGTTGAAAGCCAAATGTATCTATGGTGCCAGTGCAAATTATGATAAAGTGACAGTAAAGATTGTCACAGCTGAAAGGAGTTCAAAGAATTTTTTGCACTGTCACTTTTATTTAGGATTTATTTTTTACTTCAGAACACTAAGTCAAATTCCAAGGTCCCTCTTAAAAAAAATAGTTATTGCTTAATTTACTTCTACAAAATGAAATTAAGATATTGCTGCAAGATGTACACACACACAAAAAAAAAAACACTGCTAAAATTTATTTATTCATGAAAAAATAGCAATATTGTTTTGAAGCACTTTCACCTTGGAAAATTTTTTGCTTGTAATAATTGATAAATTCAGTCATTTTATCTGTGAATGTTTCCATATGCCATTTGAATGCAGTTTGGATCATTGTTGAACATGAACTGTTCAGCCTAGACTTGTAATAGGAAGTACTGTTTTATAAGTGTTTTGGAATTTGGCCAAGAACAGAGCTGGAAGCCAGACATGAACTCGCAACCCCATGTCCCTCCCTGTGTGGTTATTTGAGTATCTCCGAAATGATTGTGCATTCATCAGTCAGAAGATCTCTATCTATATATATATATATGTTGTTGTTCTGTATATTATTTATATATTATTTATTGTAATGTTTGTTAAGTTTATTTGCTCATGTAATTTACTAGTCACAATTGAATCTTGGTTTTAGTACTAAGTTCAAGGAAAGCCATTATTTGTAAGAGATTTATTTATATTACTTCTGCTAGTCATCAATGTTCATGTTTCAGGTTATATTGAAACGCAGTGGGTTTTTTAAATGGATAATTGTATGGCTATATATTCTTAAGTCCCGTCTCCCTCTTTCCCCTGCCTTCTAGGAAAATTCTCTTCGGAAAAATGGGTGCTTAATTTTTTGTTAGAATGATGATAAATCGTTATGTGAGGTGTGATTTGCCCACAGATGATGTCTTATCAGTTGAGGAATTCCCAATGTACCTCAATAGCCAATATTTATAGTTCCTTATATAGCAGGTCAATGCTCGTTGTATGTTGCCCCATGCCTAATATTTTGAAGTACTTCCATACTTCAAGTCTAATTTTGTGTCAGAGATAGATGGCTTTGAATTAAGATGTTAACTAAAGATCTGGCAAATAAGAACTGTGTCACACTGTATGATATAAACCTTGAATAAAATGTACGTCCAGTGGATTTTCATCTAGGAAAGTAATATTTCAATTCTTAGAGAAAATGTATTCATTTGTACCCAATAATAGCTAATTTGGGTGAAGTTGAATAGTTTTTTCTATGCTATGCTACACAAGCTATGAAGTTTCTTTTTCTTATTCATTTACACAATCCATTAGTACAATGGTGCAAAAGATGTAGTTAAAGTTATATTTTATTTTTTATTAAAATTTATAATATTTGTTGATAATCATACCAATGTGTTGCACAATGTTGAAAGTAGTTCACATCTCATTCAGCCATTCCAACTGGAAGCTCTCCCTTGTAATGCAAATGTCAGATACAGGAAAAAAGTTAATAAATTATGAAATTTGAATAGTTGAAATAACTTAGAAGTGAATAAAATGACATTAAAATAATGCTGTGTATCTGGAACTACATATGAGAGTGCATTACTGCAAAAGAATCCTTTTTCTTAATATATATGTTCTATGTTTGGACTCCATCATTGTTAGTTAGGCAATAAAACCATGAATATTGGCTTTAAAAAGATCATGTAAAGATTATTTTATGATTTACATACATTTTTCTGTGCTACAAAGTACTGTAACTGGCACGCTGTTAAAGTAAGTAAAGTGAATGTCTTTGAATTGATATGACAGTCATTATGCTTGTACCAGCATGTGGTATTTAACAGATGCCATGCATGACAAAATTTAGACTAATAGATTTGAATTAACAAATCAACATGATGGGTTTTTTTTTTACGCATGGTTGAAATATTTGGATATCCTTCAAAGCATGTGCACTTATTGATTGCTTATCGCAATAGTGAAGGAGTGAAGTTATATACTTTATACTACAGCTGTATATAAAGGGGTTTTCATGCAAAATACTTCGAATTCAGATATTTCAATAAGACTGAGATAATTAACAGATTATTTGAGACAATATGGATTTACTTGTGTTAGTATGTGCATTTGTTTGTGTCATTAATCATCACCATGACCATGACTTATCATTTTCATGCTCATAATATCATAATTTAGGGATTAAACTTAATATTACTCGAAACATGTGTTGTTATGTGATTATTTTGTATGAAGTGAGATTGTTTTCTAGTTAATCGTGAACTTTGTCTGAGACATCATTTATGGGCAGCTGGTACTTAACAGATAAAGATACTGTTCATTTTGATGTGAATGAGAAATATGTCCTTACGTTTTGAAAGTTATTATTAATAGGAGGTACCATGAATCATACATTACTGGTTAGTGAGGGAAAATGTCCAACTTGTGTACAGTTACTAAATTATGTTTCATGCCGTGCATTGTAAATATTCATGAAATACTGTATATTTTGTTTGTATCTTATTTTTAAGTCTTGAAATTCAAAAGCTTGTAACATTATGAAGAACAATAAAAAAAACCCTGTGAATTTTATGCAAAGCATGTCATCTTTTTATCATAATGGCTAGGCCATATTCAAGGCCGATATACTTGAATTTTCAGATGATTTAGACAGTAATAATGACCTCCTTTTGCTGAAAGTGATTCCTCTTATGTGGGAAGTGACACAGCCACAGCTGCTCACTGTGCATCGGACCGCGAGGACCTGACATCGATGACAGTTACGTGTACAGTGAAAAACTTTGTGCCATGCTTCATGACTGAATTGCAGCATGCACATCATGTTGCTATCAAATTATTCAAAATTAAATGTTCTTTCTTTCAAGTCTAAGAGTAAAGAAGAAAGATGCAGTAATGTCCGATCTTTCTGTCATTGGAAGCCATAATATATTTTTTTTAAATTTATTTTCAAAGTTTAATATTTTTTTTTTTTTTTTACTTTACATAATAATACATCCAAGGTATATTCATTTCTGAAATGCTCATAGTTCCCTGTATTAGTGTGATGTATTTTATTTTAATATGTGTTAATCTGTTTACGTGTTGATTGTTAGTAATTTGGTTGGAAAATCACAGAAATTAGTTGAGCTTCTTCGAACATCCCCCTAAATATAGGCTGAGTGCAAAAGGGTTAATGGAAGAAGAATCATGTGGGTGGTTTCAACAAAATTCAGCCCCTTTTCATACAGCAGATTTATTCTCTTCTTACAATCTCAGAAGTGTTTGCAGACAGTGAGATCAGTGCTGGTTTATTTCCCCCTCGTTCTCCAGATCTAACAGTGTGATTTTCACTTGTGAGGTAAACTGAAAGAAAAAGTGTATTGAACAAATCCTTACATATTGGACGAACTGAAAAAAAACATGACAAATGAAATCAGAAACACTCCAGTGGCAGAACTCACTCACGTCAGCCAGAATGTGGTTACTAGATACAATACCTCTATAACCCAGGAAGGATGACACTTCCAGTAACTTTTATAAGGTAAGATTTCATACAAGATTGTATACATGCTTAAAGCAGGGCGGCGGTTCAGCTGAGGCAGCTGCCGTAGCATAGAGTACAAACACCATGCATTGGGTCTGAGTTTGAGAGACCCTGTATTAATAGTAGTAGCAAAAGAATGCTCACAATGTGCATGGTTATAGAACATTGACAGTCATTTTATTAGATGCCGATACATTATTATTATTATTATTATATTTTGCGTCAGCATTGATACAATATGAACAGTGATACATAAACATAACACACATGTTACATTACACAAAATACATGGCACTTGACAGATCTAATTTGTTTTCTGTCACTGAGAGTCCATCCAATAATTAGTGACATTAATTCCCTCTTAGGTCGTAACAAGGTCTTGAAGTGTATATTGGACAGGACATAGTTGACAGTTATACATGTGTGGGTTAGTTTGTTTTTCCGTGCAATCACAATATTCTGCCTGTTTTCCTAAATACCTCCACTTTTTGAGGTTGACCCTAGATCTCCCAGTACCACTCCTCAAACGATTAAATGACCTCCAAACAGCCCAGCTGAGCTAATGTCCAGGAGGTGGGGATTCATGAGGTACCATCCATTCCGATAAGTGGTGTATTCTACTTCGCCACAGGTCTTGGCACGCTGTTGCTGGTGATTTGTTTAAAGTGGTAGAGGTGTTGAGAAAGCTCTTTCTTTATTTTAATCTTTTAGGAGGAGGTCAAAGGCCGAATAGAGGGTGATTCCTGTTGTTCTACATCTTTGTCTTCTCATATCTTGCTAAAACTTCCCTCCAAATATCAGGGGGAACGATCCTTGCCAGGCAGTAAAGTTTCTCAGTAGGGGTTGCTTTCAGGGCATCCTGTAACTACTCTGCAGGTTTCACTCGAAGCTACCTCCTCTCGTTTTGTATGAGTCGAACTGAATCGCACAGGGTTTGCGCATACTGCTGTGGAAGATGTCCTCAGTACTGTTGGATGTGCACCTCACTTGGTCAAGCAAAGTTTACAAAGGATATTGAGACCTTTTGTCCCATGTTCGTGCAGTGTGTATAAGTTGATAATTCTTCAAGTGAGAAAGCTAGTATCCCTTCAATAGTCTGAAAATCATCACCTTGGGCAGCCAAAGCCAGATAATCAGCATAAATGAAGCTCCTAGTAATAGGGGATTGTGGTTGGTCATTCGTACTTATGTTCAAGAGAATAGACGAGAGAATACTACCTTGTGGAAGGCCATTATTTTGGTCCCTCCATCTACTATTCCTTCCTTGGAATTCAACAAAAGAATAACCTGCAGTTCTGTGAAAGTCTGAATAATCTTTGTGAAATCGTGGTCCTTTGTTAAGTGGTAAAGCTTGCACAACGTCGTTCTGTGGTGCACCGTATCATATACTGCAGTAAGGTCCACAAAGGCCACACCAATTACCATATGTTTCTCGAATCCATCTTCAGTGTAGTATGCGAGATGTAAACCTGCGAAGTACAGTTCCTACCCAGTCTGAGAACTTGTTCAGAAATAAGATGCTGTTGCTATGAGTAATCAATCACTACTGATCTTCGTTTAGGGCAGCCGTCCAAGGTGGCATATTCCCTATCTGTTGTTTTCTTATACTGAAAGTTAACTCAAGAGCTGAGGGAAAGTATCCTTCCGCGTTTTCTTTCCCCATCTCGGTTCTCCTTCTTCGCCACAACCAGCTTATTATTAACGCTGAGCATCTATCTGACAAATGAAAAAACCTACAACCTGTTTTGACCGGGTCAGGGATGTAATGAATGAAGCAGATATAGGCTGTTAGTACGATGGGGTCGCCACTCCCAAAGTGATTTATTAATGAATGATAGATGCTATGAAATGAGAATGGAGTGTGTTGCTGGAATGAAAGATAACAGGGAAAACCGGAGTACCCGGGGAAAAACCTGTCCTGCCTCCGCTTTGTCCAGCACAAATCTCACATGGAGTGACTGGGATTTGAACTATGGTATCCAGCAGTGCGAGGCCGACGCGCTGCCGTCTGAGCTACGAAGGCTCTCTATCTGATAAATACCGCACTTAATTCTCAAACAGTGTAGCATTGAAAGAAATTACTTCTTTTCACACCGTTGTAGTTTATGTACAGTACTCCTTTAATGATCATGTAAAACCTACAGATTATCGAAGAATATTGAGGCAAGAGAAGCAATGTTTATTTTTATTTCATAATGCAATATGAGTGAGGCACATGGGCACGTACAACGAAAAGTATGACGATATAAGTATACAATTCCGCTCCTGTGCAATGACAGTCAGTGGCAGTTTCTCACAGTTCAACAAGCCTAAAACCCACCTGTGAGTGGGACTGGGTATTACTATTAGTGCAGAGATCAAACTGAGCTGACACATACGCCTCCTGACGAACAGCCGAATGTACAAACATTTTCTACCACATAAATCTGGCATGCAGCTTAGTTGAGTTACGTTTTGTTTCACTTTCCTTATCGCCTTGATTGCTTGTTTCCATAATTCAGACACTTTCTTAAAAATAAAACGATTTTCGGCGACTTTAGGGAGACGTCGTCAGAAACACTCACGACATACTACACGAACAACCACAGGACAGCATATACGAAATAATACTACAAGAAAACATACAAATTCCTGGGCCGATGACCTTATATGTTAGGCCTCCTGTAAACAACAAGCATCATACAAAATTATTTAAATTCCTCGTGAGCCGTATAACCACTGTACGTAGAAACTGCGGTCAGCGCGCGGTTATTTTCACCACTTCTTTAGGCCTACTAGTCCACAGGGGATTTTCAACTCGTAGGCTACTGTAAACGTTCAGAACAATCTGTTCAGACTTCGTACTTAATTTCCTCCCACTTTTATTAGTTTTAAGGTATTTCACTGATGACTCAAGCGTCACAGAATCACCCACATGATGCTCACAGCCGGCAGCCATTATGAATACCCGGGCGCGACTGAAGCCTGGAATCGAGAGCGTCGACTCCATCGACTCCGAACACCGGTCTCGGTTCGCATGAAGCCTCTCGACTCTAAGTTAACTTGATGCGCATTGCGGGGCCGCACGGTCGCTTCGCATGAAGCCTGACAACTAATACAGTAGAGACAATACGCGACACTTGCGGATTTAGCCTTGCTAAAATGGGCAATAATTCGACGGTGGCGCTCCTAGTGACTTGACCTGAAACAATCGCGCTAAATTCAAATATCAATGGAAATGATAAATAAATTACGTCTAGAAAGAAAGTGTTATTGGGATATTAACTTCGAAGTTGCTAAAGCAATTCTGGATAAATGAATGAAGAATTATTTAAAAGGTTATTATTCAAAGTGAAATTAGACATATAAATAAGAAGTGAAATGGACTGCTGTGAAATGGCTTGATCTTTCATTTATGCATTACTTTTTTTAGCTTTAGCATTCCTGCCTGAACTCTTAAGGTTGGATTTGTCTTTTTTCTCATTAAAAAACATTGTATCATCACATTAAGACACTTGTCAATAAAAATATCGGCACATTCCTTACACATATGATGCAATGAATTAACATTTAATAGCTGGACAATTTTCCTCTTAACATGAAGCCTACTAACAGAAAGATAATCTATAAAATCCCGGCTTTAATCTGAGAAGAGGGATAAAAGAAAGAAAAGTATGAAAATGTTGTCGATAGTGATGCTTTGAGGAATATTTACGTACAATTAGAGTAAGAATGTAATATACCCTTGGCTGTATAGTCGAGGATTTTTAAAGTCGCTGACCTGGAGGAAATGATCTGAACAGATCTTATAATTCTTATATAAGCGTAACGTCCCTTCTTTCTTGTACACCTTATCCAAATCACTTCTGTGACATTTCAAAATCCACAGATCACACCAACAACACATCGGTATTGAAGGTTAACTGCTGCACTATACAATAAAACATGTGTATTACATTTTAAGCCAGTTAAAATATGGGTCGAGCAGGTCAGAAGATTATGAAGTACTATAAGAATCTCTGTCAATGGAAGACTATATATGAAAACACAATATTACTTACATTTTCTTGTCACGAGGGAACCTGAAGTACGACCGCGCATTCTTCTCTACTTCATAGTTACTGCAGCCAAATACAGCACACACCTTTCCCCTCATGTTAAGAGGTGATGTCAAGGAATGACACACGCTACGATTTAATTATGTCAACTCACTCAAACGCATAAATAACACCAAAAACACACAAAAATACACGTGCTCTTATGACAGAATCAGTAGTTTTCAGGTCTACTCGCTAGAGAGAGAGCTCCAATAGCTGTCCCTCGATATCTCGCTCAGGCCCGGTTTCTTCAACTCTACGTTGAATTTTGCTTAACAAATGTTAACTAACAATTGTTATTAATTTAACACTTCGTTTAAAAGTATCCTGTTTCACGAACATATTTCCAACATTTGTTACGAAACAATTGTTAAAGACAAATTAACACATTTCCGTAAGATTTCTGAACGCGTTTGGCAGTGAGCGTCTTTTGTTTCTTTACATATAGCGCTCCTAGTGACGTGTTGAAATAGTATTTTGTCACACAGTCACATGGTTGACATTATTATAGGTTATGGTTAGCGGAGACCGCTAAGAAGTAAACATGTCAAGTAAGAGGCAACAACAGCGTTATTATGATGAATGCGAGACAAATGTTATAGTTTTAATTTAAAATTATGCGAGTGTGCTTAAAATATGAAATAACGGACTGTTATATCACAACATTCTATATAGCCTATTCTTGTAGGAGTGCAAACTAAGGTTCCTACATCACCGGGAAAATGTGATAATTGATATGTTTTGAATGGTTTTCGGGCATTCTTTTATTGCGGGGAAAATAATGTTGTGCCTTGTTAATGCTGCAATGGCAGCAAGAATTCTTTGTAGAATTCTACACATTCTTTTCTTGCCCTCGTGAACATAGTCGCCTACAATTAGGCCTTTTTTCTTTTGAAATAAATACTATTTGTTCGGGATGTCGACCTATGAAGATCTTTTGCCCCTACAATTAGGCCTACATGGAAAGTGTCTCGAGGTCAGATGTCATTACAAACCTCCGCTTCGGACGAAGTGGAGGTGATATAACACTAAAGGCGAACAAATTTTACTTATACATGTCAGGTCCGCAACCTAATAACTTCTGAAAAATTGATGAAACCTCGATTCCAATGCAAGACGTATATATTTAGGAGTTGTGGCATAGTGGTCATCGTACTTGTCTGCGAGCGACGTAGACGTGAGTTCGAGTCTCGTTTCAGGGAACGTTATTTAAAAATTGGAACAAAAATAGTACGCAAATTGCAGTACCGGTACACTTTGTTTTCTACCTGAAATTAATATAGGTCTAAACGTTCTCACAGTTACTGCTGGATATCTTCTTAATCTGTTTATCCTCCAGGGTCGGTTTTTCCCTCGGACTCAACGAGGGATCCCACCTCTACCGTCTTAAGGGCAGTGCCCTGGAGCTTCAGACTTTGGGTCGGGGGATACAATTGGGGAGAATGATCAGTACCCCCCCCAGGCGGCCTCACCTGCTATGCTGAACAGGGGCCTTGTGGAGGGATGGAAAGAAGATTGGATGGGACAGGGAAGGAAGCGGCCGTGGCCTTAAGTTAGGTACCATCCCGGCATTTGCCTGGAGGAGAAGTGGGAACCCACGGAAAACCACTTCGAGGATGGCTGAGGTGGGAATCGAACCTTCCTTTACTCAGTTGACCTCCCGAGGCTGAGTGGACCCCGTTCCAGCCCTCATACCACTTTTCAAATTTCGTGGCAGAGCCAGGAATCGAACCCGGACCTCTGGGGGGTGGCAGCTAATCACGCTAACCACTACACCACAGAGGCGGACTATATTAATTAGAGGTAGGAAATAAAGTTCCACTGCAATTTGATCATTACTTTTATTCGCATTTTTACCTTCACATTCCCTGAAATAATTAATTACGGTATATTTGAATTTTTTTAAAAAAGTGTTCTAACGCGGGACTCGAACTCTCATCGTCGTGACTCGTAGACAAGTACGATGACCACTCGGCCACTGCTACACCTGACTAGTGTGCAACTTTTAAAGTATATATGGGGTGCTTTACAATCGGGAATTCGTATTTTTTTCGGAAATTATTAGGTTACGGACCTAACAAGTACAAGTTAACTTTGTTCGCATTTTAGTGTTCTATCCCCTCCACGAGGTCCGAAGCGGATCCTGCCTCATGACATTTGTCCTCATTTATTTCGAAAACGAAACTGTACGGTATTGACCCAAACCCTTCTACACGAGTTACTGTTGAGTGTCCCCCAGCAGGTACATTAAGCTAGTTGAAATCGATTGGACGCAGGGTCTAACCCATCCTTGTAAAGTCTATAAGCAACTGCTGCACTGGAGAGATTAGTAAGTTGCAATCTGTTGGAAACTCTAACCTATATCGTCTAGTAGGTACCTTGTTCATTACGGCTTCGGTAATTAGAAATCTTTCTTCTGACAACTCTAAAAGGTCGTTATTTCTTAGTATGGGTCGTCCTTTGCCGTCTTCAGTTTTTAAATAGTCCTCATACAGCAGTAAAGCTTCAAACTTACGTCTTCTACATGTCTCCATTTTGAAATTTTAGCAACTGTTAAGAGGTTTAACACAGGGGTGCTGCTAGGTTAATTTAACACAAGATTTAACAATTGTTAGAGTTAACAATTCTTGGGCCCGGTTTCATCAACACATGTTAAATATATACTAACAAGTAGTTAGTTAATACGGAGTTAGAAATTTAACATCTTGTTAGGTTTCTTGCGTTTCATCAAACTTTTCGTGTGAAATGTTAACTAATCGACTGTTAACTCTCCCAATATTGCGAACTGGTGCGAATCAAGGAGGCAGTGGTACGAACATGCTGTTTTACAACGCGCTCCGATTCGCTTTTGTTTGAGCACAGCTATAAAGTATGGCGCGTAAAGTGAAACGGAATCGTAGTTCTAATTTTTCCTTCTTCGAAAAAGAGTTGTTAATTGAATTAGTTAGTAAATATATATATAAGTTATTGAGTGCAAGCGCACAGATGGCTTGACGATAAAAGAAAAGGACGAGGCGCGGGAAAAGTCCGCGAGGGTTTCAATGGGGTAAACAGATACCTTTTTTAGCGGGTATCCGCTGTCGCCTAACAAAATCACTTCGTCAGTTGTCCCACTTCAAACTGTGCTCCGATATGGGAGTTATTAAATATTGTATTGTCGTGTGCAGAACCAGACCACCTAGCAAGTATATCCCTGATTTGGAGGTTAGGCTCGCTAATCACCTGAACATTAACAGAGAAATATCCCTTTTGATTACGATATATTTCGGCCCAATTGCCTCCAGGTGATTGGATTCTTACATGTGTGCAATCTATTGCACGTAGAACAAACACCAGGAAAACGACTTATTTCATAGAAGTCGCGGATAATTTGCTGACGCTCTTCTACTGAAGGGAATGTTATATACCTCCTTCTCATGGATGCTATTGCTGCAGACACTCGACAAACAACTCTATTAACAGTGGCTTTAGAAATTCCAGCATTGTCTCCGGCCATTATGTGAAAATAACCAGTAACAAAAACTCGTAATATTATCAGTACCTGCAACATTGGAGAAAGAGGTTTCTCTTCGTAGGATATTCTAACCTCACTTGAATTTCGTCAACAACCTTAGCAACGACTGTTTTCGATAACCTGTATCTATGAAGAAATTTCGAATCCGTCAAATTTTCAAAGTCATTACGTCGCTGAACTCTCCTTCGATCAGGATTGTTTTGTAAACGATCTTAATAGAGCAATTCCGCCTCGAAAGCGAGATTCACAGCAGCCATTTTGGAACAGGTTGCTAAATGCTAATGTTAGCCATTTAACATTGGAAATGGCTGATGTTAAGTTTAATACGCAGTTTAACATTTGTTAATGTTAACATTTGTTGATGAAACGCAAATTTTCTTAAATCGTATGTTAAAATGATTTAACACCTTGTTAAGCACTAACATGTGTTGATGAAACCGGGCCTTGATGAGACGACCATTTTGTTAAATTGTGTGTTAAGTCTCCTTAACAGCAGTGTTAACGCTTAACATTCGTTGAAGAAACCGGGCCTCAGTGTCGCGTATTGTCTCTACTGTATTTGCTGACAAGCCTCGCGACTCCAAGCGAACTTGACTCTCATTGCGGGGCCGCTTGCGTGTCGAGGTGCGGAAAATACCATGAAATATCATACATGTTGCTGCTCATTTGCCCATTGCGTTTTTTAAGAGTATTGTAGAGTGAAGTACGATATCGTTAACGAAGACGACGAGCGTAATGGTGTAGTTGAAATAAAATTAAACGTGTCATGTCAGAAAGTATCGGCATAGCAGACCACGGACATTTAATTTTACGTCTTAATTTGTCGTGATCAGGAAACTGAAAAAGATATATCGATGGTAAATCATTATGAATTGCACATGACCGATGAAAACAAATCTAATATGGGTAAATACTCTAACATTATTCTAACATAGATTACGCCATTAAAAGCCTCCGTGGCTCAGGCGGCAGCGCGTTGGCTTTTCACCGCTGGATTCCGTGGTTCAAATCTCTGTCACTCCACGTGAGGTTTGTTTTTCTCCGGGTGCTCCGGTTTTCCCTGTCATCTTCCTTTCTAGCAACACTCTCCAACATCATTTCATCTGTCAGTCATTCATCATTGCCCCAGAGGAGTGCGACAGGCCTCGGCAACCGGTACAATTCCTATCCTCGTCGCAGGATGGGGGCTTCATTCATTCTATTCCCTACCGAGCTCGATAGCTGCAGTCGCTAAGTGCGACCAGTATCCAGTATTCGGGAGATAGTAGGTTCGAACCCCACTGTCGGCAGCCCTGAAAATGGTTTTCCGTGGTTTCCCATTTTCACACCAGGCAAATGCTGGGGCTGTACCTTAATTAAGGCCACGGCCGCTTCTTTCGCACTCCTAGCCCTTTCCTGTCCCATCGTCGCCGTAAGACCTATCTGTGTCGGTGCGACGTAAAACAACTATAGCATTCAATTCCTGACCCGGTCACTGACTGGAAAACAGGTTGTAGGTCATCATTATAATTCAAGGACCACGTTAAGTCTTGTTGCATTATTATTATTATTATTATTATTATTAGTAGTAGTAGTAGTAGTAGTAGTAGTAGTATACACAAAAGCCCATTTTCGCGACAGCCTCAGTAGGCATTGGCCTACCAAGTGACCTCTGTCCAGCTCGAAAGCCAGTAGATTATGAGGTGACGTGTGTTCAGCACGACGAATCCTCTCGACCGTTATTCTTGGCTTTCTAGACCCGGTCTCTACCTCAGCGTGATCACGAAACCTGAGGTACAGGTAAAAATCCCTGACCTGGCCGGAATCGATCCCGGGGCCTCCCTGGACTGCGGAGGCGGCTATTATGACGCACAATGTTTGGTAAAATATTTGTTGTAAAATCATACTCTAAGCACTCGCTTCTTCTTTTTCTGTTTTATGCCCCAGGCCAGGGGTATTAATCATTTACAATAAAAAATCTAACCCGGCCGAAAATCGAACTCGGGGCCGCCGGGTGACAGGCGCACGCGCTGCCCCCTACACCGCGGAGCTGAACTCATTGAAGTCAATATTGGCGATTATGTAAACGTATGCTGTCAGATTAATCATCATCGTCGCCGTAATAGACCTACAACATTAATACTAACGATGATAAAATCCCGAAACAATATTTAATGTTTGCTGGCTAATAATCATCTTGTATTCATCGTATCACGAGTTAACCCTTGGTGTCAAGGGCTCATGTTGTCTTGGAAAGTTTCTTGCTGTTGACATGTTAGAGGTTGCCATAAGACATATCTGTGTCGGTGCGACGTAAAGCCCCTAGCAAAAAAAAGAGGTTGCAGAAATATTAGGCAGCGGAGGAAATTCCACCTGATTTTGATAATTAACTGGTCGGCGTGACGCTGAGTCCGCGTACGCTCTGTTGTTATAAATATCAAGCGCAGCCACTTGAGAGATATTGTTAAATGCCATAATGCCAGGTTGTTGAGTCGACAGAAGTTGATGTGGATTCGGAGGAATTTTAGCATTTAAAGTAAAGTCTGGAATCATCGATGGAGAGTTGCTGTAGCATGCTTGTAAGGCAGCGTTAATTACCTGGCCCGTGTCAGGAGGATCGTTCATGATGCACTCACATAAACACAGACAAAAGGAATTTTCAATCTACTGTTATTCTATTTACTGCAGTTGAAATGATAGTAATTCCTCAAATTCGCGTAACTTCTACTTTCCCGTGAAAATGGATTAATATTAATATTCTTCAAGCTTTCTGTTATTTCGTTTATATATTTCGTTTGCAGAAAATGAAACTTCTCTCTTCTACAACTCCAAGGAAGGATGAAATCTGCACTATCCTCTTCGGGCTGTGGCAGGAGCCATTGTTGCAGCATATCAAGAAAACATTTCTTGTCACAGTAGAAGGAAAAGGGTCCATAAACCTTCTCATGGAAAATGGCACAAGACAAATTAACCTTGGCAGAATCGCGTTGGTGTTCCACAACTTGATGGGGATTACAAGTTCCTCAGATCCTTACGTTGTGTCTATTCACAGTCCCAGAAAGGAGAAAAGTCGCTTCATCACTGAAAATTACCCTTTCGGAGAACCCATCCTCTTCCATTCATGCGAGAAAATCAGCATAGAAGGACGCTCGAGCAGTATACTCAGTGTCTTTCAAGGCCTCCACCAATTGCAAGCGGTAGGGTTTCCTTCGTAAACGTTTCCGAAAAATGCGCCAAACAGTTGCCTGTGGAACACCGCCGTCTCGATCCTCCTATACTGCCTGCTCTATGCGAGCCTTTTTTGCGACTACGCTGCGACAAAATTTCTCCGCTAGATGGCAGACATAGACGCACAATGGTCTAAACTTATTCTAATGACGACAGCCTACAAAACACTATGCAGTATGGTCATATGTTCACTGAAGCTCGTAAAATACATCAGTAATATTAAATATCGGCAATATTACCTGCACAATTTAAAGATTTTCCTGGACGAAGGCTTGGAGTGGTACCGTACTTTTTGTGTTCTTGCCAATTCAATATCAAATAATAGAGGTCTTACGGACTTGGTTAGGATAATATCACTAACATTTTGCTGATGTTCTTTGACCTCACACTGTAACAAAACACATTCTGAAAGATTTTTAATATTTGTTTTACGTCGCACCGATACAGATGGGTCTTATGGCAATGATGGGATAGTAAATGCCTAGGAATGGGAAGGAAGCGGCCGTGGTCTTAATTAAGATACAGCCCAGAATTTGCCTGGTGTGAAAATGGGAAACCACGGAAAACCAACTTCAGGGCTGCAAACCGTGGGGTTCGAACCCACTATCTCCCGGATGCAAGCTCATAGCTGCGCGCTCCTAACCGCACGGCCAACTCGCCCGGTATTCTGAAAGGGAAGACGTCGCAAGTCCTCGTATTACGCTCATGCGCTTGAAGGACTTCGACAATAGGGCACATCAGTTTAAACGAACTCCTGGAGATGCTTCACAAGAGCAACAAAACTAGGTTTTGGGTATCGAACTCCTCCTCTGTCCTGATGTATAATCAGTTCCATTTAGAGGTGTCGAAGCTCTAGGCAGTGAGATGTTGCTGACACAAATGCCACACACCATCCTCTCTTCAACAACACAAACCTAGTACCCGCAAGCTAGGATTTGATTTCCTGTTTCTAGTTTGATTGGAATATTATCGTCTGGATACCTGAGGTGGTCCAAAATTTCTAAACATGAAGGCGTTTAGTGATTGTCCATCACAATTTTTATCGCAAGGAACCCACTGTCCTCCACGGCTTTAATCAACTTCTGGAAAAAAATCCGCAGCCTCTTTCCAGTCATTCGACCGGGCCAGGAAGGAATGAATGAAGCCCCCATCTAGCAGGGAGGATAGGAATTGTGCCGGTTGGCGAAGCCTGTCGCACCCCCCCCCCCCCCCCGGGCAATGATTAATGAATGACAGATGAAAGGAAATTATATTCAAGAGTGTTTCTGGAATTAAATATCACAGGGAAAATCGGAGTATCCGGAGAAAAACCTGTCCCACCTCCACTTTGTCCAGCACAAATCTCACATGGAATGACCGGTATTTGAACCACAGAACGCAGCG